>NC_141011.1:4765180-5365180 GCF_052327205.1 Somniosus microcephalus | reverse complement strand
CCTCTCCTTGCCTTCTCTGTCACCTTGCTTCCCTTGATTGTTCCTCCCACTTGTCACTATTCCTTGCTCTGCTGGCCCTTTCTCAATCCTCCCTCACATCCTCCATCTGCCCTTCGCTTCATAGCCTTCATCATGACCACTGTTGAACCTGTCACTGACCATTCCAGAGCAACAATCCCAATTGTCTCACCCTCCACCCTTTGTGACCATCTTGTCCAGCTCACTCCTCATGACTTAACCCATCTAATCTTCACCTCTCATACCCTCACAGCTACCTCAGTGCTGTCGGACTGCCAACCCAGCATCAAATTATGGATGAACCACAAGATTCTCCAACTGAACATCAGGATGACTGAAACCATTATTTTCCACCATAAACTCTGCTTCCTTGCACTGACTACCTTTCCCTCTCCAGCCACTCCCTCGGGTTGTGGGAAACCTCAGCATTCTGTTTGGCCCAAGGCTGAGCTACAAACCCCACATCCTAGCTGTCACCAACATTGTGCCTACCTTGGCCCTCTCTGTCACTCAAATCCTTATCCATGCTTTTCTCAGCTCCAGATTCAATTACTCCATTGCCCTTTTTACTTGCCTCCCATCCTCCATAAACACCAATGTGTCTGCAACATTGGGCCAGAAATTCAGGTCGGAGGCTTCCCACGGGTGCAAGCCCCCGGCCTGCACTTACCTAGCGTGCCGGCCGTTGTGCTGTGGGCCCGTGTGGGATTCCGATCCTGGGCCTGCTCCAGCTGCCGGCGCGCAGTGCTTGTGTATCCCAGGGGCGCAGTTAGTTTGAAGCGTCCCCTGGGATCACGTGGGCCATGGAGAGCCAATCATAGCAGGGAATCTCTATTCATAGATTTGACAGGAAGACCTGTCATATCTATGAATAGAGATTGGCCCCAAAACCTAATTAAAACATCAAATAATTTTTTTTTTCAATCACATTTTTTAAATAACTATAAATTACATAAAATAACAATTTTAACAATAATTTAAATTTTTGAAAAAATTAATTAGTTTTTAACGGGGCTAAAAATAAACTTACCTTTCTTTAAAGTATTTAAAAATAACAATTCTGTGGAAAAAATGTTTTAATTTCACTTAATTCACCACTTACCTTGTTAAAAGCAGGCCTTGCGACTGCTTTTTAAATGCGCAGCTGCTGGAGACTTACCCTCATGGAGAAACCTGTAAAAAAAACAGAAGTTCCAGGCGTACGGGCTGCCTCTCCGGCGCACGCGTTCCACCTGTGAACCCCTTCCTTTAAGGGAACAGAAGTTCCGGTTTCCAGCGCATGCGCAGTGCATGCACGAAACCGGCACTTTCGTTGGGCCTACGCTTGAGTACACAGCACGTACTCACCCGTGGGGACCCAAATTTCTGGCCCTTTAAAATTTAACCTCTGCATCCTCACTTTCAAATCCTTTTACAGCCTCCTCATAGTCTTTTCTGCAACCTTCTCAAGTCTCACATCTCCTTGGGCACCGTTCAGCCCTCTGACTCCAGCCTCTTGTGCATTCCCCCCACCACCATCGCCACCCCCTCCGCCCACCCCCACCCCTCCACCACCATCCGATCACCCCGGTCAGGCCCTCAATGGCGGCCTCTTCCCCCATGGAGTGGGGAAGTGGGACCCAGTACCCCAGCCCATTTTCCTCCCACCCTCCCCAGTAACAGCCGTAGCCCAGGATGGGCTGGAGAGCTGGGGAGCAGTGGGAATAGCCCCAAAACCTCCTGACAGGGACTAATGAAGGCTTCCTTACCCTACAAATGGATTCCAGCACTCACCTCTGTAGGTCTTGATCTCGGCTGAGGCCTACACTATCTACCATAGGGGTTTCTGCCCCTTTAACTGCAATGGCGGAGATTTCCCTGTGCCGCAGCGATGTCCCCTCCGCAGCCCTGCCCGATTTCTATTATCTGCTGCGGCAGACTCACTCTCATTGGATACCCGTCCCACAGGCCTAAGTAGCCCCAACCCAGAAAAACATGTTGGTTACAGCAGGTCGGAGAGGCAGGGTTGGTGGGGTAGGGTCAGAGGGGCAGGGTCAGAGGGGCAGGGTTGGTGGGGTAGGGTCAGAGGGGCAGGGTCAGAGGGGCAGGGTCGGAGGGGCAGGGTGAGAAGGGCAGGGTCAGAGGGGCAGGGTCAAATGGGCAGGGTCAGAGGGGCAGGGTCGGAGGGGTAGGGTCAGAGTGAAAGGGTCGGAGGGGCAGGGTCAGAGGGGCAGGGTCGGAGGGGCAGGGTCGGAGGGGTAGGGTCAGGGGGACAGGGTCGGAGGGACAGGGTCGGAGGGACAGGGTCGGAGGGGCAGCGTCGGAGGGGCAGGGTCAGAGGGGCAGGGTCAGAGGGGCAGGGTCGCAGAGGTAGGGTCAGAGTGACAGGGTCGGAGGGGCAGGGTCGGAGGGGCAGAGTCGCAGTGACAGGGTCGGAGTGACAGGGTCGGAGTGACAGGGTCGGAGGGGCAGGGTCGGAGGGGCAGGGACGGAGGGGCAGGGTCGGAGGGGCAGGGACGGAGGGGCAGGGATGGAGGGGCAGGGTCGGAGGGGTAGGGTCAGAGGGGCAGAGTTGGAGGGGCAGGGTCGGAGGGGTAGGGTCAGAGGGGCAGAGTTGGAGGGGCAGGGTCGGAGGGGTAGGGTCAGAGGGGCAGGGTCGGAGGTGTAGGGTCAAAGGGGCAGGGTCAGAGGGGCAGGGTCGGAGGGGCAAGGTCGGAGGCGTAGGGTCAGATGGGTAGGGTCAAAGGGGCAGGGTTGGAGGGACAGGGTTGGAGGGGCAAGGTCGGAGGGGCAGGGTCGGAGGGGTAGGGTCGGAGGGGTAGGGTCGGAGGGGCAGGGTTTGAGGGGCAGGGTCAGAGGGGTTGGGTCCTGGAGGGGCAGGGTCGGAGGGGCAGGATTGGAGGGGCAGGGTCAGAGGGGTTGGGTCCTGGAGGGGCAGGGTCGGAGGGGCAGGATTGGAGGGGCAGGGTCAGAGGGGTCGGGTCCTGGAGGGAATGAGAAACACAAAGTAAGCTAGTTTTAGGCACCTGGTGGCAAGTGTTTGAAAGGAGTCATTAACAGTGATCACTAGACTGGGTCCCAATAACCAGCTTCTGTTTATCCAACAAGAATTCTGTTCAAACCTTCTTATAAAACAGGGTCAAGATTTGCAGCATTTCCAGAATCTGCAGTATTTTGCTTTTGTATTTGTGTTTAATTCACTGCCACTTCTCTTCTAGGAATGCCCACCTTGAAGTAGGGTCGAGGGGCAGAGTTGGAGGGGCAGGGTCGGAGGGGTAGGGTCAGAGGGGCAGAGTTGGAGGGGCAGGGTCGGAGGGGTAGGGTCAGAGGGGCAGAGTTGGAGGGGCAGGGTCGGAGGGGTAGGGTCAGAGGGGCAGAGTTGGAGGGGCAGGGTCGGAGGGGTAGGGTCAAAGGGGCAGGGTCGGAGGGGTAGGGTCGAGGGGTAGGGTCAGAGGGGCAGGGTCGGAGGGGTAGGGTCAAAGGGGCAGTGTCGGAGGGGCAGGTCAGTTCTATCTCCCGCACTTCTGCCCTCACCCCTGCCCCTCCCTCCCGGAACCATGATAGGGTTCCCCTTGTCCTCACCTTTCACCCCACCAGCCTCCACATTCAACGGATCATCCTCCGGCATTTCCGCTGCCTCCAAAGTGATCCCACCACCAAACGTACCTTCCCCTCCCCTCCCCTTTCAGCATTCCGCAGGGACCGCTCCCTCCGAGACACCCTAGTCCACTCCTCTATCACCCCAAACAGCCCTTCCACTTCGCCTGGCACCTTCCCGTGCAAGCAGAGGAGATGTAACACCTGCCCCTATACCTCCCCCCTTCCCACTGTCCAGGGCCCCAAACACCCCTTCCAGGTGAAACAGTGATTTACTTGTACTTCTCGCAATCTAGTATACTGTATTCGCTGCTCACGATGCGGTCCCCTCTACATTGGGGAGACCAAACGCAGATTGGGTGACCGCTTTGCGGAATACCTCCGTTCAGTCCGTAAGGGTGACCCCGAGCTTCCGGTCGCCTGTCATTTTAATTCACCGCTCCATTCCCACTCTGACCTCACCGTCCTTGGCCTCTTGTATTGTTCCACGGAAGCTCAATGTAAACTCGAGGAACAGCACCTCATCTTCCGATTAGGCACTCTGCAGTCTTCCGGACTCAATATCGAGTTCAACAATTTCAGATCATAACCTCGGCCCCTATTTCATTTTTTCTTGTAATTTTTCCACTCCTTTTCCCCCCCCCTTTCCTTTTGTTTCTCTCTCACACCTGGCAGCTATCTCTTGCCCTGCCAGTACACTTTACACCTAATCTCAGCCTATTACCATCTCGTCTAGCTTCTAATACCTTTTATTGTCTCTTTTACTTCTTTTGTTTCTTTTATTCTTTTGTCCGATCGCAGCCCTGCCTCCGATCTATCTTCTTTTCTTTCCAGTTTTGAAGAAGGGTTCGACCCGAAACGTCGACTCTAATTTCTCTCCACGGATGTTGCCTGACCTGCTGAGTTTTTCCAGCATTTTCTGTTGTTGTTTCACCTTGAAGAAGTTCTGCTCTTCTCTCCGACGGGATTTCTGTTTGTCTCTTTTATCTTGTTCATCTTCATTGCTTTCTGTCTCCCTTCTCATGTTTGATCAGGTATCTACCAAAGCTTGCTTTCACAGCCACATATCTTTCCTCAGCAACTGTCTCTGGCTCCGGATTACTCCACGTGGATTCCAACTGAAATTCCACCCCTCATGTTTTGGATCCATCCAGGACTACAGATATCGCCAAGACATTCAGCGTTCCTCGAACCACTGCTATCGCCATACCCTGAGATCCACACTGAAAGCCATGCTCTGCCACATGAACACTCTCGACCTCTCCACCTCCGACTCTTCTCTTCCCTTCCTTGACTTCTCTGTCTCCATCTTTGGGGCTAAGCTATTGACAAACATTCACTACAAGCCCACTGACTCCCACAGCTACCTGGACTACACTTTCTCCCACCCCGCTCCCTGTAAGGACTCTATTCCATTCTTCCAGTTTCTCCGTCTCCGCTGCATCTGCTCTGACGATGCCACCTTCCATACCAGTGCTTCCGACATGTCTTCCTTTTTCCTCAACCGAGGATTCCCCTCTACCGTGGTTGACACGGCCCTTGACTGTGTCCGTTCTATTTCCCGCACTTCTGCTCTCACCCCTTCCCCTCCCTCCCAGAACCACGATAGGGTTCCCCTTGTCCTCACCTTTCACCCCACCAGCCTCCACATTCATTGGATCATCCTCCGCCATTTCCGCCACCTCCAGCATGGTCCCACCACCAAACACATCTTCCCCTCACCTCCCCTTTCAGCATTCTGGAGGGACCACTCCCTCCGCGACACCCTGGTCCACTCCTCTATCACCCCCAACAGCCCTTCCCCTTCGCCCAGCACCTTCCCATGCAAGCGCAGGAGATGCAACATATGCCCTTTTACCTCCTCCCTTCCTACTGTCCAGGGCCCCAAACACTCCTTCCAGGTGAAACAGCGATTTACTTGTACTCCTTGCAATTTAGTATACTGTATTCGCTGCTCACGATGCGGTCTCCTCTACATTGGGGAGACCAAACGCAGATTGGGTGACCGCTTTGCAGAACACCTCCGTTCAGTCCGTAAGGGTGACCCCGAGCTTTCGGTCGCCTATCACTTTAATTCTCCGCTCCACTCCCACTCAGACCTCACCGTTCTCGGCCTATTGCATTGTTCCAATGAAACTCAATGTAAGCTCGAGTGAGGAACAGCACCTCATCTTTCGATTAGGCACTTTACAGCCTTCTGGATTCAACATCGAGTTCAACAATTTCAGACCATAACCTCTACCCCTATTCTTTTTTTTCACATTTATTTATTTATTTATTTATTTTTCTCTCTCTCCCACATGACAGCTGTCTTTCATTCTGTGCCATTTACACTTCATCTAGAGCCATCTTTTGTTTCTTAACCTGTCCCATTACCATCTCCTTTTGCCTTTGCACCCTCTTAATGTCTCTGAATCTCGCCTGCCTTCCACCCTATCACAGACGTTCCCTTTCATTCTTCCCTCCCCTCCCCCCTTTCCCTCCCCCTACACTTGCTTAAAAACCTGTTTGATCTCCAGCTTTTTCCAGTTCTGACGAAGGGTCATCGAATTGAAACGTTAACTCTGTTTCTCTCTCCACAGATGCTGCCTGACCTGCTGAGTATCTCCAGCATTTTCTGTTTTTATTTTAGGGTCGAGACTTGCCCTGGACCAGAAACAATGTTCAGCTGGAAAGGTTATCATTATCAATGGACAAGCACTGTCACGTATTAACGTGTAATTACATTGTTAGTGAATAGCGCATAATTAAAAGAAAGGATTATCATGAATTAATATAAATTACAAAGTTAATTACATTGCAGTTCATCAAAGCAAAGTGACTAAAGCCTGAATATGGGGCAATTACTCTTCTAAAAGCTTGCAGACCAGATATTTCTGCTTTCAGGCAGATTTTAGTTTTATTATTACAGTGGAATTTTTTTAAACAAGCCTGAAGAATCATGTAAACGGGTATTAATATTTAATTAATACATTAATATTACTATTACTTGCCCCACTTCAGTTCTCAGCAGAATGTTATATCTTTCTAGCTCCGATTTTATCCCAGCGCCGTAAAAGTGCATCTTTTCCGTTATCGCTGCCAGACGTACCACTCAGCGCTGGGGTCTTCCGTTTCCTATGGGCACCTGTCACTGCTCATGGGTGATCGCAGGGAAGAGCAGAATCATATCACAACTCTGGAAAGGTGAAGGAGGGCTACCATATCATCACAAACTGTACGCCATTATTAACCAGCTACGTGACTGGACAAACCAGTTCTATAGTGCATTGTTTTTAGTTAACAAGGAACCAACAGGCAAAGGGACTAATAGTGAGATATGTCCAAAGTAACGCAATGTCCCATTTACTATTATTTAGGGGTTAAAATTGCCCGCTCTGTGTTTTTACTTTAGCCAGAAATTACAATTTAGGCTTTAAATAACTGAGCTTTCCTCAGTTCAGTGCTAGCCAAGTCCTTGTCTAAAAACTTTATGGAGGGTGGGATATTAATAAAGGTTCTTCCCTTCCCTTTCCACCCAGCACCCTCTCACTGCTCTCATCAATTACCCCAAGTGACAATATCTTTTTTTTCTGTATTTCTCTTTCTTTTTCATGCTCTGAGATTTGCAAGTTTATTTTTCTTGATTTTTCTGATTGAGGAGTGAGAAAAGGCAAAAAACAGCCAATCACCAAGATGCTTTTAAAGCTCTAACCCAGTCTCAACAGTGTGCTGTGGCTTTCTCGTACTCTCCATTCATCAGCACAACATATCGGCCTGTGAGTGGGGTCCAAGTTGGGAGACTCCCACTTAATTCAGGAGTGTTGGTAAGCCCAGAGAGACACAAGACTATAGCCTTGTAATCACCCTTGGATAATGTTTTTGTTTAAATTCATTCTCGGGAGGTGGGCATCACTTGCAAGGCCACAATCCTGTTAGGTAGGAAGTTCCAGGACTTTGACCCAGTGACAATGAAGGAACAGCGATATACGTCCAAGTCAGGATGGTGTGTGACCTGGAGGGGAACTTGGAGGTGATGGTGTTCCCATGTGTCTGTTGCCCTTGTCCTTCTAGGTGGTAGAGGTCGCAGGTTTGGGAGGTGCTGCCGAAGAAGGCTTGGCGAGTTGCTGCAGTGCATCTTGTAGATGGTACACACTGCAGCCATGGTGCGCCGGTGGTGGAGGGAGTGAATGTTTAGGCCAGTGGATGAGGTGCCAATGAAGAGGTCTACATTGTCCTGGATGGTGTCGAGCTTCTTGCATGTTGTTGCAGCTGAGCTCACCAAAGTTATTCCATCGAGACACCATCTCAACACCTCATTCAGACAGAGCCATCTAATCACTCATGCTTGGTTAAAGAATGTTTTAGAAGTTTTAGAAAGCCTTTGGTCAACAATAGTTTGGAAAATAGATTCATATATCTCAGCAGTAGGATTTATTGAAAGAAAGAATGAACTTCCGTTTATAAAGCACCTTTCACGATCTCAGGGCATCCCAAATCGCATTACAGCCAATGAAGTACTTTTGAAGTGTAATCACTGTTGTAATGTAGATAACGACAGCAGCCAAGAAAGATAGATCAGAGTATTTTATCGGTTTAACGACTTGTTGGAGATTTATTGAGAAATAATAAAGGAATCCATTTTACACAAAACATATGATTTATACTATATTCTATTTTATCTTAGTTCTGTAGTTTACTTCTTAGAAGTAAAAGACTCCAAAAGTGGCTAACCGTATACTGTATATAGAATCGTAGAATGATACAGCACAGAAGGAGGCCATTTCGCCCATCGTGCCTGTGCCGGCTCTTTGAAAGAGCCCTCCAATTAGTCCCACTCCCCTGCCCTTTCCCCGTAGCCCTGCAAATGTTTCCCCTTTAAGTATTTATCCATTTCCTTTTTGAAAGTTATTATTGAATCTGCTTCCACCGCCCTTTCAGGCAGCGCATTCAGGATCGTAACAACTCGCTGCGTAAAAAAATTTCTCCTCCTCAACCCTCCAGTTCTTTTGCCAATTATTTTAAATCTGTGTCCTCTGGTTACCAACCCTTCTGCCGCTGGGAACAGTTTCTCCTTATTTACACTATCAGAATTTTGAATACCTCATGATTTTGAACACCTGTATTATATCTCCCCTTAACCTTCTCTGCTCTATAGTGAACAATTCCAGCTTCTCCAGTCTCTCCACGTAACGGAAGTCCCTCATCCCTGGTACCATTCTAGTAAATCTCCTCTGCACCCTCCCTAAGGCTTTGACATCCTTCCTAAAGTGTGGTGCCCAGAATTGGACCCAATACTCCAGCTGTTTTATAAAGGTTGAGCGTACCTTCCTGGCTTTTATACTCTATTAATAAAGTCATGGATTCCATATGCTTTTTTAACAACATTCTCAACTTGTACTGCCATCTTCAAAGATTTCTGTACCCAGACCTCCAGGTCTCTCTGTTCCTGCACCCCCTTTCAAATTGTCCCATTTAGTTTATATTGCCTCGCCTCATTCATCCTACCAACATGAATCACTTCACACTTCACACTTCTCTGAATCTGCCATGTGTCTGCCCATTTCATCAGTCTGTCTATGTCCTCCTGAAGTCTGTTACTATCCTCCTCACTGTTAACTAAATTTCCCAGTTTCGTGTCATCTGCAAACTTTGAAATGATGCCCTGTATACCCAGGTCCAGGCCATTAATATATAACAAAAAGAGCAGTGGTCCTAATACCGACCCCTGGGGTCTGAAAAACAACAGATCACCGCTAGTCTGGTTTCTGTCCCTCAGCCAATTTTGTATCCACACTGTCCCGTCTGTACAAAGGTTAGCTGCAGCCTGCCTCGAGGTCAACTTATACAGGCTTACATTTAGATTCACTTTATCACTCCAAACTGGAGACTGGGTTATATATGTTGTTGTAGCATAGAGCCTTTTATGCCTCGCTGGCCCTAAACACCAATGTTTCGTGTACACCTTCGGGACCGTAAGACATCAGAACAGAGATAAATATTTAGCAGGCTGGGAACATCTTAACCGAGAATATATGAGAAGTGTTATGGATGCCGCAGCCTGTGGCTTAGTGCAGCTAGAAATCATTTAAATGGGGTGAGAACTAGCTGTAAGTGGGAAGAAATCGGAAGGAGGAATGGAGCGAGAAAGCTGGGCTGAACTGCCTGTAATGTGCGCTGTGCTGCAGCAGCACCTTATATAATCTCGGTGATGGCTGTGAGTGTATCTGTTCATTTAACCCTTGATAAACCTCCAAGTGTTTGACTCCATGTTTCAAACTCATTGTTGGCAATGAAGGGAAGACGTTAATAACCCCTTTTGGACATTTGGACATTGTGGCCTAGAAATTCATTAAGGCGCTGCCAGCTTTGCGGCCAGTTACCGCCTAAAGAGGGCTTCTGCACCAAAAATAAGTTTGCGCTGATATTCAGCGCAGCGGTATTGGCGGCGGTAGCCGTTAGCACTGTGCCGGCACCGATGACGTCATCGGTGTGCGCAGTGCCCCGCTTCCGCCCCGAAACCGGCCCGATCCCCATATTTAGTTGCGGCCGCCTCTTCCGCAGCGGCCGCAAACAGCGACCAGAAAACGGGGCCGTACTGTAGCCTTAGTGGGGCGCTTTAAGGTGGAGGTGCGGCCGGCCGCTTTTTCGGCGGCCGCCTGCCCGCACCTCCTTCCCCGGCCTCCTCCACCCCGCCCCCCGCGGCATTGCCGGCTGCTTTCCGCGAACCCAGCACTTCTCCGAGGTGCCGGGCTCATTTGCCGGCACTCTCCAGCGGCGATCTCCCCGTTGCAGGCAGCTCCCCCTTAAGAGAAGGAGGAGGCCTGCAGTACCGCAGCCTGCCGCTCCGCAGCGGCTGGCGCAGCGGCGCCAAGAGCGCTGAAATTCAGTTTCAGCGCCCCAAGCGGAGGCGGGCACACCCTGGAATAGCGCCCGGTTCCGGATTGGGGCGCAGAAGCCGAATATCTGCCGGTCGCAAATGGCTCCGCGCCCAGCGCTAACTTTTGGGCGCTAGCCAGCTGGGCGCCCCTAACTGAATTTCTAGGCTTGTGAGTTTAAACTACAAAAAAGCCTTTCTACATATAACGGTATTACAAAAATACATTCCCAACAGTCTCATCCAAAAGATGGCACCTCCGACAGTGCAGCACTCCACTCCCTCAGTACCGCAAATGAAGCATAGCACATTCTAGCAACACAGAAGTGTCAGCCTAGATTATAGGCACAAGTCTCTGGATGTGTCGGATCGAACCCACAAAATTCTCAGTCAGAGTTCAGACTGCTATTAACCGCACCAAGGATTATAGCTGTACAAATTGTTTAATCTACACATCATACCTCCCAGCACTAGGGTGTATTCTAATACCTCCCAGCACTAGGGTTTATTCTAATACCTCACAGCACTAGGGTTTATTCTAATACCTCCCAGCACTGGGGTTTATTCTAATACCTCCCAGCACTGGGGTTTATTCTAATACCTCCCAGCTCTAGGGTTTATTCGAATACCTCCCAGCACTAGGGTTTATTCTAATACCTCCCAGCTCTAGGGTTTATTCTAATACCTCCCAGCACTAGGGTGTATTCTAATACCTCACAGCACTAGGATGTATTCTAATACCTCACAGCGCTAGGGTTTATTCTAATACCTCCCAGCTTTAGGGTTTATTCTAATACCTCCCAGCACTAGGGTTTATTCTAATACCTCCCAGCACTGGGGTTTATTCTAATACCTCCCAGCACTGGGGTTTATTCTAATACCTCCCAGCACTGGGGTTTATTCTAATACCTCCCAGCTCTAGGGTTTATTCTAATACCTCCCAGCACTGGGGTTTATTCTAATACCCCCCAACAGTAGGGTTTATTGTAATACCCCCCAGCACAAGCGTTTATTCTAATACCTCCCAGCACTGGGGTTTATTCTAATACCTCCCAGCACTGGGGTTTATTCTAATACCTCCCAGCACTGGGGTTTATTTTAAAAGCTCCCAGCACTGGGGTTTATTCTAATTCCTCTCAGCTATAGGGTTTATTCTAATACCTCCCAGAACCAGGGTTTATTCTAATATCTCCCAGGACTGGGGTTTATTCTAATACCTCCCAGCTCTAGGGTTTATTCTAATACCTCGCAGCTCTCGGGTTTATTCTAATACCTCCCAGCACTAGGGTTTATTCTAATACCTCCCAGCACTAGGGTTTATTCTAATACCTCACAGCACACTGGGGTTTATTCTAATACCTCCCAGCTCTGGGGTTTATTCTAATATCTCCCAGCACTGGGGTTTATTCTAATACCTCCCAGCTCTTGGGTTTATTCTAATACCTCCCAGCACTAGGGTTCATTCTAATACCTCCCAGCTCTAGGGTTTATTCTAATACCTCCCAGCACCAGGGTTTATTCTAATACCTCCCAGCACTAGGGTGTATTCTAATACCTCACAGCACTAGGATGTATTCTAATACCTCACAGCGCTAGGGTGTATTCTAATACCTCACAGCACTAGGGTTTATTCTAATACCTCCCAGCACTAGGGTTTATTCTAATACCTCCCAGCACTAGGGTTTGTTCTAATACCTCCCAGCTCTAGGGTTTATTCTAATACCTCCCAGCACCAGGGTTTACTCTAATACCTCCCAGCACTAGGGTGTATTCTAATACCTCACAGCACACTAGGGTTTATTATAATACCTCCCAGCTCGAGGGTTTATTCTAATATCTCCCAGCACTGGGGTTTATTCTAATCCCTCCCAGCTCTAGGGTTTATTCTAATACCTCCCAGCACTAGGGTTTATTCTAATACCTCCCAGCTCCAGGGTTTATTCTAATACCTCCCAGCACTAGGGTGTATTCTAATACCTCACAGCACTAGGATGTATTCTAATACCTCACAGCGCTAGGGTTTATTCTAAAACCTCCCAGCTTTAGGGTTTATTCTAATACCTCCCAGCACAAGGGTTTATTCTAATACCTCCCAGAACTGGGGTTTATTCTAATACCTCCCATCACTGGGGTTTATTCTAATACCTCCCAGCACTGGGGTTTATTCTAATACCTCCCAGCTCTAGGGTTTATTCTAATACCTCCCAGCACTGGGGTTTATTCTAATACCCCCCAGCAGTAGGGTTTATTCTAATACCCCCCAGCACTCGGGTTTATTCTAATACCTCCCAGCACTGGGGTTTATTCTAATACCTCCCAGCACTGGGGTTTATTCTAATACCTCCCAGCACTGGTGTTTATTCTAAAAGCTCCCAGCACTGGGGTATATTCTAATACCTCTCAGCTATAGGGTTTATTCTAATACCTCCCAGCACTAGGGTTTATTCTAATATCTCCCAGCACTGGGGTTTATTCTAATACCTCCCAGCTCTAGTGTTTATTCTAATACCTCCGAGCACTAGGGTTCATTCTAATACCTCCCAGCTCTAGGGTTTATTCTAATACCTCCCAGCACTAGGGTGTATTCTAATACGTCACAGCAATAGGATGTATTCTAATACCTCACAGCGCAAGGGTTTATTCTAATAGCTGCCAGCACTAGGGTTTATTCTAATACCTCCCAGCACTCGGGTGTATTCTAATACCTCCCAGCACTAGGGTGTATTCTAATACCTCCCAGCACGAGATTTTATTCTAATACCTCCCAGCACTTGGGTGTATTCTAATACCTCACAGCACTAGGGTTTATTCTAATACCTCCCAGCACTGGGGTATATTCTAATATCTCCCAGCTCTAGGGTTTATTCTAATACCTCCCAGCACTAGGGTTTATTCTAATACCTCCCAGCACCAGGGTGTATTCTAATACCTCACAGCACACTAGGCTTTATTCTAATACCTCCCAGCTCTTGGGTTTATTCTAATATCTCCCAGCACTGGGGTTTATTCTAATACTTCCCCACTCTAGGGTTTATTCTAATACCTCCCAGCACTAGGGTTTATTCTAATACCTCCCAGCTCTAGGGTTTATTCTAAAACCTCCCAGCACTAGGGTGTATTCTAATACCTCACAGCACTAGGATGTATTCTAATACCTCACAGCGCTAGGGTTTATTCTAATACCTCCCAGCTCTAGGGTTTATTCTAATACCTCCCAGCACTAGGGTTTATTCTAATACCTCCCAGCACTGGGGTTTATTCTAATATCTCCCAGCACTGGGGTTTATTCTAATACTTCCCAGCACTGGGGTTTATTCTAATACCTCCCAGCTCTAGGGTTTATTCTAATACCTCCCAGCACTGGGTTTTATTCTAATACCCCCCAGCACTAGGGTTTATTCTAATACCCCCCAGCACTAGGGTTTATTCTAATACCTCCCAGCACTGGGGTTTATTCTAATACCTCCCAGCACTGGGGTTTATTCTAATACCTCCCAGCACTGGGGTTTATTCTAAAAGCTCCCAGCACTGGGGTTTATTCTAATTCCTCTCAGCTATAGGGTTTATTCTAATACCTCCCAGCACTAGGGTTTATTCTAATATCTCCCCGCACTGGGGTTTATTCTAATACCTCCCAGCTCTAGGGTTTATTCTAATACCTCGTAGCTCTCGGGTTTATTCTAATACCTCCCAGCACTAGGGTTTATTCTAATACCTCCCAGCACTCGGGTTTATTCTAATACCTCACAGCACAGTAGGGTTTATTCTAATACCTCCCAGCTCTGGGGTTTATTCTAATATCTCCCAGCACTGGGGTTTATTCTAATACCTCCCAGCTCTAGGGTTTATTCTAATACCTCCCAGCACTAGGGTTCATTCTAATACCTCCCAGCTCTAGGGTTTATTCTAATACCTCCCAGCACTAGGGTTTATTCTAATACCTCCCAGCACTAGGGAGTATTCTAATACCTCACAGCACTAGGATGTATTCTAATACCTCACAGCGCTAGGGTTTATTCTAATACCTCCCAGCACTAGGGTTTATTCTAATACCTCCCAGCACTAGGGTGTATTCTAATACCTCCCATCACTAGGGTTTATTCTAATACCTCCCAGCACTAGGGTTTGTTCTAATACCTCCCAGCTCTAGGGTTTATTCTAATACCTCCCAGCACCAGGGTTTACTCGAATACCTCCCAGCACTAGGGAAAAAATAGGGCCCATTAGGGACAAAAGTGGCAATCTGTGTGTGGAGCCGGAAGATGTAGGAGGGGTTCTAAATGAATTTTTTGCATCTGTTTTCACTATGGAGAAGGACGATGTAGACATAGAAATAGGGCGGGGGGACTGTGATATGCTCGAACATATTAACATCGAGAGGGAGGAGGTATTGGCGGTTTTAGCTGGCCTAAAAATGGATAAATCCCCAGGCCCCGATGAAATGTACCCCAGGCTGCTGTGTGAGGCAAAGGAGGAGATTGCGGGGGCTCTAACACATATATTCAGGACCTCTCTGGCCACAGGGGATGTGCCAGAGGACTGGAGAACCGCTAATGTAGTACCATTATTCAAGAAGGGTAGTAGGGAAAAACCGGGGAACTACAGGCCAGTGAGCCTAACATCAGTGGTAGGAAAATTACTGGAAAAAATCCTGAGGGACAAAATTTGTCTCCACTTGGAGAGGCAAGGATTAATCAGGGATAGTCAACATGGCTTTGTCAAGGGAAGATCATGTCTGACTAATTTGATTGAATTTTTTGAGGGGGTGACTAGGTGTGTGGATGAGGGTAACGCAGTGGATGTGGTATACATGGATTTCAGTAAGGCCTTCGATAAAGTCCCGCACAGGAGACTGGTCAAGAAGGTAAGAGCCCATGGAATCCAGGGTGCCTTGGCACATTGGATACAAAACTGGCTTAGTGGCAGAAGGCAGAGGGTGATGGTCGAAGGTTGTTTTTGTGACTGGAAACCTGTGGCCAGTGGGGTACCACAGGGATCGGTGCTGGGTCCCTTGCTGTTTGTGGTCTACATTAATGACTTGGATATGAATGTAAAGGGTATGATCAGTAAATTCGCGGATGATACTAAAATTGGTAGGGTGGTAAATAGCGAGGAGGGTAGCCTCAGTCTGCAGAACGATATAGATGGGTTGGTCAGATGGGCGGAACAGTGGCAAATGGAATTTAACCCGGAAAAGTGCGAGGTGATGCACTTTGGGGGGTCTAACAAGGCAAGGGAATACACAATGAATGGTAAGACCCTAGGCAAGACGGAGGGTCAGAGGGATCTGGGTGTGCAGGTACACAGATCCCTGAAGGCGGCGGAACAGGTGGATAAGGTGGTAAAAAAGGCATATGGGATACTTGCCTTCATTAGCCGAGGCATAGAATATAAGAGCAAGGAGGTTATGATGGAGCTGTATAAAACACTGGTTAGGCCACAGCTGGAATACTGTGTGCAGTTCTGGTCGCCACACTACAGGAAAGATGTGATCGCGTTAGAGAGGGTGCAGAGGAGGTTCACCAGGATGTTACCAGGGCTGGAGCGCTTCAGCTATGAAGAGAGACTGGGCAGATTGGGTTTGTTTTCCTTGGAGCAGAGGAGGCTGAGGGGGGACATGATTGAGGTGTACAAAATTGTGAGGGGCATAGATAGGATGGATGCTGAGGAGCTTTTCCCCTTAGTAGAGGGGTCAATAACTAGGGGGCATAGATTCAAGGTAAAGGGAGGGAGGTTTAGAGGGGATTTGAGAAAGAACTTTTTCACCCAGAGGGTGGTTGGAGTCTGGAACTCACTGCCTGAAAGGGTTGTGGAGGCAGAAACCCTCACAACATTTAAGAAGCATTTGGATGAGCATTTGAAATGCCATAGCATACAAGGCTACGGGCCAAATGCTGGAATATGGGATTAGATTAGACAGGGCTTGATGTCCGGCATGGACACGATGGGCCGAAGGGCCTCTATCTGTGCTGTATTACTCTATGACTCTATGACTCTATGACTAGGGTGTATTCTAATACCTCACAGCACACTAGGGTTTATTCTAATACCTCCCAGCTCGAGGGTTTATTCTAATATCTCCCAGCACTGGGGTTTATTCTAATACCTCCCAGCTCTAGGGTTTCTTCTAATACCTCCCAGCACTAGGGTTTATTCTAATACCTCCCAGCTCCAGGGTTTATTCTAATACCTCCCAGCACTAGGGTGTATTCTAATACCTCACAGCACTAGGATGTATTCTAATACCTCACAGCGCTAGGGTTTATTCTAAAACCTCCCAGCTATAGGGTTTATTCTAATACCTCCCAGCACAAGGGTTTATTCTAATACCTCCCAGCACTGGGGTTTATTCTAATACCTCCCAGCACTGGGGTTTATTCTAATACCTCCCAGCACTGGGGTTTATTCTAATACCTCCCAGCTCTAGGGTTTATTCTAATACCTCCCAGCACTGGGGTTTATTCTAATACCCCCCAGCAGTAGGGTTTATTCTAATACCCCCCAGCACTAGGGTTTATTCTAATACCTCCCAGCACTGGGGTTTATTCTAATACCTCCCAGCACTGGGGTTTATTCTAATACCTCCCAGCACTGGTGTTTATTCTAAAAGCTCCCAGCACTGGGGTATATTCTAATACCTCTCAGCTATAGGGTTTATTCTAATACCTCCCAGCACTAGGGTTTATTCTAATATCTCCCAGCACTGGGGTTTATTCTAATACCTCCCAGCTCTAGTGTTTATTCTAATACCTCCGAGCACTAGGGTTCATTCTAATACCTCCCAGCTCTAGGGTTTATTCTAATACCTCCCAGCACTAGGGTGTATTCTAATACGTCACAGCAATAGGATGTATTCTAATACCTCACAGCGCGAGGGTTTATTCTAATAGCTGCCAGCACTAGGGTTTATTCTAATACCTCCCAGCACTAGGGTGTATTCTAATAGCTCCCAGCACTAGGGTGTATTCTAATACCTCCCAGCACTAGGGTTTATTCTAATACCTCCCAGCACTAGGGTGTATTCTAATACCTCACAGCACTAGGGTTTATTCTAATACCTCCCAGCACTGGGGTTTATTCTAATATCTCCCAGCTCTAGGGTTTATTCTAATACCTCCCAGCACTAGGGTTTATTCTCATACCTCCCAGCACCAGCGTGTATTCTAATACATCACAGCACACTAGGCTTTATTCTAATACCTCCCAGCTCTTGGGTTTATTCTAATATCTCCCAGCACTGGGGTTTATTCTAATACTTCCCCACTCTAGGGTTTATTCTAATACCTCCCAGCACTAGGGTTTATTCTAATACCTCCCAGCTCGAGGGTTTATTCTAAAACCTCCCAGCACTAGGGTGTATTCTAATACCTCACAGCACTAGGATGTATTCTAATACCTCACAGCGCTAGGGTTTATTCTAATACCTCCCAGCTCTAGGGTTTATTCTAATACCTCCCAGCACGAGGGTTTATTCTAATACCTCCCAGCACTGGGGTTTATTCTAATACCTCCCAGCACTGGGGTTTGTTCTAATACCTCCCAGCACTGGGGTTTATTCTAATACCTCCCAGCTATAGGGTTTATTCTAATACCTCCCAGCACTGGGTTTTATTCTAATACCCCCCAGCACTAGGGTTTATTCTAATACCCCCCAGCACTAGGGTTTATTCTAATACCTCCCAGCACTGGGGTTTATTCTAATACCTCCCAGCACTGGGGTTTATTCTAATACCTCCCAGCACTGGGGTTTATTCTAAAAGCTCCCAGCACTGGGGTTTATTCTAACACCTCTCAGCTATAGGGTTTATTCTAATACCTCCCAGCACTAGGGTTTATTCTAATACCTCCCAGCACTGGGGTTTATTCTAATACCTCCCAGCACTGGGGTTTATTCTAATACCTCCCAGCACTGGGGTTTATTCTAATACCTCCCAGCACTGGGGTTTATTCTAATACCTCCCAGCACTGGGGTTTATTCTAATACCTCCCAGCTCTAGGGTTTATTCTAATACCTCCCAGCTCTAGGGTTTATTCTAATACCTCCCAGCTCTGGGGTTTATTCTAATACCTCCCAGCACTGCATTTTATTCTAATACCTCCCAGCTCTAGGGATTATTCTAATACTTCCCAGCACTCGGGTTTATTCTGATACCTCCCAGCACTAGGGTTTATTCTAATACCTCCCAGCACTGGAGTTAATTCTAATACCTCCCAGCTCTAGGGTTTATTCTAATACCTCCCAGCACTGGGGTTTATTCTAATACGTCCCAGCCCTAAGGTTTATTCTTATACCTCCCAGCACTGGGGTTTATTCTAATACCCCCCAGCACTAGGGTTTATCCTAATACCCCCCAGCACTAGGGTTTATTCTAATACCTCCCAGCACTGGGGTTTATTCTAATACCTCCCAGCACTGGGGTTTATTCCAATACCTCCCAGCACTGGGGTTTATTCTAAAAGCTCCCAGCACTGGGGTTTTTCTAATACCTCTCAGCTATAGGGTTTATTCTAATACCTCCCAGCACTAGGGTTTATTCTAATACCTCCCAGCACTGGGGTTTATTCTAATACCTCACAGCACTGGGGTTTATTCTAATACCTCCCAGCACTGGTGTTTATTCTAAAAGCTCCCAGCACTGGGGTATTTTCTAATACCTCTCAGCTATAGGGTTTATTCTAATACCTCCCAGCACTAGGGTTTATTCTAATATCTCCCAGCACTGGGGTTTATTCTAATACCTCCCAGCTCTAGTGTTTATTCTAATACCTCCGAGCACTAGGGTTCATTCTAATACCTCCCAGCTCTAGGGTTTATTCTAATACCTCCCAGCACTAGGGTGTATTCTAATACGTCACAGCAATAGGATGTATTCTAATACCTCACAGCGCTAGGGTTTATTCTAATAGCTGCCAGCACTAGGGTTTATTCTAATACCTCCCAGCACTAGGGTGTATTCTAATACCTCCCAGCACTAGGGTTTATTCTAATACCTCCCAGCACTAGGGTGTATTCTAATACCTCACAGCACTAGGGTTTATTCTAATACCTCCCAGCACTGGGGTTTATTCTAATATCTCCCAGCTCTAGGGTTTATTCTAATACCTCCCAGCACTAGGGTTTATTCTCATACCTCCCAGCACCAGGGTGTATTCTAATACCTCACAGCACACTAGGCTTTATTCTAATACCTCCCAGCTCTTGGGTTTATTCTAATATCTCCCAGCACTGGGGTTTATTCTAATACTTCCCCACTCTAGGGTTTATTCTAATACCTCCCAGCACTAGGGTTTATTCTAATACCTCCCAGCTCGAGGGTTTATTCTAAAACCTCCCAGCACTAGGGTGTATTCTAATACCTCACAGCACTAGGATGTATTCTAATACCTCACAGCGCTAGGGTTTATTCTAATACCTCCCAGCTCTAGGGTTTATTCTAATACCTCCCAGCACGAGGGTTTATTCTAATACCTCCCAGCACTGGGGTTTATTCTAATACCTCCCAGCTCTAGGGTTTATTCTAATACCTCCCAGCTCTAGGGTTTATTCTAATACCTCCCAGCTCTGGGGTTTATTCTAATACCTCCCAGCACTGCATTTTATTCTAATACCTCCCAGCTCTAGGGATTATTCTTATACTTCCCAGCACTCGGGTTTATTCTGATACCTCCCAGCACTAGGGTTTATTCTAATACCTCCCAGCACTGGAGTTAATTCTAATACCTCCCAGCTCTAGGGTTTATTCTAATACCTCCCAGCACTGGGGTTTATTCTAATACGTCCCAGCCCTAAGGTTTATTCTTATACCTCCCAGCACTGGGGTTTATTCTAATACCCCCCAGCACTGGGGTTTATTCTAATACCTCCCAGCACTGGGGTTTATTCTAATACCTCCCAGCACTGGGGTTTATTCTAATACCTCCCAGCACTGGGTTTATTCTAAAAGCTCCCAGCACTGGGGTTTATTCTAATACCTCTCAGCTATAGGGTTTATTCTAATACCTCCCAGCACTAGGGTTTATTCTAATATCTCCCAGCACTGGGGTTTATTCTAATACCTCCCAGCTCTAGGGTTTATTCTAATACCTCCCAGCACTAGGGTTCATTCTAATACCTCCCAGCGCTAGGGTTGATTCTAATACCTCCCAGCACTAGGGTTTATTCTAATACCTCCCAGCATTAGGGTGTATTCTAATACCTCCCAGCACTAGGGTGTATTCTAATACCTCCCAGCACTAGGGTTTATTCGAATACCGCCCAGCACTAGGGTGCATTCTAATACCTCACAGCACTAGGGTTTATTCTAATACCTCCCAGCACTAGGGTTTATTCTAATACCTCCCAGCTCTCGGGTTTATTCTAATAGCTCGCAGCACTTGGGTTTATTCTTATAACTCCCAGCACTAGGGTGTATTCTAATACCTCACAGCACACTAGGGTTTATTCTAATACCTCCCAGCTCTAGGGTTTATTCTAATATCTCCCAGCACTGGGGTTTATTCTAATACCTCCCAGCACTAGGGTTTATTCTAATATCTCCCAGCACTGGGGTTTATTCTAATACCTCCCAGCTCTAGTGTTTATTCTAATACATCCGAGCACTAGGGTTCATTCTAATACCTCCCAGCTCTAGGGTTTATTCTAATACCTCCCAGCACTGGGGTTTATTCTAATACCTCCCAGCACTGGGGTTTATTCTAAAAGCTCCCAGCACTGGGGTTTATTCTAACACCTCTCAGCTATAGGGTTTATTCTAATACCTCCCAGCACTAGGGTTTATTCTAATACCTCCCAGCACTGGGGTTTATTCTAATACCTCCCAGCACTGGGGTTTATTCTAATACCTCCCAGCACTGGGGTTTATTCTAATACCTCCCAGCACTGGGGTTTATTCTAATACCTCCCAGCACTGGGGTTTATTCTAATACCTCCCAGCACTAGGGTTTATTCTAATACCTCCCAGCTCTAGGGTTTATTCTAATACCTCCCAGCTCTAGGGTTTATTCTAATACCTCCCAGCTCGAGGGTTTATTCTAATACCTCCCAGCACTGCATTTTATTCTAATACCTCCCAGCTCTAGGGATTATTCTAATACTTCCCAGCACTAGGGTTTATTCTGATACCTCCCAGCACTAGGGTTTATTCTAATACCTCCCAGCACTGGGGTTAATTCTAATACCTCCCAGCTCTATGGTTTATTCTAATACCTCCCAGCTCTAGGGTTTATTCTAATACGTCCCAGCTCGAGGGTTTATTCTTATACCTCCCAGCACTGGGGTTTATTCTAATACCCCCCAGCACTAGGGTTTATCCTAATACCCCCCATCACTAGGGTTTATTCTAATACCTCCCAGCACTGGGGTTTATTCTAATACCTCCCAGCACTGGGGTTTATTCTAATACCTCCCAGCACTGGGGTTTATTCTAAAAGCTCCGAGCACTGGGGTTTATTCTAATACCTCTCAGCTATAGGGTTTATTCTAATCCCTCCCAGCACTAGGGTTTATTCTAATATCTCCCAGCACTGGGGTTTATTCTTATACCTCCCAGCTCTAGGGTTTATTCTAATACCTCCCAGCACTAGGGTTCATTCTAATACCTCCCAGCACTAGGGTTTATTCTAATACCTCCCAGCACTAGGGTGTCTTCTAATACCTCACAGCACTAGGATGTATTCTAATACCTCACAGCGCTAGGGTTGATTCTAATACCTCCCAGCACTAGGGTTTATTCTAATACCTCCCAGCACTAGGGTGTATTCTAATACCTCCCAGCACTAGGGTGTATTCTAATACCTCCCAGCACTAGGGTTTATTCTAATACCGCCCAGCACTAGGGTGTATTCTAATACCTCACAGCACTAGGGTTTATTCTAATACCTCCCAGCGCTAGGGTTTATTCTAGTACCTCCCAGCACTAGGGTTTATTCTAATACCTCCCAGCTCTCGGGTTTATTCTAATAGCTCGCAGCACTAGGGTTTATTCTAATAACTCCCAGCACTTGGGTGTATTCTAATACCTCACAGCACACTAGGGTTTATTCTAATACCTCCCAGCTCCAGGGTTTATTCTAATATCTCCCAGCACTGGGGTTTATTCTAATACCTCCCAGCACTAGGGTTTATTCTAATATCTCCCAGCACTGGGGTTTATTCTAATACCTCCCAGCTCTAGTGTTTATTCTAATACCTCCGAGCACTAGGGTTCATTCTAATACCTCCCAGCTCTAGGGTTTATTCTAATACCTCCCAGCACAAGGGTGTATTCTAATACGTCACAGCAATAGGATGTATTCTAATACCTCACAGCGCTAGGGTTTATTCTAATAGCTGCCAGCACTAGGGTTTATTCTAATACCTCCCAGCACTCGGGTGTATTCTAATACCTCCCAGCACTAGGGTGTATTCTAATACCTCCCAGCACTAGGGTTTATTCTAATACCTCCCAGCACTGGGGTTTATTCTAATACCTCCCAGCTCTAGGGTTTATTCTAATACCTCCCAGCACTGGGTTTTATTCTAATACCCCCCAGCACTAGGGTTTATTCTAATACCCCCCAGCACTAGGGTTTATTCTAATACCTCCCAGCACTGGGGTTTATTCTAATACCTCCCAGCACTGGGGTTTATTCTAATACCTCCCAGCACTGGGGTTTATTCTAAAAGCTCCCAGCACTAGGGTTTATTCTAATACCTCCCAGCACTAGGGTTTATTCTAATATCTCCCAGCACTGGGGTTTATTCTAATACCTCCCAGCTCTAGGGTTTATTCTAATACCTCGTAGCTCTAGGGTTTATTCTAATACCTCCCAGCACTAGGGTTTATTCTAATACCTCCCAGCACTAGGGTTTATTCTAATACCTCACAGCACACTAGGGTTTATTCTAATACCTCCCAGCTCTGGGGTTTATTCTAATATCTCCCAGCACTGGGGTTTATTCTAATACCTCCCAGCTCTAGGGTTTATTCTAATACCTCCCAGCACTAGGGTTCATTCTAATACCTCCCAGCTCTAGGGTTTATTCTAATACCTCCCAGCACTAGGGTTTATTCTAATACCTCCCAGCACTGGAGTTTATTCTAATACCTCCCAGCTCTAGGGTTTATTCTAATACCTCCCAGCTCTAGTGTGTATTCTAATACCTCACAGCACTAGGATGTATTCTAATACCTCACAGCGCTAGGGTTTATTCTAATACCTCCCAGCACTAGGGTGTATTCTAATACCTCCCAGCACTAGGGTGTATTCTAATACCTCCCAGCTCTAGGGTTTATTCTAATACGTCCCAGCACTAGCGTTTATTCTAATACCTCCCAGCACTAGGGTGTATTCTAATACCTCACAGCACTGGGGTTTGTTCTAATACCTCCCAGCTCTAGGGTTTATTCTAATACCTCCCAGCACCAGGGTTTACTCTAATACCTCCCAGCACTAGGGTGTATTCTAATACCTCACAGCACACGAGGGTTTATTCTAATACCTCCCAGCTCGAGGGTTTATTCTAATATCTCCCAGCACTGGGGTTTATTCTAATACCTCCCAGCTCTAGGGTTTATTCTAATACCTCCCAGCACTAGGGTTTATTCTAATACCTCCCAGCTCTAGGGTTTATTCTAATACCTCCCAGCACTAGGGTGTATTCTAATACCTCACAGCACTAGGATGAATTCTAATACCTCACAGCGCTAGGGTTTATTCTAAAACCTCCCAGCTTTAGGGTTTATTCTAATACCTCCCAGCACAAGGGTTTATTCTAATACCTCCCAGCACTGGGGTTTATTCTAATACCCCCCAGCAGTAGGGTTTATTCTAATACCCCCCAGCACTAGGGTTTATTCTCATACCTCCCAGCACTGGGGTTTATTCTAATACCTCCCAGCACTGGGGTTTATTCTAATACCTCCCAGCTCTAGTGTTTATTCTAATACCTCCGAGCACTAGGGTTCATTCTAATACCTCCCAGCTCTAGGGTTTATTCTAATACCTCCCAGCACTAGGGTGTATTCTAATACGTCACAGCACTAGGATGTATTCTAATACCTCACAGCGCTAGGGTTTATTCTAATAGCTGCCAGCACTAGGGTTTATTCTAATACCTCCCAGCACTAGGGTGTATTCTAATACCTCACAGCACTAGGGTTTATTCTAATACCTCCCAGCACTGGGGTTTATTCTAATATCTCCCAGCTCTAGGGTTTATTCTAATACCTCCCAGCACTAGGGTTTATTCTAATACCTCCCAGCACCAGGGTGCGTTCTAATACCTCACAACACACTAGGCTTTATTCTAATACCTCCCAGCTCTTGGGTTTATTCTAATATCTCCCAGCACTGGGGTTTATTCTAAAACCTCCCAGCACTAGGGTGTATTCTAATACCTCACAGCACTAGGATGTATTCTAATACCTCACAGCGCTGGGGTTTATTCTAACACCTCCCAGCTCTAGGGTTTATTCTAATACCTCCCAGCACTAGGGTTTATTCTAATACCTCCCAGCACTGGGGTTTATTCTAATACCTCCCAGCACTAGGGTTTATTCTAATACCTCCCAGCACTGGGTTTTATTCTAATACCTCCCAGCACCAGGGTGCGTTCTAATACCTCACAACACACTAGGCTTTATTCTAATACCTCCCAGCTCTTGGGTTTATTCTAATATCTCCCAGCACTGGGGTTTATTCCAATACTTCCCCACTCTAGGGTTTATTCTAATACCTCCCAGCACTAGGGTTTATTCTAATACCTCCCAGCTCTAGGGTTTATTCTAAAACCTCCCAGCACTAGGGTGTATTCTAATACCTCACAGCACTAGGATGTATTCTAATACCTCACAGCGCTGGGGTTTATTCTAACACCTCCCAGCTCTAGGGTTTATTCTAATACCTCCCAGCACTAGGGTTTATTCTGATTCCTCCCAGCACTGGGGTTTATTCTAATACCTCCCAGCTCTAGGGTTTATTCTAATACCTCCCAGCACTGGGTTTTATTCTAATACCCCCCAGCACTAGGGTTTATTCTAATACCCCCCAGCACTAGGGTTTATTCTAATACCTCCCAGCACTGGGGTTTTTTCTAATACCTCCCAGCACTGGGGTTTATTCTAATACCTCCCAGCACTGGGGTTTATTCTAAAAGCTCCCAGCACTGGGGTTTATTCTAATTCCTCTCAGCTATAGGGTTTATTCTAATACCTCCCAGCACTAGGGTTTATTCTAAAATCTCCCAGCACTGGGGTTTATTCCAACACCTCCCAGCTCTAGGGTTTATTCTAATACCTCGTAGCTCTAGGGTTTATTCTAATACCTCCCAGCACTAGGGTTTATTCTAATACCTCCCAGCACTAGGGTTTATTCTAATACCTCACAGCACACTAGGGTTTATTCTAATACCTCCCAGCTCTGGGGTTTATTCTAATATCTCCCAGCACTGGGGTTTATTCTAATACCTCCCAGCTCTAGGGTTTATTCTAATACCTCCCAGCACTAGGGTTCATTCTAATATCTCCCAGCTCTAGGGTTTATTCTAATACCTCCCAGCACTAGGGTTTATTCTAATACCTCCCAGCAGTAGGGTGTATTCTAATACCTCACAGCACTAGGATGTATTCTAATACCTCACAGCGCTAGGGTTTATTCTAATACCTCCCAGCACTAGGGTTTATTCTAATACCTCCCAGCACTAGGGTGTATTCTAATACCTCCCAGCACTAGGGTGTATTCTAATACCTCCCAGCACTAGCGTTTATTCTAATACCTCCCAGCACTAGGGTGTATTCTAATACCTCACAGCACTAGGGTTTATTCTAATACCTCCCAGCACTAGGGTTTATTCTAATACCTCCCAGCACTAGGGTTTGTTCTAATACCTCCCAGCTCTAGGGTTTATTCTAATACCTCACAGCACACTAGGGTTTATTCTAATACCTCCCAGCTCGAGGGTTTATTCTAATATCTCCCAGCACTGGGGTTTATTCTAATACCTCCCAGCTCTAGGGTTTATTCTAATACCTCCCAGCACTAGGGTTTATTCTAATACATCCCAGCTCTAGGGTTTATTCTAATACCTCCCAGCACTAGGGTATATTCTAATACCTCACAGCACTAGGATGTATTCTAATACCTCACAGCGCTAGGGTTTATTCTAAAACCTCCCAGCTTTCGGGTTTATTCTAATACCTCCCAGCACAAGGGTTTATTCTAATACCTCCCAGCACTGGGGTTTATTCTAATAGCTCCCAGCACTGGGGTCTATTCTAATACCTCCCAGCACTGGGGTTTATTCTAATACCTCCCAGCTCTAGGGTTTATTCTAATACCTCCCAGCACTGGGGTTTATTCTAATACCCCCCAGCAGTAGGGTTTATTCTAATACCCCCCAGCACTAGGGTTTATTCTAATACCTCCCAGCACTGGGGTTTATTCTAATACCTCCCAGCACTGGGGTTTATTCTAATACCTTCCAGCACTGGTGTTTATTCTAAAAGCTCCCAGCACTGGGGTATATTCTAATACCTCTCAGCTATAGGGTTTATTCTAATACCTCCCAGCACTAGGGTTTATTCTAATATCTCCCAGCACTGGGGTTTATTCTAATACCTCCCAGCTCTAGTGTTTATTCTAATACCTCCGAGCACTAGGGTTCATTCTAATACCTCCCAGCTCTTGGGTTTATTCTAATACCTCCCAGCACTAGGGTGTATTCTAATACGTCACAGCAATAGGATGTATTCTAATACCTCACAGCGCTAGGGTTTATTCTAATAGCTGCCAGCACTAGGGTTTATTCTAATACCTCCCAGCACTAGGGTGTATTCTAATACCTCCCAGCACTAGGGTGTATTCTAATACGTCCCAGCACTAGGGTTTATTCTAATACCTCCCAGCACTAGGGTGTATTCTAATACCTCACAGCACTAGGGTTTATTCTAATACCTCCCAGCACTGGGGTTTATTCTAATATCTCCCAGCTCTAGGGTTTATTCTAATACCTCCCAGCACTAGGGTTTATTCTAATACCTCCCAGCACCAGGGTGTATTCTAATACCTCACAGCACACTCGGCTTTATTCTAATACCTCCCAGCACTTGGGTTTATTCTAATATCTCCCAGCACTGGGGTTTATTCTAATACTTCCCCACTCTAGGGTTTATTCTAATACCTCCCAGCACTAGGGTTTATTCTAATAACTCCCAGCTATAGGGTTTATTCTAAAACCTCCCAGCACTAGTGTGTATTCTAATACCTCACAGCACTAGGATGTATTCTAATAGCTCACAGCGCGAGGGTTTATTCTAATACCTCCCAGCTCTAGGGTTTATTCTAATACCTCCCAGCACTAGGGTTTATTCTAATACCTCCCAGCACTGGGGTTTATTCTAATACCTCCCAGCACTGGGGTTTGTTCTAATACCTCCCAGCACTGGGGTTTATTCTAATACCTCCCAGCTCTAGGGTTTATTCTAATACCTCCCAGCACTGGGTTTTATTCTATTACCCCCCAGCACTAGGGTTTATTCTAATACCCCCCAGCACTAGGGTTTATTCTAATACCTCCCAGCACTGGGGTTTATTCTAAAAGCTCCCAGCACTGGGGTTTATTCTAACACCTATCAGCTATAGGGTTTATTCTAATACCTCCCAGCACTAGGGTTTATTCTAATACCTCCCAGCTCTCGGGTTTATTCTAATACCTATCAGCTATAGGGTTTATTCTAAAAGCTCCCAGCACTAGGGTTTATTCTAATACCTCCCAGCTCTAGGGTTTATTCTAATACCTCCCAGCTCTAGGGTTTATTCTAATACCTCCCAGCTCTAGGGTTTATTCTAATACCTCCCAGCATTGCATTTTATTCTAATAACTCCCAGCTCTAGGGATTATTCTAATACTTCCCAGCACTGGGGTAAATTCTAATACCTCCCAGCTCTACGGTTTATTCTAATACCTCCCAGCTCGAGGGTTTATTCTAATACGTCCCAGCTCTAGGGTTTATTCTAATACCCCCCAGCACTGGGGTTTATTCTAATACCTCCCAGCACTGGGGTTTATTCTAATACCTCCCAGCTCTAGGGTTTATTCTAATACCTCCCAGCACTGGGGTTTATTCTAATACCTCCCAGCACTGGGGTTTATTCTAACACCCCCCAGCACTAGGGTTTATTCTAATACCTCCCAGCACTGGGGTTTATTCTAATACCTCCCAGCACTGGGGTTTATTCTAATACCTCCCAGCACTGGGGTTTATTCTAAAAGCTCCCAGCACTGGGGTTTATTCTAATACCTCTCAGCTATAGGGTTTATTCTAATACCTCCCAGCACTAGGGTTTATTCTAATATCTCCCAGCACTGGGGTTTATTCTAATACCTCCCAGCTCTAGGGTTTATTCTAATACCTCCCAGCACTAGGGTTCATTCTAATACCTCCCAGCACTAGGGTTTATTCTAATACCTCCCAGCACTAGGGTGTCTTCTGACACCTCACAGCACTAGGATGTATTCTAATACCTCACAGCGCTAGGGTTGATTCTAATACCTCCCAGCACTAGGGTTTATTCTAATACCCCCCAGCACTAGGGCGTATTCTAATACCTCCCAGCACTAGGGTGTATTCTAATACCTCCCAGCACTAGGGTTTATTCTAATACCGCCCAGCACGAGGGTGTATTCTAATACCTCACAGCACTAGGGTTTATTCTAATACCTCCCAGCGCAAGGGTTTATTCTAATACCTCCCAACACTAGGGTTTATTCTAATACCTCCCAGCTCTCGGGTTTATTCTAATAGCTCGCAGCACTAGGGTTTATTCTAATAACTCCCAGCACTAGGGTGTATTCTAATACCTCACAGCACACTAGGGTTTATTCTAATAACTCCCAGCTCTAGGGTATATTCTAATATCTCCCAGCACTGGGGTTTATTCTAATACCTCCCAGCACTCGGGTTTATTCTAATGCCTCCCAGCTCTAGGGTTTATTCTAATACCTCCCAGCACTCGGGTGTATTCTAATACCTCACAGCACTAGGATGTATTCTAATACCTCACAGCGCTATGGTTTATTCTAATACCTCCCAGCTCTCGGGTTTATTCTAATACCTCCCAGCACTAGGGTTTATTCTAATACCTCCCAGCACTGGGGTTTATTCTAATACCTCCCAGCACTGGGGTTTATTCTAATACCTCCCAGCACTGGGGTTTATTCTAATACTTCCCAGCTCTAGGGTTTATTCTAATACCTCCCAGCACTGGGGTTTATTCTAATACCCCCCAGCACTAGGGTTTATTCTAATACCCCCAGCACTAGGGTTTATTCTAATACCTCCCAGCACTGGGGTTTATTCTAATACCTCCCCGCACTGGGCTTTATTCTAATACCTCCCAGCACTGGGGTTTATTCTAATACCTCCCAGCACTGGGGTTTATTCTAATACCTCCCAGCACTGGGGTTTATTCTAATACCTCCCAGCACTAGGGTTTATTCTAATACCTCCCTGCTCTAGGGTTTATTCTAATACCTCCCAGCTCTAGGGTTTATTCTAATACCTCCCAGCTCTAGGGTTTATTCTATTACCTCCCAGCATTGCATTTTATTCTAATAACTCCCAGCTCTAGGGATTATTCTAATACTTCCCAGCACTGGGGTTTATTCTAATACCTCACAGCACACTAGGGTTTATTCTAATACCCCCCAGCACTAGGGTTTATTCTAATACCTCCCAGCACTGGGGTTTATTCTAATACCTCCCAGCACTGGGGTTTATTCTAATACCTCCCAGCACTAGGGTTTATTCTCATATCTCCCAGCACTGGGGTTTATTCTAATACCTCCCAGCTCTAGGGTTTATTCTAATACCTCGCAGCTCTAGGGTTTATTCTAATACCTCCCAGCACTAGGGTTTATTCTAATACCTCCCAGCACTAGGGTTTATTCTAATACCTCACAGCACACTAGGGTTTATTCTAATACCTCCCAGCTCTGGGGTTTATTCTAATATCTCCCAGCACTGGGGTTTATTCTAATACCTCCCAGCTCTAGGGTTTATTCTAATACCTCCCAGCACTAGGGTTCATTCTAATACCTCCCAGCTCTAGGGTTTATTCTAATACCTCCCAGCACTAGGGTTTATTCTAATACCTCCCAGCACTAGGGTGTATTCTAATACCTCACAGCACTAGGATGTATTCTAATACCTCACAGCGCTAGGGTTTATTCTAATACCTCCCAGCACTAGGGTGTATTCTAATACCTCCCAGCACTAGGGTGTATTCTAATACCTCCCAGCACTAGCGTTTATTCTAATACCTCCCAGCACTAGGGTGTATTCTAATACCTCACAGCACTAGGGTTTATTCTAATACCTCCCAGCACTAGGGTTTATTCTAATACCTCCCAGCACTAGGGTTTGTTCTAATACCTCCCAGCTCTAGGGTTTATTCTAATACCTCCCAGCACCAGGGTTTACTCTAATACCTCCCAGCACTAGGGTGTATTCTAATACCTCACAGCACACTAGGGTTTATTCTAATACCTCCCAGCTCGAGGGTTTATTCTAATATCTCCCAGCACTGGGGTTTATTCAAATACCTCCCAGCACTAGGGTTTGTTCTAATACGTCCCAGCTCTAGGGTTTATTCTAATACCTCCCAGCACCAGGGTTTACTCTAATACCTCCCAGCACTAGGGTGTATTCTAATACCTCACAGCACTAGGATGTATTCTAATACCTCACAGCGCTAGGGTTTATTCTAAAACCTCCCAGCTTTAGGGTTTATTCTAATACCTCCCAGCACAAGGGTTTATTCTAATACCTCCCAGCACTGGGGTTTATTCTAATACCTCCCAGCACTGGGGTTTATTCTAATACCTCCCAGCACTGGGGTTTATTCTAATACCTTCCAACTCTAGGGTTTATTCTAATACCTCCCAGCACTGGGGTTTATTCTAATACCCCCCAGCAGTAGGGTTTATTCTAATACCCCCCAGCACTAGGGTTTATTCTAATACCTCCCAGCACTGGGGTTTATTCTAATACCTCCCAGCACTGGGGTTTATTCTAATACCTCCCAGCACTGGTGTTTATTCTAAAAGCTCCCAGCACTGGGGTATATTCTAATACCTCTCAGCTATAGGGTTTATTCTAATACCTCTCAGCACTAGGGTTTATTCTAATATCTCCCAGCACTGGGGTTTATTCTAATACCTCCCAGCTCTAGTGTTTATTCTAATACCTCCGAGCACTAGGGTTCATTCTAATACCTCCCAGCTCTAGGGTTTATTCTAATACCTCCCAGCACTTGGGTGTATTCTAATACGTCACAGCAATAGGATGTATTCTAATACCTCACAGCGCTAGGGCTTATTCTAATAGCTGCCAGCACTAGGGTTTATTCTAATACCTCCCAGCACTAGGGTGTATTCTAATACCTCCCAGCACTAGGGTGTATTCTAATACCTCCCAGCACTAGGGTGTATTCTAATACCTCACAGCACTAGGGTTTATTCTAATACCTCCCAGCACTGGGGTTTATTCTAATATCTCCCAGCTCTAGGGTTTATTCTAATACCTCCCAGCACTAGGGTTTATTCTAATACCTCCCAGCACCAGGGTGTATTCTAATACCTCACAGCACACTAGGCTTTATTCTAATACCTCCCAGCTCTTGGGTTTATTCTAATATCTCCCAGCACTGGGGTTTATTCTAATACTTCCCCACTCTAGGGTTTATTCTAATACCTCCCAGCACTAGGGTTTATTCTAATACCTCCCAGCTCTAGGGTTTATTCTAAAACCTCCCAGCACTAGGGTGTATTCTAATACCTCACAGCACTAGGATGTATTCTAATACCTCACAGCGCTAGGGTTTATTCTAATACCTCCCAGCACTGGGGTTTATTCTAAAAGCTCCCAGCACTGGGGTTTATTCTAACACCTCTCAGCTATTGGGTTTATTCTAATACCTCCCAGCACTAGGGTTTATTCTAATACCTCCCAGCACTGGGGTTTATTCTAATACCCCCCAGCACTAGGGTTTATTCTAATACCTCCCAGCACTGCATTTTATTCTAATACCTCCCAGCTCTAGGGATTATTCTAATACTTCCCAGCACTAGGGTTTATTCTAATACCTCCCAGCACTGGGGTTAATTCTAATACCTCCCAGCTCTAGGGTTTATTCTAATACCTCCCAGCTCTAGGGTTTATTCTAATACGTCCCAGCTCTAGGGTTTATTCTTATACCTCCCAGCACTGGGGTTTATTCTAATACCCGCCAGCACTAGGGTTTATTCTAATACCCCCCAGCACTTGGGTTTATTATAATACCTCCCAGCACTGGGGTTTATTCTAATACCTCTCAGCACTGGGGTTTATTCTAATACCTCCCAGCACTGGGGTTTATTCTAAAAGCTCCCAGCACTGGGGTTTATTCTAATACCTCTCAGCTATAGGGTTTATTCTAATACCTCCCAGCACTAGGGTTTATTCTAATATCTCCCAGCACTGGGGTTTATTCTAATACCTCCCAGCTCTTGGCTTTATTCTAATACCTCCCAGCACTAGGGTTCATTCTAATACCTCCCAGCACGAGGGTTTATTCTAATACCTCCCAGCACTAGGGTTTATTCTAATACCTCCCAGCACTAGGGTGTATTCTAATACCTCCCAGCACTAGGGTGTATTCTAATACGTCCCAGCACTAGGGTTTATTCTAATACCGCCCAGCACTAGGGTGTATTCTAATACCTCACAGCACTAGGGTTTATTCTAATACCTCCCAGCGCTAGGGTTTATTCTAATACCTCCCAGCACTAGGGTTTATTCTAATACCTCCCAGCTCTCGGGTTTATTCTAATAGCTCGCAGCACTGGGGTTTATTCTAATAACTCCCAGCACTAGGGTGTATTCTAATACCTCACAGCACACTCGGGTTTATTCTAATACCTCCCAGCTCTAGGGTTTATTCTAATATCTCCCAGCACTGGGGTTTATTCTAATACCTCCCAGCACTAGGGTTTATTCTAATGCCTCCCAGCTCTAGGGTTTATTCTAATACCTCCCAGCACTCGGGTGTATTCTATTACCTCACAGCACTAGGATGTATTCTAATACCTCACAGCGCTAGGGTTTATTCTAATACCTCCCAGCTCTCGGGTTTATTCTAATACCTCCCAGCACTAGGGTTTATTCTAATACCTCCCAGCACTGGGGTTTATTCTAATACCTCCCAGCACTGGGGTTTATTCTAATACCTCCCAGCACTGGGGTTTATTCTAATACTTCCCAGCTCTAGGGTTTATTCTAATACCTCCCAGCACTGGGGTTTATTCTAATACCCCCCAGCACTAGGGTTTATTCTAATACCCCCAGCACTATGGTTTATTCTAATACCTCCCAGCACTGGGGTTTATTCTTATACCTCCCAGCACTGGGGTTTATTCTAATACCTCCCAGCACTGGGGTTTATTCTAAAAGCTCCCAGCACTGGGGTTTATTCTAATACCTCTCAGCGAGAGGGTTTATTCTAATAGCTCCCAGCACCAGGGTTTATACTAATACCTCCCAGCACTGGGGTTTATTCTAATACCTCCCAGCACTGGGGTTTATTCTAATACCTCCCAGCACTGGGGTTTATTCTAATACCTCCCAGCACTGGGGTTTATTCTAATACCTCCCAGCACTGGGGTTTATTCTAATACCTCCCAGCACTAGGGTTTATTCTAATACCTCCCAGCTCTAGGGTTTATTCTAATACCACCCAGCTCTAGGGTTTATTCTAATACCTCCTAGCTCTCGGTTTTATTCTAATACCTCCCAGCACTAGGGTTTATTCTAATACCTCCCAGCTCTAGGGTTTATTCTAATACATCCCAGCACTGCGGTTTATTCTAATACCTCCCAGCTCTAGGGATTATTCTAATACCTCCCAGCACTGGGGTTTATTCTAATACCTCCCAGCACTAGGGTTTATTCTCATACCTCCCAGCACTAGGGTTACTTCTAATACCTCCCAGCTCTAGGGTTTATTCTAATACCTCCCAGCGCTAGGGTTTATTCTAATACCTCCCAGCTCTAGGGTATATTCTAATACCTCATAGCTCTCGGGTTTATTCTACTACCTCCCAGCACTAGGGTTTATTCTAATACCTCCCAGCACTGGGGTTTATTCTAATACCTCCCAGCACTGGGGTTTATTCTAATACCTCCCAGCACTGGGGTTTATTCTAATACTTCCCAGCTCTAGGGTTTATTCTAATACCTCCCAGCACTGGGGTTTATTCTAATACCCCCCAGCACTAGGGTTTATTCTAATACCCCCAGCACTAGGGTTCATTCTAATACCTCCCAGCTCTAGGGTTTATTCTAATACCTCCCAGCACTAGGGTTTATTCTAATACCTCCCAGCACTAGGGTGTATTCTAATACCTCACAGCACTAGGATGTATTCTAATACCTCACAGCGCTAGGGTTTATTCTAATACCTCCCAGCACTAGGGTGTATTCTAATACCTCCCAGCACTAGGGTGTATTCTAATACCTCCCAGCACTAGCGTTTATTCTAATACCTCCCAGCACTAGGGTGTATTCTAATACCTCACAGCACTAGGGTTTATTCTAATACCTCCCAGCACTAGGGTTTATTCTAATACCTCCCAGCACTAGGGTTTGTTCTAATACCTCCCAGCTCTAGGGTTTGTTCTAATACCTCCCAGCACCAGGGTTTACTCTAATACCTCCCAGCACTAGGGTGTATTCTAATACCTCACAGCACACTAGGGTTTATTCTAATACCTCCCAGCTCGAGGGTTTATTCTAATATCTCCCAGCACTGGGGTTTATTCAAATACCTCCCAGCACTAGGGTTTGTTCTAATACCTCCCAGCTCTAGGGTTTATTCTAATACCTCCCAGCACCAGGGTTTACTCTAATACCTCCCAGCACTAGGGTGTATTCTAATACCTCACAGCACTAGGATGTATTCTAATACCTCACAGCGCTAGGGTTTATTCTAAAACCTCCCAGCTTTAGGGTTTATTCTAATACCTCCCAGCACAAGGGTTTATTCTAATACCTCCCAGCACTGGGGTTTATTCTAATACCTCCCAGCACTGGGGTTTATTCTAATACCTCCCAGCACTGGGGTTTATTCTAATACCTCCCAGCTCTAGGGTTTATTCTAATACCTCCCAGCACTGGGGTTTATTCTAATAACCCCCAGCAGTAGGGTTTATTCTAATACCCCCCAGCACTAGGGTTTATTCTAATACCTCCCAGCACTGGGGTTTATTCTAATACCTCCCAGCACTGGGGTTTATTCTAATACCTCCCAGCACTGGTGTTTATTCTAAAAGCTCCCAGCACTGGGGTATATTCTAATACCTCTCAGCTATAGGGTTTATTCTAATACCTCTCAGCACTAGGGTTTATTCTAATATCTCCCAGCACTGGGGTTTATTCTAATACCTCCCAGCTCTAGTGTTTATTCTAATACCTCCGAGCACTAGGGTTCATTCTAATACCTCCCAGCTCTAGGGTTTATTCTAATACCTCCCAGCACTTGGGTGTATTCTAATACGTCACAGCAATAGGATGTATTCTAATACCTCACAGCGCTAGGGCTTATTCTAATAGCTGCCAGCACTAGGGTTTATTCTAATACCTCCCAGCACTAGGGTGTATTCTAATACCTCCCAGCACTAGGGTGTATTCTAATACCTCCCAGCACTAGGGTGTATTCTAATACCTCACAGCACCAGGGTTTATTCTAATACCTCCCAGCACTGGGGTTTATTCTAATACCTCCCAGCACCAGGGTGTATTGTAATACCTCACAGCACACTAGGCTTTATTCTAATACCTCCCAGCTCTTGGGTTTATTCTAATACCTCCCAGCACCAGGGTGTATTCTAATACCTCACAGCACACTAGGCTTTATTCTAATACCTCCCAGCTCTTGGGTTTATTCTAATATCTCCCAGCACTGGGGTTTATTCTAATACCTCACAGCACTAGGATGTATTCTAATACCTCACAGCGCTAGGGTTTATTCTAATACCTCCCAGCCCTCGGGTTTATTCTTATACCTCCCAGCACTGGGGTTTATTCTAATACCCGCCAGCACTAGGGTTTATTCTAATACCCCCCAGCACTTGGGTTTATTATAATACCTCCCAGCACTGGGGTTTATTCTAATACCTCCCAGCACTGGGGTTTATTCTAATACCTCCCAGCACTAGGGTTTATTCTAATACCTCCCAGCACCAGGGTGTATTCTAATACCTCACAGCACACTAGGCTTTATTCTAATACCTCCCAGCTCTTGGGTTTATTCTAATATCTCCCAGCACTGGGGTTTATTCTAATACCTCACAGCACTAGGATGTATTCTAATACCTCACAGCGCTAGGGTTTATTCTAATACCTCCCAGCCCTCGGGTTTATTCTTATACCTCCCAGCACTGGGGTTTATTCTAATACCTCCCAGCTCTTGGGTTTATTCTAATACCTCCCAGCACTAGGGTTTATTCTAATACCTCCCAGCACCAGGGTGTATTCTAATACCTCACAGCACACTAGGCTTTATTCTAATACCTCCCAGCTCTTGGGTTTATTCTAATATCTCCCAGCACTGGGGTTTATTCTAATACCTCACAGCACTAGGATGTATTCTAATACCTCACAGCGCTAGGGTTTATTCTAATACCCCCCAGCACTTGGGTTTATTATAATACCTCCCAGCACTGGGGTTTATTCTAATACCTCCCAGCACTGGGGTTTATTCTAATACCTCCCAGCACTGGGGTTTATTCTAATACTTCCCAGCACTGGGGTTTATTCTAATACCTCCCAGCACTGGGGCTTATTCTAATACCTCCCAGCACTGGGGTTTATTCTAATACCTCACAGCACTAGGGTTTATTCTAATACCTCCCAGCACCAGGGTGTATTCTAATACCTCACAGCACACTAGGCTTTATTCTAATACCTCCCAGCTCTTGGGTTTATTCTAATATCTCCCAGCACTGGGGTTTATTCTAATACTTCCCCACTCTAGGGTTTATTCTAATACCTCCCAGCACTAGGGTTTATTCTAATACCTCCCAGCTCTAGGGTTTATTCTAAAACCTCCCAGCACTAGGGTGTATTCTAATACCTCACAGCACTAGGATGTATTCTAATACCTCACAGCGCTAGGGTTTATTCTAATACCTCCCAGCACTGGGGTTTATTCTAAAAGCTCCCAGCACTGGGGTTTATTCTAACACCTCTCAGCTATTGGGTTTATTCTAATACCTCCCAGCACTAGGGTTTATTCTAATACCTCCCAGCACTGGGGTTTATTCTAATACCCATCAGCACTAGGGTTTATTCTAATACCTCCCAGCACTGGGGTTTATTCTGATACCTCCCAGCACTGGGGTTTATTCTAATACCTCCCAGCACTGGGGTTTATTCTAATACCTCCCAGCTCTAGGGTTTATTCTAATACCTCCCAGCTCTAGGGTTTATTCTAATACCTCCCAGCACTGCATTTTATTCTAATACCTCCCAGCTCTAGGGATTATTCTAATACTTCCCAGCACTAGGGTTTATTCTAATACCTCCCAGCACTGGGGTTAATTCTAATACCTCCCAGCTCTAGGGTTTATTCTAATACCTCCCAGCTCTAGGGTTTATTCTAATACGTCCCAGCTCTAGGGTTTATTCTTATACCTCCCAGCACTGGGGTTTATTCTAATACCCGCCAGCACTAGGGTTTATTCTAATACCCCCCAGCACTTGGGTTTATTATAATACCTCCCAGCACTGGGGTTTATTCTAATACCTCCCAGCACTGGGGTTTATTCTAATACCTCCTAGCACTGGGGTTTATTCTAAAAGCTCCCAGCACTGGGGTTTATTCTAATACCTCTCAGCTATAGGGTTTATTCTAATACCTCCCAGCACTAGGGTTTATTCTAATATCTCCCAGCACTGGGGTTTATTCTAATACCTCCCAGCTATTGGGTTTATTCTAATACCTCCCAGCACTAGGGTTCATTCTAATACCTCCCAGCACGAGGGTTTATTCTAATACCTCCCAGCACTAGGGTTCATTCTAATACCTCCCAGCACGAGGGTTTATTCTAATACCTCCCAGCACTAGGGTTTATTCTAATACCTCCCAGCACTAGGGTGTATTCTAATACCTCCCAGCACTAGGGTGTATTCTAATACGTCCCAGCACTAGGGTTTATTCTAATACCGCCCAGCACTAGGGTGTATTCTAATACCTCACAGCACTAGGGTTTATTCTAATACCTCCCAGCGCTAGGGTTTATTCTAATACCTCCCAGCACTAGGGTTTATTCTAATACCTCCCAGCTCTCGGGTTTATTCTAATAGCTCGCAGCACTGGGGTTTATTCTAATAACTCCCAGCACTAGGGTGTATTCTAATACCTCACAGCACACTCGGGTTTATTCTAATACCTCCCAGCTCTAGGGTTTATTCTAATATCTCCCAGCACTGGGGTTTATTCTAATACCTCCCAGCACTAGGGTTTATTCTAATGCCTCCCAGCTCTAGGGTTTATTCTAATACCTCCCAGCACTCGGGTGTATTCTATTACCTCACAGCACTAGGATGTATTCTAATACCTCACAGCGCTAGGGTTTATTCTAATACCTCCCAGCCCTCGGGTTTATTCTTATACCTCCCAGCACTGGGGTTTATTCTAATACCCGCCAGCACTAGGGTTTATTCTAATACCCCCCAGCACTTGGGTTTATTATAATACCTCCCAGCACTGGGGTTTATTCTAATACCTCCCAGCACTGGGGTTTATTCTAATACCTCCCAGCACTGGGGTTTATTCTAATACTTCCCAGCACTGGGGTTTATTCTAATACCTCCCAGCACTGGGGCTTATTCTAATACCTCCCAGCACTGGGGTTTATTCTAATACCTCACAGCACAAGGGTTTATTTTAATACCTCCCAGCACTGGGGTTTATTCTAATACCTCCCAGCACTGGGGTTTATTCTAATACCTCCCAGCACTGGGATTTATTCTAATACCTCCCAGCACTGGGCTTTATTCTAATACCTCCCAGCACTCGGGTTTATTCTAATACCTCCCAGCACTGGCGTTTATTCTAATACCTCCCAGCACTGGGGTTTATTCTAATACCTCCCAGCACTAGGGTTTATTCTAATACCTCCCAGCACTGGGGTTTATTCTAACACCTCCCAGCACTGGGGTTTATTCTAATACCTCCCAGCACTGGGGTTTATTCTAATACCTCCCAGCACTTGGGTTTATTCTAATACCTCCCAGCACTGGGGTTTATTCTAATACCTCCCAGCACCAGGGTATATTCCAATACCTCCCAGCACTTGGGTTTATTCTAATACCTCCCAGCACTGGGGTTTATTCTAATACTTCCCAGCACCAGGGTATATTCTAATACCTCCCAGCACTAGGGTTTATTCTAATACCTCCCAGCACTGGGGTTTATTCTAATACCTCCCAGCACTGGGGTATTTCTAATACCTCCCAGCTCTTGGGTTTATTCTAATACCGCCCAGCACTGGGGTTTATTCTAATACCTCCCAGCACTGGGGCTTTTTCTAATACCTCCCAGCACTGGGGTTTATTCTAATACCTCCCAGCACTAGGGTTTATTCTAATACCTCCCAGCACTAGGGTGTATTCTGATACCTCACAGCACTAGGGTTGATGCTAATACCTCCCAGCACTAGGGATTATTCTAATACCTCCCAGCACTAGGGTATTTCCAATAACTCCCAGCTCTAGGGTTTATTCTAATACCTCCCAGCACTCGGGTGTATTCTAATACCTCACAGCACACTAGGGTTTATTCTAAAAACTCCCAGCTCTAGGTTTTATTCTACTATCTCCCAGCACTGGGGTTTATTCTAATACCTCCCAGCTCTAGGGTTTATTCTAATACCTCCCAGCACGAGGGTTTATTCTAATGCTTCCCAGCTCTAGGGTTTATTCTAATACCTCCCAGCACTAGGGTGTATTCTAATACATCACAGCACTGGGGCTTATTCTAATACCTACCAGCTCTAGGGTTTATTCTAATACCTCCCAGCACTCGGGTTTATTCTAATACCTCCCAGCACTGGGGTTTAATCTAATACCTCCCAGCACTGGGGTATATTCTAATACCTCCCAGCGCTGGGGTTTATTCAAAAGCACCCAGCTCTAGGGTTTATTCTAATACCTCCCAGCACTGGGGTATATTCTAATACCCCACAGCACTAGGGTTTATTCTAATACACCCCAGCAGTAGGGTTTATTCTAATACCTCCCAGCACTGGGGTTTATTCTAATACCTCCCAGCACTGGGGTTTATTCTAATACCTCCCATCACTGGGGTTTATTCTAAAAGCTCCCAGCACCGGGGTTTATTCAAATACCTCTCAGCTATAGGGCTTATTCTAATACCTCCCAGCACTAGGGTTTATTCTAATACCTCCCAGCACTGGGGTGTAAACCAATACCTCCCAGCACTGGTGTTAATTCTAATATCTCCCAGCACTAGGGTTTATTCTAATACCTCCCAGCTCGAGGGTTTATTCTGATACCTCCCAGCTCTAGGGTTTATTCTAATACCTCCCAGCTCTTGGGTTTATTCTAATACCTCCCAGCACTCGGGTTTATTCTAATACCTCCCAGCACTGGGGTTTATTCTAATACCTCCCAGCACTGCGGTTTATTCTAATACCTCCCAGCTCTAGGGATTATTCTAATACCTCCCAGCACTAGGGTTTATTCTAATACCTCCCAGCACTGGGGCTTATTCTAATACCTCCCAGCACTGGGGTTTATTCTAATACCTCCCAGCACAAGGTTTTATTCTAATACCTCCCAGCACTAGGGTGTATTCTAATACCTCACAGCACCAGGGTTCATGCTAATACCTCCCAGCACTAGGGTTTATTCTAATTCCTCCCAGCACTGGGGTTTATTCTAATACCTCCCAGCTCTAGGGCTTATTCTAATACCTCCCAGCACCAGGGTTTATTCTAATACCTCCCAGCTCTAGGGTTTATTCCAATACATCCCAGCACTCGGGTTTATTCTAACACCTCCCAGCACTAGGGTGTATTCTAATACCTCACAGCACACGAGGGTTTATTCTAATACCTCCCAGCTCTAGGGTTTTTCTAATACCTCCCAGCACTAGGGTTTATTCTAATACCTCCCAGCTCTAGGGTTTATTCTAATACCTCCCAGCACTAGTGTGTATTCTAATACCTCCCAGCACTGGGGTTTATTCTAATACCTCACAGCACTAGGGTTTATTCGAATACCCCACAGCACTAGGGTTTATTCTAATACCTCCCAGCACTGGGGTTAATTCTAATACCTCCCAGCACTGGGGTTTATTCTAATACCTCCCAGCACTGGGGTTTATTCTAAAAGCTCCCAGCACTGGGGTTTATTCTAATACCTCTCAGCGAAAGGGCTTATTCTAATACCTCCCAGCACTAGGGTTTATTCTAATATCTCCCAGCACTGGGGTTTATTCGAATACCTCCCAGCACTTGAGTTTATTCTAATACTTCCGAGCACTGGGGTTTATTCTCATACCTCCCAGCACTGGGGTTTGTTCTAATACCTGCCAGCACTGGGGTTTATTCTAATACCTCCCAGCACAAGGGTTTATTCTAATACATCCCAGCTATCGGGTTTATTCTAATACCTCCAAGCTCTAGGGTTTATTCTAATACCTCCCAGCTCTAGGGTTTATTCTAATACCTCCCAGCACTAGGGTTTATTCTAATACCTCCCAGCTCTAGGGTTTATTCTAATACCTCCCAGCACTGCGGTTTATTCTAATACCTCCCAGCTCTAGGGATTATTCGAATACCTCCCAGCACTAGGGTTTATTCTAATACCTCCCAGCACGGGGGCTTATTCTAATACCTCCCAGCACTGGGGTTTATTCTAATACCTCCCAGCACTAGGGTTTATTCTAATACCTCCCAGCACTAGGGTTTATGCTAATACCTCCCAGCACTAGGGTTTATTCTAATACCTCCCAGCACTAGGGTTTATTCTAATACCTCCCAGCTCTAAGGTTTATTCTAATACCTCCCAGCACTAGGGTTTATTCTAATACCTCCCAGCACTAGGGTGTATTCTAATACCCCACAGCACACTAAGGTTTGTTCTAAAAACTCCCAGCTCTAGGGTTTATTCTACTATCTCCCAGCACTGGGGTTTATTCTAATAACTCCCAGCTCTAGGGTTTATTCTAATACCTTCCAGCACTAGGGTTTATTCTAATACCTCCCAGCACTGCGGTTTATTCTAATACCTCCCAGCACTGGGGTATATTCTAATACCTCCCAGCACTGGGGTTTATTCTAATACCACCCAGCTCTAGGGTTTATTCTAATAACTCCCAGCACTGGGGTTTATTCTAATACCCCCCAGCACTCGTGTTTATTCTAATACCCCGCAGCACTAGGGTTTATTCTAATACCTCCCAGCACTGGGGTTTATTCTAATTCCTCCCAGCACTGGGGTTTATTCTAATACCTCCCAGCACTGGGGTTTATTCTAAAAGCTCCCAGCACTGGGGTTTATTTTAATACCTCTCAGCTATAGGGTTTATTCTAATACCTCCCAGCTCTAGGGTTTATTCTAATAGCTCCCAGCTCTAGGGTTTATTCTAATACCTCCCAGCTCTTGGGTTTATTCTAATACCTCCCAGCTCTCGGGTTTATTCTAATACCTCCCAGCACAAGGTTTTATTCTAATACCTCCCAGCACTAGGGTGTATTCTAATACCTCACAGCACCAGGGTTCATGCTAATACCTCCCAGCACTAGGGTTTATTCTAATTCCTCCCAGCACTGGGGTTTATTCTAATACCTCCCAGCTCTAGGGCTTATTCTAATACCTCCCAGCACCAGGGTTTATTCTAATACCTCCCAGCTCTAGGGTTTATTCCAATACATCCCAGCACTCGGGTTTATTCTAACACCTCCCAGCACTAGGGTGTATTCTAATACCTCACAGCACACGAGGGTTTATTCTAATACCTCCCAGCTCTAGGGTTTTTCTAATACCTCCCAGCACTAGGGTTTATTCTAATACCTCCCAGCTCTAGGGTTTATTCTAATACCTCCCAGCACTAGTGTGTATTCTAATACCTCCCAGCACTGGGGTTTATTCTAATACCTCACAGCACTAGGGTTTATTCGAATACCCCACAGCACTAGGGTTTATTCTAATACCTCCCAGCACTGGGGTTAATTCTAATACCTCCCAGCACTGGGGTTTATTCTAATACCTCCCAGCACTGGGGTTTATTCTAAAAGCTCCCAGCACTGGGGTTTATTCTAATACCTCTCAGCGAAAGGGCTTATTCTAATACCTCCCAGCACTAGGGTTTATTCTAATATCTCCCAGCACTGGGGTTTATTCGAATACCTCCCAGCACTTGAGTTTTTTCTAATACTTCCGAGCACTGGGGTTTATTCTCATACCTCCCAGCACTGGGGTTTGTTCTAATACCTGCCAGCACTGGGGTTTATTCTAATACCTCCCAGCACAAGGGTTTATTCTAATACATCCCAGCTATCGGGTTTATTCTAATACCTCCCAGCTCTAGGGTTTATTCTAATACCTCCCAGCTCTAGGGTTTATTCTAATACCTCCCAGCACTAGGGTTTATTCTAATACCTCCCAGCTCTAGGGTTTATTCTAATACCTCCCAGCACTGCGGTTTATTCTAATACCTCCCAGCTCTAGGGATTATTCGAATACCTCCCAGCACTAGGGTTTATTCTAATACCTCCCAGCACGGGGGCTTATTCTAATACCTCCCAGCACTGGGGTTTATTCTAATACCTCCCAGCACTAGGGTTTATTCTAATACCTCCCAGCACTAGGGTTTATGCTAATACCTCCCAGCACTAGGGTTTATTCTAATACCTCCCAGCACTAGGGTTTATTCTAATACCTCCCAGCTCTAAGGTTTATTCTAATACCTCCCAGCACTAGGGTTTATTCTAATACCTCCCAGCACTAGGGTGTATTCTAATACCCCACAGCACACTAAGGTTTGTTCTAAAAACTCCCAGCTCTAGGGTTTATTCTACTATCTCCCAGCACTGGGGTTTATTCTAATAACTCCCAGCTCTAGGGTTTATTCTAATACCTTCCAGCACTAGGGTTTATTCTAATACCTCCCAGCACTGCGGTTTATTCTAATACCTCCCAGCACTGGGGTATATTCTAATACCTCCCAGCACTTAGGTTTATTCTAATACCACCCAGCTCTAGGGTTTATTCTAATAACTCCCAGCACTGGGGTTTATTCTAATACCCCCCAGCACTCGTGTTTATTCTAATACCCCGCAGCACTAGGGTTTATTCTAATACCTCCCAGCACTGGGGTTTATTCTAATTCCTCCCAGCACTGGGGTTTATTCTAATACCTCCCAGCACTGGGGTTTATTCTAAAATCTCCCAGCACTGGGCTTTATTTTAATACCTCTCAGCTATAGGGCTTATTCAAATACCTCCCAGCACTAGGGTTTATTCTAATACCTCCCAGCACTGGGGTTTATTCTAATACCTCCCAGCTCTAGGGTTTATTCTAATACCTCCCAGCTCTAGGGTTTATTCTAATACCTCCCAGCTCTAGGGTTTATTCTAATACCTCCCAGCACTGGGGTTTATTCTAATACCTCCCAGCTCTAGGGTTTATTCTAATACCTCCCAGCTCTAGGGTTTATTCTAATACCTCCCAGCACTGGGGTTTATTCTAATACCTCCCAGCACTGGGGTTTATTCTAAAATCTCCCAGCACTGGGGTTTATTCTAACACCTCTCAGCTATTGGGTTTATTCTAATACCTCCCAGCACTAGGGTTTATTCTAATACCTCCCAGCACTGGGGTTTATTCTAATACCCCCCAGCACTAGGGTTTATTCTAATACCTCCCAGCACTGGGGTTTATTCTGATACCTCCCAGCACTGGGGTTTATTCTAATACCTCCCAGCACTGGGGTTTATTCTAATACCTCCCAGCTCTAGGGTTTATTCTAATACCTCCCAGCTCTAGGGTTTATTCTAATACCTCCCAGCACTGCATTTTATTCTAATACCTCCCAGCTCTAGGGATTATTCTAATACTTCCCAGCACTAGGGTTTATTCTAATACCTCCCAGCACTGGGGTTAATTCTAATACCTCCCAGCTCTAGGGTTTATTCTAATACCTCCCAGCTCTAGGGTTTATTCTAATACGTCCCAGCTCTAGGGTTTATTCTTATACCTCCCAGCACTGGGGTTTATTCTAATACCCGCCAGCACTAGGGTTTATTCTAATACCCCCCAGCACTTGGGTTTATTATAATACCTCCCAGCACTGGGGTTTATTCTAATACCTCCCAGCACTGGGGTTTATTCTAATACCTCCTAGCACTGGGGTTTATTCTAAAAGCTCCCAGCACTGGGGTTTATTCTAATACCTCTCAGCTATAGGGTTTATTCTAATACCTCCCAGCACTAGGGTTTATTCTAATATCTCCCAGCACTGGGGTTTATTCTAATACCTCCCAGCTATTGGGTTTATTCTAATACCTCCCAGCACTAGGGTTCATTCTAATACCTCCCAGCACGAGGGTTTATTCTAATACCTCCCAGCACTAGGGTTTATTCTAATACCTCCCAGCACTAGGGTGTATTCTAATACCTCCCAGCACTAGGGTGTATTCTAATACGTCCCAGCACTAGGGTTTATTCTAATACCGCCCAGCACTAGGGTGTATTCTAATACCTCACAGCACTAGGGTTTATTCTAATACCTCCCAGCGCTAGGGTTTATTCTAATACCTCCCAGCACTAGGGTTTATTCTAATACCTCCCAGCTCTCGGGTTTATTCTAATAGCTCGCAGCACTGGGGTTTATTCTAATAACTCCCAGCACTAGGGTGTATTCTAATACCTCACAGCACACTCGGGTTTATTCTAATACCTCCCAGCTCTAGGGTTTATTCTAATATCTCCCAGCACTGGGGTTTATTCTAATACCTCCCAGCACTAGGGTTTATTCTAATGCCTCCCAGCTCTAGGGTTTATTCTAATACCTCCCAGCACTCGGGTGTATTCTATTACCTCACAGCACTAGGATGTATTCTAATACCTCACAGCGCTAGGGTTTATTCTAATACCTCCCAGCCCTCGGGTTTATTCTTATACCTCCCAGCACTGGGGTTTATTCTAATACCCGCCAGCACTAGGGTTTATTCTAATACCCCCCAGCACTTGGGTTTATTATAATACCTCCCAGCACTGGGGTTTATTCTAATACCTCCCAGCACTGGGGTTTATTCTAATACCTCCCAGCACTGGGGTTTATTCTAATACTTCCCAGCACTGGGGTTTATTCTAATACCTCCCAGCACTGGGGCTTATTCTAATACCTCCCAGCACTGGGGTTTATTCTAATACCTCACAGCACAAGGGTTTATTTTAATACCTCCCAGCACTGGGGTTTATTCTAATACCTCCCAGCACTGGGGTTTATTCTAATACCTCCCAGCACTGGGATTTATTCTAATACCTCCCAGCACTGGGCTTTATTCTAATACCTCCCAGCACTCGGGTTTATTCTAATACCTCCCAGCACTGGCGTTTATTCTAATACCTCCCAGCACTGGGGTTTATTCTAATACCTCCCAGCACTAGGGTTTATTCTAATACCTCCCAGCACTGGGGTTTATTCTAACACCTCCCAGCACTGGGGTTTATTCTAATACCTCCCAGCACTGGGGTTTATTCTAATACCTCCCAGCACTTGGGTTTATTCTAATACCTCCCAGCACTGGGGTTTATTCTAATACCTCCCAGCACCAGGGTATATTCCAATACCTCCCAGCACTTGGGTTTATTCTAATACCTCCCAGCACTGGGGTTTATTCTAATACTTCCCAGCACCAGGGTATATTCTAATACCTCCCAGCACTAGGGTTTATTCTAATACCTCCCAGCACTGGGGTTTATTCTAATACCTCCCAGCACTGGGGTATTTCTAATACCTCCCAGCTCTTGGGTTTATTCTAATACCGCCCAGCACTGGGGTTTATTCTAATACCTCCCAGCACTGGGGCTTTTTCTAATACCTCCCAGCACTGGGGTTTATTCTAATACCTCCCAGCACTAGGGTTTATTCTAATACCTCCCAGCACTAGGGTGTATTCTGATACCTCACAGCACTAGGGTTGATGCTAATACCTCCCAGCACTAGGGATTATTCTAATACCTCCCAGCACTAGGGTATTTCCAATAACTCCCAGCTCTAGGGTTTATTCTAATACCTCCCAGCACTCGGGTGTATTCTAATACCTCACAGCACACTAGGGTTTATTCTAAAAACTCCCAGCTCTAGGTTTTATTCTACTATCTCCCAGCACTGGGGTTTATTCTAATACCTCCCAGCTCTAGGGTTTATTCTAATACCTCCCAGCACGAGGGTTTATTCTAATGCTTCCCAGCTCTAGGGTTTATTCTAATACCTCCCAGCACTAGGGTGTATTCTAATACATCACAGCACTGGGGCTTATTCTAATACCTACCAGCTCTAGGGTTTATTCTAATACCTCCCAGCACTCGGGTTTATTCTAATACCTCCCAGCACTGGGGTTTAATCTAATACCTCCCAGCACTGGGGTATATTCTAATACCTCCCAGCGCTGGGGTTTATTCAAAAGCACCCAGCTCTAGGGTTTATTCTAATACCTCCCAGCACTGGGGTATATTCTAATACCCCACAGCACTAGGGTTTATTCTAATACACCCCAGCAGTAGGGTTTATTCTAATACCTCCCAGCACTGGGGTTTATTCTAATACCTCCCAGCACTGGGGTTTATTCTAATACCTCCCATCACTGGGGTTTATTCTAAAAGCTCCCAGCACCGGGGTTTATTCAAATACCTCTCAGCTATAGGGCTTATTCTAATACCTCCCAGCACTAGGGTTTATTCTAATACCTCCCAGCACTGGGGTGTAAACCAATACCTCCCAGCACTGGTGTTAATTCTAATATCTCCCAGCACTAGGGTTTATTCTAATACCTCCCAGCTCGAGGGTTTATTCTGATACCTCCCAGCTCTAGGGTTTATTCTAATACCTCCCAGCTCTTGGGTTTATTCTAATACCTCCCAGCACTCGGGTTTATTCTAATACCTCCCAGCACTGGGGTTTATTCTAATACCTCCCAGCACTGCGGTTTATTCTAATACCTCCCAGCTCTAGGGATTATTCTAATACCTCCCAGCACTAGGGTTTATTCTAATACCTCCCAGCACTGGGGCTTATTCTAATACCTCCCAGCACTGGGGTTTATTCTAATACCTCCCAGCACAAGGTTTTATTCTAATACCTCCCAGCACTAGGGTGTATTCTAATACCTCACAGCACCAGGGTTCATGCTAATACCTCCCAGCACTAGGGTTTATTCTAATTCCTCCCAGCACTGGGGTTTATTCTAATACCTCCCAGCTCTAGGGCTTATTCTAATACCTCCCAGCACCAGGGTTTATTCTAATACCTCCCAGCTCTAGGGTTTATTCCAATACATCCCAGCACTCGGGTTTATTCTAACACCTCCCAGCACTAGGGTGTATTCTAATACCTCACAGCACACGAGGGTTTATTCTAATACCTCCCAGCTCTAGGGTTTTTCTAATACCTCCCAGCACTAGGGTTTATTCTAATACCTCCCAGCTCTAGGGTTTATTCTAATACCTCCCAGCACTAGTGTGTATTCTAATACCTCCCAGCACTGGGGTTTATTCTAATACCTCACAGCACTAGGGTTTATTCGAATACCCCACAGCACTAGGGTTTATTCTAATACCTCCCAGCACTGGGGTTAATTCTAATACCTCCCAGCACTGGGGTTTATTCTAATACCTCCCAGCACTGGGGTTTATTCTAAAAGCTCCCAGCACTGGGGTTTATTCTAATACCTCTCAGCGAAAGGGCTTATTCTAATACCTCCCAGCACTAGGGTTTATTCTAATATCTCCCAGCACTGGGGTTTATTCGAATACCTCCCAGCACTTGAGTTTATTCTAATACTTCCGAGCACTGGGGTTTATTCTCATACCTCCCAGCACTGGGGTTTGTTCTAATACCTGCCAGCACTGGGGTTTATTCTAATACCTCCCAGCACAAGGGTTTATTCTAATACATCCCAGCTATCGGGTTTATTCTAATACCTCCAAGCTCTAGGGTTTATTCTAATACCTCCCAGCTCTAGGGTTTATTCTAATACCTCCCAGCACTAGGGTTTATTCTAATACCTCCCAGCTCTAGGGTTTATTCTAATACCTCCCAGCACTGCGGTTTATTCTAATACCTCCCAGCTCTAGGGATTATTCGAATACCTCCCAGCACTAGGGTTTATTCTAATACCTCCCAGCACGGGGGCTTATTCTAATACCTCCCAGCACTGGGGTTTATTCTAATACCTCCCAGCACTAGGGTTTATTCTAATACCTCCCAGCACTAGGGTTTATGCTAATACCTCCCAGCACTAGGGTTTATTCTAATACCTCCCAGCACTAGGGTTTATTCTAATACCTCCCAGCTCTAAGGTTTATTCTAATACCTCCCAGCACTAGGGTTTATTCTAATACCTCCCAGCACTAGGGTGTATTCTAATACCCCACAGCACACTAAGGTTTGTTCTAAAAACTCCCAGCTCTAGGGTTTATTCTACTATCTCCCAGCACTGGGGTTTATTCTAATAACTCCCAGCTCTAGGGTTTATTCTAATACCTTCCAGCACTAGGGTTTATTCTAATACCTCCCAGCACTGCGGTTTATTCTAATACCTCCCAGCACTGGGGTATATTCTAATACCTCCCAGCACTGGGGTTTATTCTAATACCACCCAGCTCTAGGGTTTATTCTAATAACTCCCAGCACTGGGGTTTATTCTAATACCCCCCAGCACTCGTGTTTATTCTAATACCCCGCAGCACTAGGGTTTATTCTAATACCTCCCAGCACTGGGGTTTATTCTAATTCCTCCCAGCACTGGGGTTTATTCTAATACCTCCCAGCACTGGGGTTTATTCTAAAAGCTCCCAGCACTGGGGTTTATTTTAATACCTCTCAGCTATAGGGTTTATTCTAATACCTCCCAGCTCTAGGGTTTATTCTAATAGCTCCCAGCTCTAGGGTTTATTCTAATACCTCCCAGCTCTTGGGTTTATTCTAATACCTCCCAGCTCTCGGGTTTATTCTAATACCTCCCAGCACAAGGTTTTATTCTAATACCTCCCAGCACTAGGGTGTATTCTAATACCTCACAGCACCAGGGTTCATGCTAATACCTCCCAGCACTAGGGTTTATTCTAATTCCTCCCAGCACTGGGGTTTATTCTAATACCTCCCAGCTCTAGGGCTTATTCTAATACCTCCCAGCACCAGGGTTTATTCTAATACCTCCCAGCTCTAGGGTTTATTCCAATACATCCCAGCACTCGGGTTTATTCTAACACCTCCCAGCACTAGGGTGTATTCTAATACCTCACAGCACACGAGGGTTTATTCTAATACCTCCCAGCTCTAGGGTTTTTCTAATACCTCCCAGCACTAGGGTTTATTCTAATACCTCCCAGCTCTAGGGTTTATTCTAATACCTCCCAGCACTAGTGTGTATTCTAATACCTCCCAGCACTGGGGTTTATTCTAATACCTCACAGCACTAGGGTTTATTCGAATACCCCACAGCACTAGGGTTTATTCTAATACCTCCCAGCACTGGGGTTAATTCTAATACCTCCCAGCACTGGGGTTTATTCTAATACCTCCCAGCACTGGGGTTTATTCTAAAAGCTCCCAGCACTGGGGTTTATTCTAATACCTCTCAGCGAAAGGGCTTATTCTAATACCTCCCAGCACTAGGGTTTATTCTAATATCTCCCAGCACTGGGGTTTATTCGAATACCTCCCAGCACTTGAGTTTTTTCTAATACTTCCGAGCACTGGGGTTTATTCTCATACCTCCCAGCACTGGGGTTTGTTCTAATACCTGCCAGCACTGGGGTTTATTCTAATACCTCCCAGCACAAGGGTTTATTCTAATACATCCCAGCTATCGGGTTTATTCTAATACCTCCCAGCTCTAGGGTTTATTCTAATACCTCCCAGCTCTAGGGTTTATTCTAATACCTCCCAGCACTAGGGTTTATTCTAATACCTCCCAGCTCTAGGGTTTATTCTAATACCTCCCAGCACTGCGGTTTATTCTAATACCTCCCAGCTCTAGGGATTATTCGAATACCTCCCAGCACTAGGGTTTATTCTAATACCTCCCAGCACGGGGGCTTATTCTAATACCTCCCAGCACTGGGGTTTATTCTAATACCTCCCAGCACTAGGGTTTATTCTAATACCTCCCAGCACTAGGGTTTATGCTAATACCTCCCAGCACTAGGGTTTATTCTAATACCTCCCAGCACTAGGGTTTATTCTAATACCTCCCAGCTCTAAGGTTTATTCTAATACCTCCCAGCACTAGGGTTTATTCTAATACCTCCCAGCACTAGGGTGTATTCTAATACCCCACAGCACACTAAGGTTTGTTCTAAAAACTCCCAGCTCTAGGGTTTATTCTACTATCTCCCAGCACTGGGGTTTATTCTAATAACTCCCAGCTCTAGGGTTTATTCTAATACCTTCCAGCACTAGGGTTTATTCTAATACCTCCCAGCACTGCGGTTTATTCTAATACCTCCCAGCACTGGGGTATATTCTAATACCTCCCAGCACTTAGGTTTATTCTAATACCACCCAGCTCTAGGGTTTATTCCAATAACTCCCAGCACTGGGGTTTATTCTAATACCCCCCAGCACTCGTGTTTATTCTAATACCCCGCAGCACTAGGGTTTATTCTAATACCTCCCAGCACTGGGGTTTATTCTAATTCCTCCCAGCACTGGGGTTTATTCTAATACCTCCCAGCACTGGGGTTTATTCTAAAATCTCCCAGCACTGGGCTTTATTTTAATACCTCTCAGCTGTAGGGCTTATTCAAATACCTCCCAGCACTAGGGTTTATTCTAATACCTCCCAGCACTGGGGTTTATTCTAATACCTCCCAGCTCTAGGGTTTATTCTAATACCTCCCAGCTCTAGGGTTTATTCTAATAGCTCCCAGCTCTAGGGTTTATTCTAATACCTCCCAGCTCTTGGGTTTATTCTAATACCTCCCAGCTCTCGGGTTTATTCTAATACCTCCCAGCACTGCCGTATATTCTAATACCTCCTAGCTCTAGGGTTTATTCTAATACCTCCCAGCACTGGGGTTTATTCTAATTCCTCCCAGCACTGGGGTTTATTCTAATACCTCCCAGCACTGGGGTTTATTCTAAAAGCTCCCAGCACTGGGGTTTATTCTAATACCTCTCAGCTATAGGGCTTATTCAAATACCTCCCAGCACTAGGGTTTTTTCTAATACCTCCCAGCACTGGGGTTTATTCTAATAGCTCCCAGCACTGGGGTATTTCTAATACCTCCCAGCTCTAGGGTTTATTCTAATACCTCCCAGCACTGGGGTTTATTCTAATACCTCCCAGCACTGGGGCTTTTTCTTATACCTCCCAGCACTGGGGTTTATTCTAATACCTCCCAGCACTAGGGTTTATTCTAATACCTCCCAGCACTAGGGTGTATTCTAATACCTCCCAGCACTAGGGTTTATGCTAATACCTCCCAGCACTAGGGATTATTCTAATACCTCCCAGCACTAGGGTTTATTCTAATACCTCCCAGCTCTACGGTTCATTCTAATACCTCCCAGCACTCGGGTTTATTCTAATACCTCCCAGCACTAGGGTTTATTCTAATACCTCCCAGCACTAGGGTTTATTCTAATACCTCCCAGCACTAGGGTTTATTCTAATACCTCCCAGCACTCGGGTTTATTCTAATACCTCCCAGCACTAGGGTGTATTCTAATACCTCACAGCACACTAGGGTTTATTCTAAAAACTCCCAGCTCTCGGGTTTATTATAATACCTCCCAGCACTAGGGTGTATTCTAATACCTCCCAGCTCCAGGGTTTATTCTAATACCTCCCAGCACTAGGGTTTATTCTAATACCTCCCAGCACTGGGGTTTAATCTAATACCTCCCAGCACTGGGGTATATTCCAAAACCTCCCAGCACTGGGGTTTATTCTAATACCTCCCAGCTCTAGGGTTTATTCTAATACCTCCCAGCACTGGGGTTTATTCTAATACCCCCAGCACTAGGGTTTATTCTAATACACCCCAGCACTAGGGTTTATTCTAATACCTCCCAGCACTGGGGTTTATTCTAATACCCCGCAGCACTGGGGTTTATTCTAATACCTCCCAGCACTGGGGTTTATTCTAAAAGCTCCCAGCACCAGGGTTTATTCAAATACCTCTCAGCTATAGGGCTTATTCTAATACCTCCCAGCTCTAGGGTTTATTCTAATACCTCCCAGCACTGCGGTTTATTCTAATACCTCCCAGCTCTAGGGATTATTCGAATACCTCCCAGCACTAGGGTTTATTCTAATACCTCCCAGCACGGGGGCTTATTCTAATACCTCCCAGCACTGGGGTTTATTCTAATACCTCCCAGCACTAGGGTTTATTCTAATACCTCCCAGCACTAGGGTTTATGCTAATACCTCCCAGCACTAGGGTTTATTCTAATACCTCCCAGCACTAGGGTTTATTCTAATACCTCCCAGCTCTAAGGTTTATTCTAATACCTCCCAGCACTAGGGTTTATTCTAATACCTCCCAGCACTAGGGTGTATTCTAATACCCCACAGCACACTAAGGTTTGTTCTAAAAACTCCCAGCTCTAGGGTTTATTCTACTATCTCCCAGCACTGGGGTTTATTCTAATAACTCCCAGCTCTAGGGTTTATTCTAATACCTTCCAGCACTAGGGTTTATTCTAATACCTCCCAGCACTGCGGTTTATTCTAATACCTCCCAGCACTGGGGTATATTCTAATACCTCCCAGCACTTAGGTTTATTCTAATACCACCCAGCTCTAGGGTTTATTCTAATAACTCCCAGCACTGGGGTTTATTCTAATACCCCCCAGCACTCGTGTTTATTCTAATACCCCGCAGCACTAGGGTTTATTCTAATACCTCCCAGCACTGGGGTTTATTCTAATTCCTCCCAGCACTGGGGTTTATTCTAATACCTCCCAGCACTGGGGTTTATTCTAAAATCTCCCAGCACTGGGCTTTATTTTAATACCTCTCAGCTATAGGGCTTATTCAAATACCTCCCAGCACTAGGGTTTATTCTAATACCTCCCAGCACTGGGGTTTATTCTAATACCTCCCAGCTCTAGGGTTTATTCTAATACCTCCCAGCTCTAGGGTTTATTCTAATAGCTCCCAGCTCTAGGGTTTATTCTAATACCTCCCAGCTCTTGGGTTTATTCTAATACCTCCCAGCTCTCGGGTTTATTCTAATACCTCCCAGCACTGCCGTATATTCTAATACCTCCTAGCTCTAGGGTTTATTCTAATACCTCCCAGCACTGGGGTTTATTCTAATTCCTCCCAGCACTGGGGTTTATTCTAATACCTCCCAGCACTGGGGTTTATTCTAAAAGCTCCCAGCACTGGGGTTTATTCTAATACCTCTCAGCTATAGGGCTTATTCAAATACCTCCCAGCACTAGGGTTTTTTCTAATACCTCCCAGCACTGGGGTTTATTCTAATAGCTCCCAGCACTGGGGTATTTCTAATACCTCCCAGCTCTAGGGTTTATTCTAATACCTCCCAGCACTGGGGTTTATTCTAATACCTCCCAGCACTGGGGCTTTTTCTTATACCTCCCAGCACTGGGGTTTATTCTAATACCTCCCAGCACTAGGGTTTATTCTAATACCTCCCAGCACTAGGGTGTATTCTAATACCTCCCAGCACTAGGGTTTATGCTAATACCTCCCAGCACTAGGGATTATTCTAATACCTCCCAGCACTAGGGTTTATTCTAATACCTCCCAGCTCTACGGTTCATTCTAATACCTCCCAGCACTCGGGTTTATTCTAATACCTCCCAGCACTAGGGTTTATTCTAATACCTCCCAGCACTAGGGTTTATTCTAATACCTCCCAGCACTAGGGTTTATTCTAATACCTCCCAGCACTCGGGTTTATTCTAATACCTCCCAGCACTAGGGTGTATTCTAATACCTCACAGCACACTAGGGTTTATTCTAAAAACTCCCAGCTCTCGGGTTTATTATAATACCTCCCAGCACTAGGGTGTATTCTAATACCTCCCAGCTCCAGGGTTTATTCTAATACCTCCCAGCACTAGGGTTTATTCTAATACCTCCCAGCACTGGGGTTTAATCTAATACCTCCCAGCACTGGGGTATATTCCAAAACCTCCCAGCACTGGGGTTTATTCTAATACCTCCCAGCTCTAGGGTTTATTCTAATACCTCCCAGCACTGGGGTTTATTCTAATACCCCCAGCACTAGGGTTTATTCTAATACACCCCAGCACTAGGGTTTATTCTAATACCTCCCAGCACTGGGGTTTATTCTAATACCCCGCAGCACTGGGGTTTATTCTAATACCTCCCAGCACTGGGGTTTATTCTAAAAGCTCCCAGCACCAGGGTTTATTCAAATACCTCTCAGCTATAGGGCTTATTCTAATACCTCCCAGCACTAGGGTTTATTCTAATACCTCCCAGCACTGGGGTTTATACTAATACCTCCCAGCTCTAGGGTTTATTCTAATACCTCCCAGCTCTAGGGTTTATTCTAATACCTCCCAGCACTAGGGTTTATTCTAATACCTCCCAGCACTGGGGTTTATCCTAATACCTCCCAGCACTGCGGTTTATTCTAATACCTCCCAGCTCTAGGGATTATTCTAATACCTCCCAGCACTAGGGTGTATTCTAATACCTCACAGCACACTAGGGTTTATTCTAAAAACTCCCAGCTCCAGGGTTTATTCTACTATCTCCCAGCACTGGGGTTTATTCTAATACCTCCCAGCACTAGGATGTATTCTAATACCTCACAGCACTCGGGTTTATTCTAATACCTCCCAGCTCTAGGGTTTATTCTAAAACCTCCCAGCACTAGGGTTTATTCTAATACCTCCCAGCACTGGGGTTTATTCTAATACCCCCCAGCACTAGGGTTTATTCTAATACCCCACAGCACTAGGGTTTATTCTAATACCTCCCAGCTCTAGGGTTAATTCTAATACCTCCCAGCTCTTGGGTATATTCTAATACCTTCCAGCACTGGGGTTTATTATAAAACCTCCCAGCGCTGGGGTTTATTTTAATACCTCCCAGCACTGGGGTTTATTCTAATACATGCCAGCACTGGGGTTTATTCTAATACCTCCCAGCACTGGGGTTTATTCTAATACCTCCCAGCACTTGGGTTTATTCTAATATCTCCCAGCACTGAGGTTTATTCTAATACCTCCCAGCACTGGGGTTTATTCTAATACCTCCCAGCACTGGGGTTTATTCTAATACCTCCCAGCACTGGGGTTTATTCTAATACCTCCCAGCACTGGGGTTTATTCTGATACCTCAAAGCACTGGGGTTTATTCTAATACCTCCCAGCACTGCCGATTATTCTAATACCTCCCAGCACTGGGGTTTATTCTAATACCTCCCAGCACTGGGGTTTATTCTAATACCTTCCAGCACTGGGGTTTATTCTAATAACTCCCATCACTGGGGTTTATTCTAATACCTCCCAGCACTGGGGTTTATTCTAATACCTCCCAGCGCTGCGGTTTATTCTAATACCTCCAAGCACTGCGGTTTATTCTAATACCTCCCAGCACTGGGGTTTATTCAATACCACCCAGCACTGGGGTTTATTCTAATACCACCCAGCACTTGGGTTTATTCCAATACCTCCCAGCACTAGGGTTTATTCTAATACCTCCCAGCACTGGGGTTTATTCTAATACCTCCCAGCACTGGGGTTTATTCTAATACCTCCCAGCACTGGGGTTTATTCTAATACCTCCCAGCACTGGGGTTTATTCTAATACCTCCCAGCACTGGGGTTTCTTCTAATACCTCCCAGCTCTCGGGTTTATTCTAATACCTTCCAGCACTGGAGTTTATTCTAATACCTCCCAGCACTGGGGCTTATTCTAATACCTCCCAGCACTGGGGTTTATTCTAATACCTCACAGCTCTTGGATTTATTCTAATACCTCCCAGCTCTCGGGTTTATTCTAATGTCTCCCAGCACTGGGGTTTATTCTAATACCTGCCAGCACTGGGGTTTATTCTAATACCTCCCAGCACTAGGGTTTATTCTAATACCTCCCAGCACTGGGGTTTATTCTAATACCCCCCAGCACTAGTGTTTATTCTAATACCCCGCAGCACTGGGGTTTATTCTAATACCTCCCAGCACTGGGGTTTATTCTAATTCCTCCCAGCACTGGGGTTTATTCTAATATCTCCCAGAACTGCGGTTTATACTAAAAGCTCCCAGCACTGGGGTTTTTCTAATACCTCTCAGCTATAGGGCTTATTCAAATACCTTCCAGCACTAGGGTTTATTCTAATACCTCCCAGCACTGGGATATATTCTTATACCTCCCAGCACTAGGGTTTATTCTAATACCTCCCAGCTCTAGGATTTATTCTAATACCTCCCAGCTCTAGGGTTTATTCTAATACCTCCCAGCTCCAGGGTTTATTCTGATACCTCCCAGCACTAGGGTTTATTCTAATACCTCCCAGCACTGCGCTTCATTCTAATACCTCCCAGCTCTAGGGATTATTCTAATACCTCCCAGCACTAGGCTTTATTCTAATACCTCCCAGCACTGAGGCTTATTCTAATACCTCCCAGCACTGGGGTTTATTCTAATACCTCCCAGCACTCGGGTTTATTCTAATACCCCCCAGCACTAGGGTGTATTCCAGTACCTCACAGCACTAGGGTTTATGCTAATACCTCACAGCACTAGGGTTTATTCTAATACCTCCCAGCACTAGGGTTTATTCTAATACCTCCCAGCACTAGGGTTTATTCTAATACCTCCCAGCACTAGGGTGTATTCTAATACCTCACAGCACGCTAGGGTTTATTCTAAAAACTCCCAGCTCTAGGGTTTATTCTACTATCTCCCAGCACTGGGGTTTATTCTAATACCTCCCAGCTCTAGGGTTTATTCTAATACCTCCCAGCACTAGGGATTATTCTAATACCTCCCGGCTCTAGGGTTTATTCTAATAACTCCCAGCACTAGGGTGTATTCTAATACCTCACAGCACTAGGGTTTATTCTAATACCTCCCAGCTCTAGGGTTTATTCTAATACATCCCAGCACTAGGGTTCATTCTAATACCTCCCAGCACTGGGGAATATTCTAATACCTCCCAGCACTGGGGTTTATTCTAATACCACCCAGCTCGAGGGTTTATTCTAATACCTCGTAGCACTGGGGTTTATTCTAATACCCCCCAGCACTAGGGTTTAGTCTAATACCCCCCAGCACTAGGGTTTATTCTAATACCTCCCAGCACTGGGGTTTATTCTAATACCTCCCAGCACTGGGGTTTATTCTAATACCTCCCAGCACTGGGGTTTATTCTAAAAGCTCCCAGCACTGGGATTTATTCTAATACCTCCCAGCACTGGGGTTTATAATCATACCTCCCAGCACTGGGGTTTATTCTAATACCTCTCAGCACTGGGGTTTATTCTAATACCTCCTAGCACTAGGGTTTATTCTAATACCTCCCAGCTCTAGGGTTTGCTCTAATACCTCCCAGCTCTAGGGTTTATTCTAATACCTCCCAGCTCTAGGGTTAATTCTAATACCTCCCAGCACTCGGGTTTATTATAAAACCTCCCAGCGCTGGGGTTTATTTTAATACCTCCCAGCACTGGGGTTTATTCTAATACCTGCCAGCACTGGGGTTTATTCTAATACCTCCCAGCACTGGGGTTTATTCTAATACCTCCCAGCACTTGGGTTTATTCTAATATCTCCCAGCACTGAGGTTTATTCTAATACCTCCCAGCACTGGGGTTTATTCTAATACCTCCCAGCACTGGTGTTTATTCTAATACCTCCCAGCACTGGGTTTTATTCTAATACCTCCCAGCACGAAAGTTTATTCTAATACCTCCCAGCACTGGGGTTTATTCTAATACCTCCCAGCACTGGGGTTTATTCTAACACCTCCCAGCACTGGGGTTTATTCTGATACCTCAAAGCACTGGGGTTTATTCCAATACCTCCCAGCACTGCGGTTTATTCCAATACCTCCCAGCACTGGGGTTTATTCTAATACCTCCTAGCACTGGGGTTTATTCTAATACCTCACAGCGCTGCGGTTTATTCTAATACCTCCAAGCACTGCGGTTTATTCTAATACCCCACAGCACTGGGGTTTATTCAATACCACCCAGCACTGGGGCTTATTCTAATACCTCCCAGCACTGGGGTTTATTCTAATACCTACCAGCACTGGGGTTTATTATAATACCTCCCAGCACTGGGGCTTATTCTAATACCTCCCAGCACTGGGGTTTATTCTAATACCTACCAGCACTGGGGTTTTTTCTAATACCTCCCAGCACTGGGGTTTATTCTAATACCTCCCAGCTCTAGGGTTTATTCTAATACCTTCCAGCACTGGGGTTTATTATAATACCTCCCAGCACTGGGGCTTATTCTAATACCTCCCAGCTCTAGGGTTTATTCTAATATCTCCCAGCACTGGGGTTTATTCTAATACCTGCCAGCACTGGGATTTATTCTAATACCTCCCAGCACTTGGGTTTATTCTAATACCTCCCAGCACTAGGGTTTATTCTAATACCTCCCAGCACTGGGGTTTATTCTAATACCTTCCAGCACTGGGGTTTATTCTAATAACTCCCAGCACTGGGGTTTATTCTAATACCTCCCAGCACTGGGGTTTATTCTAATACCTCCCAGCGCTGCGGTTTATTCTAATACCTCCCAGCACTAGGGTTTATTCTAATACCTCCCAGCACTGGGGTTTATTCTAATACCACCCAGCACTAGGGTTTATTCTAATACCTCCCAGCACTGGGGTTTATTCTAATACCTCCCAGCGCTGCGGTTTATTCTAATACCTCCCAGCACTAGGGTTTAATCTAATACCCCCCAGCAGTGGGGTTCATTCTCATACCTCCCAGCACTAGGGTTTATTCTAATACCTCCCAGCACTAGGGTTTATTCTAATACCTCCCAGCACTGGGGTTTATTCTAATACCTCCCAGCACTGGGGTTTATTCTAATACCTCCCAGCTCTAGGGTTTATTCTAATACCTTCCAGCACTGGGGTTTATCCTAATACATCCCAGCACTGGGGCTTATTCTAATACCTCCCAGCACTGGGGTTTATTCTAATACCTCACAGCTCTTGGGTTTATTCTAATACCTCCCAACTCTAGGGTTTATCCAATATCTCTCAGCACTGGGGTTTATTCTAATACCTGCCAGCACTGGGGTTTATTCTAATACCTCCCAGCACTAGGGTTTATTCTAATACCTCCCAGCACTGGGGTTTATTCTAATACTCCCCAGCAATAGTGTTTATTCTAATACCCCGCAGCACTCGGTTTTATTCTAAAAGCTCCCAGCACTGGGGTTTATTCTAATACCTCTCAGCTATCGAGCTTATTCAAATACCTCCCAGCACTAGGGTTTATTCTAATACCTCCCAGCACTGGGATATATTCTTATACCTCCCAGCACTAGGGTTTATTCTAATACCCCCCAGCACTAGGGTGTATTCTAATACCTCACAGCACTAGGGTTTATTCTAATACCTCCCAGCACTAGGGTGTATTCTAATACCTCACAGCACACTAGGGTTTATTCTAAAAACTCCCAGCTCTAGGGTTTATTCTACTATCTCCCAGCACTGGGGTTTATTCTAATACCTCCCAGCTCTAGGGTTTACTCTAATACCTCCCAGCACTAGGGATTATTCTAATACCTCCCAGCTCTCGGGTTTATTCTAATACCTCCCAGCACTAGGGTGTATTCTAATACCTCACAGCACTAGGGTTTATTCTAATACCTCCCAGCTCTAGGGTTTATTCTAATACATCCCAGCACTAGGGTTCATTCTAATACCTCCCAGCACTGGGGTATATTCTAATACCTCCCAGCACTGGGGTTTATTCTAATACCACCCAGCTCGAGGGTTTATTCTAATACCTCGTAGCACTGGGGTTTATTCTAATACCCCACAGCACTAGGCTTTATTCTAATACCCCCCAGCACTAGGGTTTATTCTAATACCTCCCAGCACTGGGGTTTATTCTAATACCTCCCAGCACTGGGGTTTATTCTAATACCTCCCAGCACTGGGGATTATTCTAAAAGCTCCCAGCACTGGGGTTTATTCTAATACGTCTCACCTATAGGGCTTATTCTAATACCTCCCAGCACTAGGGTTTATTCTAATACCTCCCAGTACTGGGGTTTATTCTAATACCTCCCAGCTCTGGGGTTTATACTCATACCTCCCAGCACTGGGGTTTATTCTAATACCTCCCAGCACTGGGGTTTATTCTAATACCTCCCAGCACTGGGGTTTATTCTAATACCTCCCAGCACTGGGGTTTATTCTAATACCTCCCAGCACTGGAGTTTATTCCAATACCTCCGAGCACTGGGGTTTATACTCATACCTCCCAGCACTGGGGTTTATTCTAATACGTCCCAGCACTGGGGTTTATTCTAATACCTCCCAGCACTCGGGTTTATTCTAATACCTCCCAGCTCTAGGGTTTCATCTAATACCTCCCAGCTCTAGGGTTTATTCTAATACCTCCCAGCTCTAGGGTTTATTCTAATACCTCCCAGCACTGCAGTTTATTCTAATACCTCACAGCTCTAGTGATTATTCTAATACCTCCCAGCACTAGGGTTTATTCTAATACCTCCCAGCACTCGGGTTTATTCTAATACCTCCCAGCACTGGGGTTTGTTCTTATACCTCCCAGCTCTAGGGTTTATTCTAATACCTCCCAGCACTGGGGTTTATTCTAATACCTTCCAGCACTGGGGTATATTCTAATACCTCCCAGCAATAGGGTTAATTCTAATACCTCCCAGCTCTGGTGTTTATTCTAATACCTCCCAGCACTGGGGTTTATTTTAATACCTCCCAGCTCTAGGGTTGATTCTAATACCTCCCAGCGCTTGGGTATATTCTAATACCTTCCAGCACTGGGGTTTATTATAAAACCTCCCAGCGCTGGGGTTTATTTTAATACCTCCCAGCACTGGGGTTTATTCTAATACCTGCCAGCACTGGGGTTTATTCTAATACCTCCCAGCACTGGGGTTTATTCTAATACCTCCCAGCACTTGGGTTTATTCTAATATCTCCCAGCACTGAGGTTTAATCTAATACCTCCCAGCACTGGGGTTTATTCTAATACCTCCCAGCTCTAGGGTTTATTCTAATACCTCCCAGCACTGGGGTTTATTCTAATACCTTCCAGCACTGGGGTATATTCTAATACCTCCCAGCACTAGGGTTAATTCTAATACCTCCCAGCTCTAGGGTTTATTCTAATACCTCCCAGCTTTAGGGTTAATTCTAATACCTCCCAGCACTAGGGTTTATTATAAAAACTCCCAGCGCTGGGGTTTATTTTAATACCTCCCAGCACTGGGGTTTATTCTAATACCTCCCAGCACTGGGGTTTATTCTAATACCTCCCAGCACTAGGGTTTATTCTAATACCTCCCAGCACTGGGGTTTATTCTAATACCTCCCAGCTCTAGGGTTTATTCTAATACCTCCCAGCACTAGGGTTAATTCTAATACCTCCCAGCTCTAGGGTTTATTCTAATACCTCCCAGCTCTAGGGTTAATTCTAATACCTCCCAGCTCTTGGGTATATTCTAATACCTTCCAGCACTGGGGTTTATTATAAAACCTCCCAGCGCTGGGGTTTATTTTAATACCTCCCAGCACTGGGGTTTATTCTAATACCTGCCAGCACTGGGGTTTATTCTAATACCTCCCAGCACTGGGGTTTATTCTAATACCTCCCAGCACTTGGGTTTATTCTAATATCTCCCAGCACTGAGGTTTATTCTAATACCTCCCAGCACTGGGGTTTATTCTAATACCTCCCAGCACTGGTGTTTATTCTAATACCTCCCAGCACTGGGTTTTATTCTAATACCTCCCAGCACGAAAGTTTATTCTAATACCTCCCAGCACTGGGGTTTATTCTAATACCTCCCAGCACTGGGGTTTATTCTAATACCTCCCAGCACTGGGGTTTATTCTGATACCTCAAAGCACTGGGGTTTATTCTAATACCTCCCAGCACTGCGGTTTATTCTAATACCTCCCAGCACTGGGGTTTATTCTAATACCTCCCAGCACTGGGGTTTATTCTAATACCTTCCAGCACTGGGGTTTATTCTAATAACTCCCAGCACTGGGGTTTATTCTAATACCTCCCAGCACTGGGGTTTATTCTAATACCTCCCAGCGCTGCGGTTTATTCTAATACCTCCAAGCACTGCGGTTTATTCTAATACCTCCCAGCACTGGGGTTTATTCAATACCACCCAGCACTGGGGTTTATTCTAATACCTCCCAGCTCTAGGGTTTATTCTAATACCTCCCAGCACAAGGGTTTATTCTCATACCTCCCAGCACTGGGGTTTATTCTAATACCTCCCAGCACTGGGGTTTATTATAATACCTCCCAGCTCTAGGGTTTATTCTAATACCTTCCAGCACTGGGGTTTATTCTAATACCTCCCAGCACTGGGGCTTATTCTAATACCTCCCAGCACTGGGGTTTATTCTAATACCTCACAGCACTAGGGTTTATTCTAATATCTCCCAGCACTGGAGTTTATTCTAATACCTGCCAGCACTGGGGTTTATTCTAATACCTCCCAGCACTAGGGTTTATTCTAATACCTCCCAGCACTGGGGTTTATTCTAATACCCCCCAGCACTAGTGTTTATTCTAATACCCCGCAGCACTGGGGTTTATTCTAATACCTCTCAGCACTGGGGTTTATTCTAATTCCTCCCAGCACTGGGGTTTATTCTAATACCTCCCAGCACTGCGGTTTGTTCTAAAAGCTCCCAGCACTGGGGTTTATTCTAATACCTCACAGCTCTAGGGTTTATTCTAATACCTCCCAGCACTAGGGTGTATTCTAATACCTCACAGCACTAGGATTTATTCTAATACCTCCCAGCTCTAGGGTTTATTCTAATACATCCCAGCACCAGGGTTCATTCTAATACCTCCCAGCACTGGGGTATATTCTAATACCTCCCAGCACTGGGGTTTATTCTAATACCGCCCAGCTCGAGGGTTTATTCTAATACCTCTTAGCACTGGGGTTTATTCTAATACCCCCCAGCACTAGTGTTTATTCTAATACCCCGCAGCACTAGGGTTTATTCTAATACCTCCCAGCACTGGGGTTTATTCTAATACCTCGTAGCACTGCGGTTTATTCTAATACCCCCCAGCACTAGTGTTTATTCTAATACCCCGCAGCACTAGGGTTTATTCTAATACCTCCCAGCACTGGGGTTTATTCTAATACCTCCCAGCTTTAGGGTTAATTCTAATACCTCCCAGCACTAGGGTTTATGATAAAACCTCCCAGCGCTGGGGTTTATTTTAATACCTCCCAGCACTGGGGTTTATTCTAATACCTCCCAGCACTGGGGTTTATTCTAATACCTCCCAGCACTAGGGTTTATTCTAATACCTCCCAGCACTGGGGTTTATTCTAATACCTCCCAGCTCTAGGGTTTATTCTAATACCTCCCAGCACTAGGGTTAATTCGAATACCTCCCAGCTCTAGGGTTTATTCTAATACCTCCCAGCTCTAGGGTTAATTCTAATACCTCCCAGCTCTTGGGTATATTCTAATACCTTCCAGCACTGGGGTTTATTATAAAACCTCCCAGCGCTGGGGTTTATTTTAATACCTCCCAGCACTGGGGTTTATTCTAATACCTGCCAGCACTGGGGTTTATTCTAATACCTCCCAGCACTGGGGTTTATTCTAATACCTCCCAGCACTTGGGTTTATTCTAATACCTCCCAGCACTGGTGTTTATTCTAATACCTCCCAGCACTGGGGTTTATTCTAATACCTCCCAGCACTGGTGTTTATTCTAATACCTCCCAGCACTGGGTTTTATTCTAATACCTCCCAGCACTTGGGTTTATTCTAATACCTCCCAGCATCGTGTTTATTCTAATACCTCCCAGCACTGGGTTTTATTCTAATACCTCCCAGCACTTGGGTTTATTCTAATACCTCCCAGCACTAGGGTTTATTTTAATACCTCCCAGCACTGGGGTTTATTCTAATACCTCCCAGCACTGGGGTATATTCTAATACCTCCCAGCACTGGGGTTTATTCTAATACCTCCCAGCACTGGGGTTTATTCTAATACCTCCCAGCACTGGGGTTTATTCTAATACCTCCCAGCACTGGGGTATATTCTAATACCTCCCAGCACTGGGGTTTATTCTAATACCTCCCAACACTGAGGTTTATTCTAATACCTCCCAGCACTAGGGTTTATTCTAATACCTCCCAGCACTGGGGTTTATTCTAATACCTCCCAGCACTGGGGTATATTCTAATACCTCCCAGCACTGGGGTTTATTCTAATACCGCCCAGCTCGAGGGTTTATTCTAATACCTCGTAGCCCTGGGGTTTATTCTAATACCCCCCAGCACTAGGGTTTATTCTAATACCTCCCAGCACTGGGGTTTATTCTAATACCTCCCAGCACTGGGGTTTATTCTAATACCTCCCAGCACTGGGGTTTATTCCAAAAGCTCCCAGCACTGGGATTTATTCTAATACGTCTCACCTATAGGGCTTATTCTAATACCTCCCAGCACTAGGGTTTATTCTAATACCTCCCAGCACTGGGGTTTATTCTAATACCTCCCAGCACGGGAGTTTATTCTAATACCTCCCAGCACTGGGGTTTATACTCATACCTCCCAGCACTGGGGTTTATTCTAATACCTCCCAGCACTGGGGTTTATTCTAATACCTCCCAGCACTAGGGTTTATTCTAATACCTCCCAGCTCTAGGGTTTGCTCTAATACCTCCCAGCTCTAGGGTTTATTCTAATACCTCCCAGCTCCAGGGTTTATTCTAATACCTCCCAGCACTGCAGTTTATTCTAATACCTCCCAGCTCTAGGGATTATTCTAATACCTCCCAGCACTGGGGTTTATTCTAATACCTGCCAGCACTGGGTTTATTCTAATACCTGCCAGCACTGGGGTTTATTCTAATATCTCCCAGCACTGAGGTTTATTCTAATACCTCCCAGCACTGGGGTTTATTCTAATACCTCCCAGCACTGGGGTTTATTCTAATACCTTCCAGCACTGGGGTTTATTCTAACACCTCCCAGCACAGGGGTTTATTCTGATACCTCAAAGCACTGGGGTTTATTCTAATACCTCCCAGCACTGCGGTTTATTCTAATAACTCCCAGCACTGGGGTTTATTCTAATACCTCCCAGCACTGGGGTTTATTCTAATACCTTCCAGCACTGGGGTTTATTCTAATAACTCCCAGCACTGGGGTTTATTCTAATACCTCCCAGCACTGGGGTTTATTCTAATACCTCCCAGCGCTGCGGTTTATTCTAATACCTCCAAGCACTGCGGTTTATTCTAATACCCCCCAGCACTGGGGTTTATTCAATACCACCCAGCACTGGGGTTTATTCTAATACCTCCCAGCACTGGGGTTTATTCTAATACCTCCCAGCACTGGGGTTTATTCTAATACCTCCCAGCTCTAGGGTTTATTCCAATACCTCCCAGCTCTAGGGTTTATTCTAATACCTCCCAGCACTAGGGTTTATTCCAATACCTCCCAGCACTAGGGTTTATTCTAATACCTCATAGCACTGGGGTTTATTCTAATACCTCCCAGCACTGGGGTTTATACTAATACCTCCCAGCTCCAGGGTTTATTCTAATACCTTCCAGCACTGGGGTTTATTATAATACCTCCCAGCACTGGGGCTTATTCTAATATCTCCCAGCACTGGGGTTTATTCTAATACCTGCCAGCACTGGGGTTTATTCTCATACCTCCCAGCACTAGGGTTTATTCTAATACCTCCCAGCACTAGGGTTTATTCTAATACCTCCCAGCACTGGGGTTTATTCTAATACCTTCCAGCACTGGGGTTTATTCTAATAACTCCCAGCACTGGGGTTTATTCTAATACCTCCCAGCACTGGGGTTTATTCTAATACCTCCCAGCGCTGCGGTTTATTCTAATACCTCCAAGCACTGCGGCTTATTCTAATACCTCCCAGCACTGGGGTTTATTCAATACCACCCAGCACTGGGGTTTATTCTAATACCACCCAGCACTAGGGTTAATTCTAATACCTCCCAGCTCTAGGGTTTATTCTAATACCTCCCAGCTCTAGGGTTAATTCTAATACCTCCCAGCTCTTGGGTATATTCTAATACCTTCCAGCACTGGGGTTTATTATAAAACCTCCCAGCGCTGGGGTTTATTTTAATACCTCCCAGCACTGGGGTTTATTCTAATACCTGCCAGCACTGGGGTTTATTCTAATACCTCCCAGCACTGGGGTTTATTCTAATACCTCCCAGCACTTGGGTTTATTCTAATATCTCCCAGCACTGAGGTTTAATCTAATACCTCCCAGCACTGGGGTTTATTCTAATACCTCCCAGCTCTAGGGTTTATTCTAATACCTCCCAGCACTGGGGTTTATTCTAATACCTTCCAGCACTGGGGTATATTCTAATACCTCCCAGCACTAGGGTTAATTCTAATACCTCCCAGCTCTAGGGTTTATTCTAATACCTCCCAGCTTTAGGGTTAATTCTAATACCTCCCAGCACTCGGGTTTATGATAAAACCTCCCAGCGCTGGGGTTTATTTTAATACCTCCCAGCACTGGGGTTTATTCTAATACCTCCCAGCACTGGGGTTTATTCTAATACCTCCCAGCACTAGGGTTTATTCTAATACCTCCCAGCACTGGGGTTTATTCTAATACCTCCCAGCTCTAGGGTTTATTCTAATACCTCCCAGCACTAGGGTTAATTCTAATACCTCCCAGCTCTAGGGTTTATTCTAATACCTCCCAGCTCTAGGGTTAATTCTAATACCTCCCAGCTCTTGGGTATATTCTAATACCTTCCAGCACTGGGGTTTATTATAAAACCTCCCAGCGCTGGGGTTTATTTTAATACCTCCCAGCACTGGGGTTTATTCTAATACCTGCCAGCACTGGGGTTTATTCTAATACCTCCCAGCACTGGGGTTTATTCTAATACCTCCCAGCACTTGGGTTTATTCTAATATCTCCCAGCACTGAGGTTTATTCTAATACCTCCCAGCACTGGGGTTTATTCTAATACCTCCCAGCACTGGGTTTTATTCTAATACCTCCCAGCACGCAAGTTTATTCTAATACCTCCCAGCACTGGGGTTTATTCTAATACCTCCCAGCACTGGGGTTTATTCTAATACCTCCCAGCACTGGGGTTTATTCTAATACCTCCCAGCACTGGGGTTTATTCTAATACCTTCCAGCACTGGGGTTTATTCTAATAACTCCCAGCACTGGGGTTTATTCTAATACCTCCCAGCACTGGGGTTTATTCTAATACCTCCCAGCGCTGCGGTTTATTCTAATACCTCCAAGCACTGCGGTTTATTCTAATACCTCCCAGCACTGGGGTTTATTCAATACCACCCAGCACTGGGGTTTATTCTAATACCTCCCAGCTCTAGGGTTTATTCTAATACCTCCCAGCACTAGGGTTTATTCTAATACCTCCCAGCACTGGGGTTTATTCTAATACCTCCCAGCACTGGGGTTTATTCTAATACCTCCCAGCTCTAGGGTTTATTCTAACACCTTCCAGCACTGGGGTTTATTCTAATACCTCCCAGCACTGGGGCTTATTCTAATACCTCCCAGCACTGGGGTTTATTCTAATACCTCACAGCTCTTGGATTTATTCTAATACCTCCCAGCTCTAGGGTTTATTCTAATATCTCCCAGCACTGGAGTTTATTCTAATACCTGCCAGCACTGGGGTTTATTCTAATACCTCCCAGCACTAGGGTTTATTCTAATACCTCCCAGCACTGGGGTTTATTCTAATACCCCCCAGCACTAGTGTTTATTCTAATACCCCGCAGCACTGGGGTTTATTCTAATACCTCTCAGCACTGGGGTTTATTCTAATTCCTCCCAGCACTGGGGTTTATTCTAATACCTCCCAGCACTGCGGTTTATTCTAAAAGCTCCCAGCACTGGGGTTTATTCTAATACCTCTCAGCTATAGGGCTTATTCAAATACCTCCCAGCACTAGGGTTTATTCTAATACCTTCCAGCACTGGGATATATTCTTATACCTCCCAGCACTAGGGTTTATTCTAATACCTCCCAGCTCTAGGATTTATTCTAATACCTCCCAGCTCTAGGGTTTATTCTAATACCTCCCAGCTCTTGGGTTTATTCTAATACCTCCCAGCACTAGGGTTTATTCTAATACCTCCCAGCTCTAGGGTTTATTCTAATACCTCCCAGCACTGCGGTTCATTCTAATACCTCCCAGCTCTAGGGATTATTCTAATACCTCCCAGCACTAGGGATTATTCTAATACCTCCCAGCTCTAGGGTTTATTCTAATACCTCCCAGCACTAGGGTGTATTCTAATACCTCACAGCACTAGGGTTTATTCTAATACATCCCAGCTCTATGGTTTATTCTAATACATCCCAGCACCAGGGTTCATTCTAATACCTCCCAGCACTGGGGTATATTCTAATACCTCCCAGCACTGGGGTTTATTCTAATACTGCCCAGCTCGAGGGTTTATTCTAATACCTCTTAGCACTGGGGTTTATTCTAATACCCCCCAGCACTAGTGTTTATTCTAATACCCCGCAGCACTAGGGTTTATTCTAATACCTCCCAGCACTGGGGTTTATTCTAATACCTCTTAGCACTGGGGTTTATTCTAATACCCCCCAGCACTAGTGTTTATTCTAATACCCCGCAGCACTCGGGTTTATTCTAATACCTCCCAGCACTGGGGTTTATTCTAATTCCTCCCAGCACTGGGGTTTATTCTAATACCTCCCAGTACTGGGGTTTATTCTAATACCTCTCAGCTATAGGGCTTATTCAAATACCTCCCAGCACTAGGGTTTATTCTAATACCTCCCAACACTGGGGTTTATTCTAATACCTCCCAGCTCTAGGGTTTATTCTAATACCTCCCAGCTCTAGGGTTTATTCTAATAGCTCCCAGCTCTAGGGTTTATTCTAATACCTCCCAGCACTTGGGTTTATTCTAATACCTCCCAGCTCTAGGGTTTATTCTAATACCTCCCAGCACTGCGGTATATTCTAATATCTCCCAGCTCTAGGGATTATTCTAATACCTCCCAGCACTGGGGTTTATTCTAATACCTCCCAGCACTGGGGCTTATTCTCATACCTCCCAGCACTGGGGTTTATTCTAATACCTCCCAGCACTAGGGTTTATTCTAATACCTCCCAGCACTAGGGTTTATTCTCATACCCCCCAGCAATAGGGTTTATTCTAATACCTCCCAGCACTGGGGTTTATTCTAATTCCTCCCAGCACTGGGGTTTATTCTAATACCTCCCAGCACTGGGATTTATTCTAAAAGCTCCCAGCACTGGGGTTTATTCTAATACCTCTCAGCTATAGGGCTTATTCAAATACCTCCCAGCACTAGGGTTTATTCTAATACCTCCCAGCACTGGGGTTTATTCTAATACCTCCAAGCACTGGGGTATTTCTAATACCTCCCAGCTCTAGGGTTTATTCTAATACCTTCCAGCACTGGGGTTTATTCTAATACCTCCCAGCACTGGGGCTTATTCTAATACCTCCCAGCACTGGGGTTTATTCTAATACCTCCCAGCACTAGGGTTTATTCCAATACCTCCCAGCACTGGGGTTTATTCTAATGCCCCCCAGCACTATTGTTTATTCTAATACCCCGCAGCACTAGGGTTTATTCTAATACCTCCCAGCACTGGGGTTTATTCTAATTCCTCCCAGCACTGGGGTTTATTCTAATACCTCCCAGCACTGGGGTTTATTCTAAAAGCTCCCAGCACTGGGGTTTATTCTAATACCTCTCAGCTATAGGGCTTATTCAAATACCTCCCAGCACTAGGGTTTATTCTAATACCTCCCAGCACTGGGGTTTATTCTAATACCTCCAAGCACTGGGGTATTTCTAATACCTCCCAGCTCTAGGGTTTATTCTAATACCTTCCAGCACTGGGGTTTATTCTAATACCTCCCAGCACTGGGGCTTATTCTAATACCTCCCAGCACTGGGGTTTATTCTAATACCTCACAGCTCTTGGATTTATTCTAATACCTCCCAGCTCTAGGGTTTATTCTAATATCTCCCAGCACTGGGGTTTATTCTAATACCTGCCAGCACTGGGGTTTATTCTAATACCTCCCAGCACTAGGGTTTATTCTAATACCTCCCAGCACTGGGGTTTATTCTACTACCCCCCAGCACTAGTGTTTATTCTAATACCCCGCAGCACTGGGGTTTATTCTAATACCTCTCAGCACTGGGGTTTATTCTAATTCCTCCCAGCACTGGGGTTTATTCTAATACCTCCCAGCACTGCGGTTTATTATAAAAGCTCCCAGCACTGGGGTTTATTCTAATACCTCTCAGCTATAGGGCTTATTCAAATACCTCCCAGCACTAGGGTTTATTCAAATACCTCCCAGCACTGGGATATATTCTTATACCTCCCAGCACTAGGGTTTATTCTAATACCTCCCAGCTCTAGGATTTATTCTAATACCTCCCAGCTCTAGGGTTTATTCTAATACCTCCCAGCTCTAGGGTTTATTCTAATACCTCCCAGCACTAGGGTTTATTCTAATACCTCCCAGCTCGAGGGTTTATTCTAATACCTCCCAGCACTGCGGTTCATTCTAATACCTCCCAGCTCTGGGGATTATTCTAATACCTCCCAGCACTAGGGTTTATTCTAATACCTCCCAGCACTGGGGCTTATTCTAATACCTCCCAGCACTGGGGTTTATTCTAATACCTCCCAGCACTAGGGTTTATTCTAATACCCCCCAGCACTAGGGTGTATTCTAATACCTCACAGCACTCGGGTTTATGCTAATACCTCCCAGCACTAGGGTTTATTCTAATACCTCCCAGCACTAGGGTTTATTCTAATACCTCCCAGCTCTAGGGTTTATTCTAATACCTCCCAGCACTAGGGTTTATTCTAATACCTCCCAGCACTAGGGTGTATTCTAATACCTCACAGCACACTAGGGTTTATTCTAAAAACTCCCAGCTCTAGGGTTTATTCTACTATCTCCCAGCACTGGGGTTTATTCTAATACCTCCCAGCTCTAGGGTTTATTCTAATACCTCCCAGCACTAGGGATTATTCTAATACCTCCCAGCTCTAGGGTTTATTCTAATACATCCCAGCACCAGGGTTCATTCTAATACCTCCCAGCACTGGGGTATATTCTAACACCTCCCAGCACTGGGGTTTATTCTAATACCGCCCAGCTCGAGGGTTTATTCTAATACCTCGTAGCACTGGGGTGTATTCTAATACCCCCCAGCACTAGGGTTTATTCTAATACTTCCCAGCACTGGGGTTTATTCTAATACCTCCCAGCACTGGGGTTTATTCTAAAAGCTCCCAGCACTGGGATTTATTCTAATACGTCTCACCTGTAGGGCTTATTCTAATACCTCCCAGCACTAGGGTTTATTCTAATACCTCCCAGCACTGGGGTTTATTCTAATACCTCCCAGCACGGGAGTTTATTCTAATACCTCCCAGCACTGGGGTTTATACTCATACCTCCCAGCACTGGGGTTTATTCTAATACCTCCCAGCACTGGGGTTTATTCTAATACCTCCCAGCACTAGGGTTTATTCTAATACCTCCCAGCACTGGGGTTTATTCTAATACCTTCCAGCAATGGGGTTTATTCTAATACCTCCCAGCTCTAGGGTTTGCTCTAATACCTCCCAGCTCTAGGGTTTATTCTAATACCTCCCAGCTCTAGGGTTTATTCTAATACCTCCCAGCACTGCAGTTTATTCTAATACCTCCCAGCTCTAGGGATTATTCTCATACCTCCCAGCACTAGGGTTTATTCTAATACCTCCCAGCACTAGGGTTTATTCTAATACCTCCCAGCACTGGGGTTTATTCTAATACCTCCCAGCTCTAGGGTTTATTCTAATACCTCCCAGCACTGGGGTTTATTCTAATACCTTCCAGCACTTGGGTATATTCTAATACCTCCCAGCACTAGGGTTAATTCTAATACCTCCCAGCTCTAGGGTTTATTCTAATACCTCCCAGCTCTCGGGTTAATTCTAATACCTCCCAGCACTAGGGTTTATTATAAAACCTCCCAGCGCTGGGGTTTATTTTAATACCTCCCAGCACTGGGGTTTATTCTAATACCTGCCTGCACTGGGGTTTATTCTAATACCTCCCAGCACTGGGGTTTATTCTAATACCTCCCAGCACTTGGGTTTATTCTAATATCTCCCAGCACTGAGGTTTATTCTAATACCTCCCAGCACTGGGGTTTATTCTAATACCTCCCAGCACTGGTGTTTATTCTAATACCTCCCAGCACTGGGGTTTATTCTAATACCTCCCAGCACTGGGGTTTATTCTAACACCTCCCAGCACTGGGGTTTATTCTGATACCTCAAAGCACTGGGGTTTATTCTAATACCTCCCAGCACTGCGGTTTATTCTAATACCTCCCAGCACTGGGGTTTATTCTAATACCTCCCAGCACTGGGGTTTATTCTAATACCTTCCAGCAATGGGGTTTATTCTAATAACTCCCAGCACTGGGGTTTATTCTAATACCTCCCAGCACTGGGGTTTATTCTAATACCTCCCAGCGCTGCGGTTTATTCTAATACCTCCAAGCACTGCGGTTTATTCTAATACCCCCCAGCACTGGGGTTTATTCAATACCACCCAGCACTGGGGTTTATTCTAATACCTCCCAGCACTGGGGTTTATTCTAATACCTCCCAGCACTGGGGTTTATTCTAATACCTCCCAGCTCTAGGGTTTATTCCAATACCTCCCAGCACTGGGGTTTATTCTAATACCTCCCAGCACTAGGGTTTATTCCAATACCTCCCAGCACTAGGGTTTATTCTAATACCTCCCAGCACTGGGGTTTATTCTAATACCTCCCAGCACTGGGGTTTATACTAATACCTCCCAGCTCTAGGGTTTATTCTAATACCTTCCAGCACGGGGGTTTATTATAATACCTCCCAGCACTGGGGCTTATTCTAATACCTCCCAGCACTGGGGTTTATTCTAATACCTACCAGCTCTTGGGTTTATTCTAATACCTCCCAGCTCTAGGGTTTATTCTAATATCTCCCAGCACTGGGGTTTATTCTAAGACCTGCCAGCACTGGGGTTTATTCTCATACCTCCCAGCACTAGGGTTTATTCTAATACCTCCCAGCACTAGGGTTTATTCTAATACCTCCCAGCACTGGGGTTTATTCTAATACCTTCCAGCACTGGGGTTTATTCTAATAACTCCCAGCACTGGGGTTTATTTTAATACCTCCCAGCACTGGGGTTTATTCTAATACCTGCCAGCGCTGCGGTTTATTCTAATACCTCCAAGCACTGCGGCTTATTCTAATACCTCCCAGCACTGGGGTTTATTCAATACCACCCAGCACTGGGGTTTATTCTAATACCACCCAGCACTAGGGTTTATTCCAATACCTCCCAGCACTAGGGTTTATTCTAATACCTCCCAGCACTGGGGTTTATTCTAATACCTCCCAGCGCTGCGGTTTATTCTAATACCTCCCAGCACTGGGGTTTATTCTAATACCTCCCAGCTCTAGGGTTTATTCTAATACCTCCCAGCACTAGGGATTATTCTAATACCTCCCAGCTCTAGTGTTTATTCTAATACCTCCCAGCACTAGGGTGTATTCTAATACCTCACAGCACTAGGGTTTATTCTAATACCTCCCAGCTCTAGGGTTTATTCTAATACATCCCAGCACCAGGGTTCATTCTAATACCTCCCAGCACTGGGGTATATTCTAACACCTCCCAGCACTGGGGTTTATTCTAATACCGCCCAGCTCGAGGGTTTATTCTAATACCTCGTAGCACTGGGGTATATTCTAATACCCCCCAGCACTAGGGTTTATTCTAATACCCCCCAGCACTAGGGTTTATTCTAATACCTCCCAGCACTGGGGTTTATTCTAATACCTCCCAGCACTGGGGTTTATTCTAATACCACGCAGCACTGGGGTTTATTCTAAAAGCTCCCAGCACTGGGATTTATTCTAATACGTCTCACCTGTAGGGCTTATTCTAATACCTCCCAGCACTAGGGTTTATTCTAATACCTCCCAGCACTGGGGTTTATTCTAATACCTCCCAGCACGGGAGTTTATTCTAATACCTCCCAGCACTGGGGTTTATACTCATACCTCCCAGCACTGGGGTTTATTCTAATACCTCCCAGCACTGGGGTTTATTCTAATACCTCCCAGCACTAGGGTTTATTCCAATACCTCCCAGCTCTAGGGTTTGCTCTAATACCTCCCAGCTCTAGGGTTTATTCCAATACCTCCCAGCTCTAGGGTTTATTCTAATAGCTCCCAGTACTGCAGTTTATTCTAATACCTCCCAGCTCTAGGAATTATTCTCATACCTCCCAGCACTAGGGTTTATTCTAATACATCCCAGCACTAGGGTTTATTCTAATACCTCCCAGCACTGGGGTTTATTCTAATACCTCCCAGCTCTAGGGTTTATTCTAATACCTCCCAGCACTGGGCTTTATTCTAATACCTTCCAGCACTTGGGTATATTCTAATACCTCCCAGCAATAGGGTTAATTCTAATACCTCCCAGCTCTAGGGTTTATTCTAATACCTCCCAGCTCTCGGGTTAATTCTAATACCTCCCAGCACTAGGGTTTATTATAAAACCTCCCAGCGCTGGGGTTTATTTTAATACCTCCCAGCACTGGGGTTTATTCTAATACCTGCCAGCACTGGGGTTTATTCTAATACCTCCCAGCACTGGGGTTTATTCTAATACCTCCCAGCACTTGGGTTTATTCTAATATCTCCCAGCACTGAGGTTTATTCTAATACCTCCCAGCACTGGGGTTTATTCTAATACCTCCAGGCACTGGTGTTTATTCTAATACCTCCCAGCACTGGGGTTTAGTCTAATACCTCCCAGCACTGGGGTTTATTCTAACACCTCCCAGCACTGGGGTTTATTCTGATACCTCAAAGCACTGGGGTTTATTCTAATACCTCCCAGCACTGCGGTTTATTCTAATACCTCCCAGCACTGGGGTTTATTCTAATACCTCCCAGCACTGGGGTTTATTCTAATACCTTCCAGCAATGGGGTTTATTCTAATAACTCCCAGCACTGGGGTTTATTCTAATACCTCCCAGCACTGGGGTTTATTCTAATACCTCCCAGCGCTGCGGTTTATTCTAATACCTCCAAGCACTGCGGTTTATTCTAATACCCCCCAGCACTGGGGTTTATTCAATACCACCCAGCACTGGGGTTTATTCTAATACCTCCCAGCACTGGGGTTTATTCTAATACCTCCCAGCACTGGGGTTTATTCTAATACCTCCCAGCTCTAGGGTTTATTCCAATACCTCCCAGCACTGGCGTTTATTCTAATACCTCCCAGCACTAGGGTTTATTCCAATACCTCCCAGCACTAGGGTTTATTCTAATACCTCCCAGCACTGGGGTTTATTCTAATGCCTCCCAGCACTGGGGTTTATACTAATACCTCCCAGCTCTAGGGTTTATTCTAATACCTTCCAGCACTGGGGTTTATTATAATACCTCCCAGCACTGGGGCTTATTCTAATACCTCCCAGCACTGGGGTTTATTCTAATACCTACCAGCTCTTGGGTTTATTCTAATACCTCCCAGCTCTAGGGTTTATTCTAATATCTCCCAGCACTGGGGTTTATTCTAAGACCTGCCAGCACTGGGGTTTATTCTCATACCTCCCAGCACTAGGGTTTATTCTAATACCTCCCAGCACTAGGGTTTATTCTAATACCTCCCAGCACTGGGGTTTATTCTAATACCTTCCAGCACTGGGGTTTATTCTAATAACTCCCAGCACTGGGGTTTATTCTAATACCTCCCAGCACTGGGATTTATTCTAATACCTGCCAGCGCTGCGGTTTATTCTAATACCTCCAAGCACTGCGGCTTATTCTAATACCTCCCAGCACTGGGGTTTATTCAATACCACCCAGCACTGGGGTTTATTCTAATACCACCCAGCACTAGGGTTTATTCCAATACCTCCCAGCACTAGGGTTTATTCTAATACCTCCCAGCACTGGGGTTTATTCTAATACCTCCCAGCGCTGCGGTTTATTCTAATACCTCCCAGCACTGGGGTTTGTTCTAATACCTCCCAGCACTGGGGTTTATTCTAATACCTCCCAGCTCTAGGGTTTATTCTAATACCTTCCAGCACTGGGGTTTATTCTAATACCTCCCAGCACTGGGGCTTATTCTAATACCTCCCAGCACTGGGGTTAATTCTAATACCTCCCAGCACTGGGGTTTATTCTAATACCTCACAGCTCTTGGGTTTATTCTAATACCTCCCAGCTCTAGGGTTTATTCTAATACCTCCCAGCACTGGGGTTTATTCTAATACCTGCCAGCACTGGGGTTTATTCTAATACCTCCCAGCACTAGGGCTTATTCTAATACCTCCCAGCAGTGGGGTTTATTCTAATACCCCTCGGCACTAGTGTTTATTCTAATACCCCGCAGCACTAGGGTTTATTCTAATACCTCCCAGCACTGGGGTTTATTCTAATTCCTCGCAGTACTGGGGTTTATTCTAATACCTCCCAGCACTGGGGTTTATTCTAAAAGCTCCCAGCACTGGGGTTTATTCTAATACCTCCCAGCACTAGGGTGTATTCTAATACCTCACAGCACTAGGGTTTATTCTAATACCTCCCAGCTCTAGGGTTTACTCTAATACCTCCCAGCACTAGGGATTATTCTAATACCTCCCAGCTCTAGGGTTTATTCTAATACCTCCCAGCACTAGGGTGTATTCTAATACCTCACAGCACTAGGGTTTATTCTAATACCTCCCAGCTCTAGGGTTTATTCTAATACATCCCAGCACTGGGGTTCATTCTAATACCTCCCAGCACTGGGGTATATTCTAATACCTCCCGGCACTGGGGTTTATTCTAATACCACCCAGCTCGAGGGTTTATTCTAATACCTCGTAGCACTGGGGTTTATTCTAATACCCCCCAGCACGAGGGTTTATTCTAATACCCCCCAGCACTAGGGTTTATTCTAATACCTCCCAGCACTGGGGTTTATTCTAATACCTCCCAGCACTGGGGTTTATTCTAATACCTCCCAGCACTGGGGTTTATTCTAAAAGCTCCCAGCACTGGGGTTTATTCTAATACGTCTCACCTATAGGGCTTATTCTAATACCTCCCAGCACTCGGGTTTATTCTAATACCTCCCAGCTCTAGGGTTTGCTCTAATACCTCCCAGCTCTAGGGTTTATTCTAATACCTCCCAGCTCCAGGGTTTATTCTAATACCTCCCAGCACTGCAGTTTATTCTAATACCTCCCAGCTCTAGGGATTATTCTAATACCTCCCAGCACTAGGGTTTATTCTAATACCTCCCAGCACTAGGGTTTATTCTAATACCTCCCAGCACTGGGGTTTATTCTAATACCTCCCAGCTCTAGGGTTTATTCTAATACCTCCCAGCACTAGGGTTTATTATAAAACCTCCCAGCGCTGGGGTTTATTTTAATACCTCCCAGCACTGGGGTTTATTCTAATACCTGCCAGCACTGGGGTTTATTCTAATACCTCCCAGCACTGGGGTTTATTCTAATATCTCCCAGCACTGAGGTTTATTCTAATACCTCCCAGCACTGGGGTTTATTTTAATACCTCCCAGCACTGGGGTTTATTCTAATACCTGCCAGCACTGGGGTTTATTCTAATACCTCCCAGCACTGGGGTTTATTCTAATACCTCCCAGCACTGGGGTTTATTCTAATACCTCCCAGCACTGGTGTTTATTCTAATACCTCCCAGCACTGGGTTTTATTCTAATACCTCCCAGCACGAAAGTTTATTATAATACCTCCCAGCACTGGGGTTTATTCTAATACCTCCCAGCACTGGGGTTTATTCTGATACCTCAAAGCACTGGGGTTTATTCTGATACCTCCCAGCACTGGGGTTTATTCTAATACCTCCCAGCACTGGGGTTTATTCTGATACCTCAAAGCACTGGGGTTTATTCTAATACCTCCCAGCAATGGGGTTTATTCTAATAACTCCCAGCACTGCGCTTTATTCTAATACCTCCCAGCAATGGGGTTTATTCTAATACCTCCCAGCACTGGGGTTTATTCTAATACCTCCCAGCACTGGGGTTTATTCTAATAACTCCCAGCACTGGGGTTTATTCTAATACCTCCCAGCACTGGGGTTTATTCTAATACCTCCCAGCACTGGGGTTTATTCTAATACCTCCCAGCGCTGCGGTTTATTCTAATACCTCCAAGCACTGCGGTTTATTCTAATACCCCCCAGCACTGGGGTTTATTCAATACCACCCAGCACTGGGGTTTATTCTAATACCACCCAGCACTAGGGTTTATTCCAATACCTCCCAGCACTGGGGTTTATTCTAATACCTCCCAGCACTGGGGTTTATTCTAATACCTCCCAGCACTGGGGTTTATTCTAATACCTCCCAGCACTGGGGTTTATTCTAATACCACCCAGCTCTAGGGTTTATTCTAATACCTCCCAGCACTGGGGTTTATTCTAATACCCCCCAGCACTAGTGTTTATTCTAATACCCCGCAGCACTAGGGTTTATTCTAAAACCTCCCAGCACTGGGGTTTATTCTAATTCCTCGCAGTACTGGGGTTTATTCTAATACCTCCCAGCACTGGGGTTTATTCTAAAAGCTCCCAGCACTGGGGTTTATTCTAATACCTCCCAGCACTAGGGTGTATTCTAATACCTCACAGCACTAGGGTTTATTCTAATACCTCCCAGCTCTAGGGTTTACTCTAATACCTCCCAGCACTAGGGATTATTCTAATACCTCCCAGCTCTAGGGTTTATTCTAATACCTCCCAGCACTAGGGTGTATTCTAATACCTCACAGCACTAGGGTTTATTCTAATACCTCCCAGCTCTAGGGTTTATTCTAATACATCCCAGCACTGGGGTTCATTCTAATACCTCCCAGCACTGGGGTATATTCTAATACCTCCCAGCACTGGGGTTTATTCTAATACCACCCAGCTCGAGGGTTTATTCTAATACCTCGTAGCACTGGGGTTTATTCTAATACCCCCCAGCACGAGGGTTTATTCTAATACCCCCCAGCACTAGGGTTTATTCTAATACCTCCCAGCACTGGGGTTTATTCTAATACCTCCCAGCACTGGGGTTTATTCTAATACCTCCCAGCACTGGGGTTTATTCTAAAAGCTCCCAGCACTGGGGTTTATTCTAATACGTCTCACCTATAGGGCTTATTCTAATACCTCCCAGCACTCGGGTTTATTCTAATACCTCCCAGCTCTAGGGTTTGCTCTAATACCTCCCAGCTCTAGGGTTTATTCTAATACCTCCCAGCTCCAGGGTTTATTCTAATACCTCCCAGCACTGCAGTTTATTCTAATACCTCCCAGCTCTAGGGATTATTCTAATACCTCCCAGCACTAGGGTTTATTCTAATACCTCCCAGCACTAGGGTTTATTCTAATACCTCCCAGCACTGGGGTTTATTCTAATACCTCCCAGCTCTAGGGTTTATTCTAATACCTCCCAGCACTAGGGTTTATTATAAAACCTCCCAGCGCTGGGGTTTATTTTAATACCTCCCAGCACTGGGGTTTATTCTAATACCTGCCAGCACTGGGGTTTATTCTAATACCTCCCAGCACTGGGGTTTATTCTAATATCTCCCAGCACTGAGGTTTATTCTAATACCTCCCAGCACTGGGGTTTATTTTAATACCTCCCAGCACTGGGGTTTATTCTAATACCTGCCAGCACTGGGGTTTATTCTAATACCTCCCAGCACTGGGGTTTATTCTAATACCTCCCAGCACTGGGGTTTATTCTAATACCTCCCAGCACTGGTGTTTATTCTAATACCTCCCAGCACTGGGTTTTATTCTAATACCTCCCAGCACGAAAGTTTATTATAATACCTCCCAGCACTGGGGTTTATTCTAATACCTCCCAGCACTGGGGTTTATTCTGATACCTCAAAGCACTGGGGTTTATTCTGATACCTCCCAGCACTGGGGTTTATTCTAATACCTCCCAGCACTGGGGTTTATTCTGATACCTCAAAGCACTGGGGTTTATTCTAATACCTCCCAGCAATGGGGTTTATTCTAATAACTCCCAGCACTGCGGTTTATTCTAATACCTCCCAGCAATGGGGTTTATTCTAATACCTCCCAGCACTGGGGTTTATTCTAATACCTCCCAGCACTGGGGTTTATTCTAATAACTCCCAGCACTGGGGTTTATTCTAATACCTCCCAGCACTGGGGTTTATTCTAATACCTCCCAGCACTGGGGTTTATTCTAATACCTCCCAGCGCTGCGGTTTATTCTAATACCTCCAAGCACTGCGGTTTATTCTAATACCCCCCAGCACTGGGGTTTATTCAATACCACCCAGCACTGGGGTTTATTCTAATACCACCCAGCACTAGGGTTTATTCCAATACCTCCCAGCACTGGGGTTTATTCTAATACCTCCCAGCACTGGGGTTTATTCTAATACCTCCCAGCACTGGGGTTTATTCTAATACCTCCCAGCACTGGGGTTTATTCTAATACCACCCAGCTCTAGGGTTTATTCTAATACCTCCCAGCACTGGGGTTTATTCTAATACCCCCCAGCACTAGTGTTTATTCTAATACCCCGCAGCACTAGGGTTTATTCTAAAACCTCCCAGCACTGGGGTTTATTCGAATTCCTCCCAGCACTGGGGTTTATTCTAATACCTCCCAGTACTGGGGTTTATTCTAAAAGCTCCCAGCACTGGGGTTTATTCTACTACCTCTCAGCTATAGGGCTTATTCAAATACCTCCCAGCACTAGGGTTTATTCTAATACCTCCCAGCACTGGGGTTTATTCTAATACCTCCCAGCTCCAGGGTTTATTCGAATACCTCCCAGCTCTAGGGTTAATTCTAATACCTCCCAGCACTAGGGTTTATTATAAAACCTCCCAGCGCTGAGGTTTATTTTAATACCTCCCAGCACTGGGGTTTATTCTAATAGCTGCCAGCACTGGGGTTTATTCTAATACCTCCCAGCACTGGGGTTTATTCTAATACCTCCCAGCACTAGGGTTTATTCTAATACCTCCCAGCACTGGGGTTTATTCTAATACCTCCCAGCTCTAGGGTTTATTCTAATACCTCCCAGCACTGGGGTTTATTCTAATACCTTCCAGCACTGGGGTATATTCTAATACCTCCCAGCACTAGGGTTAATTCTAATACCTCCCAGCTCTAGGGTTTATTCTAATACCTCCCAGCTCTAGGGTTAATTCTAATACCTCCCAGCTCTTGGGTATATTCTAATACCTTCCAGCACTGGGGTTTATTATAAAACCTCCCAGCGCTGGGGTTTATTTTAATACCTCCCAGCACTGGGGTTTATTCTAATACCTGCCAGCACTGGGGTTTATTCCAATACCTCCCAGCACTGGGGTTTATTCTAATACCTCCCAGCACTTGGGTTTATTCTAATATCTCCCAGCACTGAGGTTTAATCTAATACCTCCCAGCACTGGGGTTTATTCTAATACCTCCCAGCTCTTGGGTTTATTCTAATACCTCCCAGCACTGGGGTTTATTCTAATACCTTCCAGCACTGGGGTATATTCTAATACCTCCCAGCACTAGGGTTAATTCTAATACCTCCCAGCTCTAGGGTTTATTCTAATACCTCCCAGCTTTAGGGTTAATTCTAATACCTCACAGCACTAGGGTTTATTATAAAACCTCCCAGCGCTGGGGTTTATTTTAATACCTCCCAGCACTGGGGTTTATTCTAATACCTCCCAGCACTGGGGTTTATTCTAATACCTCCCAGCACTAGGGTTTATTCTAATACCTCCCAGCACTGGGGTTTATTCTAATACCTCCCAGCTCTAGGGTTTATTCTAATACCTCCCAGCACTAGGGTTAATTCTAATACCTCCCAGCTCTAGGGTTTATTCTAATACCTCCCAGCTCTAGGGTTAATTCTAATACTTCCCAGCTCTTGGGTATATTCTAATACCTTCCAGCACTGGGGTTTATTATAAAACCTCGCAGCGCTGGGGTTTATTTTAATACCTCCCAGCACTGGGGTTTATTCTAATACCTGCCAGCACTGGGGTTTATTCTAATACCTCCCAGCACTGGGGTTTATTCTAATACCTCCCAGCACTTGGGTTTATTCTGATATCTCCCAGCACTGAGGTTTATTCTAATACCTCCCAGCACTGGGGTTTATTCTAATACCTCCCAGCACTGGTGTTTATTCTAATACCTCCCAGCACTGGGTTTTATTCTAATACCTCCCAGCACTGGTGTTTATTCTAATACCTCCCAGCACTGGGTTTTATTCTAATACCTCCCAGCACGAAAGTTTATTCTAATACCTCCCAGCACTGGGGTTTATTCTAATACCTCCCAGCACTGGGGTTTATTCTAATACCTCCCAGCACTGGGGTTTATTCTGATACCTCAAAGCACTGGGGTTTATTCTAATACCTCCCAGCACTGCGGTTTATTCTAATACCTCCCAGCACTGGGGTTTATTCTAATACCTCCCAGCACTGGGGTTTATTCTAATACCTTCCAGCACTGGGGTTTATTCTAATAACTCCCAGCACTGGGGTTTATTCTAATACCTGCCTGCACTGGGGTTTATTCTAATACCTCCCAGCGCTGCGGTTTATTCTAATACCTCCAAGCACTGTGGTTTATTCTAATACCTCCCAGCACTGGGGTTTATTCAATACCACCCAGCACTGGGGTTTATTCTAATACCTCCCAGCTCTAGGGTTTATTCTAATACCTCCCAGCACGAGGGTTTATTCTAATACCTCCCAGCACTGGGGTTTATTCTAATACCTCCCAGCACTGGGGTTTATTCTAATACCTCCCAGCTCTAGGGTTTATTCTAATACATTCCAGCACTGGGGTTTATTCTAATACCTCCCAGCACTGGGGCTTATTCTAATACCTCCCAGCACTGGGGTTTATTCTAATACCTCACAGCTCTTGGATTTATTCTAATACCTCCCAGCTCTAGGGTTTATTCTAATATCTCCCAGCACTGGGGTTTATTCTAATACCTGCCAGCACTGGGGTTTATTCTAATACCTCCCAGCACTAGGGTTTATTCTAATACCTCCCAGCACTGGGGTTTATTCTAATACCCCCCAGCACTAGTGTTTATTCTAATACCCCGCAGCACTGGGGTTTATTCTAATACCTCTCAGCACTGGGGTTTATTCTAATTCCTCCCAGCACTGGGGTTTATTCTAATACCTCCCAGCACTGCGGTTAATTCTAAAAGCTCCCAGCACTGGGGTTTATTCTAATACCTCTCAGCTATAGGGCTTATTCAAATACCTCCCAGCACTAGGGTTTATTCTAATACCTCCCAGCACTGGGATATATTCTTATACCTCCCAGCACTAGGGTTTATTCTAATACCTCCCAGCTCTAGGATTTATTCTAATACCTCCCAGCTCTAGGGTTTATTCTAATACCTCCCAGCTCTAGGGTTTATTCTAATACCTCCCAGCTCTAGGGTTTATTCTAATACCTCCCAGCACTGCGGTTCATTCTAATACCTCCCAGCTCTAGGGATTATTATAATACCTCCCAGCACTAGGTTTTATTCTAATACCTCCCAGCACTGGGGCTTATTCTAATACCTCCCAGCACTGGGGTTTATTCTAATACCTCCCAGCACTAGGGTGTATTCTAATACCTCACAGCACTCGGGTTTATGCTAATACCTCCCAGCACTAGGGTTTATTCTAATACCTCCCAGCACTAGGGTTTATTCTAATACCTCCCAGCTCTAGGGTTTATAATAATACCTCCCAGCACTAGGGTTTATTCTAATACCTCCCAGCACTAGGGTGTATTCTAATACCTCACAGCACACTAGGGTTTATTCTAAAAACTCCCAGCTCTAGGGTTTATTCTACTATCTCCCAGCACTGGGGTTTATTCTAATACCTCCCAGCTCTAGGGTTTATTCTAATACCTCCCAGCACTAGGGATTATTCTAATACCTCCCAGCTCTAGGGTTTATTCTAATACCTCCCAGCACGAGGGTGTATTCTAATACCTCACAGCACTAGGGTTTATTCTAATACCTCCCAGCTCTAGGGTTTATTCTAATACATCCCATCACCAGGGTTCATTCTAATACCTCCCAGCACTGGGGTATATTCTAATAGCTCCCAGCACTGGGGTTTATTCTAATACCGCCCAGCTCGAGGGTTTATTCTAATACCTCGTAGCACTGGGGTTTATTCTAATACCCCCCAGCACTAGTGTTTATTCTAATACCTCCCAGCACTGGGGTTTATTCTAATACCTCGTAGCACTGGGGTTTATTCTAATACCCCCCAGCACTCGTGTTTATTCTAATACCCCGCAGCACTAGGGTTTATTCTAATACCTCCCAGCACTGGGGTTTATTCTAATTCCTCCCAGCACTGGGGTTTATTCTAATACCTCCCAGTACTGGGGTTTATTCTAAAAGCTCCCAGCACTGGGGTTTATTCTAATACCTCTCAGCTATAGGGCTTATTCAAATACCTCCCAGCACTAGGGTTTATTCTAATACCTCCCAGCACTGGGGTTTATTCTAATACCTCCCAGCTCCAGGGTTTATTCTAATACCTCCCAGCACTGGGGTTTATTCTAATACCCCCCAGCACTAGTGTTTATTCTAATACCCCGCAGCACTGGGGTTTATTCTAATACCTCTCAGCACTGGGGTTTATTCTAATTCCTCCCAGCACTGGGGTTTATTCTAATACCTCCCAGCACTGCGGTTTATTCTAAAAGCTCCCAGCACTGGAGTTTATTCTAATACCTCTCAGCTATAGGGCTTATTCAAATACCTCCCAGCACTAGGGTTTATTCTAATACCTCCCAGCACTGGGATATATTCTTATACCTCCCCGCACTAGGGTTTATTCTAATACCTCCCAGCACTAGGGTTAATTCTAATACCTCCCAGCTCTAGGGTTTATTCTAATACCTCCCAGCTCTAGGGTTAATTCTAATACTTCCCAGCTCTTGGGTATATTCTAATACCTTCCAGCACTGGGGTTTATTATAAAATCTCCCAGCGCTGGGGTTTATTTTAATACCTCCCAGCACTGGGGTTTATTCTAATACCTGCCAGCACTGGGGTTTATTCTAATACCTCCCAGCACTGGGGTTTATTCTAATACCTCCCAGCACTTGGGTTTATTCTGATATCTCCCAGCACTGAGGTTTATTCTAATACCTCCCAGCACTGGGGTTTATTCTAATACCTCCCAGCACTGGTGTTTATTCTAATACCTCCCAGCACTGGGTTTTATTCTAATACCTCCCAGCACGAAAGTTTATTCTAATACCTCCCAGCACTGGGGTTTATTCTAATACCTCCCAGCACTGGGGTTTATTCTAATACCTCCCAGCACTGGGGTTTATTCTAATACCTCCCAGCACTGGGGTTTATTCTAATACCTCCCAGCACTGGGGTTTATTCTGATACCTCAAAGCACTGGGGTTTATTCTAATACCTCCCAGCACTGCGGTTTATTCTAATACCTCCCAGCACTGGGGTTTATTCTAATACCTCCCAGCACTGGGGTTTATTCTAATACCTTCCAGCACTGGGGTTTATTCTAATAACTCCCAGCACTGGGGTTTATTCTAATACCTGCCTGCACTGGGGTTTATTCTAATACCTCCCAGCGCTGCGGTTTATTCTAATACCTCCAAGCACTGTGGTTTATTCTAATACCTCCCAGCACTGGGGTTTATTCAATACCACCCAGCACTGGGGTTTATTGTAATACCTCCCAGCTCTTGGGTTTATTCTAATACCTCCCAGCACGAGGGTTTATTCTAATACCTCCCAGCACTGGGGTTTATTCTAATACCTCCCAGCACTGGGGCTTATTCTAATACCTCCCAGCACTGGGGTTTATTCTAATACCTCACAGCTCTTGGATTTATTCTAATACCTCCCAGCTCTAGGGTTTATTCTAATATCTCCCAGCACTGGGGTTTATTCTAATACCTGCCAGCACTGGGGTTTATTATAATACCTCCCAGCACTAGGGTTTATTCTAATACCTCCCAGCACTGGGGTTTATTCTAATACCCCCCAGCACTAGTGTTTATTCTAATACCCCGCAGCACTGGGGTTTATTCTAATACCTCTCAGCACTGGGGTTTATTCTAATTCCTCCCAGCACTGGGGTTTATTCTAATACCTCCCAGCACTGCGGTTTATTCTAAAAGCTCCCAGCACTGGGGTTTATTCTAATACCTCTCAGCTATAGGGCTTATTCAAATACCTCCCAGCACTAGGGTTTATTCTAATACCTCCCAGCACTGGGATATATTCTTATACCTCCCAGCACTAGGGTTTATTCTAATACCTCCCAGCTCTAGGATTTATTCTAATACCTCCCAGCTCTAGGGTTTATTCTAATACCTCCCAGCTCTAGGGTTTATTCTAATACCTCCCAGCTCTAGGGTTTATTCTAATACCTCCCAGCACTGCGGTTCATTCTAATACCTCCCAGCTCTAGGGATTATTATAATACCTCCCAGCACTAGGTTTTATTCTAATACCTCCCAGCACTGGGGCTTATTCTAATACCTCCCAGCACTGGGGTTTATTCTAATACCTCCCAGCACTAGGGTTTATTCTAATACCCCCCAGCACTAGGGTGTATTCTAATACCTCACAGCACTCGGGTTTATGCTAATACCTCCCAGCACTAGGGTTTATTCTAATACCTCCCAGCACTAGGGTTTATTCTAATACCTCCCAGCTCTAGGGTTTATTCTAATACCTCCCAGCACTAGGGTTTATTCTAATACCTCCCAGCACTAGGGTGTATTCTAATACCTCACAGCACACTAGGGTTTATTCTAAAAACTCCCATCTCTAGGGTTTATTCTACTATCTCCCAGCACTGGGGTTTATTCTAATACCTCCCAGCTCTAGGGTTTATTCTAATACCTCCCAGCACTAGGGATTATTCTAATACCTCCCAGCTCTAGGGTTTATTCTAATACCTCCCAGCACGAGGGTGTATTCTAATACCTCACAGCACTAGGGTTTATTCTAATACCTCCCAGCTCTAGGGTTTATTCTAATACATCCCATCACCAGGGTTCATTCTAATACCTCCCAGCACTGGGGTATATTCTAATAGCTCCCAGCACTGGGGTTTATTCTAATACCGCCCAGCTCGAGGGTTTATTCTAATACCTCGTAGCACTGGGGTTTATTCTAATACCCCCCAGCACTAGTGTTTATTCTAATACCTCCCAGCACTGGGGTTTATTCTAATACCTCGTAGCACTGGGGTTTATTCTAATACCCCCCAGCACTCGTGTTTATTCTAATACCCCGCAGCACTAGGGTTTATTCTAATACCTCCCAGCACTGGGGTTTATTCTAATTCCTCCCAGCACTGGGGTTTATTCTAATACCTCCCAGTACTGGGGTTTATTCTAAAAGCTCCCAGCACTGGGGTTTATTCTAATACCTCTCAGCTATAGGGCTTATTCAAATACCTCCCAGCACTAGGGTTTATTCTAATACCTCCCAGCACTGGGGTTTATTCTAATACCTCCCAGCTCCAGCGTTTATTCTAATACCTCCCAGCACTGGGGTTTATTCTAATACCCCCCAGCACTAGTGTTTATTCTAATACCCCGCAGCACTGGGGTTTATTCTAATACCTCTCAGCACTGGGGTTTATTCTAATTCCTCCCAGCACTGGGGTTTATTCTAATACCTCCCAGCACTGCGGTTTATTCTAAAAGCTCCCAGCACTGGAGTTTATTCTAATACCTCTCAGCTATAGGGCTTATTCAAATACCTCCCAGCACTAGGGTTTATTCTAATACCTCCCAGCACTGGGATATATTCTTATACCTCCCAGCACTAGGGTTTATTCTAATACCTCCCAGCTCTAGGATTTATTCTAATACCTCCCAGCTCTAGGGTTTCTTCTAATACCTCCCAGCTCTAGGGTTTATTCTAATACCTCCCAGCACTAGGGTTTATTCTAATACCTCCCAGCTCTAGGGTTTATTCTAATACCTCCCAGCACTGCAGTTCATTCTAATACCTCCCAGCTCTGGGGATTATTCTAATATCTCCCAGCACTCGGGTTTATTCTAATACCTCCCAGCACTGGGGCTTATTCTAATACCTCCCAGCACTGGGGTTTATTCTAATACCTCCCAGCACTAGGGTTTATTCTAATACCCCCCAGCACTAGGGTGTATTCTAATACCTCACAGCACTCGGGTTTATGCTAATACCTCCCAGCACTAGGGTTTATTCTAATACCTCCCAGCACTAGGGTTTATTCTAATACCTCCCAGCTCTAGGGTTTATTCTAATACCTCCCAGCACTAGGGTTTATTCTAATACCTCCCAGCACTAGGGTGTATTCTAATACCTCACAGCACACTCGGGTTTATTCTAAAAACTCCCAGCTCTAGGGTTTATTCTACTATCTCCCAGCACTGGGGTTTATTCTAATACCTCCCAGCTCTAGGGTTTATTCTAATACCTCCCAGCACTAGGGATTATTCTAATACCTCCCAGCTCTAGGGTTTATTCTAATACCTCCCAGCACTAGGGTGTATTCTAATACCTCACAGCACTAGGGTTTATTCTAATACCTCCCAGCTCTAGGGTTTATTCTAATACATCCCAGCACCAGGGTTCATTCTAATACCTCCCAGCACTGGGGTATATTCTAATAGCTCCCAGCACTGGGGTTTATTCTAATACCGCCCAGCTCGAGGGTTTATTCTAATACCTCGTAGCACTGGGGCTTATTCTAATACCTCCCAGCACTGGGGTTTATTCTAATACCTCCCAGCACTGGGGTTTATTCTAATACCCCCCAGCACTAGTGTTTATTCTAATACCTCCCAGCACTGGGGTTTATTCTAATACCTCGTAGCACTGGGGTTTATTCTAATACCCCCCAGCACTAGTGTTTATTCTAATACCCCGCAGCACTAGGGTTTATTCTAATACCTCCCAGCACTGGGGTTTATTCTAATTCCTCCCAGCACTGGGGTTTATTCTAATACCTCCCAGTACTGGGGTTTATTCTAAAAGCTCCCAGCACTGGGGTTTATTCTAATACCTCTCAGCTATAGGGCTTATTCAAATACCTCCCAGCACTAGGGTTTATTTTAATACCTCCCAGCACTGGGGTTTATTCTAATACCTCCCAGCTCTAGGGTTTATTCTAATACCTCCCAGCTCTAGGGTTTATTCTAATAGCTCCCAGCTGTAGGGTTTATTCTAATACCTCCCAGCACTTGGGTTTATTCTAATACCTCCCAGCTCTAGGGTTTATTCTAATACCACCCAGCACTGCGGTATATTCTAATAACTCCCAGCTCTAGGGATTATTCTAATACCTCCCAGCACTAGGGTTTATTCTAATACCTCCCAGCACTGGGGCTTATTCTCATACCTCCCAGCACTGGGGTTTATTCTAATACCTCCCAGCACTAGGGTTTATTCTCATACCCCCCAGCACTAGGGTGTATTCTAATACCTCACAGCACTAGGGTTTATGCTAATACCTCCCAGCACTAGGGTTTATTCTAATACCTCCCAGCACTAGGGTTTATTCCAATACCTCCCAGCACTGGGGTTTATTCTAATGCCCCCCAGCACTAGTGTTTATTCTAATACCCCGCAGCACTAGGGTTTATTCTAATACCTCCCAGCACTGGGGTTTATTCTAATTCCTCCCAGCACTGGGGGTTATTCTAATACCTCCCAGCACTGGGGTTTATTCTAAAAGCTCCCAGCACTGGGGTTTATTCTAATACCTCTCAGCTATAGGGCTTATTCAAATACCTCCCAGCACTAGGGTTTATTCTAATACCTCCCAGCACTGGGGTTTATTCTAATACCTCCAAGCACTGGGGTATTTCTAATACCTCCCAGCTCTAGGGTTTATTCTAATACCTTCCAGCACTGGGGTTTATTCTAATACCTCCCAGCACTGGGGCTTATTCTAATACCTCCCAGCACTGGGGTTTATTCTAATACCTCACAGCTCTTGGATTTATTCTAATACCTCCCAGCTCTAGGGTTTATTCTACTATCTCCCAGCACTGGGGTTTATTCTAATACCTCCCAGCTCTAGGGTTTACTCTAATACCTCCCAGCACTAGGGATTATTCTAATACCTCCCAGCTCTAGGGTTTATTCTAATACCTCCCAGCACTAGGGTGTATTCTAATACCTCACAGCACTAGGGTTTATTCTAACACCTCCCAGCTCTCGGGTTTATTCTAATACATCCCAGCACTGGGGTTCATTCTAACACCTCCCAGCACTGGGGTATATTCTAATACCTCCCAGCACTGGGGTTTATTCTAATACCCCCCAGCACGAGGGTTTATTCTAATACCCCCCAGCATTAGGGTTTATTCTAATACCTCCCAGCACTGGGGTTTATTCTAATACCTCCCAGCACTGGGGTTTATTCTAATACCTCCCAGCACTGGGGTTTATTCTAAAAGCTCCCAGCACTGGGGTTTATTCTAATACGTCTCACCTATTGGGCTTATTCTAATACCTCCCAGCACTCGGGTTTATTCTAATACCTCCCAGCTCTGGGGTTTATTCTAATACCTCCCAGCACTAGGGTTTATTCCAATACCTCCCAGCACTGGGGTTTATTCTAATGCCCCCCAGCACTAGTGTTTATTCTAATACCCCGCAGCACTAGGGTTTATTCTAATACCTCCCAGCACTGGGGTTTATTCTAATTCCTCCCAGCACTGGGGTTTATTCTAATACCTCCCAGCACTGGGGTTTATTCTAAAAGCTCCCAGCACTGGGGTTTATTCTAATACCTCTCAGCTATAGGGCTTATTCAAATACCTCCCAGCACTAGGGTTTATTCTAATACCTCCCAGCACTGGGGTTTATTCTAATACCTCCAAGCACTGGGGTATTTCTAATACCTCCCAGCTCTAGGGTTTATTCTAATACCTGCCAGCACTGGGGTTTATTCTAATACCTCCCAGCTCTAGGGTTTATTCTAATACCTCCCAGCACTAGGGTTTATTCTAATACCTCCCAGCACTGGGGTTTATTCTAATACCTCCCAGCTCTCGGGTTTATTCTAATACCTTCCAGCACTGGGGTTTATTCTAATACCTCCCAGCACTGGGGCTTATTCTAATACCTCCCAGCACTGGGGTTTATTCTAATACCTCCCAGCACTGGGGTTTATTCTAATACCTCACAGCTCTTGGGTTTATTCTAATACCTCCCAGCTCTAGGGTTTATTCTAATATCTCCCAGCACTGGGGTTTATTCTAATACCTGCCAGCACTGGGGTTTATTCTAATACCTCCCAGCACTAGGGTTTATTCTAATACCTCACAGCACTGGGGTTTATTCTAATACCCCTCGGCACTAGTGTTTATTCTAATACCCCGCAGCACTAGGGTTTATTCTAATACCTCCCAGCACTGGGGTTTATTCTAATTCCTCGCAGCACTGGGGTTTATTCTAATACCTCCCAGCACTGGGGTTTATTCTAAAAGCTCCCAGCACTGGGGTTTATTCTAATACCTCTCAGCTATAGGGCTTATTCAAATACCTCCCAGCACTAGGGTTTATTCTAATACCTCCCAGCTCTAGGGTTTACTCTAATACCTCCCAGCACTAGGGATTATTCTAATACCTCCCAGCTCTAGGGTTTATTCTAATACCTCCCAGCACTAGGGTGTATTCTAATACCTCACAGCACTAGGGTTTATTCCAATACCTCCCAGCTCTAGGTTTTATTCTAATACATCCCAGCACTGGGGTTCATTCTAACACCTCCCAGCACTGGGGTATATTCTAATACCTCCCAGCACTGGGGTTTATTCTAATACCACGCAGCTCGAGGGTTTATTCTAATACCTCCCAGCGCTGGGGTTTATTTTAATACCTCCCAGCACTGGGGTTTATTCTAATACCTGCCAGCACTGGGGTTTATTCTAATACCTCCCAGCACTGGGGTTTATTCTAATACCTCCCAGCACTTGGGTTTATTCTAATATCTCCCAGCACTGAGGTTTATTCCAATACCTCCCAGCACTGGGCTTTATTCTAATACCTCCCAGCACTGGGGTTTATTCTAATACCTCCCAGCACTGGGTTTTATTCTAATACCTCCCAGCACTGGGGTTTATTCTAATACCTCCCAGCACTGGGGTTTATTCTAATACCTCCCAGCACTGGGGATTATACTAATACCTCCCAGCTCTAGGGTTTATTCTAATACCTTCCAGCACTGGGGTTTATTCTAATACCTCCCAGCACTGGGGTTTATTCTAATACCTCCCAGCACTGGGGATTATACTAATACCTCCCAGCTCTAGGGTTTATTCTAATACCTTCCAGCACTGGGGTTTATTATAATACCTCCCAGCACTGGGGCTTATTCTAATACCTCCCAGCACTGGGGTTTATTCTAATACCTACCAGCTCTTGGGTTTATTCTAATACCTCCCAGCTCTTGGGTTTATTCTAATATCTCCCAGCACTGGGGTTTATTCTAATACCTGCCAGCACTGGGGTTTATTCTCATACCTCCCAGCACTAGGGTTTATTCTAATACCTCCCAGCACTAGGGTTTATTCTAATACCTCCCAGCACTGGGGTTTATTCTAATACCTTCCAGCACTGGGGTTTATTCTAATAACTCCCAGCACTGGGGTTTATTCTAATACCTCCCAGCACTGGGGTTTATTCTAATACCTCCCAGCACTGGGGTTTATTCAATACCACCCAGCACTGGGGTTTATTCTAATACCACCCAGCACTAGGGTTTATTCCAATACCTCCCAGCACGAGTGTTTATTCTAATACCTCCCAGCAGTAGGGTTTATTCTAATACCTCCCAGCACTGGGGTTTATTCTAATACCTCCCAGCACTGGGGTTTATTCTAATACCTCCCAGCTCTAGGGTTTATTCTAATACCTTCCAGCACTGGTGTTTATTCTAATACCTCCCAGCACTGGGGCTTATTCTAATACCTCCCAGCACTGGGGTTTATTCTAATACCTCCCAGCACTGGGGTTTATTCTAATACCTCACAGCTCTTGGGTTTATTCTAATACCTCCCAGCTCTAGGGTTTATTCTAATATCTCCCAGCACTGGGGTTTATTCTAATACCTGCCAGCACTGGGGTTTATTCTAATACCTCCCAGCACTCGGGTTTATTCTAATACCTCACAGCACTGGGGTTTATTCTAATACCCCTCGGCACTAGTGTTTATTCTAATACCCCGCAGCACTAGGGTTTATTCTAATACCTCCCAGCACTGGGGTTTATTCTAATTCCTCGCAGCACTGGGGTTTATTCTAATACCTCCCAGCACTGGGGTTTATTCTAAAAGCTCCCAGCACTGGGGTTTATTCTAATACCTCTCAGCTATAGGGCTTATTCAAATACCTCCCAGCACTAGGGTTTATTCTAATACCTCCCAGCACTAGGGTTTATTCTAATACCTCCCAGCTCTAGGGTTTATTCTAATACCTCCCAGCACTAGGGTTTATTCTAATACCTCCCAGCACTAGGGTGTATTCTAATACCTCACAGCACACTCGGGTTTAATCTAAAAACTCCCAGCTCGAGGGTTTATTCTACTATCTCCCAGCACTGGGGTTTATTCTAATACCTCCCAGCTCCAGGGTTTACTCTAATACCTCCCAGCACTAGGGATTATTCTAATACCTCCCAGCTCTAGGGTTTATTCTAATACCTCCCAGCACTAGGGTGTATTCTAATACCTCACAGCACTAGGGTTTATTCTAATACCTTCCAGCTCTAGGGTTTATTCTAATACATCCCAGCACTGGGGTTCATTCTAACACCTCCCAGCACTGGGGTATATTCTCATACCTCCCAGCACTGGGGTTTATTCTAATACCACCCAGCTCGAGGGTTTATTCTAATACCTCGTAGCACTGGGGTTTATTCTAATACCCCCCAGCACGAGGGTTTATTCTAATACCCCCCAGCACTAGGGTTTATTCTAATACCTCCCAGCACTGGGGTTTATTCTAATACCTCCCAGCACTGGGGTTTATTCTAATACCTCCCAGCACTGGGGTTTATTCTAAAAGCTCCCAGCACTGGGGTTTATTCTAATACGTCTCACCTATAGGGCTTATTCTAATACCTCCCAGCACTCGGGTTTATTCTAATACCTCCCAGCTCTAGGGTTTGCTCTAATACCTCCCAGCTCTAGGGTTTATTCTAATACCTCCCAGCTCTAGGGTTTATTCTAATACCTCCCAGCACTGCAGTTTATTCTAATACCTCCCAGCTCTAGGGATTATTCTAATACCTCCCAGCACTAGGGTTTATTCTAATACCTCCCAGCACTAGGGTTTATTCTAATACCTCCCAGCACTGAGGTTTATTCTAATACCTCCCAGCTCTAGGGTTTATTCTAATACCTCCCAGCACTAGGGTTTATTCTAATACCTCCCAGCACTAGTGTTTATTCTAATACCCCGCAGCACTAGGGTTTATTCTAATACCTCCCAGCACTGGGGTTTATTCTAATTCCTCCCAGCACTGGGGTTTATTCTAATACCTCCCAGCACTGGGGTTTATTCTAAAAGCTCCCAGCACTGGGGTTTATTCTAATACCTCTCAGCTATAGGGCTTATTCAAATACCTCCCAGCACTAGGGTTTATTCTAATACCTCCCAGCACTGGGGTTTATTCTAATACCTCCAAGCACTGGGGTATTTCTAATACCTCCCAGCTCTAGGGTTTATTCTAATACCTTCCAGCACTGGGGTTTATTCTAATACCTCCCAGCACTGGGGCTTATTCTAATACCTCCCAGCACTGGGGTTTATTCTAATACCTCACAGCTCTTGGATTTATTCTAATACCTCGCAGCTCTAGGGTTTATTCTAATATCTCCCAGCACTGGGGTTTATTCTAATACCTGCCAGCACTGGGGTTTATTCTAATACTTCCCAGCACTAGGGTTTATTCTAATACCTCCCAGCACTGGGGTTTATTCTAATACCCCCCAGCACTAGTGTTTATTCTAATACCCCGCAGCACTGGGGTTTATTCTAATACCTCTCAGCACTGGGGTTTATTCTAATTCCTCCCAGCACTGGGGTTTATTCTAATACCTCCCAGCACTGCGGTTTATTCTAAAAGCTCCCAGCACTGGGGTTTATTCAAATACCTCTCAGCTATAGGGCTTATTCAAATACCTCCCAGCACTAGGGTTTATTCTAATACCTCCCAGCACTGGGATATATTCTTATACCTCCCAGCACTAGGGTTTATTCTAATACCTCCCAGCTCTAGGATTTATTCTAATACCTCCCAGCTCTAGGGTTTATTCTAATACCTCCCAGCTCTAGGGTTTATTCTAATACCTCCCAGCACTAGGGTTTATTCTAATACCTCCCAGCTCTAGGGTTTATTCTAATACCTCCCAGCACTGCGGTTCATTCTAATACCTCCCAGCTCTAGGGATTATTCTAATACCTCCCAGCACTAGGGTTTATTCTAATACCTCCCACCACTGGGGCTTATTCTAATACCTCCCAGCACTCGGGTTTATTCTAATACCTCCCAGCACTAGGGTGTATTCTAATACCTCACAGCACTAGGGTTTATGCTAATACCTCCCAGCACTCAGGTTTATTCTAATACCTCCCAGCACTAGGGTTTATTCTAATACCTCCCAGCTCCAGGGTTTATTCTAATACCTCCCAGCACTAGGGTGTATTCTAATACCTCACAGCACACTAGGGTTTATTCTAAAAACTCCCAGCTCTAGGGTTTATTCTAATACCTCCCAGCACTGGGATATATTCTTATACCTCCCAGCACTAGGGTTTATTCTAATACCTCCCAGCTCTAGGATTTATTCTAATACCTCCCAGCTCTAGGGTTTATTCTAATACCTCCCAGCACCAGGGATTATTCTAATACCTCCCAGCTCTAGGGTTTATTCTAATACCTCCCAGCATTAGGGTGTATTCTAATACCTCACAGCACTAGGGTTTATTCTAATACCTCCCAGCTCTAGGGTTTATTCTAATACATCCCAGCACCAGGGTTCATTCTAATTCCTCCCAGCACTGGGGTATATTCTAATACCGCCCAGCTCGAGGGTTTATTCTAATACCTCGTAGCACTGGGGTTTGTTCTAATACCCCCCAGCACTAGGGTTTATTCTAATACCCCCCAGCACTAGGGTTTATTCTAATACCTCCCAGCACTGGGGTTTATTCTCATACCTCCCAGCACTGGGGTTTATTCTAATACCTCCCAGCACTGGGGTTTATTCTTAAAGCTCCCAGCACTGGGATTTATTCTAATACGTCTCACCTATAGGGCTTATTCTAATACCTCTCAGCACTAGGGTTTATTCTAATACCTCCCAGCACTGGGGTTTATTCTAATACCTCCCAGCACGGGAGTTTATTCTAATACCTCCCAGCACTAGGGTTTATTCTAATACCTACCAGCACTGGGGTTTATTCTAATACCTCCCAGCACCAGGGTTTATTCTAATACCTCCCAGCTCTAGGGTTTGCTCTAATACCTCCCAGCTCTAGGGTTTATTCTAATACCTCCCAGCTCTAGGGTTTATTCTAATACCTCCCAGCACTGCAGTTTATTCTAATACGTCCCACCTCTAGGGATTATTCTAATACCTCCCAGCACTGGGGTATATTCTAATACCTCCCAGCACTGGGGTATATTCTAATACCTCCCAGCACTAGGGTTAATTCTAATACATCCCAGCTCTAGGGTTTATTCTAATACCTCCCAGCTCTAGGGTTTATTCTAATACCTCCCAGCTCTAGGGTTAATTCTAATACCTCCCAGCACTAGGGTTTATTATAAAACATCCCAGCGCTGGGGTTTATTTTAATACCTCCCAGCACTGGGGTTTATTCTAATACCTGCCAGCACTGGGGTTTATTCTAATACCTCCCAGCACTGGGGTTTATTCTAATACCTCCCAGCACTTGGGTTTATTCTAATATCTCCCAGCACTGAGGTTTATTCTAATACCTCCCAGCACTGGGGTTTATTCTAATACCTCCCAGCACTGGGGTTTATTCTAATACCTTCCAGCACTGGGGTTTATTCTAATAACTCCCAGCACTGGGGTTTATTCTAATACCTCCCAGCACTGGGGTTTATTCTAATACCTCCCAGCACTGGGGTTTATTCTAATACCTTCCAGCACTGGGGTTTATTCTAATACCTTCCAGCACTGGGGTTTATTCTAATACCTCCCAGCACTGGGGTTTATTCTAATACCTCCCAGCACTGGGGTTTATTCTAATACCTCCCAGCTCTAGGGTTTATTCCAATACCTCCCAGCACTGGGGTTTATTCTAATACCTCCCAGCACTAGGGTTTATTCTAATACCTCCCAGCACTGGGGTTTATTCTAATACCTCCCAGCACTGGGGTTTATTCCAATACCTCCCAGCACTAGGGTTTATTCTAATACCTCCCAGCACTGGGGTTTATTCTAATACCTCCCAGCACTGGGGTTTAGACTAATACCTCCCAGCTCTAGGGTTTAATCTAATACCTTCCAGCACTGGGGTTTATTATAATACCTCCCAGCACTGGGGCTTATTCTAATACCTCCCAGCACTGGGGTTTATTCTAATACCTACCAGCTCTTGGGTTTATTCTAATACCTCCCAGCTCTAGGATTTATTCTCATACCTCCCAGCACTAGGGTTTATTCTAATACCTCACAGCACTAGGGTTTATTCTAATACCTCCCAGCACTGGGATTTATTCTAATACCTTCCAGCACTGGGGTTTATTCTAATAACTCCCAGCACTGGGGTTTATTCTAATACCTCCCAGCACTGGGGTTTATTCTAATACCTCCCAGCGCTGCGGTTTATTCTAATACCTCCAAGCACTGCGGCTTATTCTAATACCTCCCAGCACTGGGGTTTATTCAAATACCTCCCAGCACTAGGGTTTATTCTAATACCTCCCAGCACTGGGGTTCATTCTAATACCTCCCAGCACTGGGGATTATACTAATACCTCCCAGCTCTAGGGTTTATTCTAATACCTTCCAGCACTGGGGTTTATTATAATACCTCCCAGCACTGGGGCTTATTCTAATACCTCCCAGCACTGGGGTTTATTCTAATACCTACCAGCTCTTGGGTTTATTCTAATACCTCCCAGCTCTTGGGTTTATTCTAATATCTCCCAGCACTGGGGTTTATTCTAATACCTGCCAGCACTGGGGTTTATTCTCATACCTCCCAGCACTAGGGTTTATTCTAATACCTCCCAGCACTAGGGTTTATTCTAATACCTCCCAGCACTGGGGTTTATTCTAATACCTTCCAGCACTGGGGTTTATTCTAATAACTCCCAGCACTGGGGTTTATTCTAATACCTCCCAGCACTGGGGTTTATTCTAATACCTCCCAGCACTGGGGTTAATTCAATACCACCCAGCACTGGGGTTTATTCTAATACCACCCAGCACTAGGGTTTATTCCAATACCTCCCAGCACTAGGGTTTATTCTAATACCTCCCAGCACTAGGGTTTATTCTAATACCTCCCAGCACTGGGGTTTATTCTAATACCTCCCAGCACTGGGGTTTATTCTAATACCTCCCAGCTCTAGGGTTTATTCTAATACCTTCCAGCACTGGTGTTTATTCTAATACCTCCCAGCACTGGGGCTTATTCTAATACCTCCCAGCACTGGGGTTTATTCTAATACCTCCCAGCACTGGGGTTTATTCTAATACCTCACAGCTCTTGGGTTTATTCAAATACCTCCCAGCTCTAGGGTTTATTCTAATATCTCCCAGCACTGGGGTTTATTCTAATACCTGCCAGCACTGGGGTTTATTCTAATACCTCCCAGCACTCGGGTTTATTCTAATACCTCACAGCACTGGGGTTTATTCTAATGCCCCTCGGCACTAGTGTTTATTCTAATACCCCGCAGCACTAGGGTTTATTCTAATACCTCCCAGCACTGGGGTTTATTCTAATTCCTCGCAGCACTGGGGTTTATTCTAATACCTCCCAGCACTGGGGTTTATTCTAAAAGCTCCCAGCACTGGGGTTTATTCTAATACCTCTCAGCTATAGGGCTTATTCAAATACCTCCCAGCACTAGGGTTTATTCTAATACCTCCCAGCACTGGGATATATTCTTATACCTCCCAGCACTAGGGTTTATTCTAATACCCCCCAGCACTAGGGTGTATTCTAATACCTCACAGCACTAGGGTTTATGCTACTACCTCCCAGCACTAGGGTTTATTCTAATACCTCCCAGCACTAGGGTTTATTCTAATACCTCCCAGCTCTAGGGTTTATTCTAATACCTCCCAGCACTAGGGTTTATTCTAATACCTCCCAGCACTAGGGTGTATTCTAATACCTCACAGCACACTCGGGTTTAATCTAAAAACTCCCAGCTCGAGGGTTTATTCTACTATCTCCCAGCAGTGGGGTTTATTCTAATACCTCCCAGCTCCAGGGTTTACTCTAATACCTCCCAGCACTAGGGATTATTCTAATACCTCCCAGCTCTAGGGTTTATTCTAATACCTCCCAGCACTAGGGTGTATTCTAATACCTCACAGCACTAGGGTTTATTCTAATACCTCCCAGCTCTAGGGTTTATTCTAATACATCCCAGCACTGGGGTTCATTCTAACACCTCCCAGCACTGGGGTATATTCTAATACCTCCCAGCACTGGGTTTTATTCTAATACCACCCAGCTCGAGGGTTTATTCTAATACCTCGTAGCACTGGGGTTTATTCTAATACCCCCCAGCACGAGGGTTTATTCTAATACCCCCCAGCACTAGGGTTTATTCTAATACCTCCCAGCACTGGGGTTTATTCTAATACCTCCCAGCACTGGGGTTTATTCTAATACCTCCCAGCACTGGGGTTTATTCTAAAAGCTCCCAGCACTGGGGTTTATTCTAATACGTCTCACCTATAGGGCTTATTCTAATACCTCCCAGCACTCGGGTTTATTCTAATACCTCCCAGCTCTAGGGTATGCTCTAATACCTCCCAGCTCTAGGGTTTATTCTAATACCTCCCAGCTCTAGGGTTTATTCTAATACCTCCCAGCACTGCAGTTTATTCTAATACCTCCCAGCTCTAGGGATTATTCTAATACCTCCCAGCACTAGGGTTTATTCTAATACCTCCCAGCACTAGGGTTTATTCTAATACCTCCCAGCACTGAGGTTTATTCTAATACCTCCCAGCTCTAGGGTTTATTCTAATACCTCCCAGCACTAGGGTTTATTCTAATACCTCCCAGCACTAGTGTTTATTCTAATACCCCGCAGCACTAGGGTTTATTCTAATACCTCCCAGCACTGGGGTTTATTCTAATTCCTCCCAGCACTGGGGTTTATTCTAATACCTCCCAGCACTGGGGTTTATTCTAAAAGCTCCCAGCACTGGGGTTTATTCTAATACCTCTCAGCTATAGGGCTTATTCAAATACCTCCCAGCACTAGGGTTTATTCTAATACCTCCCAGCACTGGGGTTTATTCTAATACCTTCCAGCACTGGGGTTTATTCTAATACCTCCCAGCACTGGGGCTTATTCTAATACCTCCCAGCACTGGGGTTTATTCTAATACCTCACAGCTCTTGGATTTATTCTAATACCTCGCAGCTCTAGGGTTTATTCTAATATCTCCCAGCACTGGGGTTTATTCTAATACCTGCCAGCACTGGGGTTTATTCTAATACTTCCCAGCACTAGGGTTTATTCTAATACCTCCCAGCACTGGAGTTTATTCTAATACCCCCCAGCACTAGTGTTTATTCTAATACCCCGCAGCACTGGGGTTTATTCTAATACCTCTCAGCACTGGGGTTTATTCTAATTCCTCCCAGCTCTGGGGTTTATTCTAATACCTCCCAGCACTGCGGTTTATTCTAAAAGCTCCCAGCACTGGGGTTTATTCAAATACCTCTCAGCTATAGGGCTTATTCAAATACCTCCCAGCACTAGGGTTTATTCTAATACCTCCCAGCACTGGGATATATTCTTATACCTCCCAGCACTAGGGTTTATTCTAATACCTCCCAGCTCTAGGATTTATTCTAATACCTCCCAGCTCTAGGGTTTATTCTAATACCTCCCAGCTCTAGGGTTTATTCTAATACCTCCCAGCACTAGGGTTTATTCTAATACCTCCCAGCTCTAGGGTTTATTCTAATACCTCCCAGCACTAGGGTTCATTCTAATACCTCCCAGCTCTGGGGATTATTCTAATACCTCCCAGCACTAGGGTTTATTCTAATACCTCCCAGCACTGGGGCTTATTCTAATACCTCCCAGCACTCGGGTTTATTCTAATACCTCCCAGCACTAGGGTGTATTCTAATACCTCACAGCACTAGGGTTTATGCTAATACCTCCCAGCACTCGGGTTTATTCTAATACCTCCCAGCACTAGGGTTTATTCTAATACCTCCCAGCTCTAGGGTTTATTCTAATACCTCCCAGCACTAGGGTGTATTCTAATACCTCACAGCACACTAGGGTTTATTCTAAAAACTCCCAGCTCTAGGGTTTATTCTACTATCTCCCAGCACTGGGGTTTATTCTAATACCTCCCAGCTCTAGGGTTTATTCTAATACCTCCCAGCACCAGGGATTATTCTAATACCTCCCAGCATTAGGGTGTATTCTAATACCTCACAGCACTAGGGTTTATTCTAATACCTCCCAGCTCTAGGGTTTATTCTAATACATCCCAGCACCAGGGTTCATTCTAATTCCTCCCAGCACTGGGGTATATTCTAATACCTCCCAGCACTGGGGTTTATTCTAATACCGCCCAGCTCGAGGGTTTATTCTAATACCTCGTAGCACTGGGGTTTGTTCTAATACCCCCCAGCACGAGGGTTTATTCTAATACCCCCCAGCACTAGGGTTTATTCTAATACCTCCCAGCACTGGGGTTTATTCTAATACCTCCCAGCACTGGGGTTTATTCTAATACCTCCCAGCACTGGGGTTTATTCTAAAAGCTCCCAGCACTGGGATTTATTCTAATACGTCTCACCTATAGGGCTTATTCTAATACCTCCCAGCACTAGGGTTTATTCTAATACCTCCCAGCACTGGGGTTTATTCTAATACCTCCCAGCACGGGAGTTTATTCTAATACCTCCCAGCACTGGGGTTTATACTCATACCTCCCAGCACTGGGGTTTATTCTAATACCTACCAGCACTGGGGTTTATTCTAATACCTCCCAGCACCAGGGTTTATTCTAATACCTCCCAGCTCTAGGGTTTGCTCTAATACCTCCCAGCTCTAGGGTTTATTCTAATACCTCCCAGCTCTAGGGTTTATTCTAATACCTCCCAGCACTGCAGTTTATTCTAATACGTCCCACCTCTAGGGATTATTCTAATACCTCCCAGCACTGGGGTATATTCTAATACCTCCCAGCACTGGGGTATATTCTAATACCTCCCAGCACTAGGGTTAATTCTAATACATCCCAGCTCTAGGGTTTATTCTAATACCTCCCAGCTCTAGGGTTTATTCTAATACCTCCCAGCTCTAGGGTTAATTCTAATACCTCCCAGCACTAGGGTTTATTATAAAACATCCCAGCGCTGGGGTTTATTTTAATACCTCCCAGCACTGGGGTTTATTCTAATACCTGCCAGCACTGGGGTTTATCATAATACCTCCCAGCACTGGGGTTTATTCTAATACCTCCCAGCACTTGGGTTTATTCTAATATCTCCCAGCACTGAGGTTTATTCTAATACCTCCCAGCACTGGGCTTTATTCTAATACCTCCCAGCACTGGTGTTTATTCTAATACCTCCCAGCACTGGGGTTTATTCTAATACCTCCCAGCACTGGGGTTTATTCTAACACCTCCCAGCACTGGGGTTTATTCTGATACCTCAAAGCACTGGGGTTTATTCTAATACCTCCCAGCACTGCAGTTTATTCTAATACCTCCCAGCACTGGGGTTTATTCTAATACGTCCCAGCACTGGGGTTTATTCTCTAACCTTCCAGCACTGGGGTTTATTCTAATAACTCCCAGCACTGGGGTTTATTCTAATACCTCCCAGCACTGGGGTTTATTCTAATACCTCCCAGCGCTGCGGTTTATTCTAATACCTCCAAGCACTGCGGTTTATTCTAATACCCCCCAGCACTGGGGTTTATTCAATACCACCCAGCACTGGGGTTTATTCTAATACCTCCCAGCACTGGGGTTTATTCTAATACCTCCCAGCACTGGGGTTTATTCTAATACCTCCCAGCTCTAGGGTTTATTCCAATACCTCCCAGCACTGGGGTTTATTCTAATACCTCCCAGCACTAGGGTTTATTCTAATACCTCCCAGCACTGGGGTTTATTCTAATACCTCCCAGCACTGGGGTTTATTCCAATACCTCCCAGCACTAGGGTTTATTCTAATACCTCCCAGCACTGGGGTTTATTCTAATACCTCCCAGCACTGGGGTTTAGACTAATACCTCCCAGCTCTAGGGTTTATTCTAATACCTTCCAGCACTGGGGTTTATTATAATACCTCCCAGCACTGGGGCTTATTCTAATACCTCCCAGCACTGGGGTTTATTCTAATACCTACCAGCTCTTGGGTTTATTCTAATACCTCCCAGCTCTAGGGTTTATTCTAATATCTCCCAGCACTGGGGTTTATTCTAATACCTGCCAGCACTGGGGTTTATTCTCATACCTCCCAGCACTAGGGTTTATTCTAATACCTCCCAGCACTAGGGTTTATTCTCATACCTCCCAGCACTGGGGTTTATTCTAATAGCTTCCAGCACTGGGGTTTATTCTAATAACTCCCAGCACTGGGGTTTATTCTAATACCTCCCAGCACTGGGGTTTATTCTAATACCTCCCAGCGCTGCGGTTTATTCTAATACCTCCAAGCACTGCAGCTTATTCTAATACCTCCCAGCACTGGGGTTTATTCAAATACCTCCCAGCACTTGGGTTTATTCTAATACCTCCCAGCACTGGGGTTTATTCTAATACCTCCCAGCACTGGGGTTTATACTAATACCTCCCAGCTCTAGGGTTTATTCTAATACCTTCCAGCACTGGGGTTGATTATAATACCTCCCAGCACTGGGGCTTATTCTAATACCTCCCAGCACTGGGGTTTATTCTAATACCTACCAGCTCTTGGGTTTATTCTAATACCTCCCAGCTCTTGGGTTTATTCTAATATCTCCCAGCACTGGGGTTTATTCTAATACCTGCCAGCACTGGGGTTTATTCTCATACCTCCCAGCACTAGGGTTTATTCTAACACCTCCCAGCACTAGGGTTTATTCTAATACCTCCCAGCACTGGGGTTTATTCTAATACCTCCCAGCACTGGGATATATTCTTATACCTCCCAGCACTAGGGTTTATTCTAATACCTCCCAGCTCTAGGATTTATTCTAATACCTCCAAGCTCTAGGGTTTATTCTAATACCTCCCAGCTCTAGGGTTTATTCTAATACCTCCCAGCACTAGGGTTTATTCTAATACCTCCCAGCTCTAGGGTTTATTCTAATACCTCCCAGCACTGCGGTTCATTCTAATACCTCCCAGCTCTAGGGATTATTCTAATACCTCCCAGCACTAGGGTTTATTCTAATACCTCCCAGCACTGGGGCTTATTCTAATACCTCCCAGCACTCGGGTTTATTCTAATACCTCCCAGCACTAGGGTGTATTCTAATACCTCACAGCACTAGGGTTTATGCTAATACCTCCCAGCACTCGGGTTTATTCTAATACCTCCCAGCACTAGGGTTTATTCTAATACCTCCCAGCTCTCGCGTTTATTCTAATACCTCCCAGCACTAGGGTGTATTCTAATACCTCACAGCACACTAGGGTTTATTCTAAAAACTCCCAGCTCTAGGGTTTATTCTACTATCTCCCAGCACTGGGGTTTATTCTAATACCTCCCAGCTCTAGGGTTTATTCTAATACCTCCCAGCACCAGGGATTATTCTAATAACTCCCAGCTCTAGGGTTTATTCTAATACCTCCCAGCATTAGGGTGTATTCTAATACCTCACAGCACTAGGGTTTATTCTAATACCTCCCAGCTCTAGGGTTTATTCTAATACCTCCCAGCACCAGGGATTATTCTAATACCTCCCAGCTCTAGGGTTTATTCTAATACCTCCCAGCATTAGGGTGTATTCTAATACCTCACAGCACTAGGGTTTATTCTAATACCTCCCAGCTCTAGGGTTTATTCTAATACATCCCAGCACCAGGGTTCATTCTAATTCCTCCCAGCACTGGGGTATATTCTAATACCTCCCAGCACTGGGGTTTATTCTAATACCGCCCAGCTCGAGGGTTTATTCTAATACCCCCCAGCACTAGGGTTTATTCTAATACCTCCCAGCACTGGGGTTTATTCTAATACCTCCCAGCACTGGGGTTTATTCTAATACCTCCCAGCACTGGGGTTTATTCTAAAAGCTCCCAGCACTGGGATTTATTCTAATACGTCTCACCTATAGGGCTTATTCTAATACCACCCAGCACTAGGGTTTATTCTAATACCTCCCAGCACTGGGGTTTATTCTAAAACCTCCCAGCACGGGAGTTTATTCTAATACCTCCCAGCACTGGGGTTTATACTCATACCTCCCAGCACTGGGGTTTATTCTAATACCTACCAGCACTGGGGTTTATTCTAATACCTCCCAGCACCAGGGTTTATTCTAATACCTCCCAGCTCTAGGGTTTGCTCTAATACCTCCCAGCTCTAGGGTTTATTCTAATACCTCCCAGCTCTAGGGTTTATTCTAATACCTCCCAGCACTGCAGTTTATTCTAATACGTCCCACCTCTAGGGATTATTCTAATACCTCCCAGCACTAGGGTTTATTCTAATACCTCCCAGCACTAGGGTTTATTCTAATACCTCCCAGCACTGGGGTTTATTCTAATACCTCCCAGCACTGGTGTATATTCTAATACCTCCCAGCACTAGGGTTAATTCTAATACATCCCAGCTCTAGGGTTTATTCTAATACCTCCCAGCTCTAGGGTTAATTCTAATACCTCCCAGCACTAGGGTTTATTATAAAACATCCCAGCGCTGGGGTTTATTTTAATACCTCCCAGCACTGGGGTGTATTCTAATACCTGCAAGCACTGGGGTTTATTCTAATACCTCCCAGCACTGGGGTTTATTCTAATACCTCCCAGCACTTGGGTTTATTCTAATATCTCCCAGCACTGAGGTTTATTCTAATACCTCCCAGCACTGGGCTTTATTCTAATACCTCCCAGCACTGGTGTTTATTCTAATACCTCCCAGCACTGGGTTTTATTCTAATACCTCCCAGCACTGGGGTTTATTCTAACACCTCCCAGCACTGGGGTTTATTCTAATACCTCCCAGCACTGGGGTTTATTCTAATACCTCCCAGCACTGGGGTTTATTCTAACACCTCCCAGCACTGGGGTTTATTCTGATACCTCAAAGCACTGGGGTTTATTCTAATACCTCCCAGCACTGCAGTTTATTCTAATACCTCCCAGCACTGGGGTTTATTCTAATACCTCCCAGCACTGGGGTTTATTCTAATACCTTCCAGCACTGGGGTTTATTCTAATAACTCCCAGCACTGGGGTTTATTCTAATACCTCCCAGCACTGGGGTTTATTCTAATACCTCCCAGCGCTGCGGTTTATTCTAATACCTCCAAGCACTGCGGTTTATTCTAATACCCCACAGCACTGGGGTTTATTCAATACCACCCAGCACTGGGGTTTATTCTAATACCTCCCAGCACTGGGGTTTATTCTAATACCTCCCAGCACTGGGGTTTATTCTAATACCTCCCAGCTCTAGGGTTTATTCCAATACCTCCCAGCACTTGGGTTTATTCTAATACCTCCCAGCACTAGGGTTTATTCTAATACCTCCCAGCACTGGGGTTTATTCTAATACCTCCCAGCACTGGGGTTTATTCCAATACCTCCCAGCACCAGGGTTTATTCTAATACCTCCCAGCACTGGGGTTTATTCTAATACCTCCCAGCACTGGGGTTTAGACTAATACCTCCCAGCTCTAGGGTTTATTCTAATACCTTCCAGCACTGGGGTTTATTATAATACCTCCCAGCACTGGGGCTTATTCTAATACCTCCCAGCACTGGGGTTTATTCTAATACCTACCAGCTCTTGGGTTTATTCTAATACCTCCCAGCTCTAGGGTTTATTCTAATATCTCCCAGCACTGGGGTTTATTCTAATACCTGCCAGCACTGGGGTTTATTCTCATACCTCCCAGCACTAGGGTTTATTCTAATACCTCCCAGCACTAGGGTTTATTCTCATACCTCCCAGCACTGGGGTTTATTCTAATACCTTCCAGCACTGGGGTTTATTCTAATAACTCCCAGCACTGGGGTTTATTCTAATACCTCCCAGCACTGGGGTTTATTCTAATACCTCCCAGCGCTGCGATTTATTCTAATACCTCCAAGCACGGCGGCTTATTCTAATACCTCCCAGCACTGGGGTTTATTCAAATACCTCCCAGCACTAGGGTTTATTCTAATACCTCCCAGCACTGGGGTTTATTCTAATACCTCCCAGCACTGGGGTTTATACTAATACCTCCCAGCTCTAGGGTTTATTCTAATACCTTCCAGCACTGGGGTTTATTATAATACCTCCCAGCACTGGGGCTTATTCTAATACCTCCCAGCACTGGGGTTTATTCTAATACCTACCAGCTCTTGGGTTTATTCTAATACCTCCCAGCTCTTGGGTTTATTCTAATATCTCCCAGCACTGGGGTTTATTCTAATCCCTGCCAGCACTGGGGTTTATTCTCATACCTCCCAGCACTAGGGTTTATTCTAATACCTCCCAGCACTAGGGTTTATTCTAATACCTCCCAGCACTGGGGTTTATTCTAATACCTTCCAGCACTGGGGTTTATTCTAATAACTACCAGCACTGGGGTTTATTCTAATACCTCCCAGCACTGGGGTTTATTCTAATACCTCCCAGCGCTGCGGTTTATTCTAATACCTCCCAGCACTGGGGTTTATTCAATACCACCCAGCACTGGGGTTTATTCTAATACCACCCAGCACTAGGGTTTATTCCAATACCTCCCAGCACGAGGGTTTATTCTAATACCTCCCAGCACTAGGGTTTATTCTAATACCTCCCAGCACTGGGGTTTATTCTAATACCTCCCAGCACTGGGGTTTATTCTAATACCTCCCAGCTCTAGGGTTTCTTCTAATAACTTCCAGCACTGGGGTTTATTCTAATACCTCCCAGCACTGGGGCTTATTCTAATACCTCCCAGCACTGGGGTTTATTCTAATACCTCCCAGCACTGGGGTTTATTCTAATACCTCACAGCTCTTGGGTTTATTCTAATACCTCCCAGCTCTAGGGTTTATTCTAATATCTCCCAGCACTGGGGTTTATTCTAATACCTGCCAGCACTGGGGTTTATTCTAATACCTCCCAGCACTAGGGTTTATTCTAATACCTCACAGCACTGGGGTTTATTCTAATACCCCTCGGCACTAGTGTTTATTCTAATACCCCGCAGCACTCGGGTTTATTCTAATACCTCCCAGCACTGGGGTTTATTCTAATTCCTCGCAGCACTGGGGTTTATTCTAATACCTCCCAGCACTGGGGTTTATTCTAAAAGCTCCCAGCACTGGGGTTTATTCTAATACCTCTCAGCTATAGGGCTTATTCAAATACCTCCCAGCACTAGGGTTTATTCTAATACCTCCCAGCACTGGGATATATTCTTATACCTCCCAGCACTAGGGTTTATTCTAATACCCCCCAGCACTAGGGTGTATTCTAATACCTCCCAGCTCTAGGGTTTATTCTAATACCTCCCAGCACTAGGGTTTATTCTAATACCTCCCAGCACTAGGGTTTATTCTAATACCTCCCAGCTCTAGGGTTTATTCTAATACCTCCCAGCACAAGGGTTTATTCTAATACCTCCCAGCACTAGGGTGTATTCTAATACCTCACAGCACACTCGGGTTTAATCTAAAAACTCCCAGCTCGAGGGTTTATTCTACTATCTCCCAGCACTGGGGTTTATTCTAATACCTCCCAGCTCTAGGGTTTACTCTAATACCTCCCAGCACTAGGGATTATTCTAATACCTCCCAGCTCTAGGGTTTATTCTAATACCTCCCAGCACTAGGGTGTATTCTAATACCTCACAGCACTCGGGTTTATTCTAATACCTCCCAGCTCTAGGGTTTATTCTAATACATCCCAGCACTGGGGTTCATTCTAACACCTCCCAGCACTGGGGTATATTCTAATACCTCCCAGCACTGGGGTTTATTCTAATGCCACCCAGCTCGAGGGTTTATTCTAATACCTCGTAGCACTGGGGTTTATTCTAATACCCCCCAGCACGAGGGTTTATTCTAATACCCCCCAGCACTAGGGTTTATTCTAATACCTCCCAGCACTGGGGTTTATTCTAATACCTCCCAGCACTGGGGTTTATTCTAATACCTCCCAGCACTAGGGTTTATTCTAAAAGCTCCCAGCACTGGGGTTTATTCTAATACGTCTCACCTATAGGGCTTATTCTAATACCTCCCAGCACTCGGGTTTATTCTAATACCTCCCAGCTCTAGGGTTTGCTCTAATACCTCCCAGCTCTAGGGTTTATTCTAATACCTCCCAGCTCTAGGGTTTATTCTAATACCTCCCAGCACTGCAGTTTATTCTAATACCTCCCAGCTCTAGGGATTATTCTAATACCTCCCAGCACTAGGGTTTATTCTAATACCTCCCAGCACGAGGGTTTATTCTAATACCTCCCAGCACTGGGGTTTATTCTAATACCTCCCAGCTCTAGGGTTTATTCTAATACCTCCCAGCACTGGGGTTTATTCTAATAACTCCCAGCTCTAGGGTTATTCTAATACCTCCCAGTTCTAGGGTTTATTCTAATACCCCCCAGCACTGGGGTTTATTCTAATACCTCCCAGCACTAGGGTTTATTCTAATACCTCCCAGCTCTAGGGTTTATTCTAATACCTCCCAGCATTGGGTTTTATTCTAATACCTCCCAGCACTGGGGTTTATTGTAATACCTCCCAGCACTAGGGTTTATTCTAATACCTCCCAGAACTGGGGTTTATTCTAATAGCTCCCAGCACTGGGGTTTATTCTAATACCTCCCAGCACTGGGGTTTATTCTAATACCTTCCAGCACTGGGGTTTATTCTAATACCTCCCAGCTCTAGGGTTTGTTCTAATACCTCCCAGCTCTCGGGTTTATTCTAATACCTCCCAGCACTTGGGTTTATTCTAATACCTCCCAGCACTACGGTTTATCCTAATACCTCCCAGCACTGGGGTTTATTCTAATACCTCCCAGCACTGGGGTTTATTCTAATACCTCCCAGTTCTAATGTTTATTCTAATACCTCCCAGCACTGGGGTTTATTCTAATACCTCCCAGCTCGAGGGTTTATTCTAATACCTCCCAGCACTGGGGTTTATTCTAATACCTCCCAGCTCTTGGGTTTATTCTAATACGTCCCAGCTCTAGGGTTTATTCTAATACCTCCCAGCTCTAGGGTTTATTCTAATACCTCCCAGCTCTAGGGTTTATTCTAATACCTCCCAGCACTGGGGTTTATTCTAATACCTCCCAGCTCTAGGGTTTATTCTAATACCTCCCAGCTCTGGGGTTTATTCTAATACCTCCCAGCTCTAGGGTTTTTTCTAATACCTCCCAGCACTGGGGTTTATTCTAATAACTCCCAGCTCTAGGGTTATTCTAATACCTCCCAGCTCTAGGGTTTATTCTAATACGTCCCTGCACTGGGGTTTATTCTAATACCTCCCAGCACTGGGGTTTATTCTAATACCTCCCAGCACTGGGGTTTATTCTAATACCTCCCAGCACTGGGGTTTATTCTAATAACTCCCAGCCCTGGGGTTTATTCTAATACCTCCCAGCACTGGGGTTTATTCTAATACCTCCCAGCACTGGGGTTTATTCTAATACGTCCCAGCACTGGGGCTTATTCCATTATCTCCCAGAACTGGGGTTTATTCTAATACCTCCCAGCTCTAGGGTTTATTCTAATACCTCCCAGCTCTAGGGTTTATTCTAATTCCTCCCAGCACGAGGGATTATTCCAATAGCTCCCAGCTCTAGTGCTCATTCTAATACCTCCCAGCACTGGGGTTTATTCTAATACCTCCCAGCACTAGGGTTTATTCTAATACCTCCCAGCACTGGGGTTTATTCTAATACCTCCCAGCACTGGGGTTTCTTCTAATACCTCCCAGCACTGGGGTTTATTCTAATACCTGCCAGGTCTGGGATTTATTCTAATACCTCCCAGCACTAGGGTTTATTCTAATACCTCCCAGCTCTCGGGTTTATTCCAATACCTCCCAGTTCTAGGGTTTATTCTAATACCCCCCAGCACTGGGGTTTATTCTAATACCTCCCAGCACTAGGGTTTATTCTAATACCTCCCAGCTCTAGGGTTTATTCTAATACCTCCCAGCATTGGGTTTTATTCTAATACCTCCCAGCACTGGGGTTTATTGTAATACCTCCCAGCACTAGGGTTTATTCTAATACCTCCCAGAACTGGGGTTTATTCTAATAGCTCCCAGCACTGGGGTTTATTCTAATACCTCCCAGCACTGGGGTTTATTCTAATACCTTCCAGCACTGGGGTTTATTCTAATACCTCCCAGCTCTAGGGTTTGTTCTAATACCTCCCAGCTCTCGGGTTTATTCTAATACCTCCCAGCACTAGGGTTTATTCTAATACCTCCCAGCACTACGGTTTATCCTAATACCTCCCAGCACTGGGGTTTATTCTAATACCTCCCAGCACTGGGGTTTATTCTAATATCTCCCAGTTCTAATGTTTATTCTAATACCTCCCAGCACTGGGGTTTATTCTAATACCTCCCAGCTCGAGGGTTTATTCTAATACCTCCCAGCACTGGGGTTTATTCTAATACCTCCCAGCTCTTGGGTTTATTCTAATACGTCCCAGCTCTAGGGTTTATTCTAATACCTCCCAGCTCTAGGATTTATTCTAATACCTCCCAGCTCTAGGGTTTATTCTAATACCTCCCAGCACTGGGGTTTATTCTAATACCTCACAGCTCTAGGGTTTATTCTAATACCTCCCAGCTCTGGGGTTTATTCTAATACCTCCCAGCTCTAGGGTTTTTTCTAATACCTCCCAGCACTGGGGTTTATTCTAATAACTCCCAGCTCTAGGGTTATTCTAATACCTCCCAGCTCTAGGGTTTATTCTAATACGTCCCTGCACTGGGGTTTATTCTAATACCTCCCAGCACTGGGGTTTATTCTAATACCTCCCAGCACTGGGGTTTATTCTAATACCTCCCAGCACTGGGGTTTATTCTAATAACTCCCAGCCCTGGGGTTTATTCTAATACCTCCCAGCACTGGGGTTTATTCTAATACCTCCCAGCACTGGGGTTTATTCTAATACGTCCCAGCACTGGGGCTTATTCTAATATCTCCCAGAACTGTGGTTTATTCTAATACCTCCCAGCTCTAGGGTTTATTCTAATACCTCCCAGCTCTAGGGTTTATTCTAATTCCTCCCAGCACGAGGGATTATTCCAATAGCTCCCAGCTCTAGTGCTCATTCTAATACCTCCCAGCACTGGGGTTTATTCTAATACCTCCCAGCACTAGGGTTTATTCTAATACCTCCCAGCACTGGGGTTTATTCTAATACCTCCCAGCACTGGGGTTTCTTCTAATACCTCCCAGCACTGGGGTTTATTCTAATACCTGCCAGGTCTGGGATTTATTCTAATACCTCCCAGCACTAGGGTTTATTCTAATACCTCCCAGCTCTCGGGTTTATTCCAATACCTCCCAGCACTGGGGTTTATTCTAATACCTCCCAGCACTGGGGTTTCTTCTAATACCTCCCAGCACTGGGGTTTATTCTAATACCTGCCAGGTCTGGGATTTATTCTAATACCTCCAAGCACTCGGGTTTATTCTAATACCTCCCAGCACTAGGGTTTATTCTAATACCTCCCAGCTCTAGCGTTTATTCTAATACCTCCCAGCACTAGGGTGTATTCTAATACCTCACAGCACACTAGGGTTTATTCTAAAAACTCCCAGCTCTAGGGTTTATTCTACTATCTCCCAGCACTGGGGTTTATTCTAATACCTCCCAGCTCTAGGGTTTATTCTAATACCTCCCAGCACCAGGGATTATTCTAATAACTCCCAGCTCTAGGGTTTATTCTAATACCTCCCAGCATTAGGGTGTATTCTAATACCTCACAGCACTAGGGTTTATTCTAATACCTCCCAGCTCTAGGGTTTATTCTAATACCTCCCAGCACCAGGGATTATTCTAATACCTCCCAGCTCTAGGGTTTATTCTAATACCTCCCAGCATTAGGGTTTATTCTAATACATCCCAGCACCAGGGTTCATTCTAATTCCTCCCAGCACTGGGGTATATTCTAATACCTCACAGCACTAGGGTTTATTCTAATACCTCCCAGCTCTAGGGTTTATTCTAATACATCCCAGCACCAGGGTTCATTCTAATTCCTCCCAGCACTGGGGTATATTCTAATACCTCCCAGCACTGGGGTTTATTCTAATACCGCCCAGCTCGAGGGTTTATTCTAATACCCCCCAGCACTAGGGTTTATTCTAATACCTCCCAGCACTGGGGTTTATTCTAATACCTCCCAGCACTGGGGTTTGTTCTAATACCCCCCAGCACTAGGGTTTATTCTAATACCCCCCAGCACTAGGGTTTATTCTAATACCTCCCAGCACTGGGGTTTATTCTAATACCTCCCAGCACTGGGGTTTATTCTAATACCTCCCAGCACTGGGGTTTATTCTAAAAGCTCCCAGCACTGGGATTTATTCTAATACGTCTCACCTATAGGGCTTATTCTAATACCACCCAGCACTAGGGTTTATTCTAATACCTCCCAGCACTGGGGTTTATTCTAAAACCTCCCAGCACGGGAGTTTATTCTAATACCTCCCAGCACTGGGGTTTATACTCATACCTCCCAGCACTGGGGTTTATTCTAATACCTACCAGCACTGGGGTTTATTCTAATACCTCCCAGCACCAGGGTTTATTCTAATACCTCCCAGCTCTAGGGTTTGCTCTAATACCTCCCAGCTCTAGGGTTTATTCTAATACCTCCCAGCTCTAGGGTTTATTCTAATACCTCCCAGCACTGCAGTTTATTCTAATACGTCCCACCTCTAGGGATTATTCTAATACCTCCCAGCACTAGGGTTTATTCTAATACCTCCCAGCACTAGGGTTTATTCTAATACCTCCCAGCACTGGGGTTTATTCTAATACCTCCCAGCACTGGTGTATATTCTAATACCTCCCAGCACTAGGGTTAATTCTAATACATCCCAGCTCTAGGGTTTATTCTAATACCTCCCAGCTCTAGGGTTAATTCTAATACCTCCCAGCACTAGGGTTTATTATAAAACATCCCAGCGCTGGGGTTTATTTTAATACCTCCCAGCACTGGGGTGTATTCTAATACCTGCCAGCACTGGGGTTTATTCTAATACCTCCCAGCACTGGGGTTTATTCTAATACCTCCCAGCACTTGGGTTTATTCTAATATCTCCCAGCACTGAGGTTTATTCTAATACCTCCCAGCACTGGGCTTTATTCTAATACCTCCCAGCACTGGTGTTTATTCTAATACCTCCCAGCACTGGGTTTTATTCTAATACCTCCCAGCACTGGGGTTTATTCTAACACCTCCCAGCACTGGGGTTTATTCTAATACCTCCCAGCACTGGGGTTTATTCTAATACCTCCCAGCACTGGGGTTTATTCTAACACCTCCCAGCACTGGGGTTTATTCTGATACCTCAAAGCACTGGGGTTTATTCTAATACCTCCCAGCACTGCAGTTTATTCTAATACCTCCCAGCACTGGGGTTTATTCTAATACCTCCCAGCACTGGGGTTTATTCTAATACCTTCCAGCACTGGGGTTTATTCTAATAACTCCCAGCACTGGGGTTTATTCTAATACCTCCCAGCACTGGGGTTTATTCTAATACCTCCCAGCGCTGCGGTTTATTCTAATACCTCCAAGCACTGCGGTTTATTCTAATACCCCCCAGCACTGGGGTTTATTCAATACCACCCAGCACTGGGGTTTATTCTAATACCTCCCAGCACTGGGGTTTATTCTAATACCTCCCAGCACTGGGGTTTATTCTAATACCTCCCAGCTCTAGGGTTTATTCCAATACCTCCCAGCACTGGGGTTTATTCTAATACCTCCCAGCACTAGGGTTTATTCTAATACCTCCCAGCACTGGGGTTTATTCTAATACCTCCCAGCACTGGGGTTTATTCCAATACCTCCCAGCACCAGGGTTTATTCTAATACCTCCCAGCACTGGGGTTTATTCTAATACCTCCCAGCACTGGGGTTTAGACTAATACCTCCCAGCTCTAGGGTTTATTCTAATACCTTCCAGCACTGGGGTTTATTATAATACCTCCCAGCACTGGGGCTTATTCTAATACCTCCCAGCACTGGGGTTTATTCTAATACCTACCAGCTCTTGGGTTTATTCTAATACCTCCCAGCTCTAGGGTTTATTCTAATATCTCCCAGCACTGGGGTTTATTCTAATACCTGCCAGCACTGGGGTTTATTCTCATACCTCCCAGCACTAGGGTTTATTCTAATACCTCCCAGCACTAGGGTTTATTCTCATACCTCCCAGCACTGGGGTTTATTCTAATACCTTCCAGCACTGGGGTTTATTCTAATAACTCCCAGCACTGGGGTTTATTCTAATACCTCCCAGCACTGGGGTTTATTCTAATACCTCCCAGCGCTGCGGTTTATTCTAATACCTCCAAGCACGGCGGCTTATTCTAATACCTCCCAGCACTGGGGTTTATTCAAATACCTCCCAGCACTAGGGTTTATTCTAATACCTCCCAGCACTGGGGTTTATTCTAATACCTCCCAGCACTGGGGTTTATACTAATACCTCCCAGCTCTAGGGTTTATTCTAATACCTTCCAGCACTGGGGTTTATTATAATACCTCCCAGCACTGGGGCTTATTCTAATACCTCCCAGCACTGGGGTTTATTCTAATACCTACCAGCTCTTGGGTTTATTCTAATACCTCCCAGCTCTTGGGTTTATTCTAATATCTCCCAGCACTGGGGTTTATTCTAATCCCTGACAGCACTGGGGTTTATTCTCATACCTCCCAGCACTAGGGTTTATTCTAATACCTCCCAGCACTAGGGTTTATTCTAATACCTCCCAGCACTGGGGTTTATTCTAATACCTTCCAGCACTGGGGTTTATTCTAATAACTACCAGCACTGGGGTTTATTCTAATACCTCCCAGCACTGGGGTTTATTCTAATACCTCCCAGCGCTGCGGTTTATTCTAATACCTCCAAGCACTGCGGCTTATTCTAATACCTCCCAGCACTGGGGTTTATTCAATACCACCCAGCACTGGGGTTTATTCTAATACCACCCAGCACTAGGGTTTATTCCAATACCTCCCAGCACGAGGGTTTATTCTAATACCTCCCAGCACTAGGGTTTATTCTAATACCTCCCAGCACTGGGGTTTATTCTAATACCTCCCAGCACTGGGGTTTATTCTAATACCTCCCAGCTCTAGGGTTTCTTCTAATACCTTCCAGCACTGGGGTTTATTCTAATACCTCCCAGCACTGGGGCTTATTCTAATACCTCCCAGCACTGGGGTTTATTCTAATACCTCCCAGCACTGGGGTTTATTCTAATACCTCACAGCTCTTGGGTTTATTCTTATACCTCCCAGCTCTAGGGTTTATTCTAAAATCTCCCAGCACTGGGGTTTATTCTAATACCTGCCAGCACTGGGGTTTATTCTAATACCTCCCAGCACTAGGGTTTATTCTAATACCTCACAGCACTGGGGTTTATTCTAATACCCCTCGGCACTAGTGTTTATTCTAATACCCCGCAGCACTCGGGTTTATTCTAATACCTCCCAGCACTGGGGTTTATTCTAATTCCTCGCAGCACTGGGGTTTATTCTAATACCTCCCAGCACTGGGGTTTATTCTAAAAGCTCCCAGCACTGGGGTTTATTCTAATACCTCTCAGCTATAGGGCTTATTCAAATACCTCCCAGCACTAGGGTTTATTCTAATACCTCCCAGCACTGGGATATATTCTTATACCTCCCAGCACTAGGGTTTATTCTAATACCCCCCAGCACTAGGGTGTATTCTAATACCTCACAGCACTAGGGTTTATTCTAATACCTCCCAGCACTAGGGTTTATTCTAATACCTCCCAGCTCTAGGGTTTATTCTAATACCTCCCAGCACAAGGGTTTATTCTAATACCTCCTAGCACTAGGGTGTATTCTAATACCTCACAGCACACTCGGGTTTAATCTAAAAACTCCCAGCTCGAGGGTTTATTCTACTATCTCCCAGCACTGGGGTTTATTCTAATACCTCCCAGCTCTAGGGTTTACTCTAATACCTCCCAGCACTAGGGATTATTCTAATACCTCCCAGCTCTAGGGTTTATTCTAATACCTCCCAGCACTAGGGTGTATTCTAATACCTCACAGCACTCGGGTTTATTCTAATACCTCCCAGCTCTAGGGTTTATTCTAATACATCCCAGCACTGGGGTTCATTCTAACACCTCCCAGCACTGGGGTATATTCTAATACCTCCCAGCACTGGGGTTTATTCTAATGCCACCCAGCTCGAGGGTTTATTCTAATACCTCGTAGCACTGGGGTTTATTCTAATACCCCCCAGCACGAGGGTTTATTCTAATACCCCCCAGCACTAGGGTTTATTCTAATACCTCCCAGCACTGGGGTTTATTCTAATACCTCCCAGCACTGGGGTTTATTCTAATACCTCCCAGCACTAGGGTTTATTCTAAAAGCTCCCAGCACTGGGGTTTATTCTAATACGTCTCACCTATAGGGCTTATTCTAATACCTCCCAGCACTCGGGTTTATTCTAATACCTCCCAGCTCTAGGGTTTGCTCTAATACCTCCCAGCTCTAGGGTTTATTCTAATACCTCCCAGCTCTAGGGTTTATTCTAATACCTCCCAGCACTGCAGTTTATTCTAATACCTCCCAGCTCTAGGGATTATTCTAATACCTCCCAGCACTAGGGTTTATTCTAATACCTCCCAGCACGAGGGTTTATTCTAATACCTCCCAGCACTGGGGTTTATTCTAATACCTCCCAGCTCTAGGGTTTATTCTAATACCTCCCAGCACTGGGGTTTATTCTAATAACTCCCAGCTCTAGGGTTATTCTAATACCTCCCAGTTCTAGGGTTTATTCTAATACCCCCCAGCACTGGGGTTTATTCTAATACCTCCCAGCACTAGGGTTTATTCTAATACCTCCCAGCTCTAGGGTTTATTCTAATACCTCCCAGCATTGGGTTTTATTCTAATACCTCCCAGCACTGGGGTTTATTGTAATACCTCCCAGCACTAGGGTTTATTCTAATACCTCCCAGAACTGGGGTTTATTCTAATAGCTCCCAGCACTGGGGTTTATTCTAATACCTCCCAGCACTGGGGTTTATTCTAATACCTTCCAGCACTGGGGTTTATTCTAATACCTCCCAGCTCTAGGGTTTGTTCTAATACCTCCCAGCTCTCGGGTTTATTCTAATACCTCCCAGCACTTGGCTTTATTCTAATACCTCCCAGCACTACGGTTTATCCTAATACCTCCCAGCACTGGGGTTTATTCTAATACCTCCCAGCACTGGGGTTTATTCTAATACCTCCCAGTTCTAATGTTTATTCTAATACCTCCCAGCACTGGGGTTTATTCTAATACCTCCCAGCTCGAGGGTTTATTCTAATACCTCCCAGCACTGGGGTTTATTCTAATACCTCCCAGCTCTTGGGTTTATTCTAATACGTCCCAGCTCTAGGGTTTATTCTAATACCTCCCAGCTCTAGGGTTTATTCTAATACCTCCCAGCTCTAGGGTTTATTCTAATACCTCCCAGCACTGGGGTTTATTCTAATACCTCCCAGCTCTAGGGTTTATTCTAATACCTCCCAGCTCTGGGGTTTATTCTAATACCTCCCAGCTCTAGGGTTTTTTCTAATACCTCCCAGCACTGGGGTTTATTCTAATAACTCCCAGCTCTAGGGTTATTCTAATACCTCCCAGCTCTAGGGTTTATTCTAATACGTCCCTGCACTGGGGTTTATTCTAATACCTCCCAGCACTGGGGTTTATTCTAATACCTCCCAGCACTGGGGTTTATTCTAATACCTCCCAGCACTGGGGTTTATTCTAATAACTCCCAGCCCTGGGGTTTATTCTAATACCTCCCAGCACTGGGGTTTATTCTAATACCTCCCAGCACTGGGGTTTATTCTAATACGTCCCAGCACTGGGGCTTATTCTAATATCTCCCAGAACTGGGGTTTATTCTAATACCTCCCAGCTCTAGGGTTTATTCTAATACCTCCCAGCTCTAGGGTTTATTCTAATTCCTCCCAGCACGAGGGATTATTCCAATAGCTCCCAGCTCTAGTGCTCATTCTAATACCTCCCAGCACTGGGGTTTATTCTAATACCTCCCAGCACTAGGGTTTATTCTAATACCTCCCAGCACTGGGGTTTATTCTAATACCTCCCAGCACTGGGGTTTCTTCTAATACCTCCCAGCACTGGGGTTTATTCTAATACCTGCCAGGTCTGGGATTTATTCTAATACCTCCCAGCACTAGGGTTTATTCTAATACCTCCCAGCTCTCGGGTTTATTCCAATACCTCCCAGTTCTAGGGTTTATTCTAATACCCCCCAGCACTGGGGTTTATTCTAATACCTCCCAGCACTAGGGTTTATTCTAATACCTCCCAGCTCTAGGGTTTATTCTAATACCTCCCAGCATTGGGTTTTATTCTAATACCTCCCAGCACTGGGGTTTATTGTAATACCTCCCAGCACTAGGGTTTATTCTAATACCTCCCAGAACTGGGGTTTATTCTAATAGCTCCCAGCACTGGGGTTTATTCTAATACCTCCCAGCACTGGGGTTTATTCTAATACCTTCCAGCACTGGGGTTTATTCTAATACCTCCCAGCTCTAGGGTTTGTTCTAATACCTCCCAGCTCTCGGGTTTATTCTAATACCTCCCAGCACTAGGGTTTATTCTAATACCTCCCAGCACTACGGTTTATCCTAATACCTCCCAGCACTGGGGTTTATTCTAATACCTCCCAGCACTGGGGTTTATTCTAATATCTCCCAGTTCTAATGTTTATTCTAATACCTCCCAGCACTGGGGTTTATTCTAATACCTCCCAGCTCGAGGGTTTATTCTAATAACTCCCAGCACTGGGGTTTATTCTAATACCTCCCAGCTCTTGGGTTTATTCTAATACGTCCCAGCTCTAGGGTTTATTCTAATACCTCCCAGCTCTAGGATTTATTCTAATACCTCCCAGCTCTAGGGTTTATTCTAATACCTCCCAGCACTGGGGTTTATTCTAATACCTCACAGCTCTAGGGTTTATTCTAATACCTCCCATCTCTGGGGTTTATTCTAATACCTCCCAGCTCTAGGGTTTTTTCTAATACCTCCCAGCACTGGGGTTTATTCTAATAACTCCCAGCTCTAGGGTTATTCTAATACCTCCCAGCTCTAGGGTTTATTCTAATACGTCCCTGCACTGGGGTTTATTCTAATACCTCCCAGCACTGGGGTTTATTCTAATACCTCCCAGCACTGGGGTTTATTCTAATACCTCCCAGCACTGGGGTTTATTCTAATAACTCCCAGCCCTGGGGTTTATTCTAATACCTCCCAGCACTGGGGTTTATTCTAATACCTCCCAGCACTGGGGTTTATTCTAATACGTCCCAGCACTGGGGCTTATTCTAATATCTCCCAGAACTGTGGTTTATTCTAATACCTCCCAGCTCTAGGGTTTATTCTAATACCTCCCAGCTCTAGGGTTTATTCTAATTCCTCCCAGCACGAGGGATTATTCCAATAGCTCCCAGCTCTAGTGCTCATTCTAATACCTCCCAGCACTGGGGTTTATTCTAATACCTCCCAGCACTAGGGTTTATTCTAATACCTCCCAGCACTGGGGTTTATTCTAATACCTCCCAGCACTGGGGTTTCTTCTAATACCCCCCAGCACTGGGGTTTATTCTAATACCTGCCAGGTCTGGGATTTATTCTAATACCTCCCAGCACTAGGGTTTATTCTAATACCTCCCAGCTCTCGGGTTTATTCCAATACCTCCCAGCACTGGGGTTTATTCTAATACCTCCCAGCACTGGGGTTTCTTCTAATACCTCCCAGCACTGGGGTTTATTCTAATACCTGCCAGGTCTGGGATTTATTCTAATACCTCCAAGCACTAGGGTTTATTCTAATACCTCCCAGCTCTAGGGTTTATTCTAATACCTCCCAGCACTGGGGTTTATTCTAATACCTCCCAGCACTGGGGCTTATTCTAATACCTCCCAGCACTGGGTTTCATTCTAATACCTCCCAGCACTGGGGTTTATTCTAATACCTCACAGTACTTGGGTTTATTCTAATGCCTCCCAGCACTGGGGTTTATTCTAATACCTCCCAGCACTAGGGTTTATTCTAATACCTCCCAGCACTGGGGTTTATTCTAATACCTCCCAGCACTAGGGTTTATTCTAATACCTCCCAGCACTGGGGTTTATTCTAATAACTCCCAGCACTAGGGTTTATTCTAATACCTCCCAGCACTGGGGTTTATTCTAATACCTCCCAGCACTGGGGTTTATTCTAATACCTCCCAGCTCTAGGGTTTATTCTAAAACCTCCCAGCTCTAGGGTTTATTCTAATACCTCCCAGCACTGGGGTTTATTCTAATACTTCCCAGCACTGGGGTTTATTCTAATACCTCCCAGCACTGGGGTTTATTCTAATACCTCCCAGCTCTAGGGTTTATTCTAACACCTCCCAGCTCTAGGGTTTATTCTAATACCTCCCAGCACTAGGGTTAATTCTAATACCTCCCAGCACTGGGGTTTATTCTAATACCTCCCAGCACTGGGGTTTATTCTAATACCTCCCAGCTCTAGGGTTTATTCTAATACCTCCCAGCACTAGGGTTTATTCTAATACCTCCCAGCACTGGGGTTTATTATAATACCTCCCAGCACTGGGGTTTATTCTAATACCTCCCAGCTCTAGGGTTTATTCTAATACCTCCCAGCACTGGGGTTTATTCTAATACCTCCCAGCACTGGGGTTTATTCTAATACCTCCCAGCACTAGGGTTTATTCTAAGACCTCCCAGCACTGGAGTTTATTCTAATACCTCCCAGCATTGGGGTTTATTCTAATACCTCCCAGCACTGGGTTTTATTCTAATACCTCCCAGCACTAGGGTTTATTCTAATACCTCCCAGCTCTAGGGTTTATTCTAATACCTCCCAGCTCTAGTTTATTCTAATACCTCCCAGCACAAGGTTTATTCTAATACCTCCCAGCTCTAGGGTTTATTCTAATACCTCCCAGCTCTAGTTTATTCTGATACATCCCAGCACTAGTGTTTATTCTAATACCTCCCAGCTCTAGGGTTTATTCTAATACCTCCCAGCTCTAGGGTTTATTCTAATACCTCCCAGCTATAGGGTTTATTCTAATACCTCCCAGCACTCGGGTTTATTCTAATACCTCCCAGCACTGGTTTTTTTTTAATACCTCCCAGAACTGGGGTTTATTATAAATCCTCCCAGCACTGGGGTTTATTCCAATACCTCCCAGCACTGGGGTTTATTCTAATACCTCCCAGCTCTAGGGTTTATTCTAATACCTCCCAGCTCTGGGGTTTATTCTAATACCTCCCAGCACGAGGGTTTATTCTAATACCTCCCAGCACTAGGATTTATTCTAATACCTCCCAGCACTGGGGTTTATTCTAATACCTCCCAGCTCTAGGGTTTATTCTAATATCTCCCAGCACTGGGGTTTATTCTAATACCTCCCAGCACTAGGGTTTATTCTAATACCGCCCAGCACTGCGTTTATTCTAATACCTCCCAGCACTGGGGTTTATTCTAATAGCTCCCAGCACTGGGGTTTATTCTAATACCTCGCAGCACTGGGGTTTATTCTAATACCTCCCAGCACTGGGGTTTATTCTAATACCTCCCAGCACTGGGGTTTATTCTAATACCTCCCAGCACTGGGGTTTATTCTAATACCTCCCAGCACTGGGGTTTATTCTAATACCTCCCAGCACTGGGGTTTATTCTAATACGTCCCAGCACTGGGGCTTATTCTAATATCTCCCAGAACTGGGGTTTATTCTAATACCTCCCAGCTCTAGGGTTTATTCTAATACCTCCCAGCTCTAGGGTTTATTCTAATTCCTCCCAGCACGAGGGATTATTCCAATAGCTCCCAGCTCTAGTGCTCATTCTAATACCTCCCAGCACTGGGGTTTATTCTCATACCTCCCAGCACTAGGGTTTATTCTAATACCTCCCAGCACTGGGGTTTATTCTAATACCTCCCAGCACTGGGGTTTCTTCTAATACCTCCCAGCACTGGGGTTTATTCTAATACCTGCCAGGTCTGGGATTTATTCTAATACCTCCCAGCACTAGGGTTTATTCTAATACCTCCCAGCTCTCGGGTTTATTCCAATACCTCCCAGTTCTAGGGTTTATTCTAATACCCCCCAGCACTGGGGTTTATTCTAATACCTCCCAGCACTAGGGTTTATTCTAATACCTCCCAGCTCTAGGGTTTATTCTAATACCTCCCAGCATTGGGTTTTATTCTAATACCTCCCAGCACTGGGGTTTATTGTAATACCTCCCAGCACTAGGGTTTATTCTAATACCTCCCAGAACTGGGGTTTATTCTAATAGCTCCCAGCACTGGGGTTTATTCTAATACCTCCCAGCACTGGGGTTTATTCTAATACCTTCCAGCACTGGGGTTTATTCTAATACCTCCCAGCTCTAGGGTTTGTTCTAATACCTCCCAGCTCTCGGGTTTATTCTAATACCTCCCAGCACTAGGGTTTATTCTAATACCTCCCAGCACTACGGTTTATCCTAATACCTCCCAGCACTGGGGTTTATTCTAATACCTCCCAGCACTGGGGTTTATTCTAATATCTCCCAGTTCTAATGTTTATTCTAATACCTCCCAGCACTGGGGTTTATTCTAATACCTCCCAGCTCGAGGGTTTATTCTAATACCTCCCAGCACTGGGGTTTATTCTAATACCTCCCAGCTCTTGGGTTTATTCTAATACGTCCCAGCTCTAGGGTTTATTCTAATACCTCCCAGCTCTAGGATTTATTCTAATACCTCCCAGCTCTAGGGTTTATTCTAATACCTCCCAGCACTGGGGTTTATTCTAATACCTCACAGCTCTAGGGTTTATTCTAATACCTCCCAGCTCTGGGGTTTATTCTAATACCTCCCAGCTCTAGGGTTTTTTCTAATACCTCCCAGCACTGGGGTTTATTCTAATAACTCCCAGCTCTAGGGTTATTCTAATACCTCCCAGCTCTAGGGTTTATTCTAATACGTCCCTGCACTGGGGTTTATTCTAATACCTCCCAGCACTGGGGTTTATTCTAATACCTCCCAGCACTGGGGTTTATTCTAATACCTCCCAGCACTGGGGTTTATTCTAATAACTCCCAGCCCTGGGGTTTATTCTAATACCTCCCAGCACTGGGGTTTATTCTAATACCTCCCAGCACTGGGGTTTATTCTAATACGTCCCAGCACTGGGGCTTATTCTAATATCTCCCAGAACTGTGGTTTATTCTAATACCTCCCAGCTCTAGGGTTTATTCTAATACCTCCCAGCTCTAGGGTTTATTCTAATTCCTCCCAGCACGAGGGATTATTCCAATAGCTCCCAGCTCTAGTGCTCATTCTAATACCTCCCAGCACTGGGGTTTATTCTAATACCTCCCAGCACTAGGGTTTATTCTAATACCTCCCAGCACTGGGGTTTATTCTAATACCTCCCAGCACTGGGGTTTCTTCTAATACCTCCCAGCACTGGGGTTTATTCTAATACCTGCCAGGTCTGGGATTTATTCTAATACCTCCCAGCACTAGGGTTTATTCTAATACCTCCCAGCTCTCGGGTTTATTCCAATACCTCCCAGCACTGGGGTTTATTCTAATACCTCCCAGCACTGGGGTTTCTTCTAATACCTCCCAGCTCTAGGGTTTATTCTAATACCTCCCAGCACTGGGGTTTATTCTAATACCTCCCAGCACTGGGGCTTATTCTAATACCTCCCAGCACTGGGTTTCATTCTAATACCTCCCAGCACTGGGGTTTATTCTAATACCTCACAGTACTTGGGTTTATTCTAATGCCTCCCAGCACTGGGGTTTATTCTAATGCCTCCCAGCACTAGGGTTTATTCTAATAACTCCCAGCACTAGGGTTTATTCTAATACCTCCCAGCACTGGGGTTTATTCTAATACCTCCCAGCACTGGGGTTTATTCTAATACCTCCCAGCTCTAGGGTTTATTCTAAAACCTCCCAGCTCTAGGGTTTATTCTAATACCTCCCAGCACTGGGGTTTATTCTAATACTTCCCAGCACTGGGGTTTATTCTAATACCTCCCAGCACTGGGGTTTATTCTAATACCTCCCAGCTCTAGGGTTTATTCTAACACCTCCCAGCTCTAGGGTTTATTCTAATACCTCCCAGCACTAGGGTTAATTCTAATACCTCCCAGCACTGGGGTTTATTCTAATACCTCCCAGCACTGGGGTTTATTCTAATACCTCCCAGCTCTAGGGTTTATTCTAATACCTCCCAGCACTAGGGTTTATTCTAATACCTCCCAGCACTGGGGTTTATTATAATACCTCCCAGCACTGGGGTTTATTCTAATACCTCCCAGCTCTAGGGTTTATTCTAATACCTCCCAGCACTGGGGTTTATTCTAATACCTCCCAGCACTGGGGTTTATTCTAATACCTCCCAGCACTAGGGTTTATTCTAAGACCTCCCAGCACTGGAGTTTATTCTAATACCTCCCAGCATTGGGGTTTATTCTAATACCTCCCAGCACTGGGTTTTATTCTAATACCTCCCAGCACTAGGGTTTATTCTAATACCTCCCAGCTCTAGGGTTTATTCTAATACCTCCCAGCTCTAGTTTATTCTAATACCTCCCAGCACAAGGTTTATTCTAATACCTCCCAGCTCTAGGGTTTATTCTAATACCTCCCAGCTCTAGTTTATTCTGATACATCCCAGCACTAGTGTTTATTCTAATACCTCCCAGCTCTAGGGTTTATTCTAATACCTCCCAGCTCTAGGGTTTATTCTAATACCTCCCAGCTATAGGGTTTATTCTAATACCTCCCAGCACTCGGGTTTATTCTAATACCTCCCAGCACTGTTTTTTTTTTAATACCTCCCAGAACTGGGGTTTATTATAAATCCTCCCAGCACTGGGGTTTATTCCAATACCTCCCAGCACTGGGGTTTATTCTAATACCTCCCAGCTCTAGGGTTTATTCTAATACCTCCCAGCTCTGGGGTTTATTCTAATACCTCCCAGCACGAGGGTTTATTCTAATACCTCCCAGCACTAGGATTTATTCTAATACCTCCCAGCACTGGGGTTTACTCTAATACCTCCCAGCTCTAGGGTTTATTCTAATATCTCCCAGCACTGGGGTTTATTCTAATACCTCCCAGCACTAGGGTTTATTCTAATACCGCCCAGCACTGCGTTTATTCTAATACCTCCCAGCACTGGGGTTTATTCTAATAGCTCCCAGCACTGGGGTTTATTCTAATACCTCGCAGCACTGGGGTTTATTCTAATACCTCCCAGCACTGGGGTTTATTCTAATACCTCCCAGCACTGGGGTTTATTCTAATACCTCCCAGCACTGGGGTTTATTCTAATACCTCCCAGCACTGGGGTTTATTCTAAAACCTCCCAGCACTGGAGTTTATTCTAATACCTCCCAGCACTGGGGTTTTTCTAATACCTCCCAGCACTAAGGTTTGTTCTAATACCTCCCAGCACTGGGGTTTATTCTAATACCTCCCAACACTGGGGTTTATTCTAATAATTCCCAGCACTGGGGTTTATTCTAATACCTCCCAGCACTGGGGTTTATTCTAATACCACCCAGCACTGGGGTTTATTCTAATACCTCCCAGCACTGGGGTTTATTCTAATACCTCCCAACTCTAGGGTTTATTCGAATACCTCCCAGCACTGGGGTTTATTCTAATACCTCCCAGCACTGCGGGTTTATTCTAAAACCTCCCAGCTCTAGGGTTTATTCTAATACCTCCCAGCACTAGGGTTTATTCTAATACCTCCCAGCACTGGGGTTTATTCTAATACCGCCCAGCTCTAAGGTTTATTCTCATACCTCCCAGCTCTAGGTTTTATTCTAATACCTCCCAGCACTGGGGTTTATTCTAATAGCTCCCAGCACTAGGGTTTATTCTAATTCCTCCCAGCTCTAGGGTTTATTCTAATACCTCCCAGCACTGGGGTTTATTCTAATACCTCCCAGCACTAGGGTTTATTCTAATACCGCCCAGCACTGCGTTTATTCTAATACCTCCCAGCACTGGGGTTTATTCTAATAGCTCCCAGCACTGGGGTTTATTCTAATACCTCGCAGCACTGGGGTTTATTCTAATACCTCCCAGCACTGGGGTTTATTCTAATACCTCCCAGCACTGGGGTTTATTCTAATACCTCCCAGCACTGGGGTTTATTCTAATACCTCCCAGCACTGGAGTTTATTCTAATACCTCCCAGCACTGGGGTTTATTCTAATACCTCCCAGCACTAGGGTTTATTCTAATACCTCCCAGCACTGGGGTTTATTCTAATACCTCCCAGCACTGGGGTTTATTCTAATACCTCCCAGCACTGGGGTTTATTCTAATACCTCCCATCAGTGGGGTTTATTCTAATACCTCCCAGCACTGGGGTTTATTCTAATACCTCCCAGCACTGGGGTTTATTCTAATACCTCCCAACTCTAGAGTTTATTCTAATACCTCCCAGCACTGGGGTCATTCTAATACCTCCCAGCACTGGGGTTTATTCTAATACCTCCCAGCTCCAGGGTTTATTCTAATACCTCCCAGCACTGGGGTTTATTCTAATACCTCCCAGCACTAGGGTTTATTCTAATACCTCCCAGCTCCAGGGTTTATTCTAATACCTCCCAGCACTAGGGTTTATTCTAATACCTCCCAGCACTAGGGTTTATTCTAATACCTCCCAGCACTGGGGTTTATTCTAATACCGCCCAGCACTAGGGTTTATTCTAATTCCTCCCAGCTCTAGGGTTTATTCTAATACCTCCCAGCACTGGGTTTATTCTAATACCTCCTAGCACTAGGGTTTATTCTAATAGCTCCAAGCACTAGGGTTTATTCTAATACCTCCCAGCACTAGGGTTTATTCTAATACCTCCCAGCACTGCGGTTTATTCTAATACCGCCCAGCTCTAGGGTATATTCAAATACCTCCCAGCTCTAGGGTTTATTCTAATACCCCCCAGCACTGGGGTTTATTCTAATACCTCACAGCACTAGGGTTTATTCTAATACCTCCCAGCACTAGGGTTTATTCTAATACCTCGCAGCACTGGAGTTTATTCTAATACCTCCCAGCACTGGGGTTTATTCTAATACCTCCCAGCACTGGGGTTTATTCTAAAACCTCCCAGCACTGGGGTTTATTCTAATACCTCCCAGCACTGGAGTTTATTCTAATACCTCCCAGCACTGGGGTTTATTCTAATACCTCCCAGCACTGGAGTTTATTCTAATACCTCCCAGCACTGGGGTTTATTCTAATAATTCCCTGCACTGCGGTTTATTCTAATACCTCCCAGCACTGGGGTTTATTCTAATACCTCCCAGCACTGGGGTTTATTCTAATACCTCCCAGCACTGCGGTTTATTCTAATACCTCCCAACTCTAGGGTTTATTCGAATACCTCCCAGCACTGGGGTTTATTCTAATACCTCCCAGCACTGCGGGTTTATTCTAAAACCTCCCAGCTCCAGGGTTTAATCTAATACCTCCCAGCACTAGGGTTTATTCTAATACCTCCCAGCACTGGGGTTTATTCTAATACCACCCAGCTCTAGGGTTTATTCTCATACCTCCCAGCTCTAGGTTTTATTCTAATACCTCCCAGCACTGGGGTTTATTCTAATAGCTCCCAGCACTAGGGTTTATTCTAATTCCTCCCAGCTCTAGGGTTTATTCTAATACCTCCCAGCACTGGGTTTATTCTAATACCTCCCAGCACTAGGATTTATTCTAATACCTCCCAGCACTGGTGTTTATTCTAATACCTCCCAGCAATGGGGTTTATTACATAGATACATAGATACATAGAAGATAGGAGCAGGAGTAGGCCATTCGGCCCTTCGTGCCTGCTCCGCCATTTAATGAGATCATGGCTGATCCTTTAATTCAGTATCCCGTCCCCGCCTTCTCTCCGTAACCCTTAACCCCTTTTGCCCGTAGAAATATATCTAATTCCCTCTTAAATATATTTAATGAGCTGGCATACACTGCCCTCTGTGGCAATGAGTTCCACAGGTTCACCACTCTCTGAGTGAAGAAATTCCCCCTCATCTCTGTCCTAAATGGTTTAGCCCTTATCCTTAAATTATGTCCTCTAGTTCTGTTCTCACCCGCCAAGGGAAACATTCCTTCTGCATCCAGTCTGTCTAGACCTGTCAGAATTTTATACACTTCTATGAGGTCCCCTCTCAATCTTCTAAACTCCAGTGTGTACATCCCTAAACTACATAGTCTCTCCTCATAGGTCATTCCCGCCATTCCTGGTATCAGCCTGGTGAATCGCCGCTGCACCCCCTCCATGGCAAGAACATCCTTCCTCAGATGAGGCGACCAAAACTGTACACAGTACTCGAGGTGTGGTCTCACCAGTGCCCTGTACAGCTGCAGCAAGGTATCCCTGTTCCTGTATTCTAACCCTTTTGCTATGAAGGCCAGCATACCGTTTGCCTTCTTGACCGCCTGTTGCACCTGCATGCTCGCCTTCAGTGACTGGTGTACAAGAACACCCAGGTCTCTCTGTACTTCCCCCTCTCCCAATCTATTGCCATTTAAATAATAATTTGCCCTCCCGTTCCTGCACCCAAGGTGGATAACTTCGCACTTGTCCACATTATAGTGCATCTGCCATTTATCCGCCCAATCGCCCAGTCTGTCCAAATCGCTCTGGAGCTTCCTGGTCTCTTCCTCTGAGCCCACCCCCCCTCCTAGTTTAGTGTCGTCTGCAAATTTGGAAATGCTGCATCCGACTCCCTGATCCAGGTCATTAATGTAAATTGTGAACAGCTGGGGGCCCAGGACAGATCCCTGTGGTACCCCACTTGTTACTGCCTGCCATTCAGAAAATGAGCCGTTTATTCCAACTCTCTGTTTTCTATCTGACAGCCAGTTCCCTATCCACGCCAAAACTTTCCCCTTTATCCCATGAGCCTCAATTTTCCATGCTAATCTTTTATGTGGGACCTTATCGAAGGCCTTTTGGAAGTCCAGGTACACCACATCTACTGGCTCTCCCCCATCTATTCTACCAGTTACTCCCTCAAAAAATTCCAATAGATTAATCAAGCACGATTTACCCTTTGTAAATCCATGTTGACTCTGTCCTATCCTGTCCCCATTTGCTAAGTGCTCCGCTATTTCATCCTTAATGATGGACTCCAGCATTTTGCCCACAACTGATGTAAGGCTTACAGGTCTGTAATTACCTGCTTTTTCCCTACCCCCCTTTTTGAATAGTGGGGTAACGTTAGCTACCCTCCAATCCATCGGCACTGTTCCCGAGTCTAATGAATTCTGAAAAATCATCCTTAGTGCATCCGCTATCTCTAGGGCCACCTCCTTCAGTACCCTAGGATGCATGTTATCAGGCCCTGGGGATTTGTCCACCTTCAATCCCTTTAGCTTCCTTAACACCATATCCTTAGAGATATTGATTTGCGTCAGTTCCTCCTTTGCCAATGTCCCTATTTTTCCCGATATCCCAGGGAGGTTTTTTGTGTCTTCCTTCGTAAAGACTGACCCAAAGTATGCATTTAGTTGATCTGCCATTTCCTTATTTCCCATTATATATTCCCCCGTATCTGACTGCAATGGACCAACTTTGGTTTTCACCAGTCTTTTCCTTTTGATATACTTATAAAAGCTTTTGGAGTTAGTTTTTATATTTTCCGCCAGCTTGTTTTCGTAAGCTATTTTGCCCCTCTTGATTATGCCCTTTGCCCTCCTTTGCTCTATCTTAAACTGTTCCCAATCTTCCGCTCTGGCGCTTTTTTTGGCTATTTTATACGCCCTATCTTTGGATTTTATGCTGTCTCTAATTTCCCCTGTTATCCACGGTTGATGTATTCTAATACATCCCAGCACTGGGGTTTATTCTAATACCTCCCAGCACTGGGGTTTATTCTAATACCTCCCAGCACTGGGGTTTATTGTAAAACCTCCCAGCACTGGGGTATCTCTAATATCTCCCAGCACTGGGGTTTATTCTAATACCTCCCACCTCTAGGGTTTATTCTAATACCTCCCAGAACTGGGGTTATTCTAATACCTCCCAGCACTAGGGTTTATTCTAATACCTCCCAGCACTGGGGTTTATTCTAATACCTCCCAGCACTAGGGTTTATTCTAATACCTCCCAGCACTGGGGTTTATTCTAATACCTCCCAGCACTAGGGTTTATTCTAATACCTCCCAGCACTGGGGTTTATTCTAATACCTCCCAGCTCCAGGGTTTATTCTAATACCTCCCAGCACTGGGGTTTATTCTAATACCTCCCAGCACTAGGGTTTATTCTAATACCTCCCAGCTCCAGGGTTTATTCTAATACCTCCCAGCACTGGGGTTTATTCTAATACCTCCCAGCTCTAGGGTTTATTCTAAAACCTCCCAGCACTAGGGTTTATTCTAATACCTCCCAGCACTAGGGTTTATTGTAATACCTCCCAGCACTGGGGTTTATTCTAATACCGCCCAGCTCTAGGGTATATTCAAATACCTCCCAGCTCTAGGGTTTATTCTAATACCCCCCAGCACTGGGGTTTATTCTAATACCTCACAGCACTAGGGTTTATTCTAATACCTCCCAGCACTAGGGTTTATTCTAATACCTCGCAGCACTGGAGTTTATTCTAATACCTCCCAGCACTGGGGTTTATTCTAATACCTCCCAGCACTGGGGTTTATTCTAAAACCTCCCAGCACTGGGGTTTATTCTAATACCTCCCAGCACTGGGGTTTTTCTAATACCTCCCAGCACTAAGGTTTGTTCTAATACCTCCCAGCACTGGGGTTTATTCTAATACCTCCCAACACTGGGGTTTATTCTAATACCTCCCAGCACTAGGGTTTATTCTAATACCTCCCAGCACTGGGGTTTATTCTAATACCTCCCAGCACTAGGGTTTATTCTAATACCTCCCAGCACTAGGGTTTATTCTAATACCTCCCAGCACTGGGGTTTATTCTAATACCGCCCAGCTCTAGGGTATATTCAAATACCTCCCAGCTCTAGGGTTTATTCTAATACCCCCCAGCACTGCGGTTTATTCTAATACCTCACAGCACTAGGGTTTATTCTAATACCTCCCAGCACTAGGGTTTATTCTAATACCTCGCAGCACTGGAGTTTATTCTAATACCTCCCAGCACTAGGGTTTATTCTAATACCTCCCAGCACTGGGGTTTATTCTAATACCTCCCAGCACTGGGGTTTATTCTAATACCTCCCAGCACTAGGGTTTATTCTAATACCTCCCAGCACTGGGGTTTATTCTAATACCGCCCAGCTCTAGGGTATATTCAAATACCTCCCAGCTCTAGGGTTTATTCTAATACCCCCCAGCACTGGGGTTTATTCTAATACCTCACAGCACTAGGGTTTATTCTAATACCTCCCAGCACTAGGGTTTATTCTAATACCTCGCAGCACTGGAGTTTATTCTAATACCTCCCAGCACTGGAGTTTATTCTAATACCTCCCAGCACTGGGGTTTATTCTAATACCTCCCAGCACTGGGGTTTATTCTAAAACCTCCCAGCACTGGGGTTTATTCTAATACCTCCCAGCACTGGAGTTTATTCTAATACCTCCCAGCACTGGGGTTTATTCTAATACCTCCCAGCACTGGGGTTTATTCTAAAACCTCCCAGCACTGGGGTTTATTCTAATACCTCCCAGCACTGGAGTTTATTCTAATACCTCCCAGCACTGGAGTTTATTCTAATACCTCCCAGCACTGGGGTTTATTCTAATACCTCCCAGCACTGGGGTTTATTCTAATACCTCCCAGCACTGGGGTTTTTCTAAAACCTCCCAGCACTGGGGTTTATTCTAATACCTCCCAGCACTGGAGTTTATTCTAATACCTCCCAGCACTGGAGTTTATTCTAATACCTCCCAGCACTGGGGTTTATTCTAATACCTCCCAGCACTGGGGTTTATTCTAATACCTCCCAACACTGGGGTTTATTCTAATACCTCCCAGCTCTAGGGTTTATTCTAATACCTCCCAGCACTGGGGTTTATTCTAATACCTCCCAGCACTGGGGTTTATTCTAATACCTCCCAGCTCTAGGGTTTATTCTAATAACTCCCAGCACTGGGGTTTATTCTAACACCTCCCAGCACTGGGGTTTATTCTAATACCTCCCAGCACTGGGGTTTATTCTAATACCTCCCAGCACTGGGGTTTATTCTAATACCTCCCAACTCTAGGGTTTATTCGAATACCTTCCAGCACTGGGGTTTATTCTAATACCTCCCAGCACTGCGGGTTTATTCTAAAACCTCCCAGCTCTAGGGTTTATTCTAATACCTCCCAGCACTAGGGTTTATTCTAATACCTCCCAGCACTGGGGTTTATTCTAATACCGCCCAGCTCTAAGGTTTATTCTCATACCTCCCAGCTCTAGGTTTTATTCTAATACCTCCCAGCACTGGGGTTTATTCTAATAGCTCCCAGCACTAGGGTTTATTCTAATTCCTCCCAGCTCTAGGGTTTATTCTAATACCTCCCAGCACTGGGTTTATTCTAATACCTCCCAGCACTGCGGTTTATTCTAATACCGCCCAGCTCTAGGGTATATTCAAATACCTCCCAGCTCTAGGGTTTATTCTAATACCCCCCAGCACTGGGGTTTATTCTAATACCTCACAGCACTAGGGTTTATTCTAATACCTCCCAGCACTGGGGTTTATTCTAATACCTCGCAGCACTGGAGTTTATTCTAATACCTCCCAGCACTGGGGTTTATTCTAATACCTCCCAGCACTGGGGTTTATTCTAAAACCTCCCAGCACTGGGGTTTATTCTAATACCTCCCAGCACTGGAGTTTATTCTAATACCTCCCAGCACTGGGGTTTATTCTAATACCTCCCAGCACTGGGGTTTATTCTAATACCTCCCAGCACTGGGGTTTATTCTAATACCTCCCAGCACTGGAGTTTATTCTAATACCTCCCAGCACTGGGGTTTGTTCTAATACCTCCCAGCACTGGGGTTTATTCTAACACCTCCCAGCACTGGGGTTTATTCTAATAACTCCCTGCACTGGGGTTTATTCTAATACCTCCCAGCACTGGGGTTTATTCTAATACCTCCCAGCACTGGGGTTTATTCTAATACCTCCCAGCACTGGGGTTTATTCTAATACCTCCCAACTCTCGGGTTTATTCGAATACCTCCCAGCACTGGGGTTTATTCTAATACCTCCCAGCACTGCGGGTTTATTCTAAAACCTCCCAGCTCCAGGGTTTATTCTAATACCTCCCAGCACTAGGGTTTATTCTAATACCTCCCAGCTCTGGGGTTTATTCTAATACCACCCAGCTCTAGGGTTTATTCTCATACCTCCCAGCTCTAGGTTTTATTCTAATACCTCCCAGCACTGGGGTTTATTCTAATAGCTCCCAGCACTAGGGTTTATTCTAATTCCTCCCAGCTCTAGGGTTTATTCTAATACCTCCCAGCACTGGGTTTATTCTAATACCTCCCAGCACTAGGATTTATTCTAATACCTCCCAGCACTGGTGTTTATTCTAATACCTCCCAGCAATGGGGTTTATTCTAATACATCCCAGCACTGGGGTTTATTCTAATACCTCCCAGCACTGGGGTTTATTCTAATACCTCCCAGCACTGGGGTTTATTCTAAAACCTCCCAGCACTGGGGTATCTCTAATATCTCCCAGCACTGGGGTTTATTCTAATACCTCCCACCTCTAGGGTTTATTCTAATACCTCCCAGAACTGGGGTTATTCTAATACCTCCCAGCACTAGGGTTTATTCTAATACCTCCCAGCACTGGGGTTTATTCTAATACCTCCCAGCACTAGGGTTTATTCTAATACCTCCCAGCACTGGGGTTTATTCTAATACCTCATAGCACTAGGGTTTATTCTAATACCTCCCAGCACTGGGGTTTATTCTAATACCTCCCAGCACTGGGGTTTATTCTAATACCTCCCAGCACTAGGGTTTATTCTAATACCTCCCAGCACTGGGGTTTATTCGAATATCTCCCAGCACTAGGGTTAATTCTAATACCTCCCAGCTCTAGGGTTTATTCTAATACCTCTAAGCACTGGGGTTTATTCTAATACCTCCCAGCTATAGGGTTTATTCTAATACCTCCCAGCACTGGGGTTTATTCTAAGACCGCCCAGCTCTAGGGTTTGTTCTAATACCTCCCAGCTCTAGGGTTTATTCTAATACCTCCCAGCACTGGGGTTTATTCTAATACCTCCCAGCACGAGGGTTTATTCTCATACCTCCCAGCACTGGGGTTTATTCTAATACCTCCCAGCACTGGGGTTTATTCTAATACCTCCCAGCTCTAGGGTTTATTCTAATACCTCCCAGCACTGGGGTTTATTCTAATACCTCCCAGCACTGGGGTTTATTCTAATAACTCGCAGCACTGGGGTTTATTCTAATACCTCCCAGCACTGGGGTTTATTCCAATCCCTCCCAGCACTGGGGTTTATTCTAATACCTTCCAGCACTGGGGTTTATTCTCATGCCTCCCAGCACTGGGGTTTATTCTAATACCTCCCAGCACTGGGGTTTATTCTAATACCTCCCAGCACTGGGATTTATTCTAATACCTCCAAGCACTGGGGTTTATTCTAATACCTCCCAGCACTAGCGTTTATTCATACACCTCCCAGCTCTAGGGTTTATTCTAATACTTCCCAGCACTCGGGTTTATTCTAATACCTCCTAGCATTGGGGTTTATTCTAATACCTCCCAGCTCTCGGGTTTATTCTAATACCTCCCAGCTCTAGGGTTTATTCTAATACCTCCCAGCTCTAGGGTTTATTCTAATACCTCCCAGCTCTAGGGTTTATTCTAATACCTCCCAGCACTAGGGTTTATTCTAATACCTCCCAGCTCTAGGGTTTATTCTAATACCTCCCAGCACTGGGGTTTATTCTAATACCTCCCAGCACTGGGGTTTATTCTAATACCTCCCAGCACTGGGGTTTATTCTAATACCTCCCAGCTCTAGGGTTTATTCTAATACCTCCCAACACTTATGTTTATTCTAATACCTCCCAGCACTGGGGTTTATTTTAATACCGCCCAGCTCTAGGGTTTATTCTAATACCTCCCAGCTCTAGGGTTTATTCTAATACCTCCCAGCACTGGGGCTTATTCTAATACCTCCCAGCACTGGGGTTTATTCTAATACCTCCCAGCTCTAGGGTTTATTCTAATACCTGCCAGCACTGGGGCTTAATCTAATACCTCCCAGCTCTAGGGTTTATTCCAATACCTCCCAGCACTGGGTTTTCTTCCAATACCTCCCAGCTCTAGGGTTTATTCTAATACCTCCCAGCACTGGGGTTTATTCTAATACCTCCCAGCACTGGGGTTTATTCTAATACCTCCCAGCACTGGGATTTATTCTAATAGCTCCCAGCACTGGGGTTATTCTAATAACTCCAGGCACTAGGGTTTATTCTAATATCTCCCAGCTCTGGGGTTTCTTCTAATACCTCCCAGCACTAGGGTTTATTCTAATACCTCCCAGCACAGGGGTTTATTCTAATACCGCCCAACTCTCGGGTTTATTCTAATACCTCCCAGCTCTAGGGTTTATTCTAATACCTCCCAGCACTGGGGTTTATTCTAATACCTCCCAGCACTGGGGTTTATTCTAATACCTCCCAGCTCTAGGGTTTATTCTAATACCTCCCAGCACTGGGGTTTATTCTAATACCTCCCAGCACTGGGTTTTATTCTAATACCTCCCAGCTCTAGGGTTTATTCTAATTCCTCCCAGCACTGGGGTTTATTCTAATAGCTCCAAGCACTGGGGTTTATTCTAATACCTCCCAGCTCTCGGGTTTATTCTAATACCTCCCAGCACTGGGGTTTATTCTAATACCTCCCAGCACTGGGGTTTATTCTAATACATCCCAGCACTGGGGTTTATTCTAATAGCTCCCAACTCTAGGGTTTATTCTAATACCTCCCAGCACTGGGGTTTATTCTAATACCTCCCAGCACTAGGGTTTATTCTAATACACCCCAGCTCTAGGATTTATTCTAATACCTCCCAGCACTGGGGTTTATTCTAATACCTCCCAGCTCGAGGGTTTATTCTAATACCTCCCAGCACTGGGTTTATTCTAATACCTCCCAGCACTAGGGTTTATTCTAATACCTCCCAGCACTGGTGTTTATTCTAATGCCTCCCAGCACAGGGGTTTATTCTAATACATCCCAGCACTGGTGTTTATTCTAATACCTCCCAGCACTGGGGTTTATTCTAATACCTCCCAGCACTGGGGTATCTCTAATATCTCCCAACTCTAGGGTTTATTCTAATACCTCACAGAACTCGGGTTATTCTAATACCTCCCAGCACTTGGGTTTATTCTAATACCTCCCAGCACTGGGGTTTCTTCTAATACCTCCCAGCACTAGGGTTTGTTCTAATACCTCCCAGCACTGGTGTTTATTCTAATACCTCCCAGCACTAGGGTTTATTCTAATACCTCCCAGCACTGGGGTTTATTCTAATACCTCCCAGCACTGGGGTTTATTCTAATACCTCCCAGCACTAGGGTTTATTCTAATACCTCCCAGCACTGGGGTTTATTCTAATATCTCCCAGCACTGGGGTTTATTCTAATACCACCCAGCTCTAGGGTTTATTCAAATACCTCTAAGCACTGGGGTTTATTCTAATACCTCCCAGCTATAGCGTTTATTCTAATACCTCCCAGCTCTAGGGTTTATTCTAATACCTCCCAGCACTAGGGTTTATTCTAATACCTCCCAGCACTGGGGTTTATTCTAATACCGCCCAGCTCTAGGGTTTATTCTAATACCTCCCAGCACTGGGGTTTATTCTAATACCTCCCAGCACTGGGGTTTATTCTAATACCTCCCAGCTCTTGGGTTTATTCTAATACCTCCCAGCACTGGGGTTTATTCTAATACCTCCCAGCTCTAGGGTTTATTCTAATACCTCCCAGCACTGGGGTTTATTCTAATACCTCCCAGCACTAGGGTTTATTCTAATATCTCCCAGCACTGGGGTTTATTCTAATACCTCCCAGCTCTAGGGTTTATTCTAATACCTCCCAGCACTGGGGTTTATTCTAATACCTCCCAGGTCTAGGGTTTATTCTAATACCTCCCAGCACTAGGGTTTATTCTAATACCTCCCAGCACTGGGGTTTATACTAATACCTCCCAGCACTAGGGTTTATTCTGATACCTTCCAGCTCTGGGGTTTATTCTAATACCTCCCAGCACTGGGGTATCTCTAATATCTCCCAGCACTGGGGTTTATTCTAATACCTCCCAACTCTAGGGTTTATTCTAATACCTCCCAGAACTGGGGTTATTCTAATACCTCCCAGCACGAGGGTTTTATTCTAATACCTCGCAGCACTGGGGTTTATTCTAATACCTCCCAGCACTGGGGTTTATTCTAATACCTCCCAGCACTGGGGTTTATTCTAATACCTCCCAGCACTGGGGTTTATTCTAATACCTCCCAGCGCTGGGGTTTATTCTAATACCTCCCAGCACTGGGGTTTATTCTAATACCTCCCAGCTCTAGGGTTTATTCTCATACCTCCCAGCACTGGGGTTTATTCTACTAACTCCCAGCACTGGGGTTTATTTTAATACCTCCCAGCACTGGGGTTTATTCTAATACCTCCCAGCACTAGGGTTTATTCTAATACCTCCCAGCACTGGGGTTTATTGTAATACCTCCCAGCTCTAGGGTTTATTCTAATACCTCCCAGCACTGGGGTTTATTCTAACACCTCCCAGCACTGGGGTTTATTCTAATACCTCCCAGCACTGGGGTTTATTCTAATACCTGCCAGGTCTGGGGTTTATTCTAATACCTCCCAGCACTGGGGTTTATTCTAATACCTCCCAGCTCTAGGGTTTATTCTAATACCTCCCAGCACTGGGGTTTATTCTAATACCTCCCAGCACTGGGTTTTATTCTAATACCTCCCAGCTCTAGGGTTTATTCTAATTCCTCCCAGCACTGGGGTTTATTCTAATAGCTCCAAGCACTGGGGTTTATTCTAATACCTCCCAGCTCTCGGGTTTATTCTAATACCTCCCAGCACTGGGGTTTATTCTAATACCTCCCAGCACTGGGGTTTATTCTAATACCTCCCAGCACTGGGGTTTATTCTAATACCTCCCAGCACTAGGGTTTATTCTAATACACCCCAGCTCTCGGATTTATTCTAATACCTCCCAGCACTGGGGTTTATTCTAATACCTCACAGCTCTGCGGGTTTATTCTAAAACCTCCCAGGTCTAGGGTTTATTCTAATACCTCCCAGCACTAGGGTTTATTCTAATACCTCCCAGCACTGGGGTTTATTCTCATACTGCCCAGCTCTAGGGTTTATTCTCATACCTCCCAGCTCTAGCGTTTATTCTAATACCTCCCAGCACTGGGGTTTATTCTAATACCTCCCAGCACGAGGGTTTATTCTAATACCTCCCAGCTCGAGGGTTTATTCTAATACCTCCCAGCACTGGGTTTATTCTAATACCTCCCAGCACTAGGGTTTATTCTAATACCTCCCAGCACTGGTGTTTATTCTAATGCCTCCCAGCACAGGGGTTTATTCTAATACATCCCAGCACTGGTGTTTATTCTAATACCTCCCAGCACTGGGGTTTATTCTAATACCTCCCAGCACTGGGGTATCTCTAATATCTCCCAGCTCTAGGGTTTATTCAAATACCTCTAAGCACTGGGGTTTATTCTAATACCTCCCAGCTATAGCGTTTATTCTAATACCTCCCAGCTCTAGGGTTTATTCTAATACCTCCCAGCACTAGGGTTTATTCTAATACCTCCCAGCACTGGGGTTTATTCTAATACCGCCCAGCTCTAGGGTTTATTCTAATACCTCCCAGCACTGGGGTTTATTCTAATACCTCCCAGCACTGGGGTTTATTCTAATACCTCCCAGCTCTTGGGTTTATTCTAATACCTCCCAGCACTGGGGTTTATTCTAATACCTCCCAGCTCTAGGGTTTATTCTAATACCTCCCAGCACTGGGGTTTATTCTAATACCTCCCAGCACTAGGGTTTATTCTAATATCTCCCAGCACTGGGGTTTATTCTAATACCTCCCAGCTCTAGGGTTTATTCTAATACCTCCCAGCACTGGGGTTTATTCTAACACCTCCCAGGTCTAGGGTTTATTCTAATACCTCCCAGCACTAGGGTTTATTCTAATACCTCCCAGCACTGGGGTTTATACTAATACCTCCCAGCACTAGGGTTAATTCTGATACCTCCCAGCTCTGGGGTTTATTCTAATACCTCCCAGCACTGGGGTATCTCTAATATCTCCCAGCACTGGGGTTTATTCTAATACCTCCCAACTCTAGGGTTTATTCTAATACCTCCCAGAACTGGGGTTATTCTAATACCTCCCAGCACGAGGGTTTTATTCTAATACCTCGCAGCACTGGGGTTTATTCTAATACCTCCCAGCACTGGGGTTTATTCTAATACCTCCCAGCACTGGGGTTTATTCTAATACCTCCCAGCACTGGGGTTTATTCTAATACCTCCCAGCGCTGGGGTTTATTCTAATACCTCCCAGCACTGGGGTTTATTCTAATACCTCCCAGCTCTAGGGTTTATTCTCATACCTCCCAGCACTGGGGTTTATTCTACTAACTCCCAGCACTGGGGTTTATTTTAATACCTCCCAGCACTGGGGTTTATTCTAATACCTCCCAGCACTAGGGTTTATTCTAATACCTCCCAGCACTGGGGTTTATTGTAATACCTCCCAGCTCTAGGGTTTATTCTAATACCTCCCAGCACTGGGGTTTATTCTAACACCTCCCAGCACTGGGGTTTATTCTAATACCTCCCAGCACTGGGGTTTATTCTAATACCTGCCAGGTCTGGGGTTTATTCTAATACCTCCAAGCACTAGGGTTTATTCTAATACCTCCCAGTACTAGGGTTTATTCTAATACCTCCCAGCACTGTGGTTTATTCTAATACCTCCCAGCACTGGGGTTTATTCTAATACCTCCCAGCACTGGGGTTTATTCTAATACCTCCCAGTACTGGGGTTTATTCTAATATATCCCAGCACTGGGGTTTATTCTAATACCTCCCAGTACTGGGGTTTATTCTAATACCTCCCAGCACTGGGGTTTATTCTAATACCTCCCAGCTCTAGGGTTTATTCTAATACCTCCTGGCACTGTGGTTTATTCTAATACCTCCCAGCACTGGGGTTTATTCTAATACCTCCCAGCACTGGGGTTTATTCTAATACCTCCCAGCACTGGGGTTTATTATAAAACCTCCCAGCTCTGGGGTTTATTCCAACACCTCCCAGCACTGGGGTTTATTCTAATACGTCCCAGCACGAGGGTTTATTCTAATACCTCCCAGCACTGGGGTTTATTCTAATACCTCCCAGCACTAGGGTTTATTCTAATACCTCCCAGCACTTGGGTTTATTCTCATACCTCCCAGCACTGGGGTTTTTTCTAATACCTCGCAGCACTGGGGTTAATTCCAATACCTCCCAGCACTGGGGCTTATTCTAATACCTCCCAGCACTGGGGTTTATTCTAATACCTCCCAGCTGTAGGGTTTATTCTAATACCTCCCAGCTCTAGGGTTTATTCTAATACATCCCAGCACTAGGGTTTATTCTAATAGCTCCCAGCTCTAGGGTTTATTCTAATACCTCCCAGCACTGGGGTTTATTCTAATACCTCCCAGCACTAGGGTTTATTCTAATACCTCCCAGCACTGGGGTTTATTGTAATACCTCCCAGCTCTAGGGTTTATTCTAATACCTCCAAGCACTGGGGTTTATTCTAATACCTCCCAGCACTGGGGTTTATTCTAATACCTCCCAGCACTGGGGTTTATTCTAATACCTCCCAGCACTGGGGTTTATTCTAATACCTCCCAGCACTGGGGTTTATTCTAATACCTCCCAGCACTGGGGTTTATTCTAATACCTCCCAGCTCTAGGGTTTATTCTCATACCTCCCAGCACTGGGGTTTATTCTAATACCTCGCAGCACTGGGGTTTATTCTACTACATCCCAGCACTGGGGTTTATTTTAATACCTCCAAGCACAAGGGTTTATTCTAATACCTCCCAGCACTGGGGTTTATTCTAATACCTCCCAGCTCTCGTGTTTATTCTAATACCTCCCAGCACTGGGGTTTATTCTAATACCTCCCAGCACTGGGGTTTATTCTAATACCTCCCAGCACTGGGGTTTATTCTAATACCTGCCAGGTCTGGGGTTTATTCTAATACCTCCAAGCACTCGGGTTTATTCTAATACCTCCCAGCTCTACGGATTATTCCAATACCTCCCAGCTCTAGGGATTATTCTAATACCTCCCAGCACTAGGGTTTATTCTAATACCTCCCAGCACTGGGGTTTATTCTAATACCACCCAGCACTGGGGTTTATTCTAATACCTCCCAGCACTGGGTTTTATTCTAATGCCTCCCAGCACTGGGGTTTATTCTAATACCTCCCAGTACTGGGGTTTATTCTAATACCTCCCAGCACTGGGGTTTATTCTAATACCTCCCAGTACTGGGGTTTATTCTAATACCTCCCAGCACTGGGGTTTATTCTAATACCTCCCAGCTCTAGGGTTTATTCTCATACCTCCCAGCACTGGGGTTTATTCTACTAACTCACAGCACTGGGGTTTATTTTAATACCTCCCAGCACTGGGGTTTATTCTAATACCTCCCAGCACTAGGGTTTATTCTAATACCTCCCAGCACTGGGGTTTATTGTAATGCCTCCCAGCTCTAGGGTTTATTCTAATACCTCCCAGCACTGGGGTTTATTCTAACACCTCCCAGCACTGGGGTTTATTCTAATACCTCCCAGCACTGGGGTTTATTCTAATACCTGCCAGGTCTGGGGTTTATTCTAATACCTCCAAGCACTAGGGTTTATTCTAATACCTCCCAGCACTAGGGTTTATTCTAATACCTCCCAGCACTGTGGTTTATTCTAATACCTCCCAGCACTGGGGTTTATTCTAATACCTCCCAGCACTGGGGTTTATTCTAATACCTCCCAGTACTGGGGTTTATTCTAATATATCCCAGCACTGGGGTTTATTCTAATACCTCCCAGTACTGGGGTTTATTCTAATACCTCCCAGCACTGGGGTTTATTCTAATACCTCCCAGCTCTAGGGTTTATTCTAATACCTCCTGGCACTGTGGTTTATTCTAATACCTCCCAGCACTGGGGTTTATTCAAATACCTCCCAGCACTGGGGTTTATTCTAATACCTCCCAGCACTGGGGTTTATTATAAAACCTCCCAGCTCTGGGGTTTATTCCAACACCTCCCAGCACTGGGGTTTATTCTAATACGTCCCAGCACGAGGGTTTATTCTAATACCTCCCAGCATTGGGGTTTATTCTAATACCTCCCAGCACTAGGGTTTATTCTAATACCTCCCAGCACTTGGGTTTATTCTCATACCTCCCAGCACTGGGGTTTTTTCTAATACCTCGCAGCACTGGGGTTAATTCCAATACCTCCCAGCACTGGGGCTTATTCTAATACCTCCCAGCACTGGGGTTTATTCTAATACCTCCCAGCTGTAGGGTTTATTCTAATACCTCCCAGCTCTAGGGTTTATTCTAATACATCCCAGCACTAGGGTTTATTCTAATAGCTCCCAGCTCTAGGGTTTATTCTAATACCTCCCAGCACTGGGGTTTATACTAATACCTCCCAGCACTGGGGTTTATTCTAATACCTCCCAGCACTAGGGTTTATTCTAATACCTCCCAGCACTGGGGTTTATTGTAATACCTCCCAGCTCTAGGGTTTATTCTAATACCTCCCAGCACTGGGGTTTATTCTAATACCTCCCAGCACTGGGGTTTATTCTAATACCTCCCAGCACTGGGGTTTATTCTAATACCTCCCAGCACTGGGGTTTATTCTAATACCTCCCAGCACTGGGGTTTATTCTAATACCTCCCAGCACTGGTGTTTATTCTAATACCTCCCAGCTCTAGGGTTTATTCTCATACCTCCCAGCACTGGGGTTTATTCTAATACCTCGCAGCACTGGGGTTTATTCTACTACATCCCAGCACTGGGGTTTATTTTAATACCTCCAAGCACAAGGGTTTATTCTAATACCTCCCAGCACTGGGGTTTATTCTAATACCTCCCAGCTCTCGTGTTTATTCTAATACCTCCCAGCACTGGGGTTTATTCTAATACCTCCCAGCACTGGGGTTTATTCTAATACCTCCCAGCACTGGGGTTTATTCTAATACCTGCCAGGTCTGGGGTTTATTCTAATACCTCCAAGCACTCGGGTTTATTCTAATACCTCCCAGCTCTACGGATTATTCCAATACCTCCCAGCTCTAGGGATTATTCTAATACCTCCCAGCACTAGGGTTTATTCTAATACCTCCCAGCACTGGGGTTTATTCTAATACCACCCAGCACTGGGGTTTATTCTAATACCTCCCAGCACTGGGTTTTATTCTAATGCCTCCCAGCACTGGGGTTTATTCTAATACCTCCCAGTACTGGGGTTTATTCTAATACCTCCCAGCACTGGGGTTTATTCTAATACCTCCCAGTACTGGGGTTTATTCTAATACCTCCCAGCACTGGGGTTTATTCTAATACCTCCCAGCTCTAGGGTTTATTCTAATACCTCCCAGCACTAAGGTTTATTCTAATACCTCCCAGCACTGGGGTTTATTCTAATACCTCCCAGCACTGGGGTTTATTCTAATACCTCCCAGCACTGGGGTTTATTCTAATACCTCCCAGTACTGGGTATTATACTAATACCTCCCAGCACTGGGGTTTATTCTAATACCTCCCAGCACTGGGATTAATTCTAATACCTCCCAGCACTGGGGTTTATTCTAATACCTCCCAGCTCTAGGGTTTATTCTAATATCTCCCAGCACTAGGGTTTATTCTAATATCTCCCAGCACTTGGGTTTATTCTAATACCTCCCAGCACTGGGATTTATTCTAATACCTCCCAGCACTGGGGTTTATTCTAATACCTCCCAGCACTGGGGTTTATTCTAATACTTCCCAGCACTGGGGTTTATTCTAATACCTCCCAGCACTGGGGTTTATTCTAATACCTCCCAGCACTGGGGTTTATTCTAATACATCCCAGCACTAGGGTTTATTCTAATACCTCCCAGCACCAGGGGTTATTCTAATACCTCCCAACTCTAGGGTTTATTCTAATACCTCCCAGCACTAGGGTTTATTCTAATACCTCCCAGCTCTCGGGTTTATTCTAATACCTCCCAGCTCTAGGATTTATTCTAATACCTCCCAGCACGAGGGTTTATTATAATACCTCCCAGCACTGGGTTTATCCTAATACCTCCCAGCACTGGGGTTTATTCTAATACCTCCCAGCTCTAGGGTTTATTCTAATACCTCCCTGCTCTAGGGTTTATTCTAATACCTCCCAGCACTAGGGTTTACTCTAATACCTCCCAGCTCTAGGGGTTATTCTAATACCTCCCAGCTCTAGGGTTTATTCTAATACCTCCCAGCACTAGGGTTTATTCTAATACCTCCCAGCACTGGGGTTTATTCTAATACCTCCTAGCACTGGGGCTTATTCTAATACCTCCCAGCACTGGGGTTTATTCTAATACCTCCCAGCACTAGGGTTTATTCTGATACCTCCCAGCACTGGGGTTTATTCTAATACCTCCCAGCACTAGGGTTTATTCTAATACCTCCCAGCACTAGGGTTTATTCTAATACCTCCCAGCACTGGGGTTTATTCTAATACCTCCCAGCACTAGGGTTTATTCTAATACCTCCCAGCTCTAGGGTTTATTCTAATACCTCCCAGCACTGGGGTTTATTCTAATACCTCCCAGCACTAGGGTTTATTCTAATACCTCCCAGCTCTCGGATTTATTCTAATACCTCCCAGAACTGGGGTTTATTCTAATACCTCCCAGCACTAGGGTTTATTCTAATACCTCCCAGCATTCAGGTTTATTCTAATACCTCCCAGAACTGGGGTTTATTCTAATACCTCCCAGCTCTAGGGTTTATTCTAATACATCCCAGCACCAGGGTTTATTCTAATAGCTCCCAGCTCGAGGGTTTATTCTAATAGCTCCCAGCACTGGGGTTTATTCTAATACCTCCCAGCACTGGGGTTTATTCTAATACCTCCCAGCACTAGGGTTTATTCTAATACCTCCCAGCACTGGGATTTATTGTAATACCTCCCAGCTCTAGGGTTTATTCTAATACCTCCCAGCACTGGGGTTTATTCTAATACCTCCCAGCACTGGGGTTTATTCTAATACCTCCCAGCACTGGGGTTTATTCTAATACCTCCCAGCACTGGGGTTTGTTCTAATACCTCCCAGCACTGGGGTTTATTCTAATACCTCCCAGCACTGGGGTTTATTCTAATACCTCCCAGCTCGAGGGTTTATTCTCATACCTCCCAGCACTGGGGTTTATTCTAATACCTCCCAGCACTGGGGTTTATTCTACTACCTCCCAGCACTGGGGTTTATTTTAATACCTCCCAGCACAAGGGTTTATTCTAATACCTCCCAGCACTGGGGTTTATTCTAATACCTCCCAGCTCTAGGGTTTATTCTAATACCTCCCAGCACTGGGGTTTATTCTAATACCTCCCAGCACTGGGGTTTATTCTAATACCTCCCAGCACTGGGTGTTATTCTAATACCTCCCAGCGCTGGGGTTTATTCTAATACCTCCCAGTACTGGGGTTTATTCTAATACCTCCCAGCACTGGGGTTTATTCTAATACCTCCCAGTACTGGGGTTTATTCTAATACCTCCCAGCACCAGGGGTTATTCTAATACCTCCCAACTCTAGGGTTTATTCTAATACCTCCCAGCACTAGGGTTTATTCTAATACCTCCCAGCACTCGGGTTTATTCTAACACCTCCTAGCACTGGGGCTTATTCTAATACCTCCCAGCACTGGGGTTTATTCTAATACCTCCCAGCACAAGGGTTTATTCTAATACCTCCCAGCACTGGGGTTTATTCTAATACCTCCCAGCACTAGGGTTTATTCTAATACCTCCCAGCTCTAGGGTTTATTCTAATACCTCCCAGCACTGGGGTTTTTTCTAATACCTCCCAGCAGTAGGGTTTATTCTAATACCTCCCAGCTCTCGGGTTTATTCTAATACCTCCCAGAACTGGGGTTTATTCTAATACCTCCCAGCACTAGGGTTTATTCTAATACCTCCCAGCATTCAGGTTTATTCTAATACCTCCCAGAACTGGGGTTTATTCTAATACTTCCCAGCACTAGGGTTTATTCTAATACCTCCCAACTCTATGGTTTAGTCTAATACCTCCCAGCACTGGAGTTTTTTCTAATACCTCCCAGCACTAGGGTTTATTCTAATACCTCCCAGCACTAGGGTTTATTCTAATACCTCCCAGCACTGGGGTTTATTCTAATACCTCCCAGCCCTGGGGTTTATTCTAATACCTCCCAGTACTGGGGTTTATTCTAATACCTCCCAGCACTGGGGTTTATTCTAATAACTCCCAGCACTGGGGTTTATTCTAATACCTCCCAGCTCTAGGGTTTATTCTAATACCTCCCAGCTCTCGGGTTTATTCTAATACATCCCATCACTGGGGTTTATTCTAATACCTCCCAGCACTAGGGTTTATTGTAATACCTCCCAGCACTAGGGTTTATTCTAATACCTCCCAGCACTGGGGTTTATTCTAATACCTCCCAGCACTGGGGTTTATTCTAATACCTCCCAGAACTAGGGTTTATTCTAATACCTCCCAGCACTGGGGTTTATTCTAATACCTCCCAGCACTAGGGTTTATTCTAAAAGCTCCCAGCTCTAGGGTTTATTGTAATACCTCCCAGCACTGGGGTTTATTATAATACCTCCCAGAACTGGGGTTTATTCTAATACCTCCCAGCACTGGGGTTTATTCTAATACCTCCCAGCATTAAGGTTTATTCTAATGCCTCCCAGAACTGGGGTTTATTTTAATACCTCCCAGCACTAGGGTTTATTCTAATACCTCCCAACTCTAGGGTTTATTCTAATACCTCCCAGCACTGGGGTTTATTCTAATACCTCCCAGCACTGGGGTTTATTCTAATACCTCCCAGCACTGGGGTTTATTCTAATAACTCCCAGCACTTGGGTTTATTCTAATACCTCCCAGCACTGGGGTTTATTCTAATACCTCCCAGCACTGGGGTTTATTCTAATACCTCCCAGCACTTGGGTTTATTCTAATATCTCCCAGCCCTTGGGTTTATTCCAATACCTCCCAGCACTGGGTTTGATTCTAATACCTCCCAGCACTGGGGTTTATTCTAATACCTCCCAGCTCTAGGGTTTATTCTAATACCTCCCAGCACTAGGGGTTATTCTAATACCTCCCAGCTCTAGGGTTTATTCTAATACCTCCCAGCTCTAGGGTTTATTCTAATACCTCCCAGCTCTAGGGTTTATTCTAATACCTCCCAGCACAAGGGTTTATTCTAATACCTCCCAGCACTGGGGTTTATTCCAATACCTCCCAGCACTCGGGTTTATTCTAATACCTCCCAGCACTAGGGTTTATTCTAATACCTGCCAGCACTGGGGTTTATTCTCATACCTCCCAGCACTGGGGTTTATTCTAATACCTCCCAGAACTGGGGTTTATTCTAATACCTCCCAGCACTAGGGTTTATTGTAATACCTCCCAGCACTGGGGTTTATTCAAATACCTCCCAGCACTAGGGTTTATTCTAATACCTCCCAGCACTAGGGTTTATTCTAATACCTCCCAGCACTGGGGTTTATTCAAATACCTCCCTGCACTGGGGTTTATTCTAATACCTCCCAGCACTGGGGTTTATTCTAATACCTCCCAGCACTAGGGTTTATTCTAATACCTCCCAGCACTGGGGTTTATTCTAATACCTCCCAGCACTGGGGTTTATTCTAATACCTCCCAGCACTAGGGTTTTTTCTAATACCTCCCAGCACTAGGGTTTATTCTAATACCTCCCAGCACTGGGGTTTATTCTAATACCTCCCTGCACTGGGGTTTATTCTAATACCTCCCAGCACTAGGGTTTATTCTAATACCTCCCAGCTCTAGGGTTTATTCTATTACCTCCCAGCTGTAGGGTTTATTCTAATACCTCCCAGCACTAGGGTTTATTCTAATACCTCCCAGCTCTGGGGTTTATTCTAATACCTCCCAGCACTGGGGTATCTCTAATATCTCCCAGCACTGGGGTTTATTCTAATACCTCCCAACTCTAGGGTTTATTCTAATACCTCCCAGAACTGGGGTTATTCTAATACCTCCCAGCACTAGGGTTTTATTCTAATACCTCGCAGCACTGGGGTTTATTCTAATACCTCCCAGCACTGGGGTTTATTCTAATACCTCCCAGCACTGGGGTTTATTCTAATACCTCCCAGCACTGGGGTTTATTCTAATACCTCCCAGCACTGGGGTTTATTCTAATACCTCCCAGCACTGGGGTTTATTCTAATACCTCCCAGCTCTAGGGTTTATTCTCATACCTCCCAGCACTGGGGTTTATTCTACTACCTCCCAGCACTGGGGTTTATTTTAATACCTCCCAGCACTGGGGTTTATTCTAATACCTCCCAGCACTAGGGTTTATTCTAATACCTCCCAGCACTGGGGTTTATTGTAATACCTCCCAGCTCTAGGGTTTATTCTAATAACTCCCAGCACTGGGGTTTATTCTAACACCTCCCAGCACTGGGGTTTATTCTAATACCTCCCAGCACTGGGGTTTATTCTAATACCTGCCAGGTCTGGGGTTTATTCTAATACCTCCAAGCACTAGGGTTTATTCTAATACCTCCCAGCACTAGGGTTTATTCTAATACCTCCCAGCACTGTGGTTTATTCTAATACCTCCCAGCACTGGGGTTTATTCTAATACCTCCCAGCACTGGGGTTTATTCTAATACCTCCCAGTACTGGGGTTTATTCTAATACCTCCCAGCACTGGGGTTTATTCTAATACCTCCCAGTACTGGGGTTTATTCTAATACCTCCCAGCACTGGGGTTTATTCTAATACCTCCCAGCTCTAGGGTTTATTCTAATACCTCCTGGCACTGTGGTTTATTCTAATACCTCCCAGCACTGGGGTTTATTCTAATACCTCCCAGCACTGGGGTTTATTATAAAACCTCCCAGCTCTGGGGTTTATTCCAACACCTCCCAGCACTGGGGTTTATTCTAACACGTCCCAGCACGAGGGTTTATTCTAATACCTCCCAGCACTGGGGTTTATTCTAATACCTCCCAGCACTAGGGTTTATTCTAATACCTCCCAGCACTTGGGTTTATTCTCATACCTCCCAGCACTGGGGTTTTTTCTAATACCTCGCAGCACTGGGGTTAATTCCAATACCTCCCAGCACTGGGGCTTATTCTAATACCTCCCAGCACTGGGGTTTATTCTAATACCTCCCAGCTGTAGGGTTTATTCTAATACCTCCCAGCTCTAGGGTTTATTCTAATACATCCCAGCACTAGGGTTTATTCTAATAGCTCCCAGCTCTAGGGTTTATTCTAATACCTCCCAGCACTGGGGTTTATACTAATACCTCCCAGCACTGGGGTTTATTCTAATACCTCCCAGCACTAGGGTTTATTCTAATACCTCCCAGCACTGGGGTTTATTGTAATACCTCCCAGCTCTAGGGTTTATTCTAATACCTCCCAGCACTGGGGTTTATTCTAATACCTCCCAGCACTGGGGTTTATTCTAATACCTCCCAGCACTGGGGTTTATTCTAATACCTCCCAGCACTGGGGTTTATTCTAATACCTCCCAGCACTGGGGTTTATTCTAATACCTCCCAGCACTGGGGTTTATTCTAATACCTCCCAGCTCTAGGGTTTATTCTCATACCTCCCAGCACTGGGGTTTATTCTAATACCTCCCAGCACTGGGGTTTATTCTACTACCTCCCAGCACTGGGGTTTATTTTAATACCTCCAAGCACAAGGGTTTATTCTAATACCTCCCAGCACTGGGGTTTATTCTAATACCTCCCAGCTCTAGTGTTTATTCTAATACCTCCCAGCACTGGGGTTTATTCTAATACCTCCCAGCACTGGGGTTTATTCTAATACCTCCCAGCACTGGGGTTTATTCTAATACCTGCCAGGTCTGGGGTTTATTCTAATACCTCCAAGCACTCGGGTTTATTCTAATACCTCCCAGCTCTACGGATTATTCCAATACCTCCCAGCTCTAGGGATTATTCTAATACCTCCCAGCACTAGGGTTTATTCTAATACCTCCCAGCACTGGGGTTTATTCTAATACCACCCAGCACTGGGGTTTATTCTAATACCTCCCAGCACTGGGTTTTATTCTAATGCCTCCCAGCACTGGGGTTTATTCTAATACCTCCCAGTACTGGGGTTTATTCTAATACCTCCCAGCACTGGGGTTTATTCTAATACCTCCCAGTACTGGGGTTTATTCTAATACCTCCCAGCACTGGGGTTTATTCTAATACCTCCCAGCACTGGGGTTTATTCTAATACCTGCCAGGTCTGGGGTTTATTCTAATACCTCCAAGCACTCGGGTTTATTCTAATACCTCCCAGCTCTACGGATTATTCCAATACCTCCCAGCTCTAGGGATTATTCTAATACCTCCCAGCACTAGGGTTTATTCTAATACCTCCCAGCACTGGGGTTTATTCTAATAACACCCAGCACTGGGGTTTATTCTAATACCTCCCAGCACTGGGTTTTATTCTAATGCCTCCCAGCACTGGGGTTTATTCTAATACCTCCCAGTACTGGGGTTTATTCTAATACCTCCCAGCACTGGGGTTTATTCTAATACCTCCCAGTACTGGGGTTTATTCTAATACCTCCCAGCACTGGGGCTTATTCTAATACCTCCCAGCACTGGGGTTTATTCTAATACCTCCCAGCACTGGGGCTTATTCTAATACCTCCCAGCACTGGGGCTTATTCTAATACCTCCCAGTACTGGGGTTTATTCTAATACCTCCCAGCACTGGGGTTTATTCTAATACCTCCCAGTACTGGGGTTTATTCTAATACCTCCCAGCACTGGGGCTTATTCTAATACCTCCCAGCACTGGGGTTTATTCTAATACCTCCCAGCACTGGGGTTTATTCTAATACCTCCCAGCACTGGGGTTTATTCTAATACCTCCCAGCACTGGGGTTTATTCTAATACCTCCCAGCACTGGGTATTATACTAATACCTCCCAGCACTGGGGTTTATTCTAATACCTCCCAGCACTGGGATTAATTCTAATACCTCAGAGCACTGGGGTTTATTCTAATACCTCCCAGCTCTAGGGTTTATTCTAATATCTCCCAGCACTAGGGTTTATTCTAATATCTCCCAGCACTTGGGTTTATTCTAATACCTCCCAGCACTGGGATTTATTCTAATACCTCCCAGCACTGGGGTTTATTCTAATACCTCCCAGCACTGGGGTTTATTCTAATACTTCCCAGCACTGGGGTTTATTCTAATACCTCCCAGCACTGGGGTTTATTCTAATACCTCCCAGCACTGGGGTTTATTCTAATACATCCCAGCACTAGGGTTTATTCTAATACCTCCCAGCACCAGGGGTTATTCTAATACCTCCCAACTCTAGGGTTTATTCTAATACCTCCCAGCACTAGGGTTTATTCTAATACCTCCCAGCTCTAGGGTTTATTCTAATACCTCCCAGCTCTAGGATTTATTCTAATACCTCCCAGCACGAGGGTTTATTCTAATACCTCCCAGCACTGGGGTTTATCCTAATACCTCCCAGCACTGGGGTTTATTCTAATACCTCCCAGCTCTAGGGTTTATTCTAATACCTCCCTGCTCTAGGGTTTATTCTAATACCTCCCAGCACTAGGGTTTATTCTAATACCTCCCAGCTCTAGGGTTTATTCTAATACCTCCCAGCTCTAGGGTTTATTCTAATACCTCCCAGCACTAGGGTTTATTCTAATACCTCCCAGCACTGGGGTTTATTCTAATACCTCCTAGCACTGGGGCTTATTCTAATACCTCCCAGCACTGGGGTTTATTCTAATACCTCCCAGCACTGGGGTTTATTCTAATACCTCCCAGCACTAGGGTTTATTCTAATACCTCCCAGCACTAGGGTTTATTCTAATACCTCCCAGCACTGGGGTTTATTCTAATACCTCCCAGCACTAGGGTTTATTCTAATACCTCCCAGCTCTAGGGTTTATTCTAATACCTCCCAGCACTGGGGTTTATTCTAATACCTCCCAGCACTAGGGTTTATTCTAATACCTCCCAGCTCTCGGATTTATTCTAATACCTCCCAGAACTGGGGTTTATTCTAATACCTCCCAGCACTAGGGTTTATTCTAATACCTCCCAGCATTCAGGTTTATTCTAATACCTCCCAGAACTGGGGTTTATTCTAATACCTCCCAGCACTAGGGTTTATTCTAATACCTCCCAACTCTATGGTTTAGTCTAATACCTCCCAGCACTGGGGTTTATTCTAATACCTCCCAGCACTGGGGTTTATTCTAATACCTCCCAGCACTGAGGTTTATTCTAATACCTCCCAGCACTGGGGTTTATTCTAATACCTCCCAGCACGAGGGTTTATTCTAATACCTCCCAGCACTGGGGTTTATTCTAATACCTCCCAGCACGAGGGTTTATTCTAATACCTCCCAGCCCTGGGGTTTATTCTAATACCTCCCAGCACTGGGGTTTATTCTAATACCTCCCAGCACTGGGGTTTATTCTAATACCTCCCAGCACGAGGGTTTATTCTAATACCTCCCAGCCCTGGGGTTTATTCTAATACCTCCCAGCACTGGGGTTTATTCTAATACCTCCCAGCACTGGGGTTTATTCTAATACCTCCCAGCACTGGGGTTTATTCTAATACCTCACAGCTCTCGGGTTTATTCTAAAACCTCCCAGCACTAGGGTTTATTCGAATAGCTCCCAGCTCTAGGGTTTATTCTAATAACTCCCAGCACTAGGGTTTATTCGAATACCTCCCAGCTCTCGGGTTTATTCTAATACCTCCCAGCACCGGGGTTTATTCTAATACCTCCCAGCTCTAGGGTTTATTCTAATACCTCCTGGCACTGTGGTTTATTCTAATACCTCCCAGCACTGGGGTTTATTCTAATACCTCCCAGCACAAGGGTTTATTCTAATACCTCCCAGCTGTAGGGTTTATTCTAATACCTCCCAGCACTGGGGTTTATTCTAATACCTCCCAGCACTGGGGTTTATTCTAATACCTCCCAGCACTGGGGTTTATTCTGATACCTCCCAGCTCTAGGGTTTATTCTAATACGTCCCAGCACTGGGGTTTATTCTAATACCTCCCAGCACTGGGGTTTATTCTAATACCTCCCAGCACTGGGGTTTATTCTAATACCTCCCAGCACTGGGGTTTATTCTAATACCTCCCAGCACTGGGGTTTATTCTAATACCTCCCAGCACTGGGGTTTATTTTGAAACCTCCCAGCTCTGGGGTTTATTCCAATACCTCCCAGCACTGGGGTTTATTCTAATACGTCCCAGCACGAGGGTTTATTCTAATACCTCCCAGCACTGGGGTTTATTCTAATACCTCCCAGCACTAGGGTTTATTCTAATACCTCCCAGCACTTGGGTTTATTCTAATACCTCCCAGCACTGGGGTTTTTTCTAATACCTCCCAGCACTGGGGTAAATTCCAATACCTCCCAGCACTGGGGCTTATTCTAATACCTCCCAGCACTGGGGTTTATTCTAATACCTCCCAGCACTGGGGTTTATTCTAATAGCTGCCAGGTCTGGGGTTTATTCTAATACCTCCAAGCACTCGGGTTTATTCTAATACCTCCCAGCTCTACGGATTATTCCAATACCTCCCAGCTCTAGGGATTATTCTAATACCTCCCAGCACTAGGGTTTATTCTAATACCTCCCAGCACTGGGGTTTATTCTAATACCACCCAGCACTGGGGTTTATTCTAATACCTCCCAGCACTGGGTTTTATTCTAATGCCTCCCAGCACTGGGGTTTATTCTAATACCTCCCAGTACTGGGGTTTATTCTAATACCTCCCAGGACTGGGGTTTATTCTAATACCTCCCAGTACTGGGGTTTATTCTAATACCTCCCAGCACTGGGGTTTATTCTAATACCTCCCAGCACTAGGGTTTATTCTAATACCTCCCAGCACTAAGGTTTATTCTAATACCTCCCAGCACTGGGGTTTATTCTAATACCTCCCAGCACTGGGTATTATACTAATACCTCCCAGCACTGGGGTTTATTCTAATACCTCCCAGCACTGGGATTTATTCTAATACCTCCCAGCACTGGGGTTTATTCTAATACTTCCCAGCACTGGGGTTTATTCTAATACCTCCCAGCACTGGGGTTTATTCTAATACCTCCCAGCACTGGGGTTTATTCTAATACATCCCAGCACTAGGGTTTATTCTAATACCTCCCAGCACCAGGGGTTATTCTAATACCTCCCAACTCTAGGGTTTATTCTAATACCTCCCAGCACTAGGGTTTATTCTAATACCTCCCAGCTCTAGGGTTTATTCTAATACCTCCCAGCTCTAGGATTTATTCTAATACCTCCCAGCACGAGGGTTTATTCTAATACCTCCCAGCACTGGGGTTTATCCTAATACCTCCCAGCACTGGGGTTTATTCTAATACCTCCCAGCTCTAGGGTTTATTCTAATACCTCCCTGCTCTAGGGTTTATTCTAATACCTCCCAGCACTGGGGTTTATTCTAATACCTCCCAGCACTAGGGTTTATTCTAATACCTCCCAGCTCTAGGGTTTATTCTAATACCTCCCAGCACTGGGGTTTATTCTAATACCTCCCAGCACTGGGGTTTATTCTAATACCTCCCAGCACTAGGGTTTATTCTAATACCTCCCAGCTCTCGGATTTATTCTAATACCTCCCAGAACTGGGGTTTATTCTAATACCTCCCAGCACTAGGGTTTATTCTAATACCTCCCAGCATTCAGGTTTATTCTAATACCTCCCAGAACTGGGGTTTATTCTAATACCTCCCAGCACTAGGGTTTATTCTAATACCTCCCAACTCTATGGTTTAGTCTAATACCTCCCAGCACTGGGGTTTATTCTAATACCTCCCAGCACTGGGGTTTATTCTAATACCTCCCAGCACTGAGGTTTATTCTAATACCTCCCAGCACTGGGGTTTATTCTAATACCTCCCAGCACGAGGGTTTATTCTAATACCTCCCAGCACTGGGGTTTATTCTAATACCTCCCAGCACGAGGGTTTATTCTAATACCTCCCAGCCCTGGGGTTTATTCTAATACCTCCCAGCACTGGGGTTTATTCTAATACCTCCCAGCACTGGGGTTTATTCTAATACCTCCCAGCACGAGGGTTTATTCTAATACCTCCCAGCCCTGGGGTTTATTCTAATACCTCCCAGCACTGGGGTTTATTCTAATACCTCCCAGCACTGGGGTTTATTCTAATACCTCCCAGCACTGGGGTTTATTCTAATACCTCACAGCTCTCGGGTTTATTCTAAAACCTCCCAGCACTAGGGTTTATTCGAATAGCTCCCAGCTCTAGGGTTTATTCTAATAACTCCCAGCACTAGGGTTTATTCGAATACCTCCCAGCTCTCGGGTTTATTCTAATACCTCCCAGCACCGGGGTTTATTCTAATACCTCCCAGCTCTAGGGTTTATTCTAATACCTCCTGGCACTGTGGTTTATTCTAATACCTCCCAGCACTGGGGTTTATTCTAATACCTCCCAGCACAAGGGTTTATTCTAATACCTCCCAGCTGTAGGGTTTATTCTAATACCTCCCAGCACTGGGGTTTATTCTAATACCTCCCAGCACTGGGGTTTATTCTAATACCTCCCAGCACTGGGGTTTATTCTGATACCTCCCAGCTCTAGGGTTTATTCTAATACGTCCCAGCACTGGGGTTTATTCTAATACCTCCCAGCACTGGGGTTTATTCTAATACCTCCCAGCACTGGGGTTTATTCTAATACCTCCCAGCACTGGGGTTTATTCTAATACCTCCCAGCACTGGGGTTTATTCTAATACCTCCCAGCACTGGGGTTTATTTTGAAACCTCCCAGCTCTGGGGTTTATTCCAATACCTCCCAGCACTGGGGTTTATTCTAATACGTCCCAGCACGAGGGTTTATTCTAATACCTCCCAGCACTGGGGTTTATTCTAATACCTCCCAGCACTAGGGTTTATTCTAATACCTCCCAGCACTTGGGTTTATTCTAATACCTCCCAGCACTGGGGTTTTTTCTAATACCTCCCAGCACTGGGGTAAATTCCAATACCTCCCAGCACTGGGGCTTATTCTAATACCTCCCAGCACTGGGGTTTATTCTAATACCTCCCAGCACTGGGGTTTATTCTAATAGCTGCCAGGTCTGGGGTTTATTCTAATACCTCCAAGCACTCGGGTTTATTCTAATACCTCCCAGCTCTACGGATTATTCCAATACCTCCCAGCTCTAGGGATTATTCTAATACCTCCCAGCACTAGGGTTTATTCTAATACCTCCCAGCACTGGGGTTTATTCTAATACCACCCAGCACTGGGGTTTATTCTAATACCTCCCAGCACTGGGTTTTATTCTAATGCCTCCCAGCACTGGGGTTTATTCTAATACCTCCCAGTACTGGGGTTTATTCTAATACCTCCCAGGACTGGGGTTTATTCTAATACCTCCCAGTACTGGGGTTTATTCTAATACCTCCCAGCACTGGGGTTTATTCTAATACCTCCCAGCACTGGGGTTTATTCTAATACCTCCCAGCACTAAGGTTTATTCTAATACCTCCCAGCACTGGGGTTTATTCTAATACCTCCCAGCACTGGGATTTATTCTAATACCTCCCAGCACTGGGGTTTATTCTAATACTTCCCAGCACTGGGGTTTATTCTAATACCTCCCAGCACTGGGGTTTATTCTAATACCTCCCAGCACTGGGGTTTATTCTAATACCTCCCAGCACTGGGGTTTATTCTAATACCTCCCAGCACTGGGGTTTATTCTAATACCTCCCAGCACTAAGGTTTATTCTAATACCTCCCAGCACTGGGGTTTATTCTAATACCTCCCAGCACTGGGGTTTATTCTAATACCTCCCAGCACTGGGGTTTATTCTAATACCTCCCAGCACTAGGGCTTATTCTAATACCTCCCAGCACTAAGGTTTATTCTAATACCTCCCAGCACTGGGGTTTATTCTAATACCTCCCAGCACTGGGTATTATACTAATACCTCCCAGCACTGGGGTTTATTCTAATACCTCCCAGCACTGGGATTTATTCTAATACCTCCCAGCACTGGGGTTTATTCTAATACTTCCCAGCACTGGGGTTTATTCTAATACCTCCCAGCACTGGGGTTTATTCTAATACCTCCCAGCACTGGGGTTTATTCTAATACCTCCCAGCACTGGGGTTTATTCTAATACCTCCCAGCACTAGGGTTTATTCTAATACCTCCCAGCACTGGGGTTTATTCTAATACCTCCCAGCACTAGGGTTTATTCTAATACCTCCCAGCACCAGGGGTTATTCTAATACCTCCCAACTCTAGGGTTTATTCTAATACCTCCCAGCTCTAGGGTTTATTCTAATACCTCCCAGCTCTAGGGTTTATTCTAATACCTCCCAGCTCTAGGATTTATTCTAATACCTCCCAGCACGAGGGTTTATTCTAATACCTCCCAGCACTGGGGTTTATCCTAATACCTCCCAGCACTGGGGTTTATTCTAATACCTCCCAGCTCTAGGGTTTATTCTAATACCTCCCTGCTCTAGGGTTTATTCTAATACCTCCCAGCACTAGGGTTTATTCTAATACCTCCCAGCTCTAGGGTTTATTCTAATACCTCCCAGCTCTAGGGTTTATTCTAATACCTCCCAGCACTAGGGTTTATTCTAATACCTCCCAGCACTGGGGTTTATTCTAATACCTCCTAGCACTGGGGCTTATTCTAATACCTCCCAGCACTGGGGTTTATTCTAATACCTCCCAGCACTAGGGTTTATTCTAATACCTCCCAGCACTGGGGTTTATTCTAATACCTCCCAGCACTAGGGTTTATTCTAATACCTCCCAGCACTAGGGTTTATTCTAATACCTCCCAGCACTGGGGTTTATTCTAATACCTCCCAGCACTAGGGTTTATTCTAATACCTCCCAGCTCTAGGGTTTATTCTAATACCTCCCAGCACTGGGGTTTATTCTAATACCTCCCAGCACTAGGGTTTATTCTAATACCTCCCAGCTCTCGGATTTATTCTAATACCTCCCAGAACTGGGGTTTATTCTAATACCTCCCAGCACTAGGGTTTATTCTAATACCTCCCAGCATTCAGGTTTATTCTAATACCTCCCAGAACTGGGGTTTATTCTAATACCTCCCAGCACTAGGGTTTATTCTAATACCTCCCAACTCTATGGTTTAGTCTAATACCTCCCAGCACTAGGGTTTATTCTAATACCTCCCAGCACTGGGGTTTATTCTAATACCTCCCAGCACTGAGGTTTATTCTAATACCTCCCAGCACTGGGGTTTATTCTAATACCTCCCAGCACGAGGGTTTATTCTAATACCTCCCAGCACTGGGGTTTATTCTAATACCTCCCAGCACGAGGGTTTATTCTAATACCTCCCAGCCCTGGGGTTTATTCTAATACCTCCCAGCACTGGGGTTTATTCTAATACCTCCCAGCACTGGGGTTTATTCTAATACCTCCCAGCACGAGGGTTTATTCTAATACCTCCCAGCCCTGGGGTTTATTCTAATACCTCCCAGCACTGGGGTTTATTCTAATACCTCCCAGCACTGGGGTTTATTCTAATACCTCCCAGCACTGGGGTTTATTCTAATACCTCCCAGCACTGGGGTTTATTCTAATACCTCCCAGCACTGGGGTTTATTCTAATACCTCCCAGCACTGGGGTTTATTCTAATACCTCCCAGCTCTCGGGTTTATTCTAAAACCTCCCAGCACTAGGGTTTATTCGAATAGCTCCCAGCTCTAGGGTTTATTCTAATACCTCCCAGCACTAGGGTTTATTCGAATACCTCCCAGCTCTCGGGTTTATTCTAATACCTCCCAGCACCGGGGTTTATTCTAATACCTCCCAGCTCTAGGGTTTATTCTAATACCTCCTGGCACTGTGGTTTATTCTAATACCTCCCAGCACTGGGGTTTATTCTAATACCTCCCAGCACAAGGGTTTATTCTAATACCTCCCAGCTGTAGGGTTTATTCTAATACCTCCCAGCACTGGGGTTTATTCTAATACCTCCCAGCACTGGGGTTTATTCTAATACCTCCCAGCACTGGGGTTTATTCTGATACCTCCCAGCTCTAGGGTTTATTCTAATACGTCCCAGCACTGGGGTTTATTCTAATACCTCCCAGCACTGGGGTTTATTCTAATACCTCCCAGCACTGGGGTTTATTCTAATACCTCCCAGCACTGGGGTTTATTCTAATACCTCCCAGCACTGGGGTTTATTCTAATACCTCCCAGCACTGGGGTTTATTATGAAACCTCCCAGCTCTGGGGTTTATTCCAATACCTCCCAGCACTGGGGTTTATTCTAATACGTCCCAGCACGAGGGTTTATTCTAATACCTCCCAGCACTGGGGTTTATTCTAATACCTCCCAGCACTAGGGTTTATTCTAATACCTCCCAGCACTTGGGTTTATTCTAATACCTCCCAGCACTGGGGTTTTTTCTAATACCTCCCAGCACTGGGGTAAATTCCAATACCTCCCAGCACTGGGGCTTATTCTAATACCTCCCAGCACTGGGGTTTATTCTAATACCTCCCAGCACTGGGGTTTATTCTAATACCTGCCAGGTCTGGGGTTTATTCTAATACCTCCAAGCACTCGGGTTTATTCTAATACCTCCCAGCTCTACGGATTATTCCAATACCTCCCAGCTCTAGGGATTATTCTAATACCTCCCAGCACTGGGGTTTATTCTAATACCTCCCAGCACTGGGGTTTATTCTAATACCTCCCAGCACTGGGGTTTATTCTAATACCTCCCAGCACTGGGGTTTATTCTAATACCTCCCAGCACTGGGGTTTATTCTAATACCTCCCAGCACTGGGGTTTATTATGAAACCTCCCAGCTCTGGGGTTTATTCCAATACCTCCCAGCACTGGGGTTTATTCTAATACGTCCCAGCACGAGGGTTTATTCTAATACCTCCCAGCACTGGGGTTTATTCTAATACCTCCCAGCACTAGGGTTTATTCTAATACCTCCCAGCACTTGGGTTTATTCTAATACCTCCCAGCACTGGGGTTTTTTCTAATACCTCCCAGCACTGGGGTAAATTCCAATACCTCCCAGCACTGGGGCTTATTCTAATACCTCCCAGCACTGGGGTTTATTCTAATACCTCCCAGCACTGGGGTTTATTCTAATACCTGCCAGGTCTGGGGTTTATTCTAATACCTCCAAGCACTCGGGTTTATTCTAATACCTCCCAGCTCTACGGATTATTCCAATACCTCCCAGCTCTAGGGATTATTCTAATACCTCCCAGCACTGGGGTTTATTCTAATACCACCCAGCACTGGGGTTTATTCTAATACCTCCCAGCACTGGGTTTTATTCTAATGCCTCCCAGCACTGGGGTTTATTCTAATACCTCCCAGTACTGGGGTTTATTCTAATACCTCCCAGCACTGGGGTTTATTCTAATACCTCCCAGTACTGGGGTTTATTCTAATACCTCCCAGCACTGGGGTTTATTCTAATACCTCCCAGCTCTAGGGCTTATTCTAATACCTCCCAGCACTGGGGTTTATTCTAATACCTCCCAGCACTGGGTATTATACTAATACCTCCCAGCACTGGGGTTTATTCTAATACCTCCCAGCACTGGGATTAATTCTAATACCTCCCAGCACTGGGGTTTATTCTAATACCTCCCAGCTCTAGGGTTTATTCTAATATCTCCCAGCACTAGGGTTTATTCTAATATCTCCCAGCACTTGGGTTTATTCTAATACCTCCCAGCACTGGGATTTATTCTAATACCTCCCAGCACTGGGGTTTATTCTAATACCTCCCAGCACTGGGGTTTATTCTAATACTTCCCAGCACTGGGGTTTATTCTAATACCTCCCAGCACTGGGGTTTATTCTAATACCTCCCAGCACTGGGGTTTATTCTAATACCTCCCAGCACCAGGGGTTATTCTAATACCTCCCAACTCTAGGGTTTATTCTAATACCTCCCAGCACGAGGGTTTATTCTAATACCTCCCAGCTCTAGGGTTTATTCTAATATCTCCCAGCTCTAGGATTTATTCTAATACCTCCCAGCACGAGGGTTTATTCTAGTACCTCCCAGCACTGGGGTTTATCCTAATACCTCCCAGCACTGGGGTTTATTCTAATACCTCCCAGCACTAGGGTTTATTCTAATACCTCCCAGCTGTAGGGTTTATTCTAATACCTCCCAGCACTGGGGTTTATTCTAATACCTCCCAGCACTGGGGTTTATTCTAATACCTCCCAGCACTGGGGTTTATTCTGACACCTCCCAGCTCTAGGGTTTATTCTAATACCTCCCAGCACTGGGGTTTATTCTAATACCTCCCAGCACTGGGGTTTATTCTAATACCTCCCAGCACTGGGGTTTATTCTAATACCTCCCAGCACTGGGGTTTATTCTAATACCTCCCAGCACTGGGGTTTATTCTAATACCTCCCAGCACTGGGGTTTATTCTAATACCTCCCAGCACTGGGGTTTATTCTAATACCTCCCAGCACTGGGGTTTATTCTAATACGTCCCAGCACGAGGGTTTATTCTAATACCTCCCAGCACTGGGGTTTATTCTAATACCTCCCAGCACTAGGGTTTATTCTAATACCTCCCAGCACTTGGGTTTATTCTAATACCTCCCAGCACTGGGGTTTTTTCTAATACCTCCCAGCACAGGGGTAAATTCCAATACCTCCCAGCACTGGGGCTTATTCTAATACCTCCCAGCACTGGGTTTTATTCTAATACCTCCCAGCTCTAGGGTTTATTCTAATACCTCCCAGCTCTAGGGTTTATTCTAATACATCCCAGCACCAGGGTTTATTCTAATAGCTCCCAGCTCTAGGGTTTATTCTAATACCTCCCAGCACTGGGGTTTATTCTAATACCTCCCAGCACTGGGGTTTATTCTAATACCTCCCAGCACTAGGGTTTATTCTAATACCTCCCAGCACTGGGGTTTATTGTAATACCTCCCAGCTCTAGGGTTTATTCTAATACCTCCCAGCACTGGGGTTTATTCTAATACCTCCCAGCACTGGGGTTTATTCTAATACCTCCCAGCACTGGGGTTTATTCTAATACCTCCCAGCACTGGGGTTTATTCTAATACCTCCCAGCACTGGGGTTTATTCTAATACCTCCCAGCACTGGGGTTTGTTCTAATACCTCCCAGCACTGGGGTTTATTCTAATACCTCCCAGCACTGGGGTTTTTTCTAATACCTCCCAGCTCTAGGGTTTATTCTCATACCTCCCAGCACTGGGGTTTATTCTAATACCTCCCAGCTCTAGGGTTTATTCTAATACCTCCCAGCACTGGGGTTTATTCTAATACCTCCCAGCACTGGGGTTTATTCTAATACCTCCCAGCACTGGGTATTATACTAATACCTCCCAGCACTGGGGTTTATTCTAATACCTCCCAGCACTGGGATTAATTCTAATACCTCCCAGCACTGGGGTTTATTCTAATACCTCCCAGCTCTCGGGTTTATTCTAATATCTCCCAGCACTAGGGTTTATTCTAATATCTCCCAGCACTTGGGTTTATTCTAATACCTCCAAGCACTGGGATTTATTCTAATACCTCCCAGCACTGGGGTTTATTCTAATACCTCCCAGCACTGGGGTTTATTCTAATACTTCCCAGCACTGGGGTTTATTCTAATACCTCCCAGCACTGGGGTTTATTCTAATACCTCCCAGCACTGGGGTTTATTCTAATACATCCCAGCACTAGGGTTTATTCTAATACCTCACAGCACTAGGGTTTATTCTAATACCTCCCAGCTCTAGGGTTTATTCTAATACCTCCCAGCTCTAGGATTTATTCTAATACCTCCCAGCACGAGGGTTTATTCTAATACCTCCCAGCACTGGGGTTTATCCTAATACCTCCCAGCACTGGGGTTTATTCTAATACCTCCCAGCTCTCGGGTTTATTCTAATACCTCCCAGCTCTCGGGTTTATTCTAATACCTCCCAGCACTAGGGTTTATTCTAATACCTCCCAGCTCTAGGGTTTATTCTAATACCTCCCAGCTCTAGGGTTTATTCTAATACCTCCCAGCACTCGGGTTTATTCTAATACCTCCCAGCACTGGGGTTTATTCTAATACATCCCAGCACTGGGGTTTATTCTAATACCTCCCAGCTCTAGGGTTTATTGTAATACCTCCCAGCACTCGGGTTTATTCTAATACCTCCTAGCACTGGGGCTTATTCTAATACCTCCCAGCACTGCGGTTTATTCTAATACCTCCCAGCACTAGGGTTTATTCTAATACCTCCCAGCACTGGGGTTTATTCTAATACCTCCCAGCACTAGGGTTTATTCTAATACCTCCCAGCTCTAGGGTTTATTCTAATACCTCCCAGCACTGGGGTTTTTTCTAATACCTCCCAGCAGTAGGGTTTATTCTAATACCTCCCAGCTCTCGGGTTTATTCTAATACCTCCCAGCACTGGGGTTTATTCTAATACCTCCCAGCACTAGGGTTTATTCTAATACCTCCCAGAACTGGGGTTTATTCTAATACTTCCCAGCACTAGGGTTTATTCTAATACCTCCCAACTCTATGGTTTAGTCTAATACCTCCCAGCACTGGGGTTTATTCTAATACCTCCCAGCACTAGGGTTTATTCTAATACCTCCCAGCACTGGGGTTTATTCTAATACCTCCCAGCACTGGGGTTTATTCTAATACCTCCCAGCCCTGGGGTTTATTCTAATACCTCCCAGTACTGGGGTTTATTCTAATACCTCCCAGCACTGGGGTTTATTCTAATAACTCCCAGCACTGGGGTTTATTCTAATACCTCCTAGCTCTCGGGTTTATTCTAAAACCTCCCAGCACTAGGGTTTATTCTAATAGCTCCCAGCTCTAGGGTTTGTTCTAATACCTCCCAGCACTAGGGTTTATTCTAATACTTCCCAGCTCTAGGGTTTATTCTAATTCCTCCCAGCTCTAGGGTTTATTCTAAAACCTCCCAGCTCTCGGGTTTATTCTAATACCTCCCAGCACTGGGGTTTATTCTAATACCTCCCAGCACTCGGCTTTATTCTAATACCTCCCAGCACTGGGGTTTATTCTAATACCTCCCAGCACGAGGGTTTATTCTAAAAGCTCCCAGCTCTAGGGTTTATTGTAATACCTCCCAGCACTGGGGTTTATTATAATACCTCCCAGAACTGGGGTTTATTCTAATACCTCCCAGCACTAGGGTTTATTCTAATACCTCCCAGCATTAAGGTTTATTCTAATGCCTCCCAGAACTGGGGTTTATTTTAATACCTCCCAGCACTAGGGTTTATTCTAATACCTCCCAACTCTAGGGTTTATTCTAATACCTCCCAGCACTGGGGTTTATTCTAATACCTCCCAGCACTGGGGTTTATTCTAATACCTCCCAGCACTGGGGTTTATTCTAATACCTCCCAGCACTTGGGTTTATTCTAATACCTCCCAGCACTGGGGTTTATTCTAATACCTCCCAGCACTGGGGTTTATTCTAATACCTCCCAGCACTTGGGTTTATTCTAATATCTCCCAGCCCTTGGGTTTATTCTAATACCTCCCAGCACTGGGATTGATTCTAATACCTCCCAGCACTGGGGTTTATTCTAATACCTCCCAGCTCTAGGGTTTATTCAAATACCTCCCAGCACTAGGGTTTATTCTAATACCTCCCAGCTCTAGGGTTTATTCTAATACCTCCCAGCTCTAGGGTTTATTCTAATACCTCCCAGCTCTAGGGTTTATTCTAATACCTCACAGCACTGGGTGTTATTCTAATACCTCCCAGCGCTGGGGTTTATTCTAATACCTCCCAGTACTGGGGTTTATTCTAATACCTCCCAGCACTGGGGTTTATTCTAATACCTCCCAGTACTGGGGTTTATTCTAATACCTCCCAGCACTGGGGTTTATTCTAATACCTCCCAGCTCTAGGGTTTATTCTAATATCTCCCAGCACTGGGGTTTATTCTAATACCTCCCAGCACTGGGGTTTATTCTAATACCTCCCAGCACTGGGGTTTATTCTAATATCTCCCAGCACTGGGGTTTATTCTAATACCTCCCAGCACTGGGGTTTATTCTAATACCTCCCAGCACTGGGTATTATACTAATACCTCCCAGCACTGGGGTTTATTCTAATACCTCCCAGCACTGGGATTAATTCTAATACCTCCCAGCACTGGGGTTTATTCTAATACCTCCCAGCTCTCGGGTTTATTCTAATATCTCCCAGCACTAGGGTTTATTCTAATATCTCCCAGCTCTAGGGTTTATTCTAATACCTCCCAGTACTGGGGTTTATTCTAATACCTCCAAGCACTGGGATTTATTCTAATACCTCCCAGCACTGGGGTTTATTCTAATACCTCCCAGCACTGGGGTTTATTCTAATACTTCCCAGCACTGGGGTTTATTCTAATACCTCCCAGCACTGGGGTTTATTCTAATACCTCCCAGCACTGGGGTTTATTCTAATACATCCCAGCACTAGGGTTTATTCTAATACCTCCCAGCACCAGGGGTTATTCTAATACCTCCCAACTCTAGGGTTTATTCTAATACCTCCCAGCTCTAGGGTTTATTCTAATACCTCCCAGGTCTAGGATTTATTCTAATACCTCCCAGCACGAGGGTTTATTCTAATACCTCCCAGCACTGGGGTTTATCCTAATACCTCCCAGCACTGGGGTTTATTCTAATACCTCCCAGCTCTCGGGTTTATTCTAATACCTCCCAGCTCTCGGGTTTATTCTAATACCTCCCAGCACTAGGGTTTATTCTAATACCTCCCAGCTCTAGGGTTTATTCTAATACCTCCCAGCTCTAGGGTTTATTCTAATACCTCCCAGCACTCGGGTTTATTCTAATACCTCCCAGCACTGGGGTTTATTCTAATACATCCCAGCACTGGGGTTTATTCTAATACCTCCCAGCTCTAGGGTTTATTGTAATACCTTCCAGCACTCGGGTTTATTCTAATACCTCCTAGCACTGGGGCTTATTCTAATACCTCCCAGCACTGCGGTTTATTCTAATACCTCCCAGCACTAGGGTTTATTCTAATACCTCCCAGCACTGGGGTTTATTCTAATACCTCCCAGCACTAGGGTTTATTCTAATACCTCCCAGCTCTAGGGTTTATTCTAATACCTCCCAGCACTGGGGTTTTTTCTAATACCTCCCAGCAGTAGGGTTTATTCTAATACCTCCCAGCTCTCGGGTTTATTCTAATACCTCCCAGAACTGGGGTTTATTCTAATACCTCCCAGCACTAGGGTTTATTCTAATACCTCCCAGCATTCAGGTTTATTCTAATACCTCCCAGAACTGGGGTTTATTCTAATACTTCCCAGCACTAGGGTTTATTCTAATACCTCCCAACTCTATGGTTTAGTCTAATACCTCCCAGCACTAGGGTTTATTCTAATACCTCCCAGCACTAGGGTTTATTCTAATACCTCCCAGCACTGGGGTTTATTCTAATACCTCCCAGCACTAGGGTTTATTCTAATACCTCCCAGCCCTGGGGTTTATTCTAATACCTCCCAGTACTGGGGTTTATTCTAATACCTCCCAGCACTGGGGTTTATTCTAATAACTCCCAGCACTGGGGTTTATTCTAATACCTCCCAGCACTGGGTTTTATTCTAATAGCTCCCAGCTCTAGGGTTTGTTCTAATACCTCCCAGCACTAGGGTTTATTCTAATACCTCCCAGCACTGGGTTTTATTCTAATAGCTCCCAGCTCTAGGGTTTGTTCTAATACCTCCCAGCACTAGGGTTTATTCTAATACTTCCCAGCTCTAGGGTTTATTCTAATTCCTCCCAGCTCTAGGGTTTATTCTAAAACCTCCCAGCTCTCGGGTTTATTCTAATACATCCCATCACTGGGGTTTATTCAATACCTCCCAGCACTAGGGTTTATTCTAATACCTCCCAGCACTGGGGTTTATTCTAATACCTCCCAGCAATCGGCTTTATTCTAATACCTCCCAGCACTGGGGTTTATTCTAATACCTCCCAGCACGAGGGTTTATTCTAAAAGCTCCCAGCTCTAGGGTTTATTGTAATACCTCCCAGCACTGGGGTTTATTATAATACCTCCCAGAACTGGGGTTTATTCTAATACCTCCCAGCACTGGGGTTTATTCTAATACCTCCCAGCATTAAGGTTTATTCTAATGCCTCCCAGAACTGGGGTTTATTTTAATACCTCCCAGCACTAGGGTTTCTTCTAATACCTCCCAACTCTAGGGTTTATTCTAATACCTCCCAGCACTGGGGTTTATTCTAATACCTCCCAGCACTGGGGTTTATTCTAATACCTCCCAGCACTGGGGTTTATTCTAATACCTCCCAGCACTTGGGTTTATTCTAATACCTCCCAGCACTGGGGTTTATTCTAATACCTCCCAGCACTGGGGTTTATTCTAATACCTCCCAGCACTTGGGTTTATTCTAATATCTCCCAGCCCTTGGGTTTATTCTAATACCTCCCAGCACTGGGATTGATTCTAATACCTCCCAGCACTGGGGTTTATTCTAATACCTCCCAGCTCTAGGGTTTATTCAAATACCTCCCAGCACTAGGGTTTATTCTAATACCTCCCAGCTCTAGGGTTTATTCTAATACCTCCCAGCTCTAGGGTTTATTCTAATACCTCCCAGCTCTAGGGTTTATTCTAATACCTCCCAGCACTGGGTGTTATTCTAATACCTCCCAGCGCTGGGGTTTATTCTAATACCTCCCAGTACTGGGGTTTATTCTAATACCTCCCAGCACTGGGGTTTATTCTAATACCTCCCAGTACTGGGGTTTATTCTAATACCTCCCAGCACTGGGGTTTATTCTAATACCTCCCAGCTCTAGGGTTTATTCTAATACCTCCCAGCACTGGGGTTTATTCTAATATCTCCCAGCACTGGGGTTTATTCTAATACCTCCCAGCACTGGGGTTTATTCTAATACCTCCCAGCACTGGGTATTATACTAATACCTCCCAGCACTGGGGTTTATTCTAATACCTCCCAGCACTGGGATTAATTCTAATACCTCCCAGCACTGGGGTTTATTCTAATACCTCCCAGCTCTCGGGTTTATTCTAATATCTCCCAGCACTAGGGTTTATTCTAATACCTCCCAGCACTGGGGTTTATTCTAATACCTCCCAGCTCTCGGGTTTATTCTAATACCTCCCAGCACTGGGGTTTATTCTAATACCTCCCAGCACTGGGGTTTATTCTAATACCTCCCAGCTCTCGGGTTTATTCTAATATCTCCCAGCTCTAGGGTTTATTCTAATACCTCCCAGTACTGGGGTTTATTCTAATACCTCCAAGCACTGGGATTTATTCTAATACCTCCCAGCACTGGGGTTTATTCTAATACCTCCCAGCACTGGGGTTTATTCTAATACTTCCCAGCACTGGGGTTTATTCTAATACCTCCCAGCACTGGGGTTTATTCTAATACCTCCCAGCACTGGGGTTTATTCTAATACATCCCAGCACTAGGGTTTATTCTAATACCTCCCAGCACCAGGGGTTATTCTAATACCTCCCAACTCTAGGGTTTATTCTAATACCTCCCAGCTCTAGGGTTTATTCTAATACCTCCCAGGTCTAGGATTTATTCTAATACCTCCCAGCACGAGGGTTTATTCTAATACCTCCCAGCACTGGGGTTTATCCTAATACCTCCCAGCACTGGGGTTTATTCTAATACCTCCCAGCTCTCGGGTTTATTCTAATACCTCCCAGCTCTCGGGTTTATTCTAATACCTCCCAGCACTAGGGTTTATTCTAATACCTCCCAGCTCTAGGGTTTATTCTAATACCTCCCAGCACTGGGGTTTATTCTAATACCTCCCAGCACTAGGGTTTATTCTAATACCTCCCAGCACTGGGGTTTATTCTAATACATCCCAGCACTGGGGTTTATTCTAATACCTCCCAGCTCTAGGGTTTATTGTAATACCTCCCAGCACTCGGGTTTATTCTAATACCTCCTAGCACTGGGGCTTATTCTAATACCTCCCAGCACTGCGGTTTATTCTAATACCTCCCAGCACTAGGGTTTATTCTAATACCTCCCAGCACTGGGGTTTATTCTAATACCTCCCAGCACTAGGGTTTATTCTAATACCTCCCAGCTCTAGGGTTTATTCTAATACCTCCCAGCACTGGGGTTTTTTCTAATACCTCCCAGCAGTAGGGTTTATTCTAATACCTCCCAGCTCTCGGGTTTATTCTAATACCTCCCAGAACTGGGGTTTATTCTAATACCTCCCAGCACTAGGGTTTATTCTAATACCTCCCAGCATTCAGGTTTATTCTAATACCTCCCAGAACTGGGGTTTATTCTAATACCTCCCAGCACTAGGGTTTATTCTAATACCTCCCAGCACTAGGGTTTATTCTAATACCTCCCAGCACTAGGGTTTATTCTAATACCTCCCAGCACTAGGGTTTATTCTAATACCTCCCAGCACTGGGGTTTATTCTAATACCTCCCAGCCCTGGGGTTTATTCTAATACCTCCCAGCACTGGGGTTTATTCTAATACCTCCCAGCCCTGGGGTTTATTCTAATACCTCCCAGTACTGGGGTTTATTCTAATACCTCCCAGCACTGGGGTTTATTCTAATACTTCCCAGCTCTAGGGTTTATTCTAATAGCTCCCAGCTCTAGGGTTTATTCTAATACCTCCCAGCACTGGGGTTTATTCTAATACTTCCCAGCTCTAGGGTTTATTCTAATACTTCCCAGCTCTAGGGTTTATTCTAATAGCTCCCAGCTCTAGGGTTTATTCTAATACTTCCCAGCTCTAGGGTTTATTCTAATACTTCCCAGCTCTAGGGTTTATTCTAATAGCTCCCAGCTCTAGGGTTTATTCTAATACTTCCCAGCTCTAGGGTTTATTCTAATACTTCCCAGCTCTAGGGTTTATTCTAATACTTCCCAGCTCTAGGGTTTATTCTAATACTTCCCAGCTCTAGGGTTTATTCTAATAGCTCCCAGCTCTAGGGTTTATTCTAATACTTCCCAGCTCTAGGGTTTATTCTAATACCTCCCAGCTCTAGGGTTTATTCTAATACCTCCCAGCTCTCGGGTTTATTCTAATACCTCCCAGCACTAGGGTTTATTGTAATACCTCCCAGCACTAGGGTTTATTCTAATACCTCCCAGCACTGGGGTTTATTCTAATACCTCCCAGCACTAGGGTTTATTCTAAAAGCTCCCAGCTCTAGGGTTTATTGTAATACCTCCCAGAACTGGGGTTTATTCTAATACCTCCCAGCACTGGGGTTTATTCTAATACCTCCCAGCATTAAGGTTTATTCTAATGCCTCCCAGAACTGGGGTTTATTTTAATACCTCCCAGCACTAGGGTTTATTCTAATACCTCCCAACTCTAGGGTTTATTCTAATACCTCCCAGCACTGGGGTTTATTCTAATACCTCCCAGCACTGGGGTTTATTCTAATACCTCCCAGCACTGGGGTTTATTCTAATACCTCCCAGCACTTGGGTTTATTCTAATACCTCCTAGCACTGGGGTTTATTCTAATACCTCCCAGCACTGGGGTTTATTCTAATACCTCCCAGCACTTGGGTTTATTCTAATATCTCCCAGCCCTTGGGTTTATTCTAATACCTCCCAGCACTGGGATTGATTCTAATACCTCCCAGCACTGGGGTTTATTCTAATACCTCCCAGCTCTAGGGTTTATTTTAATACCTCCCAGCACTAGGGTTTATTCTAATACCTCCCAGCTCTAGGGTTTATTCTAATACCTCCCAGCTCTAGGGTTTATTCTAATACCTCCCAGCTCTAGGGTTTATTCTAATACCTCCCAGCACAAGGGTTTATTCTAATACCTCCCAGCACTGGGGTTTATTCCAATACCTCCCAGCACTCGGGTTTATTCTAATACCTCCCAGCACTAGGGTTTATTCTAATACCTGCCAGCACTGGGGTTTATTCTCATACCTCCCAGCACTGGGGTTTATTCTAATACCTCCCAGAACTGGGGTTTATTCTAATACCTCCCAGCACTAGGGTTTATTCTAATACCTCCCAGCACTGGGGTTTATTCTAATACCTCCCAGAACTGGGGTTTATTCTAATACCTCCCAGCACTAGGGTTTATTCTAATACCTCCCAGCACTGGGGTTTGTTCTAATACCTCCCAGCACTGGGGTTTATTCTAATACCTCCCAGCACTGGGGTTTATTCAAATACCTCCCAGCACTAGGGTTTATTCTAATACCTCCCAGCACTAGGGTTTATTCTAATACCTCCCAGCACTGGGGTTTATTCAAATACCTCCCTGCACTGGGGTTTATTCTAATACCTCCCAGCACTGGGGTTTATTCTAATACCTCCCAGCACTAGGGTTTATTCTAATACCTCCCAGCACTGGGGTTTATTCTAATACCTCCCAGCACTGGGGTTTATTCTAATACCTCCCAGCACTAGGGTTTTTTCTAATACCTCCCAGCACTCGGGTTTATTCTAATACCTCCCAGCACTGGGGTTTATTCTAATACCTCCCTGCACTGGGGTTTATTCTAATACCTCCCAGCACTAGGGTTTATTCTAATACCTCCCAGCTCTAGGGTTTATTCTATTACCTCCCAGCTGTAGGGTTTATTCTAATACCTCCCAGCACTAGGGTTTATTCTAATACCTCCCAGCTCTGGGGTTTATTCTAATACCTCCCAGCACTGGGGTATCTCTAATATCTCCCAGCACTGGGGTTTATTCTAATACCTCCCAACTCTAGGGTTTATTCTAATACCTCCCAGCTCTAGGGATTATTCTAATACCCCCCAGCACTGGGGTTTATTCTAATACCTCCCAGCACTAGGGTTTATTCTAATACCTCCCAGCACTAGGGTTTATTCTAATACCTCCCAGTACTAGGGTTTATTCTAATACCTCCCAGCTCTAGGGTTTATTCTAATACCTCCCAGCACTGGGGTTTATTCTAATACCTCCCAGCACTGGGGTTTATTCTAATACCTCCCAGCACTGGGGTTTATTCTAATACCTCCCAGCACTTGGGTTTATTCTAATACCTCCCAGCACTGGGGTTTATTCTAATACCTCCCAGCACTGGGGTTTATTCTAATACCTCCCAGCACTGGGGTTTATTCTAATACCTCCCAGCACTTGGGTATCTCTAATACCTCCCAGCACTGGGGTTTATTCTAATACCTCCCAGCACTGGGGTTTATTCTAATACCTCCCAGCACTGGGGTATCTCTAATATCTCCCAGCACTGGGGTTTATTCTAATACCTCCCAACTCTAGGGTTTATTCTAATACCTCCCAGCTCTAGGGATTATTCTAATACCCCCCAGCACTGGGGTTTATTCTAATACCTCCCAGCACTAGGGTTTATTCTAATACCTCCCAGCACTAGGGTTTATTCTAATACCTCCCAGTACTAGGGTTTATTCTAATACCTCCCAGCTCTAGGGTTTATTCTAATACCTCCCAGCACTGGGGTTTATTCTAATACCTCCCAGCACTGGGGTTTATTCTAATACCTCCCAGCACTGGGGTTTATTCTAATACCTCCCAGCACTTGGGTTTATTCTAATACCTCCCAGCACTGGGGTTTATTCTAATACCTCCCAGCACTGGGGTTTATTCTAATACCTCCCAGCACTGGGGTTTATTCTAATACCTCCCAGCACTTGGGTTTATTCTAATCCTGTGTATTTCAGAGAAATACATGATACCATGTGGAATTCTCTACCACAGAAGGCAGTTGAGGCCAATTCATTAAATATATTCAAGAAGGATTTAGATATATTTCTTAAAGCTAAAGGGATCAAGGGATATGGGCTGAAGGCAGGGACAGGGTACTGAATTTGGATGATCAGCCATGATCTCATTGAGTAGCGGAGCAGGCTCAAAGGGCCGAATGGCCGACTCCTGCTCCTATCTTCTATGTTTCTATGTTTTTCCGAGCACAAGGGTTTCTTCTAATATCTGCCAGCTCTTGGTTTTATTCTAATATCTGCCAGCTCTAGGTTTTATTCTAATATCTGCCAGCTCTAGGTTTTATTCTAATACCTCCCAGCTCTAGGTTTTATTCTAATATCTCCCAGTGTGAAGGAATCGCCATGATTCAGAGAAATGCACGATACCATGAACAGATTTCTAAATTATTAATAAAAGACAGACTGGGTTTAAAAGACACAAGTCTCAGAGGCACAGGCTGTGAACAGCAATACAGGCTTCTGAGATACGATCAGTTGATAACAAAGTTGTAAACAAGCTTTGAAATGGGAATTAGTTAAATATTCTAAAACAATGAAAGATTGAAGCAAACCATTGGTGCTTCCGATAGGTCTAGAGTTACAGAAAAACAAACATTAAACGAGGCATGTGCCTTTGAAACATGACATCAAGAAAAGAAACACCTTTTGGTCAAATAGTTTTATGTTAAACTTTGATGACAGGAACCATAAGATTAAATATGCAACCAATTGAGATAGCTAGAAATGCATGAACCACTTTGGTCAAAGTGTCTTTAATATATACATAGTAGAAACCATACTAACAAGGACACTTTGAAGATATGACTTCAATAGATACACCAAGCAATTACATTGTGTTTGTATTAAACTTGGAACACCATGGAGTCAAAATGTCTGCTAAAATGCAGTTAAGCCAATATTAAGAATTGAATGATAGCATTTTGTAGGAATGACATCAAACAGAAACCATAGCTGTCATTGTTTTTATGATGGTTTTTGAAACACCTAAATGTAGAGAAATAATTATGCATGCAATAGTTGAATTGATAGTAAAATAGAAAGCATTCGAAAGAGGTATTAATAAAGACAATTAGCTAACATCAGCAGAGGACATCAAAGAAGAAACCACTGCCAAAATGGTATAAAAATAAGGGCCTAGAAATTCAGTTGTTTGCGCCAGCCACTAGCGCCTTAGGAGGAGGAGATGTGGGGCGCTAGGCGGCTAGCGGCCGGGCGCTGCGCGATCTGCGCCTCTCCCCAACTTCAGTAAAGATTTAGCGGCGGCGCAAAGCCTTTGCGCGCGCTCAGCTGCGCGCGCAGATCCTGACGTCATTTCATCGTACAACGCCCTTTGTGCGCCCCAAACCGGAAATTCAGTGGCGCCGGCCTATTGCGCGCCTGGCGCCCCTAGCGACTGGTGGAGGGGAACGGTTCCCAGTCGCTGCGGGGCGCGGGGGGCGCTAATTAAAGGGCACTCCTCCTGCAGTAGAAATGGCAGCCATTTTGCAACACTCCTTCTTTGTGAGAGATGGATCTTTGCAGAGAGACAAAGGTAGAGAGCTTTCTGGTTTGGCTCAACACTCGCACAGGTACTTGTGGCTTCAGGCCACAGCTTTGCACTTGTCTTTAACTTCAGAGCCATAGCATTGATTGGAAACATATAATGGGGGCTGCAATGGGTGGAAACGTTGGCCTTCTCCATTGCATTCAAAGGGCTCAGAGACGCCGTGAGAGAGTGGCAGTCATGGCCAGAGGGAGAAGGGGCAACAGGCGTCGTCTAAGGAGGCCTTACCCACCCAGGGTATACCGCCAGCAGTTCTCATATTTGAACATGTCTGATGAGCAGTGTGTTCGGAGGCTGCGATTCCGAAGGGCGGTGGTCACTGAGATCTGCCACCTGCTTCGCGGAGATCTGCAGCCACAGCTGAGGAGCAGGATGTCTCTGTTGGTGGCAGTGAAGGTGACGGTGTCTCTCAACTTCTATGCCACCGGCTCCTTCCAATCCGCTGCTGGGGACATTTCCAACACCTCCCAGTTTGCCGTACATTGCTGCATCCGCCAGGTGACCAATGCCCTTTTCAGAAGGAGATGTCAGTTCATCTCCTTCTCCATGGCCCTTGTCAAGCAGCAACAGCGTGCAATGGGCTTTGCAGCATTAGCGGGCTTCCCCATGGTGCAGGGCGCCATTGACTGCACGCATGTGGCTTTGCGGGCACCTCTAGAGCATGCCGAGGATTACCGCAACCGGAAGGGCTACCATTCGCTCAACATGCAGTTGGTGTGTGACCACAGGCAGATCAGCCTAGCTGTCAATGCCCGCTTTCCAGGCAGCAGCCACGATGCCTTCATCCTGCGCCAGACTTCTGTGGCAGACATGTTCCATGCCCAGCCTCACCCACGAGGATGGCTTCTCGGGGACAAAGGCTATCCTTTGTGCACCTGGCTGATGACCCCGCTCCGTGCGCCCAGCACCCCTGCTGAAGAGCGATACAATGACAGCCATCAAGCAACCAGGAACCTCATTGAGCAAACAATCGGCGTCCTGAAACAACGGTTCCGCTGTCTGGATCGTTCCGGAGGAGCCCTACAGTACTCGCCTGAGCGAGTCTCCCATTTCGTGGTCGTGTGCTGCATGCTGCACAACCTGGCTATCCGCAGGACTCAGCCACTGCCACCAGACATTGGAGGACAACCAGAGGAGGAGGAGGAGGAGGAGGACCAGCACAGGAGGGAGGCAGAAAGTGCAAGGGCCGCCCGTCGGCGGCTTATTGAACATCGGTTCTAGGCCCCCTCTCAGGGAATGGCTTGTGCCACAAGATGAATGTAGCCGCTCCACAAGCCCTCGGCCGAGCAGGGCAACCAGGACTTCCAAAAGAAAGCATGGACAGTGCGATTTAAGAACATTTATTACTTTGATACCTCTGTGCCCTTCCCACATAACAAACTAATGGAGAGAAGCCCCCCCCCAAAAACACAAATAGACCAGTCTCGGCCTTTCCAAAAAAACACAAATACACCAGTCTCGGCCTTTCAAAAAACACAAAGCATTTGGCCAGACCTTCTACTTTTTGCCCTGCGAGGGTGATGCCTTTCGCATCCGTGATTGGCCCCTGCCCGCCCTGCAGCTCCTCCTCAATGGGACCCCAGTGGCTGCAGCAAGGCTGGGGGAAGGCTGCTGAGGGTCAGATGGCGAGACGGCAGATGCCCTTGGGGGTCGGCCTGGACCAGCTCTGGCCCTGGAGGGGCCGGCTGCTGACTGCTCCAACTCTGCTTGGGCGGCAGCAGTCTGTCCAGCGGCTGGTGGCAGCTGCAATGGAGGAGTGGCAGTGTCGGCTGCAGGAATGGTGCCAACCTGACAGATCACAGGTACTCCCTGGTCGCCTGAGACATTGGCACTCGCACGGGCCAGCACTGCAGCATGCACAGCAAACTGCTGAAGAACAGACTGCTGGGCTGCTGCTGCGCGGCGCGTGCCCTGGCGATGCCTGGCTGATCCAGCGAGGGTGGCAGCAGCTAGTGCCCGTGTGGCCCTGGTCTGTGTCTGCATGACACCAGCCAGTGAATGGACGGCACGACTGAGCACTTGGCTGGAAGCCGCCTGTGCTGCCGCGAAGTCCTGCAGACTCCTGGCCTGTGCTGCTCCGAATTCCTGCACACTCCTTGACAGAGACTCTATGGAGTCAGGCATCCTTGCCACTGCAGCCATGAGCTCAGTGTGCCTGCACTCAGCCTGGACGGCCATTTCCTCTAGGAGCCGCACCTCCTCTGCGCTCACCGTAGCAGGACTGGAGGCCGCACTCACCCTCCGGGGAGAAGGCCGCCGAGCTTCCCCACCCCTCCTGCGTTGCTGCAGGCCGCTGGGCCCCGGAGCTTCACTCTCCTCCGACCCTTCCTACCGGCTCCCCTCCAGGGAAGACGTGTCCCCATCATCGCCATGGGCTGCCTCGGCTGAGGGTGGCACTGATGGTCCGGCTTCCTCTTCCTCTTCCTCCTCCTCACCCTTCGATTCAATCACAGTGCCAGGTTGAGGGCCCGCCTCCTCACCTGGCGATTCTCCATCTGAAAGCAGGGAGGCACAAGAGTTGCTTTAGAGTGAGGACAGGGTGGCAGTGAGGGAGGCATGAGTGCTGCTATGCACTGCATTGGGCCGACAGTGGCAAAGGATGCTGTTCTGAGGTGCAAATGGAAAGAGATAGGTTAAAAAGGTGATGCCCTTACCATTGGGGCCCAGAACAGGGTCGGCATCTCCACTGGCGACGGGGCCAATCAGCCGGCCTGACATAATGTGCTCCACGCGCTGGTCCAGGTCGGAGAGCTGTTTGAGGTCAGGATGGCCTCCCCCGGTCTCACGCTGCTGCCTTTGGTTGTGCGCCACCTTGCCCTGTAAGAGAAAGGACGGCCTCTAAGCACAGTGTGAAGCCCTGATCTTGTCTGCACTGCCTCCCATGGTGGACTAGCCCTGACAATTTGAAGCCCTGATCTGGGCTGTACAGCCTCCCATGGTGGAATAGCTTTTACAGTGTGTAAAGTGCAGAATGTGCAAGTGATTTTCATGACAGTCCCATAGCTGCTGGATGAGGGCTGGGCATTAGGGCTTTCAGGTCCCTTTGCCCATAAACTGAGGTGCACATGCAGGGATGAGGAGGACACTGGAAAGGGTACTCACCCTGACAACCCGAGTGAGGTCGTTGAACTTTTTTCGGCATTGCACAGGAGTCCTGGCAACCACGCTGTTGGAGGTCACCCTGTTTGACACCTCCCTCCAGGCTTTCCGATAGGCGCTGGGCAGCCAACCAGCACCCTCAGGTCACCGTCGCTGAAGCGCTGCGCTCTCTCCCTGGCCTTCTCCATAGTCCTGGGCGTTGTCCAGATCAAGCAGCAGTGGTCAGGCCTTGCTTCAGGGCTGCAGTGTGCAGGGCGTGGCAGGCAAACAAATCCACCCTCCCCCTTTAAGAGCTCACCGGCGCCAGAGTGTCTGCCGTCAATCAGCAACTCGCCGCACCTGTGCTGCGCCCGCCCTCGGGGGTTTCGCCCCGTGCCGCCGGCTTAGCGCCTAATGATAGTCGTGCATCGCCTGTTTTAGCGCAGCAGCAACCTCTTGGGGCGATGCCACTGAATATCGGCGATGGTGGCACGAAGTTGCGCCGGGCACAAACTTTAGCGGCCGCCTGGCTGTAGCGCCCCAAACATGGCTATACTGAATTTCTAGGCCAAGACCTTTTAACAGAAAGTCAGAACTCGCTGAATGGGCAAAGCATTTCTCAACTCTTCAGAGGAATCTCTGTAAGTCTTTAACTATGAGTCTTGGGAAGTCAAAGTGATTGGCCTAGAAATTCAGTAGGCTTTGCGCCCAGTTTTCGCCCAAAGAGGGCTTTTGCGCCACTTGCTGAGCTTTCGCCGATATTCAGCGCTGCGGTAATGGCGGCGTTAGCCAGTAGCGCTGCGCCACCACCAATGACGTCATCGGTGTGCGCAGTGCCCCGCTACCACCCCGCTACCGGCCCGACCGCCATATTTAGTTGCGGCCGCCTCTTCCGCAGCGGCCGCAAACAGCGACCAGAAAACGGGGCCGTACTGTAGCCTTAGTGGGGCGATTTAATGTGGAGGTGCGGCCGGCCGCTTTTTCGGCGGCCACCTGCCCGCACCTCCTTCCCCGGCCTCCTCCACCCCCGCCCCCGCGGCATTGCCGGCTGCTTTCCGCGAACCCGGCACTTCTCCGTGGTGCCGGGCTCATTTGCCGGCACTATCCAGCGGCGATCTCCCCGTTGCAGGCACCTCCCCCTTAAGAGAAGGAGGAGGCCTGCAGTACCGCAGCCTGCCGCTCCGCAGCGGGTGGCGCAGCGGCGCCTAGAGCGCTGAAATTCAGTTTCAGCGCCCCAAGCGGGGGCGGGCACACCCTGGAATAGCGCCCGGTTCCGACTTGGGGCGCAAAAACCGAATATCTGACGGGCGCAACTGGCTCCGCGCTCAGTGCTAACTTTTGGGCGCACGCCAGCTGGCGGGCCCAAAGTGAATTTCTAGGCCATTGATTTTGGTGAATGTTCTGGATTTAGAAATAAGTAAGAAATAAGGGCCTAGAAATTCATTGACGCCACTTTTGGGGCGCTAAAGTGGGGCGTCCGCTAAAGTTTGCGGCCGCCGCCAAATCTAGGCCACTTCTCCGATATTCATTAGCTTCGCCCTACTAGTTCGGGCGAGTGCTAAAACTGCTGCTGGACGCCTCTCTTTGGGCGCTAAGCCGGAGGTGGTGAACGATAGCGCCGAGGCCGGGCGCAGTGCAGGTGCGGCCATCTCGTGATTGACAGCGGACACCCTGGCGCCGGCCAGCTCTTAAGGGGAAAGGGTCGACTGTGTCTGCTGCCACGCCCTGGATAGTGGAGCCCTCCAGCTAGGCCTGAACACTGCTGCTGGACCCAAATAGCGCCTGAAGACATGGAGAAGGCCCGTGAACGTGCGCAGCGCTTCTCAGAGCGTAATCTGAGTGTGCTGCTTGCTGCTGTGGAGGAGAGTCGCCATGTTTTGTACCCGGACAATGGCAAGAAGGCGACGGTCCACGTCTACAGGAGAGCCTGGAGGCATGTCGCCAGCAAGCTGTCAGCCAACAGCGACGTCCCCAGGACCGGTGCCCAATGCCGCAAAAAGTTAAATGACCTCACACGCATTGTCAGGGTGAGTACCCTTTCCAATGACCTCCTCATCCTTGCATGTGCACCTCACATTATGGGCAAAGGGACCTGAAAGCTCTAATGGCCAGCCTTCATCCAGCAGCTATGGCACAGGCATGAGCATCAATTGCACATTCTGCACTTAACACACTGGCCAAGCTATTCCACCATGAGAGGCATTGCACACCAGATCATTGCGACACACTGGCCAGGCTATTCCACCATGGGAGGCAGTGCACACCAGATCATGGCGACACACTGGCCAGGCTATTCCACCATGGGAGGCAGTGCACACAAGATCACGGCGACACACTGTACTTAGAGGCCGTCCTTTCTCTTGCAGGCCAAGCTGGCGAATAATCGCAAGAGCCGGACTGCGACCGGGGGAGGCCGCCCCCATATCCAGCCACTCACCGACCTGCAACATCGCGTGGAGCGCCTCATGGGTGGCCGGGTGATTGGGCCCGTTGCATGTGGAGATGCCAACCCTGTTCTGGGCAGCAATGGTAAGGGCATCACCTTTTGCACCTCTCTCGTCCCACTTGCGCATCAGATCTACATCCTTTGCCACTGTCCGACCAATGCGCTGAATGCCACCACTCATGCATCCCGCACTGACGCCCTCTCCTCACTCTAAAGCTACTCTTGTGCCTTCCTGCTTTCAGATGGTCAAGAGGAGGTCCCTCAACTTGCCAGTGACAGACACTCCGAGGAGGAGCAGGAGGAGGAGCAAGAGGAAGGCGGCCCATCAGGGGAACCCTCAGCCGCGGCCACCCAGGCCAATGTAGGGGACACCTCTTCCCTGGAGGGCAGCGTGGTGGAAGTGTCGAAGGGGAGGGGAGCTCCTGGGACCTGCGTGCTGCAGAAAGGCGGGAGGGGGGTGGAAGCTCGGCGGCCTTCTCCCCAGAGGGGGGATGCGTCAGAGGGGAGTCCAATTGCTGGGCCCAGCGGCCTCCAGCAACGCAGGAAGGGTCGGCCAGCTCGGCGGCCTTCTCCCCAGAGGGAGAGTCCGGCCTCCAGTCAGGAGATGCTCTTCGCCGAGGAGATGGAACGCCTCGAAGACTTGTCCGCGGACTCGGAGCGCCGGCACACGGAGCTCATAGCGGCAGTGGCACGGTTGCCTGAGTCCATCGATTCCCTCTCTCGGAGTGTGGCCGAGTTCGGGCCCTTAGAGGCCACCAGTCGGGCGGAATACCGGGCAGATCTGTCAGCGACTGGCCAGGTGATTAGTGGTGCCGTCCAGTCACTGGCTGCTCTGCTGCGGTCAGTGAACAGGTCAACACGGGCACTCACTGCTGCCACACTCGCTGTGTCAGCCAGGCATCGCCAGGGCACCCGGCGCGCTGCAGCAGCACAGCGGTCTGTCCCTCGGCAGATTGATGCGCATGCTGCAGTGCTGGCCCGGGCGAGTGCCAGTGTCTCAGGCGACCAGCGAGCGCCTGCCATCCGCCAGCTTGCTGCCATTCCTCCAGCCGCCACTGCCACTCCCCCAGTGGGGCTGCCAGGAGCTGCTGCAGCGACTGATGCTGGCCAGCCACAGCTGCAGCAATCAACAGCCGCCCGCTCGACGGCCAGACCTCGACTAGGCTGACCCCCAAGGGCATCTGCCGTCACGACATGTGCCCCTCAGGAGCCTGCCCCCAGCCTTGCAGCAGCCAATGGCCTTACTTTGAGGCGGAGCAGCAGGGCGGGCAGGGGCCACCCAAAGATGGCCAAGGCATCGCCCTAGCGGGCCAAATAGTCGAATGTGTGGCCAGTTGTGTTTGTTTTTTGAGGCCGAGAATTGGATGTTTGTTTTTTGAGGCCGAGAATTGGATGTTTATTTTTTGAGGCCGATAATTGGATGTTTGTTTTTTGAGGCCAAGGATGTGATGTTTGTTTTTGACGAAGGCCGAGAATGACGGCCATTTTAGTTGCCCTCTTTTGTTAATCCTCTCCAGGTTGTGGGAGCGAGTAATGTGTTTGAGTGTTTTTTGGGGGTTTCGTCTGTTTTTGGTTTTCATGTGGGAAGGGCCCAGGGTTTGTACAATAAAGCATTTTATTTATTCACATTGTTCATGTTTGATCTTTGAAGTGTTTGTTGCCTTAACCGGCTGAGGGCTTGCGGAGCGGCTGCAATCATGTTCTATCATTGGCACAAGCCATTCCCTGACAGGGGGCCTAGAAGTGACGTTCAATAAGCCACCGACGGGCGGCCCTTGGACCTTGTGCCTCCCTCCTGGGCTGGTACTCCTCGTCCTCGTCGTCCTCATGCTCCTCCTGCTCCTCCTCCTGAGGTGGTGGTCCAACGTGAGGTGGCAGTGCCTGAGTCCTGCGGATAGCCAGGTTGTGCAGCATGCAGCAAACGACGACGAATTGGGAGACTCGATCCTGCGAATACTGGAGGGCTCCCCCGGAGCGATCGAGACAGCGGAACCGTTGCTTGAGCACGCCGATTGTTTGTTCTATGAGGTTCCTCGTCGCTTGATGGCTCTCGTTGTATGCCTCTTCAGCAGGGGTCATGGGCGCGCGGAGCGGGGTCATGAGCCAGGTACACAAAGGATAGCCTTTGTCCCCGATAAGCCATCCTCTTGGGGGAGGCTGTGCCTGGAACATGTCAGCCACAGTTTTCTGTCGCAGGATAAAGGCTGCCTGGAAAGCGGGCATTGACAGCTAGGATGCGCTGCCTGTGGTCACACACCAGCTGTACATTAAGGGAATGGTAGCCCTTCCGGTTGCGGTACTCCTCGGCATGCTCAAGAGGTGCCCGCAAAGCCACATGCGTGCAGTCAATGGCGCCCTGCACCATGGGGAAGCCCGCTATTCTTGCAAACCCCACTGCACGCTGCTGCTGCTTGTCCAGGGTCATGGGGAAGGAGATGAATTGATGTCTCCTTCTGAAAAGGGCTTCGGTCACCTGGCGGATGCAGCAATGCACGGCGAACTGGGAGATGTTAGCGATGTCCCCAGTAGCGGATTGGAAGGAGCCGGAGGCATAGAAGTTGAGAGCCACCGTCACCTTCACTGCCACCGACAGACGTCCTGCGCATCAGCTGTGGCTGCAGATCTCTCTGAAGCAGTCGGCAGATGTCTGCAACCACCTCCCTTCGGAATCGCAGCCTCCTAACACACATCGCGGCAGACATGGTCAGATAGGAGGTCTGCTGGCGGTATACCCTGCGTGGGTAAGGCCTCAGTTGGCGACGCCTGTTGCCCCCTCTGCGTCTAGCCAGGGCTTCCACTCTCTCACGGCGTCTGTAAGCCCTTCTGGCATAAGGCTGAAATTCTGCGTTGCCACCCAATGCAGCCCCCATTATATGCTGGCAAACACTGAGCTCTGAATGAGGCAAAGATAATTGGTAAGCTCTGGCCTGAGCCAAAAATACCTGTCCAAGTGTTGGTCCAAACCAGTAAACTCTCCTCCTTGGTCTCTGTCCAAAAAACCGTTGCTCAAGAGTGAATGCTGCAAAATGGCTGGCCTTTATACTGTTGGGTAAGTGCCCTTTAATTTGCGCTCCCCGCGGCCCGGCTGGCCTGTGTACCGTTCCACTTCACAGTCGCTCGGGCTGCCTGGCGCACAATGGGCCGGCGCGAGTGAAGTTCCGGTTTGGGGCGCACAAAGGGCGTTGCACTATTAAATGACGTCATGATCTGCGCGCGCAGCAGGGCACGCGCTAAGACTTTGCGCCGGCGCTAAATGTGTCCTGAAGTTGGGGAGAGGCGCAGATCGCGCTGCGCCCAGGCGATAAGCGCCTAGCGCTCGAGATCTACTCCCCCTAAGGCGCTAACGGCTGGCGCGCCCAACTGAATTTCTAGGCCCATAAATGTAACAAAGTAAAGATTTGAGAATAAGGATCTCTGAGAAATAAGAAATGTAAGCTAATTGTATTTTGAATTGTTAATGTTGTGACTGGATCAACAGATGTTAACTGAATGTCGGCTCTTAAATAAAACAATATGGCCTAGAAATTCAGTATAGCCACGTTTGGGGCGCTACATCCGGGCGTTCGCTAAATTTAGCGCCTGACGCAACTTAGCGTCACCTTCGCCGATATTCAGTTGCATTGCCCCAAGAGGTTGCTGCTGCGCTAAAGCAGGCGATGCACGACTATCATAACGTGCTAAGCCGGCGAGCCGGGGCGCTACCACCAAGGGCAGGCGGAGCGCAGGTGCGGCAAGTTCCTGATTGAAGGCAGACACGCTGGCGCCGGTCAGCTCTTAAAGGGGGAGGGTGGATTTGTATGGCTGCCACGCCCTGCACACTGCAGCCCTGAATCAAGGCCTGAACATAGCTGCTTCAACAGTTCAACGCCCACGACTATGGAGAAGGCTAGGGAGCGAGCACAGCGCTTCAGCGAGGGTGCCCTGAAGCTACTGGTTGGCGCAGTGGAGCGCAGGCGACTTGTCCTCTTCCCTGATAGTGGCAGGAGGCCGCTGCCCAGCGAGTATAGAAAAGCCTGGAGGGAGGTGACAAACAGGGTGGCCTCCAACAGCGTGGTTGGCAGGTCTCCTGTGCAATGCAGAAAAAAGTTCAACGACCTCCGTTTGGGGCGCTGAAACTGAATATCGGGTTGGCGCAAGCGGCTCCATCCGGAGCGGTAATTCCAGCGCCCAGGTGAGCTTGGCGCCCGAATGGGGCGCCACCGAATTTCTACGCCTGTGAGTTTAAACTACAAAAAAGCCTTTCTCTATATTACGGTATTACAAAAATAGATTCCCAACAGTCTCATCCAAAAGATGGCACCTCCAACAGTGCAGCACTCCACTCCCTCAGTACCGCAAATGAAGCATAGCACATTCTAGCAACACAGAAGTGTCAGCCTAGATTATAGGCACAAGTCCCTGGATGTGTGGGATCGAACCCACAGAATTCTCAGTCAGAGTTCAGACTGCTATTAACCGAACCAAGGCTTATACCTGTACAAATTGTTTACTCTACACATCATACCTCCCAGCACTGGGGTTTATTCTAATACCTCCCAGCACTGGGGTTTATTCTAATACCTCCCAGCACTAGGGTTTATTCTAATACCTCCCAGCTCTAGGGCTTATTCTAATACCGCCCAGCACTGGGGTTTGTTCTAATACCTCCCAGCACTGGGGTTTATTCTAATACCTCCCAGCACTAGGGTTTATTCTAATACCTCCCAGCTCCAGGGTTTATTCCAATACCGCCCAGCACTGGGGTTTATTCTAATACCTCCCAGCACTGGGGTTTATTGTAATAACTCCCAGCACTAGGGTTTATTCTAATACCTCCCAGCTCTAGGGTTTATTCTAATACCTCCCAGCTCTAGGGTTTATTCTAATACCTCCCAGCACTGGGGTTTATTCTAATACCTCCCAGCACTGGGGTTTATTCTAATACCTCCCAGCACTGGGGTTTATTCTAATACCTCCCAGCTCTAGGGTTTATTCTAATACCTCCCAGCACTGGGGTTTATTCTAATACCTCCCAGCACTGGGGTTTATTCTAATACCTCCCAGCACTGGGGTTTATTCTAATACCTCCCAGCACTAGGGTTTATTCTAATACCTCCCAGCACTGGGGTTTATTCTAATACCTCCCAGCACTAGGGTTTATTCTAATACCTCCCAGCTCTAGGGTTTATTCTAATACCTCCCAGCACTGGGGTTTATTCTAATACCTCCCAGCACTGGGGTTTATTCTAATACCTCACAGCACCAGGGTTTATTCTAATACCTCCCAGCTCTAGGGTTTATTCTAATACCTCCCAGCACTAGGGTTTATTCTAATACCTCCCAGCACTGGGGTTTATTCTAATACCTCCCAGCACTAGGGTTTATTCTAATACCTCCCAGCACTAGGGTTTATTCTAATACCTCCCAGCTCTAGGGTTTATTCTAATACCTCCCAGCACTGGGGTTTATTCTAATACCTCCCAGCACTAGGGTTTGTTCTAATACCTCCCAGCACTGGGTTTTATTCTAATACCTCCCAGCACTGGGGTTTATTCTAATACCTCCCAGCACTAGGGTTTATTCTAATACCTCCCAGAACTGGGGTTTATTCTAATACCTCCCAGCACTGGGGTTTATTCTAATACCTCCCAGCACTGGGGTTTATTCTAATACCTCCCAGCACTGGGGTTTATTCTAATACCTCCCAGCTCTCGGGTTTATTCTAATACCTCCCAGCACTAGGGTTGATTCTAATACCTCCCAGCACTAGGGTTTATTCTAATACCTCCCAGCACTGGGGATTATTCTAATACCTCCCAGCACTGGGGTTTATTCTAATACCGCCCAGCACTGGGGTTTATTCTAATACCTCCCAGCACTAGGGTTTATTCTAATACCTCCCAGCTCTAGGGTTTATTCTAATACCGCCCAGCACTGGGGTTTATTCTAATACCTCCCAGCACTGGGGTTTATTCTAATACCTCCCAGCACTAGGGTTTATTCTAATACCTCCCAGCTCTAGGGTTTATTCTAATACCTCCCAGCTCGAGGGTTTATTCTAATACCTCCCAGCACTGGGGTTTATTCTAATACCTCCCAGCACTGGGGTTTATTCTAATACCTCCCAGCACTGGGGTTTATTCTAATACCTCCCAGCTCTAGGGTTTATTCTAATACCTCCCAGCACTGGGGTTTATTCTAATACCTCCCAGCACTGGGGTTTATTCTAATACCTCCCAGCACTAGGGTTTATTCTAATACCTCCCAGCACTGGGGTTTATTCTAATACCTCCCAGCAGTAGGGTTTATTCTAATACCTCTCAGCTCTAGGGTTTATTCTAATACCTCCCAGCACTGGGGTTTATTCTAATACCTCCCAGCACTGGGGTTTATTCTAATACCTCACAGCACTAGGGTTTATTCTAATACCTCCCAGCTTTAGGGTTTATTCTAATACCTCCCAGCACTAGGGTTTATTCTAATACCTCCCAGCACTGGGGTTTATTCTAATACCTCCCAGCACTAGGGTTTATTCTAATACCTCCCAGCACTAGGGTTTATTCTAATACCTCCCAGCTCTAGGGTTTATTCTAATACCTCCCAGCACTGGGGTTTATTCTAATACCTCCCAGCACTAGGGTTTATTCTAATACCTCCCAGAACTGGGGTTTATTCTCATACCTCCCAGCACTAGGGTTTATTCTAATACCTCCCAGCACTGGGGTTTATTCTAATACCTCCCAGCACTGGGGTTTATTCTAATACCTCCCAGCACTAGGGTTTATTCTAATACCTCCCAGCTCTAGGGTTTATTCTAATACCTCCCAGCTCTAGGGTTTATTCTAATACCTCCCAGCACTGGGGTTTATTCTAATACCTCCCAGCTCTAGGGTTTATTCTAATACCTCCCAGCACTGGGGTTTATTCTAATACCTCCCAGCACTAGGGTTTATTCTAATACCTCCCAGCACTGGGGCTTATTCTAATACCTCCCAGCTCTAGGGTTTATTCTAATACCTCCCAGCCCTGGGGTTTATTCTAATACCTCCCAGCTCTAGGGTTTATTCTAATACCTCCCAGCACTGGGGTTTATTCTAATACCTCCCAGCACTGGGGTTTATTCTAACACCTCCCAGCACTGGGGTTTATTCTAATACCTCCCAGCACTGGGGTTTATTCTAATACCTCCCAGCACTGTGGTTTATTCTAATACCTCCCAGCACTGGGGTTTATTCTAATACCTCCCAACTCTAGGGTTTATTCTAATACCTCCCAGCACTGGGGTTATTCTAATACCTCCCAGCACTCGGGTTTATTCTAATACCTCCCAGCACTGGGGTTATTCTAATACCTCCCAGCTCTGGGGTTTATTCTAATACCTCACAGCACTAGGGTTTATTCTAATACCTCCCAGCACTGGGATTTATTCTAATACCTCCCAGCTCTAGGGTTTATTCTAATACCTCCCAGCACTAGGGTTTATTCTAATACCTCCCAGCACTGGGGTTTATTCTAATACCTCCCAGCACTGGGGTTTATTCTAATACCTCCCAGCACTGGGGTTTATTCTAATACCTCCCAGCACTGGGGTTTATTCTAATACCTCCCAGCACTGGGGTTTATTCTAATACCTCCCAGCACTGGGGTTTATTCTAATACCTCCCAGCACTGGGGTATTTCTAATATCTCCCAGCACTGGGGTTTATTCTAATACCTCCCAACTCTAGGGTTTATTCTAATACCTCCCAGAACTGGGGTTATTCTTATACCTCCCAGCACTAGGGTTTATTCTAATACCTGCCAGCACTGGGGTTTATTCTAATACCTCCCAGCACTAGGGTTTATTCTAATACCTCCCAGCACTGGGGTTTATTCTAATACCTCCCAGCACTGGGGTTTATTCTAATACCTCCCAGCACTGGGGTTTATTCTAATAACTCCCAGCACTGGGGTTTATTCTAATACCTACCAGCCCTGGGGTTTATCCTAATACCTCCCAGCTCTAGGGTTTATTCTAATACCTCCCAGCACTGGGGTTTATTCTAATACCTCCCAGCACTGGGGTTTATTCTAATACCTCCCAGCACTGGGGTATTTCTAATATCTCCCAGCACTGGGGTTTATTCTAATACCTCCCAACTCTAGGGTTTATTCTAATACCTCCCAGAACTGGGGTTATTCTAATACCTCCCAGCACTAGGGTTTATTCTAATACCTCCCAGCACTGGGGTTTATTCTAATACCTCCCAGCACTAGGGTTTATTCTAATACCTCCCAGCACTGGGGTTTATTCTAATACCTCCCAGCACTGGGGTTTATTCTAATACCTCCCAGCACTAGGGTTTATTCTAATACCTCCCAGCACTGGGGTTTATTCTAATAACTCCCAGCACTGGGGTTTATTCTAATACCTACCAGCACTGGGGTTTATCCTAATACCTCCCAGCTCTAGGGTTTATTCTAATACCTCCCAGCACTGGGGTTTATTCTAATACCTCCCAGCACTGGGGTTTATTCTAATACCTCCCAGCTCTAGGGTTTATTCTAATACCTCCCAGCTCTAGGGTTTATTCTAATACCTCCCAGCTCTAGGGTTTATTCTAATACCTCCCAGCACTGGGGTTTATTCTAATACCTCCCAGCACTGGGGTTTATTCTAATACCTCCCAGCTCTAGGGTTTATTCTAATACCTCCCAGCTCTAGTGTTTATTCTAATACCCCTAGCACTGGGGTTTATTTTAATACCTCCCAGCACTAGGGAGTGCCTGTGCTCTGTCAGGTTGGCAGCATTCCTGCAGCCAACACTGCCACTCCTCCACTGCAGCTGCCCCCACCCGTAGGACAGACTGCTGCCATCCATGCAGAGTTTGAGCAGTCAGCAGCCGGGAACTCCAGGCCCAGAGCTGGTCCAGGCCGTCCCCCAAGGGCATCTGCCGTCTCACCATCTGACCCTCAGCAGCCTTCCCCCAGCCTTGCTGCAGCCACTGGGGTCCCTTTGAGGAGGAGCTGCAGGGCGGGAAGGGCCCAATCGCGGAAGCGAGGCAGATCACGCTCGAGGGGAAAAAGTAGGTGTGGCCAAATGTTTTTTATTTATATGAGGCCGAGAATGTTTTTTTTTCTATGAAGGCCGAGACTGTTGTGTTTTTTGATATATGAAGGCCGAGACTGTTGTGTTTTTTGTCATATGAAGGCCGAGACTGTTGTGTTTTTTGATATATAAATGCCGAGACTGTTGTGTTTCTTGATATATGAAGGTCGAGACTGTTGTGATTGTTTTTTATAAAGGCCGAGGATCATGGTCATTTTGGTTTAACAGTTTATTTCATTTTCTGAAGGTTGTGAGAGCCAGTTATGTCTCTGACTGTTTTTTGGGGTATTATCTGAATTAGTTTGTCATGCGGGAAGGGCACAGAATTTGCACAGTAAAATTTTTTATTTAATCACATTGTCCATGTTTGCATTTTGAACTATTTGTTGCCTTGACCGGCTGAGGGTTTGCGGAGCGGCTCCATTCATCTTCTTTCATTGGCACAAGCCATTCCCTGAGAGGGGGCCTAGAACCGAGTTGCAATAAGCCGCCGACGGACGGCCCTTGCACTTTGTGCCTCCCTCCCGTCTTGGTGCTCCTCCTCCTTCTCCTCCTCCTCCTCCTCCTCCTCTGGTGGTCCTCCAATGTCTACTGGCAGTGGCTGAGTCCTGAGGATAGCCAGGTTGTGCAGCATGCAGCACACTACAATGAAATGGGAGACTCGCTCAGGCGAGTACTGTAGGGCTCCCCAGGAACAATCCAGACAGCGGAACCGTTGCTTGAGCACACCGATTGTGTGCTCAATGATGTTCCTGGTTGCTTGATGGCTGTCATTGTATCGCTCTTCAGCAGGGGTGCTGGGCACATGGAGCGGGGTCAGCAGCCAGGTGCACAAAGGATAGCCGTTGTCCCCGAGAAGCCATCCTCGTGGGTGAGCCTGGGCTTCGAAAATGTCTGCCACAGAAGTCTGGCACACGATGTAGGCATCGTGGCTGCTGCCTGGAAAGCGGGCATTGACAGCTAGTATGAGCTGCCTGTGGTCACATACCAACTGGACGTTGAGCGAATGGTAGCCCTTCGGTTGCGGTAATCCTCGGCATTCTCTAGAGGTGCCCGCAAAGCCACATGCGTGCAGTCAATGGCACCCTGGACCATGGGGAAGCCCGCTATTCCTGCAAATCCCATTGCATGCTCTTGCTGCTTGTCCAGTGTCATGGGGAAGGAGATGTACTGACATCTCCTTCTGAAAAGGGCATTGGTCACCTGGCGGATGCAGCAATGTACCGCGAACTGGGAGATGTTGGCAATGTCCCCAGTAGTGGATTGGAAGGAGCCGGTGGCATAGAAGTTGAGAGCCACTGTCACCTTCAATGCCACCGACAGAGACATCCTGCTCCTCAGCTATGGCTGCAGATCTCTGCGAAGCAGGTGGCAGATCTCAGTGACCACCTCCCTTCTGAATCGCAGCCTCTGAACACACTGCTCCTCAGACATGTTCAGATATGAGAACTGTTGGCGGTATACTCTGGGTGGGTAAGGCCTCCTGTGCCGACGCCTGTTGGCCCTTCTCCATCTGGCCATGACTGCCACTCTCTCACGGCGTCTCTGAGCCCTTTGAATGCATTGCAGTAAGCCAACGTTTCCACCCATTGCAGCCCCCATTATATGTGGCGACTCAAGGCTATGGCACTGAAAGTTAAATCCAAGTGCAAAGCTCTGGCCTGAAGCCAGAAGTACCTGTGCGAGCGCTGAGTCAAACGAGAAAGCTCTCTCCCTTTGTCTCTCTCCAAATATCCGTCTCTCACACAGAAGGAGTGGAACAAAATGGCTGCCACTTATAATGCAGGAGGAGTCCCCTTTAATTAGTGCCCCCCGCGCCCCGCAGCGACTGGGAACCGTTCCCCTCTACCAGTCGCTGGGGGCGCCAGGCGCACAGAAGGGCGGTGCCACTGAAGTTCCGGTTCGGGGTGCACCAAGGGCGTTGCACCATGAAATGACGTCAGGATCTGCGCGCGCAGCTGAGCGGGCGCTGCGGTTTTGCGCCGCCGCTAAATCTTGAGTAAAGTTCGCGAGAGGCGCAGATCGCGCCGCGCCCGGGTGCTAGCCGCTTAGCGCCCCACTTCTCCTCCTCCTAAGGCGCTAGCGGCTGGCGCTAACAACTGAATTTCTGGGCCTATATTTTTAGAATTGTCTCAAAGAGTAATTCTGTACAGACTCGCTAACCCACTTTTCTGTAGACTCTTTTGTAAGGAGTTGCAGAATTCTGGGGGGTATTCCGAACCCTCATACTATCCGGAAGGTTACAGTCTAGTTCAACTTATTAAAAGTACTATCTGGAGGACGGTAACATCTTCAGTCATTCCGTTCCTTTAGGGAGACATAGCCTGAACCTTTACACCCATGGAATTCGGCTATCTCTAACTTAAGTTGAGGGTGAACGTCTGGGGAATACGCCTGATCTGGGATAGCCCAAAAGGGCTAGGACTGTAATTATCCCTTCACAGCACTAGGCTTTATTCTAATACCTCCCAGCTCTAGGGTTTATTCTAATACCTCCCAGCTCTAGGTATTACCTCCCAGGGCTTACTGTTTAAGTCATAACTCGCTGGAATGTAATATCCAAAGCCAGGAATCTCTGTAGAATGTTCTTGTGCTTCTTTGCTTGTTTTATTTATAACTTCCCACAATTGATGTTGCTGAATAATTCACCTTCAGCATCGGTCTTGACTTTCCTTAAGTAAGACCATTTCATCATGTTTGCATACATTAACAGGCAGTATCACCAATCTAGAGCGAAATTGTTCATCACCGCATTTAAAGGGACGTTTTGCCACATCGATCTTTTATTCATAAACTTATACAGACACATTCTGAAACAAAATTTGAATTTGAATCTTTACAGTAGATGATTTTTTGTTGTTGAAATAACTGACCTTTGGTAATAGCTTTTGTGTGACTAAATTAAAGGCATTTTAATGAAGATATTTGTTCTTAATACCTCAGGCAAAATCTTTCACTTGCAATGTCTGATGGACACACTTATTTATTAGAGCTGTACTAGGTAGGCTTTCTAGTTGTTTTAATTAACCAATCGACTCAGCCAAGGTTTGTATTTCCATTCCATTATTTATTAGCTAATTGTTTCCTGAGTAGAGGTTTTTCATCCTGTACAGCATTCAATTTTAACTGGTCACAGGAGGCTCATTAAATGCAACACATTCTCATTTTTGTATGTGAGTTCAATAGGTCTGCCTGTTGTCTTGTTCCACTTTAGGATTCAGTTGAAGGCGCTCTCCGGTTCTGAAAAGGCAGCGACCATCTCAGTGACAGAAAGGACAGTAACTGTCCCCTCCAATACAGTTATACTGGAAGTGCTGTTTCAGACCATGACAGTTGTGGAGTGATATATGTCATCATTAATAATTACACTCCTGCTCTCTAATCATACAAGGCATCACTCTTTGTATTTACTTAAACAAGCACAGACTGTGTATGTGTATTTAAACAAGCACAGACTGTGTATGCGTATTTAAACAAGCACAGACTGTGTATGCGTATTTAAACAAGCACAGACTGTGTATGCGTATTTAAACAAGCACACACTGTGTATGCGTATTTAAACAAGCACAGACGGTGTATGTGTATTTAAACAAGCACAGACTGTGTATGTGTATTTAAACAAGCACAGACTGTGTATGTGTATTTAAACAAGCACAGACTGTGTATGTGTATTTAAACAAGCACAGACGGTGTATGTGTATTTAAACAAGCACAGACTGTGTATGTGTATTTAAGCACGCCAGTAATTTATCTGGGGTTATCCTGATCGTTAACTTTGCCGGTAGATCAGCGGAAACACTGGAGAAAAAGGCCATTAATGTCTTTTCTCCGGGATTTCCGCGATCTTCGTCCAAAGTTACCGTGGACGCTCAGGAAATGATTGCAGAACTTCTACCCCACTGAGATCTGCATTAATGGACCTAAACACACAGGGGTAGAATTTCCATGGGGTTTTCCCACTGTAACTGCGGCAGACAACCAGTTTAATAAAACACGCAGAAAGAGCCCTGCACACGTGTATTTCTACCAGCCTCTAACAGCTGGTGTAACTTTTAAAGTTAGAAGAGAATTTATTCATGAAACATTGTAAACTTTAGTGTTATATGTGGTTTTAAGCACCGCCTGAAAAGATTCAAAGCTCAGAACTAAGTCACGTGAAGCTGGGCCTTCTCGGGGCAAGTTTTCTCACCTGACTGTCAAATGGGCAAATGTCTTCCAATTTCTGACAAGATAAACTGAAGTTATATTGTGCGGCCTGAGACCCTGCTGGTTCTCTGGAGCTGTATTTCCAAACAGGAATATCTTGGTGGGTGAAGAACCTCGCCACTGCCAGGGCAGATTGGAAAAAACACCGGCATGCCGCCTACGACTTTCCCTCCTGCAATTTCATAAGAAATAGTAGCAGGAGTGGGCCATACGGTCCCTCGAGCCTGCTCCGCCATTCAATAAGATCATGGCTGATCATCGATCTCAACTCCACTTTCCCGCCCCATCTCCATAGCCCTTGATTCCCCTAGAGTCCAAAAATCTATCGATCTCAGCCTTGAATATACTCAAAGACTCAGCATTCACAGCCCTCTGGGGCAGAGAATTCCAAAGATTCACAACCCTCTGAGTGAAGAAATTCCTCCTCATCTCGGTCTTAAATGGCCGACCCCTTATCCTGAGACTATGCCCCCTCGTTCTAGACTCTCCAGCCAGGGGAAACAACCTCTCAGCATCTACCCTGTCAATCCCCTTCAGAATCTTGTATGTTTCAATGAGATCACCACCCCAGAGAGTACAGGCCCATTTTACACAACCTCTCATCATAGGACAGCCCTCTCATCCCATTCAATGGTCAGGGAACTGTGCACCGCAGATGCCTAAATTTCTGATGTGGTTCGTCCGATATTGGCTGAATCTCTCCACCAGCAAGCACTGGTACAAGAATCTATATTTAAGTTCAGTCAGCAATTTTCTAGCTGCAGTGCCAACCCAAGATGTGCAGTAGAATAGGCCTAGACACTGCCACTTGTGTCCAAATCATTGGATCACACAGGCCTTTAAAGTAAGGAGAGTTAAATGCAGGATTCTAAATATAATAAAAAGGAATTCAAGGAAGTCGCAAGTCAAGACATTCCAGTAAATAGATAAAATAAAAAGTGAAACAGGGGTTTAGAAAGGGTTGGAAACAGATGTGGCAGATGAAAGGTTTAATGAAACAGTTCGAGTAAAATACACACTGTTACACTCACAGTCGAGGCGCACTTAGCCTCAGGCTTGGTGTGAAAAGGTTTAAGTGTGTTTGTGTAAGAAACTCCGTTATTGTGATTCACTGCGACACTTTGAAGTAGAAAAGAGGTTCTGTTCTAAAATAAAATGGGATCAGTCTCCATAGAGGAGGAGAAGTTATATTAGGCTGGGATGGGAGGTGGGGGCGGGAAGTATGACGGGCAGATCATGAGGTAATTAAAAACAATCTCTCAGTGAACCACAATCAAGGGCTTCAGCTGACATAAGTGAATATCAAGCAGTTTATTTGAGGCCTGTTTTAGTTTAGTGAAAAGCTTACGATGTTATTTACATTATCAGTGAAAGAGTGATTCCGCACCATGGGTCCAGATTTTGCGGTTGGGATGATGGCAAAGTGGCAGCAAAACAAATGTTACGGCCTCCTTTCCTTGGGCTCCATCCCTCTGCCCATCCAAACTGCTGTCATCACTTCTTTCCCCAAAAAGGCGACCATCAACCCTTCCATCTTCTAACACTAGCTGCAGTCCATGCGCTGTTGGCACTGCCAACATGGTGTTAACCAGGGAACTATGTTCCCTGTAATTTTTTTTGGCCTTGCGCAGTCCCTTTAAGGGGCTGAGTGGGCCATTCAAAATACCGTGCATGTGCAGTTTTCACATTGAAATGCCAGCAAGCCGTCTGCGCGGGTTCCCTGGAACAGTGCGGGTGCGCACCTTGCACGGAACACTGCTAGGGAATCCCACGATATCGACGCTGTGGTATATATCCAAGTCTGGATGGTGTGTGGCTTGGAGGCAAACTTGGAGGTGATGCTGTTCCCATGGTCTTTCAGATCTTGTTTTTCTTGGTGGCAGAGGAGGTGGAGCTAGGAGGTGCTGTTGTAGTGATCTTGGTGAGCTGCTGTCGTGCACCCTGTAGAATGTACATACCGCAGCCACACTGCATCGGTGGTGGATATTGAGTCCAATGCCGCAACACCAATCAAGTGAGCTGCTTTGTCCTGGATGGTGTCAAGTTCCTTTAGTGTTGTTGCAACAGCACCTTTCCAGGCAAGTGGTGAGTAGTCCATCACTCTTCTGACTTGAGCCATGTAGATGGTAGAGAGGATTTGAGGGATCAGGAGGTGAGCCACTCTTCACAGAGAACCCAACCTCTGTCCTGCTCTTATAGCCACAGTGTTGCTATGGCTGGACTGGCTCAGCCAATAGTCAGTGGTTACCCCTAGGATGTTGATAGAGGAGACTCTGTGAAGGTGGTGCAGTTGAGGGTCAGTGGAGGTAGTTGGGTCTTTTTTTGTTGGAGATGGGCATTGCCTGGCACTGATGTGGTACAAATATTATCCACCATTTGTCAGCCAAAGCCTATTACCCAAGTCGTGCTGTAGGCTGACGGAAGAGTTGGGAATGTAGTTGAACACTGTGGAGTCATCAGTGACAAACCCCACTCCCGGCCATCTGATGGAGGGAAGGTCATTGATGAATCAGCTGAAGATGGTTGGTCCAGGGACAATGACTAAGGAACCAAAACGTCCTGCTTGGTGTCACAGATACATTAAGTTAAACTTAGAAACATAGAAACAAAGAAGATAGGAGCAGGAGTAGGCCATTCGGCCCCTCGAGCCTGCTCCACCATTCAATGCGATCATGGCTGATCATCCAAATTCAGTACCCGGTCCCTGCTTTCTCCCCATACCCCTTGATCCCTTTAGCCTTAAGAAATATATCCAACTCCTTCTTGAATATATTTAATGAATTGGCCTCCACCGCCTTCTGTGGTAGAGAGTTCAACAGGTTCACCACTCTTTGGGTGAAGAAATTCCTCCTCATTTCTCTCCTTAGACTGTGTCCCCTGGTTCTGGACTCGCCGAACATCGGGAACATCCTTCCTGCATCTAGTCTGTCCAGTCCTGTCAGAATTTTATAAGTTTCAATGAGATCACCTCTCATTCTTCTAAACTCTAGCGAGTACAAGTCAAATCGACCCAATCTCTCCTGAAATGTCATTCCTGCCATCCCAGGTATCAGCCTGGTGAATCTTCGCTGAAATCCTTCCATGGCAAGAACATCCTTCCTCAGATAAGGCGACCAAAACTGCACACAATACTCAAGATGTGGTCTCACCAAGGCCCTGTACAACTGCAGCAAGACATCTTTGTTCCTGTACTCAAACCCTCTCGCTACGAAGGCCAGCATACCATTTGCCTTCTTAACCGTCTGCTGCACCTGCATGCTTACCTTCAGCGACTGATGCACAAGGACACCCAGCTCTCGTTGCACTTCCCCTTCTCCCAATCTATTGCAATTTAGATAATAAACTGCCTTCCTGTTTTTGCCACCAAAGTGGACAACCTCACATTTATCCACATTATATTGCATCTGCCATGTTTCTGCCCAATCACCCAACATGTCCAAATCATCCTGGAGTTTCTCGACAGCCTCCTCATAGCACACACGCCCACCCAGCTTTGTGTCGTCTGCAAACTTGGAGATATTACATCTAGTTCCCTTGTCCAGATCATTTATATATATTGTGAATAGCTGGGGTCCAAGGACCGATCCCTGCGGTACCCCACTAGTCACTGCCTGCCATTCGGAAAAAGACCCGTTTATTCCAACTCTTTGCTTTCTGTCTGCCAACCAGTTCTCTATCCAAGTCAATACCTTGCCCCCAATCCCATGTGCCTTAACTTTTCATGCTAATCTCTTATGCGGGACCTTATCGAAGGCCTTCTGAAAGTCCAGATACACCACATCCACTGGTTCTCCCTTATCTATTTTACCATTTACATCCTCAAAAAATTCCAGTAGATTAGTAAAGCACGATTTACCTTTTGTAAATCCATGTTGACTTTGTCCGATCCTGTCACTGTTTTCCAAGTGCTCTGCTGTTACATCTTTTATAATGGACTCTAGCATTTTCCCCACTACCGATGTCAGGCTTACCGGTCTGTAATTCCCTGTTTCCTCTCTACCATCTTTTTTGAATAGTGGGGTAACATTAGCTACCCTCCAATCCATGGGTACTGTTCCAGATTCCATTGAATGTTGGAAGATGATCAGCAATGCATCAATTACTTCTAGGGCCACTTCCTTAAGTACCCTAGGATGTGGATTATCAGGTCCTGGGGATTTATCGGCCTTCAATCCCATCAATTTCCCTAACACCATTTCCCTACAAATATTGATTTCTTTCAGTTCCTCCCTTTCATTAGACCCTATGTTCCCCGACATCTCTGGGAGGTTATTTGTGGCCTCCTTTGTGAAGACAGAACCAAAATATGTATTTGCTTGGTCTGCCATTTCTTTGTTCCCCATTATAAATTCCCCTGATTCTGACTGCAAGGAACCTACGCTTGACTTCACCAATCTTTTTCTCTTCACATATCTATAAAAGCTTTTACAGTCAGTTTTTATGTTCCCTGCAAGCTTACTCTCATATTTTATTTTCCCCTTCTTAATTAATCCCTTTGTCCTCCTTTGTTGAATCCTAAACTGCTCCCAATCCTCAGGATTATTGCTTTTTCTAGCCAATTTATATGTCCTCTCCTTGGATCTTATGCTATCCCTAATTTCCCTTGTTAGCCACGGTTGAGTCACCTTTTTTGTTTTATTTTTATGCCAAACAGGGATGAACAAATTCGGTAGTTCATCCATGCGGTCTTTGAATGTTTGCCATTGCCTATCCACCGTCAACCCTTTGAGTGACATTCCCCAATCAATCCTACCCAACTCGCACCTCAGACCATCGTAGTTTCCTTTATTTAAATTTAGGACACTAGTCTCTGAGTCAACGACTTCATTCTCCATCTTAATGAAGAATTCGATCATATTATGATCGCTCCGACCCAAGGGGCCTCGTACAACAAGATTGCTAATTAATCCTTTCTCGTTACATAATACCCAGTCTAAGATGGCCTGATCTCTGGTTGGTTCCTTGACATATTGGTCCAGGAAACCATCCCGTAATTCCTCCTCCATAGTATTGTTACTAATTTGGTTAGCCCAATCTATATGTAGATTAAAGTCACCCATGATGACTGCTGTGCCCTTATTGCACGCTTCTTTAATTTCCCTTTTAATGCCATCCCCAACCTCCGCCTTACTGTTTGGAGGTCTATATACCACTCCCACTAATGTTTTCTGCCCCTTGGTATTTCTCAATTCTACCCATACAGATTCCACATCATCAGAGCTAATATCCTTCCTTACAATTGTGTTAATCCCTTCTTTAACCAGTACTGCTACCCCACCTCCCTTTCCTTTTTGCCTATCTTTCCTGAATATCGAATACCCCTAGATGTTGAGTTCCCAGCCTTGGCCATCCTTGAGCCACGTTTCTGTAATCCCAATCAAATCATATTCGTTTACCTCTATTTGCGCAGCCAATTCATCCACCTTATTACGAATGCTCCTCGCATTAAGACACAAAGCCTTCAGGCTTGTTTTTTTAATGCTCTTAGACCTATTCGAATTATTATTTACTGTGGCTACGTTTGATTTAAACCATTGATTTCTCTGACTGCCACTTTTGTTTTTCTCCTTCCTTTCTTTTGCTTTTATCCTTGTTTCCCTTTCCTCTGTCTCCCTGCTCAGAGTCCCAACCCCCTGCCATTTTAGTTTAAACCCTCCCCCAGAGCACTAGCAAACACTTCCCCTAGGACATCGGTTATAGCCCTGCCCAGGTGCAAACCGTTCGGTTTGAACTGGTCCCACCTCCCCCAGAACCGGTTCCAATGTCCCAGGAACTTGAATCCCTCCCCGTTGCACCATTCCTCTAGCCACGTATTCATCTGAAATATCCTTCTATTTCTACTCTGACTAGCATGTGGCACTGGCAACAATCCTGAGATTACTACCTTTGAGGTCCTATTTTTAAATTTACCTCCTAACTCCCTATATTCAGCTTTTAGGACCTCATCCCGGTTTTTACCTATATCGTTGGTACCTATATGCAGCACAACAACTGGCTGTTTACCCTCCCCTTCCAAGATGTTCTGCAGCCGCTCGGAGACATCCTTGACCCTTGCACCAGGGAGGCAACACACCATCCTGGAGTCTCGTTTGCGGCCGCAGGAACGCCTATCTATTCCCCTTACAATAGAATCCCCTATTACTATAGCTCTACCCATCTTTTTCCTCCTGTCCTGTGCAGCAGAGCCACCCCTGGTGCCAGGAAGTTGGCTGCTACTGCTTTCCTCTGATAAGCCATCCCCCCCAACAGTACTCAAAGTGGTGTATCTGTTTGAGAGAGGGATGTCCACAGGGGACCCCTGCACTACCTGCCTGCGTCTAGTACTCTGCCTGTTGGTCAACCCTTCCCTTTCTGCCTGTCCAACCTGTACCTGCGGTGTGTCCAACTCCCTAAACGTGCTATTCACGATGTCCTGAGCATTGCGAACGCTCCAGTATGCATCCAATCACAGCTCCAGCACCGCAATGCGGTCTGTCAGTAGCTGCAACTGGATGCACTTCCTGCACATGTAGTTGTCAGGGACACAGGTAGTGTCCCTGAGTTCCCACATAGCGCAGGAGGAGCATACCACGTGGCCGGGCTGTCCTGCCATGACTTACCCTTTAATTAATTGCAATTAAATTAAATCAAATCAATCCCACCAATTACACTACAGTTAAATGGTTTACCAACAGTCCCTGCTACACCAGAGAGACCTTAGTAACTATAAACCACAGAGTTTAAGTTTAAAAAGAGAGAAATACTCACCAACCAATCACCTACCTGCTTTCTGGTGACATCACAATTTGATTACTTTTTACTTCTCTCCCTCCCTCTGAGCTCGGAGACTGCAGATTAGTAAGCCTACCTGGTCTCGGAGCTGCTTTTAAACTGCCGCTGCTCAGCCGCCTCGTTCCCTCGCAGGTCCGCCTGCCTGCCGCCACTGAGGGAACGAGGCGGCTGAGCGGCGGCAGTTAAAAAGCAGCTCCGAGACCAGGTAGGCCTCAGAGCAGTGGCTGCAGGCAGGCAGACCTGCAAGGGAATGAGGCAGCTGAGCGGCGACATTTTAAAAGCAGCTCCGAGGCCAGGTAGGCTTACTAATCTGCAGTCTCCAAGCTCAGAGGGAGGGAGAGAAGTAAAAAGTAATCATAAGAACATAAGAACATAAGAAATAGGAGCAGGAGTAGGCCAATCGGCCCCTCGAGCCTGCTCCGCCATTCAATAAGATCATGGCTGATCTGATCCTAACCGCCAATCTACTATCACAGAACCATCTCCTGAATCTAACAGAATTAGACACATGAAATAGGAGCAGGATCAGGCTACACGGCCCCTGGGCCCGCTCCGCTACCCACAGGGCCATGACCGATCCGAATCTAGACTCATGTCCAAATTCCTGCCCGCTCCCCATAACCCTTTATTCCCTTTACTTCTAGGAAACTGTCTATTTCTGTTTTAAATTTATGTAATGATGTAGCTTCTACAGCTTTTTGGGGTAGCATATTCCATGGACCTACCACCCTCTGAGTGAAGTAGTTCCTCCTCATCTCAGTTTTGAAAGAGCAGCCCCTTATTCTAAGACTATGCCCCCTAGTTCTAGTTTCACCCATCATCGGGAACATCCTCCCCGCATCCACCCGATCCAACCCCTTCACAATCTTATATGTTTCAATAAGATCGCCTCTCATCGAAGTGTGATGCCACCAGAAAGCAGGTAGGTGATTGGTTGGTGAGTATTTCTCTCTTTTTAAACTTAAACTCTGTGGTTTATAGTTACTAAGATCTCTCTGGCGTAGCAGGGACTGTTGGTAAACCATTTAACTGTAATGAAAGCCTACGGCCACACTAGTCTGAAAATCACACACAGAATCACACAGAAACCCCACAGTGCAGATAGAGGCCATTTCGGCCCATCGAGCCTGCACCGACACATATCCCACCCGATCCCCGTAACCCCTACACCAACACATATCCCACCCTATCCCCATAACCCCACGTATTTAATCCCCCCTAACACTAAGGGTCAATTTTTATCATAGCCAATCATCCTAACCCGCACATCTTTGGATGCCCGCTCTCGTCTGATCTTGGAAGCTAAACTTTTCATGAGATGAAGGCATGTGGATAATGCCAATAAGCACTAATAAGGGGGAGGTAATGATGGGTTAAGGAAGACGAGTCCAGCAGCAAATTTGGATCATAAAACTTAAAAATAGCAAATAGCCTTTGTGTTGTAATTCCTGGGGGCTAGTCACTATGTAAAAAAGACAAGCTTTGTGACATTTTATCATCCTAACTCTTTGAGTGTATTGCAGTCCTGTCATACACACCAGCCTATGTGTATTCAGTATATAATAGCACAGACGTCTGCTTACCAACCTTTAACCAGTCAGTCTCCACATATTGAGAAGAATTGTACCACTAGAGTATTTTTTTAAAAAGCTAGTTAAAAATAATTGCACAGCGCCAGTTATAACAACGTCACACTGAAGTGTGCTGCCATCCCTCAGAGATGCTCTCATCTACTCCGACTGTGCATCACATTAAATGGATAAATAACTTTCTTATTATAGGCAAGAAGAAAAATTAGAATGCGTCACAAGCAATGTTACCCAGAAACATCTTGACTGGTTTTGGAGCACAGTGACTATTGTTACGTAAGCAAATATAGCAGCCATTCTTCACACAGCAAGATCCCACAAGCAGCAATTAGATAAATTAATCTGTCGAAGACACCAGAAAGACACCCTGCTCTTCTTTAAACAGTGCCATGTGATCTTAACATCCACCAGAACTGGGTAGATGGGATCTCAGTTTATCAGCTCATCCTGAGAACATTCTCATCCAATAAAGAACGTGAATTTATATAGCGCCTTTCACATGCTCAGGGCATCAAAATCAATCAGCTATTTTTTGAAATAGTATTTGTTATTTTGTCGGTGAACGTAGCAGCCAATTTGCACACAGCAAGGTCCCACAAGCAGTCATGACATGAATTACCAGTTAATCTGTTTTGCTGGTTGAGGAATAAATGTTGGCAGGACAGCGGGAGAACTCGCCTGCTGTTCTTTGAATAGGCCTCGGTTTAACGTCTCACCCAAAGGGCCGTGTGATCTTTAACATCCACCTGAACTGGATAGATGGAATCTCTGTTTAACAACTCATCCAGAGAACATTCTCATCCAATAAAGAACATGGATTTATATAGCGCCTTTCACATCCAACAATGCTGCACTCCCTCACTAGAAAGAAAGACTTGCATTCATATAGAACCTTTCATAACCTGAGGACATCCCAAAGCTCTTTATACCTAATGAAGTACTTTTGACGTGTAGTCACTGTTGTAGTATAGATGCAGGAAGGATGTTCCCAATGGCGGGGGAGTCCAGAACCAGGGGACACAGTCTAAAGATAAGGGGTAAGACATTTAGGACAGAGATGAGGAGGAATTTCTTCACCCAGAGAGTGGTGAACCTGTGGAATTCTCTACCACAGAAGGCAGTTGAGGCCAATTCATTAAATATATTCAAGGAGGAGTTAGATATATTTCTTAAGGCTAAAGGGATCAAGGGGTATGGGGAGAAAGCAGGGACAGGGTACTGAATTTGGATGATCAGCCATGATCTCATTAAATGGCGGAACAGGCTTGAGGGGCCGAATGGCCTACTCCTGCTCCTATCTTCTATGTTTCTATGAAACATGGCAGCCAATTTGCACACAGCACTCCCCTGAAGTGTCAGCTTAGATTTTTTGCTCAAGTCTCTAGAGTGGGACTTGAACCCACAACCTTCTGACTCAAAGAAGTGAGAGTGCTACCCACTCGGCCCAGGCTGACAGCACTAATGTTAGCTTAGACTATGTGCTCAACTCCTGAAGTGGTGCTTCAACTCTAGTGCCACAATTACAGAGTGCTGCCAATGAGCTAAGCTGGCACTTATACCAGCCCTCGACTGGTGCCAGCTCTCAAAAGACACTTTTATATTTAAGCTGGGACCCTGAAGCGAGGTGTTCAAACATGGACATGTGACCTCCATGCAACACTCGCTCTAATTTGCTTTCATTCCTGCTGCCCCTCCAGATCGAGGCCCATCGGAGGTCGTTTCTTTTCAATGTGATCTACAGATTGTGAGTCTTATGGCTGTGCATGGATAAATGGGAGGTAGCTAATATTACAGCATAGCTACATCCCAGGGAATTAACGAGCCGGCTCTCGGTGTCCATGTGCTTGTGTTAAATAGTGCCATGTCACAAGCATGGACATAGAAACCGCTCCAAGCATTGAACAGGCCAGCACCTCCCACAGCCCAATCTGACAACAGTGGGTTGGCGGCTGTAATCTCACCCAGGCACTGGAGGATGAGGTGCTGTTGATGGTGGGGGAATCATGTGACTGGAATTAACAGCAACTCCTCAAGGTAATAGCGCCCAATAAATAAACCACTGAGAAGCTGATGTGCCAAATAACTGCCTGAGTCCAAGAGGTTAAAGCTTAAAACTAAAGGCTTTTATTAAGTAAGAACATGGCATCGAGTTAACACAAGGCAGCCATCATTCATCACCGACCCAGCCCTTATGAGTAAGACTCACACCAATCCGGAGGATCCAGAGGGGCGGGGCTAGGGAGGAGCATTAGTGGTTACATCTGTAGAACATTCCAGACATTAGCAAGTACAACAACAACAGACAATACAAATGCCAGAACACAGAGTTATTTCATCACGGAAGCTCCAGAGCCGTGCGACCCGTTGCACAGCACTTGGTCTGCTCATTGCAACGAGTTCCTGTTTATTCAACAGGTTAAATGGGTGTCCCTCACAGCTGAAAAAGATTACAATTAACCTCCTTTGGGGATTTTCTATTAATTTCTGTTCATTTGGAAAAGAAAGTGTTTCACTGGATGACCTCACAGATGGGTTGAGTTGGAAAAGCTCCAATAGCAACACAGCAATAATCAGTGGGAGCCATTGTTAGCACTGGGGGCTACTGTACATATACCTTCCGCTTCCTCTTGCTGCATTCACTTAACACTGTCGATGGCACTACTGAGGAGGGGTCATATTTCCTTTGGCCGATAGTGTAAAATGGGCGAAATTGACTCAGCCGCCCGTTATATATCTCTCCCCATTTTCAGATACCGCGGTTGAATCGATGTTACCCATTTTACACTATCGCCCCCAAAGTCAAAATTACCCTCCTGTGCATTCAAACCATTGCTAGTGGTGAGAGAGGACATCCCTCCCTCCATCATTTCTGGCTGGTGGCAGGTTGTGCAGCTCCACTCACGTCTACAGGCCAGAAACCAAATACTTGCTGGATGGTCCTTACGGATCTTCCACAGCCATTGGCGGAGTCACTGCGCCGAGAGAATAATTGGGGGACTTTCCTGGGTCAGGGGCCAGGCGTGCTGGACCATCCGGCTACAGCGGGTGTCGGACAATCAGACGGGTCCCTTTACAGGTGAATATATACCCCTCAACCAACATCACTGAAACAGATTATCCGGTCATTTTCTTATTGCTGTTTGTGCGAGCTTGCTGTGCGCAAATTAGCAGCCCCGTTTCCTACATTACAGCAGTGACTACACTCCAGTGCATCATTGGGAGTGAAATGCTTTGGGACAGCCTGAGGTTGTGACAGGCACTATATAAATGCAAGTTCTTCTTTCTTTTACAGGCGGGGGCTCCAATTTCAGACAGGATGGCAGGGAAATATCGCCCTGTGGCAAAGCCACTAAGAGACTCTCAAAGTGACTTGTACAATTGCCTTTAATCATGTTTATTACCTTTTAATGTGGGCTCTGGTTAAACAGAGCTAGATCGACAAAATCGCGATCTGACGCGATGACGTCATCATGTGGGTCATGTGACGTCCCCAACGGCGGGAAACGTGATGATGTCATCACGTCAGAGGTAGAGGGCGTTTCCAGCCAGTCCTCGTGTGGAGTGATAGTGAATAGACCTGTTTAGAGCTTCTCCTGCATTTTCTTGTTTTGTAAAGTTTTTGTACATTAAACTCAGTTTGTTAACTACTAGTGAGTTTATAGATTCTTTGCGAGGAGTGCAGAGACTCCTACAGCCCCCTTTATGATCTCATTTTCTATTCAAAATTCAGAGATGCTGAGAAAAACAAACCATGGTACTTAGTACTTGGCATGGTACAAACCATGGTACCATCTCCCATGGTACTTAGCTCTTTGCTTTAGTGGCAGAAACTCCAATTTAAGGTTTCGCTGCGCACCTGTGAAAGAGTTTGTCATTTTAAAGCCAGTATTTCTCCCATTCCTTTACAAGGGAGCCTTTCCCATTACTATATTATATAGTGAGACATAAGAACATAAGCATTAGGAGCAGGAGTCAGCCATTCAGCCCCTCGAGTCTGCACCGCCATTCAATAAGATCATGGCTGATCATCGACCTCAACTCCACTTTCCCGCCCAATCTCCATATCTCAGCCTTGAATATACTCAACATGTGACCTTGTTAAAGGGAAGGAAGGGGTTTTTGGTGTAAGGGGGGTTGTGTAGCCATAGTGCAGAGCATGGATTTAGAACCGCTTTTAACCAGGGTGTACTGTGATGGGTTAGTTGTGGTAGCGTTGCTTTAAGAAGGTGAAGAGTGTGCTGGTGCCTTGGATGGGAAAGAAAGAAAAGGAGAGAGTGTCCCGTGTGTTACCTTGCCAGCTCTGGTGAGGTCATTCAACTTTTTCCGGAACTGTTGTGCAGTCCTGGGGGTGAGGGAGTAATGGCACTCAGCCAGGATCCAGTCAGTGCCTACACCGCCACGCAAATGCAGATTGCATCTCTGGAGGAAACAGGGGTCAGCGGATAGTGATCAGAAACACGTTACATTTCTGGCCGGCTGCCATAATCCACACCTTGGTGTCTGTGCCTCCTGCCTTCGGTCTCCTCCAAGAAGAAACGTAAGTCTTCATCTCTAATGGTTGATGTTCTTCTCCTGGGTGGGGCCCTGCCCTGCTGTTCTCTGGGTACAGATGGTGCTTCTATGGTTAATAATCTGTAAAAGTATAATAAAAGTGTCTCTAGAAGATGCAGTGAAGTTATTAGAGTGACTCAAGCACTGTTCCTCTCTGACCTGGTTGTCCCCCAGACAGGCTACAGGCTGGACCGGTTTTTTAAAGGCTGTACAGGAGTTTCTGGGTAATTCAGCTGCTCACCAAAGACTGCACTAATGGGAACACAAATGAGCAGGCCCAGGAAACCACCTGTAACTCCCTCGAGAGGCCGTGCAATCTTTATAAAAGGGTTTAACTCACTGAGGAAATTCTAGGACAGTGAGTAAGAAAATCACGGGTGGAGTTGAGGAGAGTGTTCCAGAGATTTGTAGCTGTTTTTCCTGCCAAGTTTCCCAGCTCCTCTCCCAGAGCTGTTGGCTCCTTGCTGGGATGCAGTTCCATGGGTGCAAGTCCTCCCTTATCTCACCCGATTGGCAATTCTTCACATGTCAGCCGAGACAGCAAAGGTCAGCAGCCTATTCGACCATGAAGGCACAACAGCCAAGTCTGATCCTGTCCTCAGCTGACGTACACAGCAAGGGGTCTCTGGATGGTGATCAGGAGCAGGAACCCTGGACAAGTTCCCATCCTTAACCAAGGGCCATTGTAGCCAATTGTCGCAACCGACAGCTATCCTGGCTTAGATCAGCTAATTTACCACAGTCCAGAGATTAAACCGGGTTAACTCCTGGTCTGTTTGTCTCAGCTGATCACTGGTTTAACCATCAGGGCGTCTTAAAAAGGTCCGGTTTCATAACTTGTACCTTGCCTTTTAGAGTTTGCCTACCAATCCTTTAATATTAGCAGAATCTTACGAGCAAAATATAAAGAGGGCATATACTGGCTCTAGTAAAATACAGAATTATATTTCATTGGTGAGGATAAAAGAAAGAAAGAAAGCGAGGGAGGGCGAGAGAGAAGGGATGGAGGGAGGGAGGGATGGAAGGAAGGGATGGAGGGAGTTGGGAGTGAAGGGAGGGAAGAAAGAAAGAAAGGGAGGGAGGGAGGGAGGAAGGGATGGAGGGAAGGAATAGATGGAGGGAAGGAAGGAAGGGATGGAGGGAGGGAGGGAAGGGAGGAAGAAAAGAAAGAAAGAAAGAAAGAAAGAAAGAAAGAAAGAAAGAAAGAAAGAAAGAAAGGAAGGAAGGGAGGGAGGGTGGGAGGGAGGAAAGGAAGGGAGGGAGGAAAGGGAGGAAGGAAGGAAGGGATGGAGGGAGGGAGGGAAGAGCGGAAAGAAAGAAAGAAAGACTTGCATTTCCACAGCACCTTTCATGACCGCAGGATGTCCAAAAGCGCTTTACAGCCAATTAATTACTTTTGAAGTGTAGTCACTGTGGTATTATAAGAGGGACTACTAACTCTACAAGCATTGGAGAGTTAACAAATGTTTTAAGAATAAAATCTGCATTTCATTGAGATTTTACTGATATAATCTGGAAACTGATTGACATTTAAAAATTGAGCCTAAATTTTATTGGAGAACATAGTTGGGTGGAGGAAAGGTAGAGATAAAGTTGGATTATTGGTCCTTTCTTTAACCAAAGGCACACCTGACCCATGAGAATTTAAAACTGTTCTGACATGATATTAAATTAGGAAAAATTCTGAGTGTAGCTAACTCTCTCTCTAATTAGAAGAGTTCAGGGTCCCAGTCACCTTTGGAAGGAGAATGTCATCGTTATACCTCATTCACTCTTCATTTGCTGCAATGTTGGCAGTGGCGTCTATGAAGAGCGATGCAGCTACCCCTAGTGATTGATGCTATTAATGTGCTTTTTAAGGCAGTCGTCAAGAATGTGCTGTGCACAACAGTGATCGATAGGCTGTTGAGGCTGTGCTCTTAGTTAATGGGCCAGTTCCCAATTCTTCAGGATTGACTGCGGAGCTAACTGCCCAATTTGGCAGGCTTTGCACAACTATTGATTGTCTTGCTTCATTCGGACAATTTCTCAGCGAAAGCTAACTATAAGAATATTTCCTCAATAATCCCTCCCATAGATAGACTGATACCAACAGGCCTGCCCTGCTGTGTCCTCTGACCCTTCCCCTCACTCCTTCCAATTGATCTACGAATTACTGTACTTTCTGTAGGAAGCAACATCAATGAGTTCTAGCAATGTGTGGAGAAACAGAAGTCAGCGCACTAACTGAGGAGATTGGGCAGCAGTGAACACTTTTACTTAAGAAGTTAGATAGCAATTTAAAGGAAATTAATCCACAAGTAATCATTCCTGTGGAGGATAATTAACAGAGAGAGAAAAGAGAACAAGTCATTCTTTCAAAGAAAGCTCAACATAAAAATGAAGTCCTCTGATTTGAGACAAACTTCGCATAGATCTTCCAGACCCCTCAGAATGGGTGGGCTTGGGTTGGGTGAGAAGTTAAAATTTCAAACCCGATCCCAGCCCGCCTTGAGTTTGCCCACTTCCGGTTTTAATGGATGTGGGTCGGGGGGCAGCCAATCTGCTCTCAGGAGGCAGGCTGGGCGTTAACAGCTTTTAGTAGGCTGCCTGTCTCCATCTTAACAAGCTTTTTACACGATTGCGATTTTTCTCCCTCCCCGCGATCTCTCCCCCCCGACCACCATCTCTCCCCCCGACCGCGATCTCTCCCCCCGACCGCGATCTCTCCCCCCGACCGCAGTCTCTCCCCGCGACCGCCATCTCTCCCCCCGACCGCGATCTCTCCCCCCGACCGCGATCTCTCCCCCCGACCGCGATCTCTCCCCCCGACCGCAGTCTCTCCCCGCGACCACCATCTCTCCCCCCGACCGCGATCTCTCCCCCCGACCGCGATCTCTCCCCCCGACCGCAGTCTCTCCCCGCGACCACCATCTCTCCCCCCGACCGCGATCTCTCCCCCCGACTGCGATCTCTCCCCCTGACCGCGATCTCTCCCCCCGACCGCGATCTCTCCCCCCCGACCACAGTCTCTCCCCGCGACCACCATCTCTCCCCCTCCCCGCGATCTCTCCCCCCGACCACCATCTCCCCCCCCGACCGCGATCTCTCCCCCCGACCGCGATCTCTCCCCCCCGACCGCAGTCTCTCCCCGCGACCACCATCTCTCCTCCCGACCGCGATCTCTCCCCCCGACTACCATCTCTCCCCCCGACCGCGATCTCTCCCCCCGACTGCGATCTCTCCCCCCGACCGCGATCTCTCCCCCCGACCGCGATCTATCCCCCCGGCCACCATCTCTCCCCCGACCACCATCTCTCCCCCCGACCACCATCTCTCCCCCCGACCGCAGTCTCTCCCCGCGACCACCATCTCTCCCCCCGACCGCGATCTCTCCCCCCGACCACCATCTCTCCCCCCGACCGCGATCTCTCCCCCCGACCGCGATCTCTCCCCGCGACCACCATCTCTCCTCCCGACCGCGATCTCTCCCCCCGACCACCATCTCTCCCCCCGACCGCGATCTCTTCCCCCAACCGCGATCTCTCCCCCCCGACCACCATCTCTCCCCCAACCGCGATCTCTCCCCCCGACCACCATCTCTCCCCCCGACCGCGATCTCTCCCCCCGACCACCATCTCTCCCCCCGACCACCATCTCTCCCCCCGACCGCGATCTCTCCCCCCGACCACCATCTCTCCCCCGACCGCGATCTCTCCCCCCAACCACCATCTCTCCCCCCGACCACCATCTCTCCCCCGACCGCGATCTCTCCCCCCGACCACCATCTCTCCCCCCGACCACCATCTCTCCCCCCGACCGCGATCTCTCCCCCCGACCACCATCTCTCCCCCGACCGCGATCTCTCCCCCCGACCACCATCTCTCCCCCAACCGCGATCTCTCCCCCCGACCACCATCTCTCCCCCCGACCGCGATCTCTCCCCCCGACCACCATCTCTCCCCCCGACCGCGATCTCTCCCCCCGACCACCATCTCTCCCCCCGACCACCATCTCTCCCCCCGACCGCGATCTCTCCCCCCGACTACCATCTCTCCCCCCGACCGCTATCTCTCCCCCCGACCACCATCTCTCCCCCGACCGCGATCTCTCCCCCCGACCACCATCTCTCCCCCGACCGCGATCTCTCCCCCCGACCGCGATCTGTCTCCCCGACCACCATCTCTCCCCCGACCGCGATCTCTCCCCCCGACCGCGATCTCTCCCCCCGACCACCATCTCTCCCCCTCCCCGCGATCTCTCCCCCCGACTACCATCTCTCCCCCTGACCGCGATCTCTACCTCCTCAACAACAACAACAACTTGTGTTTATGTAGCGCCTTTAACTTAGTAAAACGTCCAAAGGTGCTTCACAGGAGTGGTATGAGACAAAAAATTGACACCAAGATCTTTCCCGGTCATCCCCTCCCTCGATCTCCCCCTGACTCCCAGCCCCCACCCCGCGCTCTCTAATATCTGCAGGACATCCGGCCTTCCTGAACTCCTCCCACTCACTCCGAGCATGTGGCCCCGTTAAAATCGGGGCCAATATTAGAGTATTGTCCAATAAATTAGCCACTAGCCACATGTGGCTAATTGGGAATCCAGACGTGGCTAATTGCATTTTTTGAGTAATGAGTAATAGGGCTGGATATTGTCACTGGGGCGGGCTGGGGTCATGTAATCCGCTTTTTGTGTTAGCCACCCGATTCTAAATCGATGTGGGAGATTGATGCGATTTTAACTTAAGTGGGCAATTGAGTTCCAGCGTGTGGGAACCCATGGCCCAATGAGTTTTTCCAGTCTGAATGTCGCCTCCGATTACGTCATCATTGCTGCTGCATTTAAGGTCTGCAACAAGCCTTGCTTCTTCTGCAGACTGCCAACCGTTTGCCCTTTCATGCTACAGGGACCTGGAGGCAGAATGACCAGCGAGAGACCGAGGTCTGCTCCCAGGTTTGATGACGTCACCCTGCAAGCTTTAGTGGTGGGAGCAAGAGCCAATAAAGAGGTGCTCTTCCCTTCTTCAGGGAGGAAGAAGCCTCCCCAGCAGACCAAGGCTGTGTGGATCCAGGTGACAGAGGAGGTGAACTCGTTGTCGATAACCTGCAGAACCTGGCTTCAGTGCAGGAAGAGGTTTCATGACCTTCTGCGCACTGGAAAAGTGAGTATGACTTTCCTATCACCCTCAATCTGAACCCCATTGCCTCTCCTCACCAGCACTCAGCTTTAGCAATCTCTTCCTCCACATCCCACTTGACACTGACATCCATGCACCCTTACCCATTCCCTCTCTCGCGATGGTCACATTCACCTAACTATTCGACTATGCAGCCCTCACACTCCCTATCACTGTGATGCTATGGAAACAACTGACAACACACAGGGAGGGCCCTGGGTCTTGCCACCTCACTCCATCTTTGTCTCCTTCTAAGCATCTGTGCTATGGATTCTCTACACTCACTCCTTCATTCTCACACAACCTCCACTTGTCTCCCTCATTGCAGGAAAAGAGAGCTCACAATAAGAGGGAAAGAGCGAGGACAGGAGGAGGGCCACCCTCAGTAGCCCAGCTCACCCCCTGCGAGGATGCGGTCCTGGAAATCGTCGGAGTGGAGGATGATGCGCAAATGGGGGACGGACAGAGGGGTGCATCACAGCAAGCTGGTGACAGAATAGTTTTCCATCTCTCTCAATGACATTGCATGAGTCGCTGATAATGATTCTGAAGCTCTAACAGAAGGACGTATGATCATCTGCAATATGCAATGTGCATGTAACCTTGGCATCACATCTCTGACTCTTTCCTTTACTCCCCCACAGGACCATCGCAAGCACATGTCCCCACTAGCCAGGAGGAACAGCCTGAGCATCCAGACTCCTCAGAGGAAGCTGCAACCTCTGAGGGTACAGCATCAGCAGAATTCACCGCACCCAGCACCAGCGCAAACACTCACACCTCGGAGGGAACATCGCGAGATAGAGTAGTGTTGTCACCTGGCGTATCACAGCTCACAAGTGAGCATCAGCAGATTGTGGAGACAGGGACAGCAGTGGAGAGTCCTAGTCGGAGGGCGCAGGACTCTGCCAGCTCGGCTCAGCTGCATGTCGACCCTCTGCCTCTGGGTCCATCCATAAGATCAGCGGTGCTGGAACTCCAGGAACAGATGCAGGAGTCTCTGGCAGGTTTTGTCTCCAGCGTGGCTGCGAGTGTGGAGCGAATGGTGGAGTCCATTGCGAACATGAGCAGAGCCTTTGTGGAGTCATTGGCGCATGAACGCATCACCATGGAAAGGATGGCAACCTCCATGGAGGTGATAAGTCGCCAGAGTGCAGAAAACATGGTGAGTGTTCTGAATAGAATGACATCTCTGGAGGAGCGATGGTCATCTATTGAACAGAGAAACCAGACCTTCATGGAAGTCCTTCTGAATAGGACTGCCAGTGCAGATACGGGTCCCCATGGCCCCCCTGATGTGCAGCAAGGTGCTCTCAAGCCACTTGAAAGCGCTGAGGTGGACCTGACCCATGAGAGGGATGATGGTGGCAGAGAACAAGGAAGTGGGGGCTTCTCTCCAAGCGCTCACACTTCCATGCCACTGACAAGTCCTCGGTCAGAGCCCCACCAGAGTCCCCACCCAACTGAGATCGGCGTCTCAACCCCTGCACAGCCGCAGGAGCAGCAGACTGTTGGCAAGCCCTCACAGGTTCGCAACCCCAGAGGACGCCCGCCAAAGGTGTCGAGACAGGAGCAGCAAGAAACTGAGCGAGGGGCCTCCACATCTGCTGAAGCCACAGGGGAAGCACCATGTAGGAGCACACGTAAGAGAAAGATACTGCACAAATAGTCACAAGGGTAGTCACTTGGGTGAAATTTGATGTTTAATGTTAAAAAGCCATCAGATGGTTACTGTAAATAAAAAATCTGATGGCTTCTGTTGCAGTTGTGGCATGTGTCATTTCGCTAATGGGACTTCCACATTGAGGGCTTAGGATTAATTGCAATTGTCAGTATGGTGGTCAAATTGTTAGGAATCCGCTGGTTCTTGGCCATTGTCAAAGCTCTGGTAAGAAGCTGCAAGGCAAAAGTGCTTGATTGGCTAGGCTAAGCAAATCTGGCCAAGATGAGTGCGTTCCTTGCATCCCAGGTAGCAATGTTCTCGCATACTGCTGCCGCTGGTTGATGGGCCTCTGCAAGATGTTTGTTTTCGCACTCCTCCTCCTCCTTCTCCTCCTCCTCCTCCTCCTCATCTGAGGAGGATATGTGAGGAGCCACTTGGTCCTCAGGAATCTGCAAGCCACGACGCTGTGCCATGTTGTGAAGTGCACAGCAAACCACGATGATTCTGGAGACCCTGGCTGCTGAGTACTGCAGGGCTCCACCTGATCTATCCAGGCATCTGAAGCGCATCTTCAGCAAACCGATGGTTTGCTCGATTATGGCTCTGGTGGAAATGTGACTAGAGTTGTAGCACTCCTCAGCTTCGTTGGATGGGCTCCTCAATGGCATCATTAGCCATGTCTTCAGGGGATAGCCCTTGTCTCCAAGTAGCCATCTGTCAAGTTGGTCTGGCGAACTGAATAGAGGAGGCACACTAGACTGGCGCAGTATGAAGGAGTCATGGCAACTGCCAGGGTACTTGGCACAAACATGCAAAATTTCCTTCCTGTGGTCACACACCAGCTGAATGTTAAGGGAGTGGAAGCCCTTGCAGTTGACAAAAATACCTGGATTGCGATGGGCTGCCTTAAGGGTGACATGTGTGCAGTCAATGACGCCCTGCACCCTTGGAAAGCCTGACAGATGAGCTAATCCAACCGCACGCGCCATGACACTTGCTTGATCCTTGGTGAAATGGATGTGATTGTGCACGATGGCAAAGTGGGCATCGGTTACCTGCGTGATGCAAGTGTGTGCGGCCGCCTGGGAGATGCCGCTGATGTCTGCTGCTGATCCCTGGAATGAGCCGGAGGCAAAAAAGTTGAGTGCGGTGGTGACTTTGACGGCCACTGGTAAGGGTTGTCCACCTGGTCCTCTGGCCTGCAGGTCTTGTTGCACCATTGCGCAGATGTCACCTACTACCTCTCGCAAAAGTCGGAGCCGCCTTTGGCACTGCTGCTCACACATGTTGAGGTAGCTGATCCTGTGTCTGTAGACCCTGTTTGGGGGGTATCTCCTGTGCTGACGGGCTTCCATGCGCTAGCCCCTTCTGGCCTGTGCAGCTTCAGGTGGGTGAGCAGCAGCTTGGCGCTCCTGTTGTTGCTGCTGATGTTGGTGCTGCTGTTGTTCCTGGTTCTGCTGGTGCTGCGGCTGGTCTTTGTCCTCATCTGATGTCCAGAAGGGAAGGAAATAAATGGCTCCCATGCTTCTGGTATATGCCTCAGTTGAGGAAGCGCTCAGTCAAGGTAGCGAGAGGGGTTTCCCAGAAGGTCACACTGGAGATGGGTGTCAGGCTCCAAACTTCCACAGCTGTGGTTAAGCCTTCTAAAAGTTCCCCCAGACCTGAGACAACAAAGTCCTGCCACCTGCAAATGATGACTGATCAAATCTCCTATTTAATGGTAGAGCTGCAGCTAATAGTCAGCAATCCAATTGTGCTCCCGTCAGGTTTCACCATCGTGTTTCAGAGCAGGCATGCTTCACGTGGGAAAAGGGTTAAAATCACAAAGGCCTTTCAAAATGGGATAACAGAGGCAATTTAGTGACTGTTAAGGGCCGTAAGGGCCTATCCGCCTCTTGGAGGCGGGACGGAGACGGAAGCAGTAATCACGATTTCTGGAAAATTGCTTGGAGGCGGGATGGAGGCAGGGTTGATCCTGCCTGCCACTTTTTGCAATTTTAACACCCCCCACATGCCTCCACTCTGCCTCCACGGCCCTGGGAAATTCTAGCCCATAGACTCCATCTTTGGGCATGTGATCTTAGTACTCATATTCACACGGCGTATGCATGTGGATTTTAACCTTTTTGTGTGTTTGTTGGTCAATTGGTTTGATGAAAAACAGAGTGTGCGAGTATTGTTGGATTGTTGAGCACTTTACTCCCTTGGTTACTGAATGGTGACAGATGTTTGTTAAGTACACATGTGTGTAAGTCATGTCCCACTAAAATTCGAGCATGTGTTTAAAACAGTGTCGCCATCTGTGGCTAGTCAGAGATTTCTGTTAAAGAAAGACTTGCATTTATATAGCGCCTTTCATGACCACCGGCCGCCTCAAAGCACTTTACAGCCAATGATGTACTTTTGAAGTGTAGTCACTGTTGTAATGTGGGAAATGCGGCAGCCAAGTTGCACACAGCAAGCTCCCACAAACAGCAATGTGATAATAAGCAGATAGTCTGTTTTTGTTGTGTTGATTGAGGGATAAATATTGGCCAGGGCACCGGGGATAACTCCCCTCCTCTTCTTCGAAATAGTGCCATGGGATGTTTTGCATCCACCTGAGAGAGCAGACGTTTAACATCTCATCTAAAAGACGGCACTTCTGACAGTGCAGCACTCCCTCAGCACTGCACTGGAGTGGGATTTGAACCCACAGCCTTCTGACTCACAGGTGATTGTGCTGCCCACTTTTTTTTTAATAAATATACTTTATTGAACATTTACAACATCTTGATCATTTCACTGTATGATACAAATCAATTCCGCCGCTCTGCACAGCCATTCCGCCACCACACTTTAACATCAAAACCTGAAGTTTAATTTGTCTCCTGTAACATATATTAATCGATTGTACTTTAAAAATTGGTTGTAAAATACTATCCTTAAATTCCTTTCTGAATAAAACATCCACAGAGCCTTATAATGGTCTTTTAGCTTATATTTAAAATACTCTTTTAGATTGATTCTCCTCCCCTTAAAAAACAGAGCATTCCTCCTTTGCACAATCACGAATCTAGCCAAACTGAACATTAAATTAATTGCCGCTCCGCTAGACTCGGGCAGACTCTCCTGCAATCCCCATCTCAAAATTGAGTCCCACGGGATTCCCATTCTCGCTCTTCGGTCCCCACCCAGCAAAAAAGCTTCACACAACTGTCGAACATAATACTTGAAGTCATTTAACTGCGGACATAACAGCAGTAAATGGGACAGAGTCTCATCCTGTGTCCCACACACTGGGCAAGTTGCCGCCTCCACTCGCCCAATCTTGCACAAGACCGTCATGGTAAAAATCCGGTTATGAGCCAATTTGAAATCCAGTTCAATCCATTTTGGACATTTAAAATTTGCCCACACTCCCTTCCAAATCCTGTTGAAGTCCAGCTGTGGGTATATACTCTGCCAAAACTCCTGACCAGCAGGTGTCTTGAATGGTCCATTCTCTGAATACCTCATAGAAATCTCGAGTATTACAGTTGTCAAATTGGACCAACTCTCTCCCTTTCTCCAGTACAAAGCTTGGAAAAGCAGGACGCATTTTACTTCCTTTGGAGATTTCCGCATTTATTTCTTCCATCCAATCCTGTGGCATTGCCCTCACAATCTTCTCATACATGATTCCTATTGCTTTTTCCTCTACCTCCTGATCCTCCTCCCACACCATGTCCCTCACTATCGCTTCCGGCAACCAACCTGGAATCACCTCGTATAATACATCTTTCACAGATATAATCCCAGCTTTTATAAAAGCTTGATTAAATAAAACCTCTCCTTCGATGTTGACCCACCTGTTCAAAAATAAGGGCTGTTCTAAAAATTCCTCAGCCCCCTTGGGCATAAACTGCACACTTTTTAAAAATTGGGCCCAAGTCTCTACAACCCCCTTATAAAACCTAGGGAGAAGTTTAATCGATTTCAAAAACATATTATTGTATTCCATATACAATATCCCCTGCCCTCCTATCCCACTTCATTTAAAAAAAGGCTCAAAACAACTCTTCCAAAAACTTGTGTTTGACTTCTGAAGAAATCTCTTCACCCATTTGATTCTAAAGGATTTTTTCTTCAAATCAATATCTGGGAAATTGAGTCCTCCCTGATTTCTCCGTCCAATGATGGTATTGTAAGCCACCAAGGCTGGTTTCCCTTCCCATAAAAACCTCACACAAGCCTCTCGGATGGACTTTTCCGCCCACTCAGGAATATCCTCCACCGTCAATAAGTACCATAGCTCAGATAGCAGGAGGGCAGACACCACTGTCGCTCTTCCTTGCACTTTCAACCACCTTCTTTCCCATCTTCCCAAAATCTTTTTAATTTTCATAACCTTCGGTTCCCAATTTAATCGATCCACTTCATCCCTGTCTTTCTTGCACCCCATATGCACCCCCAGAACTTCCAAAACCTCCACCACCTTAAAGAGACATTCCCCCAACCATTCCCCCGTACCCCTCCCTGCAACCAGGCATTGGGACTTACTATAATTCACTCTGGCTCCTGAAGCTCTACAATATTCCTCCACTACATCCATAGCTTTCCTCACTGACTCCCCATTTCTCAATGTTAAGGTTGTGTCATCTGCATATTGGTGTATCACCGACACCAGCCCAGAACTGGGGTCCACAATCCCAACTACACCTTGTTTCTTTCGCATCATGTAACCTAATGGTTCTGCTACCAATGTGTACAACAATGGGGACAGGGGACAACCCTGTCTCACTGATCTCTGTATCGGAAAATACTTGGATAAAAAACCATTACATTTAACACAGCTAAATATGTTTGAATAAAAAATCCTTATCCACTGAATGAAATTTTCCTAGAAACCAAATGCTTCCAAAACCTTCAATAAAAACTCATGAGAGACCCTATCAAAGGCTTTCTCTTGATCTATCTTTAATATATAAGCCTCCCTCCCACTCTCTTCCATGAGCTCTATCGTATCTCGGATTGAGACCACAGAGTCTGCGATGTCCCGGCCTATGACTCCATAGGACTGAGAGGGCCAAACTATCTGCGGTAACACCTCCTTCAAACGATTTGCCATAACCCTCGCCAAGATCTTATAATCCACATTTAATAATGTGATGGGCCTCTGATTCTTCAGATCCCGTCCATCCCCTTTATTTTTATATAAGCTAAGCTTATGATACCTCTCCTCATAGATGGGGCCAGGCTTCCCTCAATTTTAATTTCCTTAAAACCTCTAAGAGCAATGGACTTAAAATCTCGAAAAATTCTTTATAAAATTCTGCACTTAGTCCATCAGACCCTGGGCTTTCCCCCCCCCTTCATTCCACTTATTGCTACTTTTATTTCCGCTAATCCTACTTCTTTGTCACACATGCTTCTCTCATCCTCCTTTAAACCCTCTTCAATAAAAGCAGTAACCTTCTCCATCGCCAAATTGGAAATGTCTTCTTTTGTATATAACTCTTGATAAAAGCTGCTAGCCGCCTCTAAAATCTCCCCACTTCCATGAATGATCTTCTCCCCAACCTTCAACTCTTCAATTAACGATAATCTCTGTCACAGCTTTTCTTGCTCTAGAAAATATCTAGTGCATCTTTCGCCCTCCAATGCATCTCTAGCCTTTGCACGGAGAATGGCCCCCTTGCATTTTTCAGCTTGCAATAATTCCCACTTTTCCTTAAGCACCCGGAACTTAGTCTCCGCTCCCTTATCCCCTCCATCAACTGCTTTACAGACATCCGTAAACTTTTTATTTATATTCTCTTCTCGACGCCGGTTAGCTGCCGCCCTCTTTTTCCCATAACGTACCGAAAAAACTTTTACCTCATATTTGAAATTATCCCACCAAACTCTTCTTTCTTTCAAGAACAAAGGTTCCTTCCAAGCATTCTTTATTATATTTATAATCCCTTCTTTATAAGCAATTTCTTTCAGGTATTGATTGTTTAAATTCCACACCCCTGAACCGATCTTAACTCTGCTGTTCCTAATTCTAAGAACCAAAGCCGAGTGATCACTAAAAAATACTTTTTTATAATAAATCTCCATCACCTCAGAACTTAACCCTTCCCGCATTAACACAAAATCTATTCGGCTCTGTTTTAAAACATCACCCACCCAACCTGATCTGGAGAACTCCCTTTTTATGGGGTTCCGGTCCCTCGATAAGTCTCTCAAATTTAAATTTGCCATCATTTTTACAATCATCCCTCTGGAGTTATCATCCTTAAAGGTCATCTGGGCTGAAATGTCCATCCGAGATAAAAATACATTAAAATCCCCCACTATACAAGAATTTTCCACCTCTGCCGCTTCAGTGAATAACCCCCGAAAAAACTCGCGACGCTTGCAATGGTCGTTCGGTGCATAGATATTAAAGAGATCGCAATTAAATCCCTCCATTTTTACCCTTAGCCGTAAAAATCTCCCCTCAGCATCCTTGTCCACCAAGGCAACGTTCTCTTTTATGGACGGACTCACCAAAACAGCCACCCCTCTACGGTTATTGTTTGCACAACTCGCAAACACCTCTCCCTTCCAAACCTTCTGAACTCTTTCTAGGATATCCTCATCCCAAAAGGTTTCTTGCAGACACAACAAGTCCGAACCTTTAAAACCCTGCAACAACTGCTGCAATTTCTTCTCACCCCTCAGTCCATTCACATTAATCGAGACCAATGTAATCATGGCTCCAAAGAAGGGAAATATGCCTGATAATCTCCCCATCATTTAATCTCTGGGCCTTCCCTCCTCACATGCTCCTTCCCAACTTCTCGGGCAGCTGTTGCTTTTTCCTGCAGCCTCTGACTCTTTTTCACCTCCTGTTTGAACCTTCCCTGCTGTTTCAGCCTCTTCCTTGCATTAAGTTTCGGCCCAGGAGCTGCCCTTCCTCCCTCCTTCTGCCCCTCACTAACCTTTCCCTTTTCATATGATGCCACCCCACCCCCGACTTCCATGTCTCTGTCCCCCTCTAATTCCTCACACTCAAGCTCTTCTGCAACCCCCTGTGCCTGCTCCCCATCAGATACATAATCCTGCTCCCCGTCAGATACATCATCTCCCATAGAGAGTCTTCCTGCTATCGCAGTTTCTCCCACTGTGCCGCTCCCTTCGACCACATCTCCACCTCTAACCCTTGCACCCTGTTCCCTCGCTCCATGGGACAATGGCGCACCTAAATTGTTCCCTTCTGACGTCTCTATCTCGCCGATCCCATCCTGCTGTCCCTTTAAGGCCCCTGCCTCTTGCTCCCTCTCCCCGTCCTGCCCCCTCCCTCTCACCAAGATATCCGACTCCCCGCCTCTCCCCAGAGCACCCACATCCACCACATACCCCGCTCCCACCTCCTCTCCCCCCGCAGCCACCAGACTCCCCAGGGGGAGCCAAACCGCACTGAGGCTCGAGTCTGCACTCGACCCTTGCTGCCCGCTGCTGTCTTTATTCCCCTCCACAGCACTCGGCGTGTTTTCCGCCATCTCCATCCTGTCCTCCACTTCGCCATCCTCTGCCTCTTCCTGTGCTCGTTTCTCCTTCACTTTACCGGCTGTGTCCTCCGACTGCACCGCTCCTCCGGCCATTCCACTCTCATCTCCTTCTCCTTCTCCCATCTCCTCATCACTCATATTGCTCCCTTCTGCCACACACTCACAGCGGGTGGGGCCTTTGTGACACACCCCACAGCTCTCCGCCTTGCAGCTCCAAGCGATATGTCCTGACTCACCGCAATTGTAACAATACAAATGTGGACAGTTTCTTACGAGATGGTCATGTCCCAGACAATAGTGGCACACCTTTACTTGGTTATCGTGCAGCACACGAAAGTACTGCACTCCTTCCAGTGTCTCGAACTTCATACTGTACGGCAAAGACCTCACCCCCTCTGGGAACCGCACCTTTACATACCGGGTTCCGTCTGCTACCCGTGTTCCCGGATAGTACCTCTTTATTTCAGAACAGATTTTAATGTCCCACGACTCCAACTTTTTGCTCAGCACTTCGTCCTCAATGTACACTGGCAAGTTCAAAAATGAAACCACCACCTCCTCTGAATATAGCAGAGTCACCTCCAAGAATTTCTCACCAACTTTCAGACTGAGTAGCAGTTTTTCCACCTCCTCACGGCCACTGACCGTCACCTCGAATCCCACATTCGGCTTTGGTCGGCAGGCAAAGCAGCTTCCCTCGCCACAGTCCTCATGAACCACCTGCATTATATCCCAGGCTCGAATCTTCTTATCCTCACACTGCACCACCACCGTATTTTCTTTACCAAACCTCCTGAGGTCCCGGCCCAAATCTTTGGGCCTTTTTTTTCCCCTTCCCACCACAGTTTTTTCCCTAATTAAATTCATCTCGGGAATATTGTCCTCTGAGGGGCCTGGCACTCCGGACCCCTCAGCAGCCATCTGGCTGCTTTTTGTGGGCCAAAAAGGCCCTAAAACCTAAAAACAACACCCCTAAACCCATCACCAACTTTTTACAAAACTTCCTCCAACACCCAGCTGCAATTAGGCAACCAGTAACACCTGGCTCACTCCTAGCCCCTCCCACCTAGAGAGTGCTGCCCACTGAGCCACAACTGACACAACTGTTGGACAACACTGTAATATTAGTGCATCAGAGGGAAAACAAAGCTATCTTCTTCAGCTATAAAGCAGGAGTTTGGTATTTTCCAGTGAATCAGCCAGTGATGACTGCCTCATACTACTTCACGATCTGCAGGTCCAGCAGTAAAGAGCCCCACCTGCCTCTGCTAGATTTTCATAACGTTAACAGTTAGTTGAATGTTTGTCTACTTCTACGCCACTCAAGCAGCCAGCTCTCATTTTGGTTATAAATTGTTTAGTTTAATTTGGTTGTCTGTTTAGTTTGGTTGTCTGAAATGATTCAGATGAATCTGAAGTCCATTTTGTAAATTAAATGGAAAGTGCCTTTGGTCTAAAATCTGGGCCAATTGAGAATTCTTAGGAGAAAATAAGTCAACAGATTTGCTACCCAAATCACATATAGCTAAATAAATCGCCAAGAATTTTTTCTCCCTATTTTGGCTCAATTTATTTTAGCAACCAGTGATCAAAGTAACTGAGGGCAAGCCACTGCACTGAAGGGTATCTGAGCTATAGCTATCTGAGTGTGGGAATAGTTGGTGCAACATTGCCCCTTGTCTCCTGCCTACCAACTCTTGAAACAGTCCAAGTATCATCAGGGCAGCTTCGTGAGAAATGGGTACACAGACATTAAATTCGTCCGATCATACATTTGTTCAAAATGATAATAAATGGGTGAAAGAGTAAACTAAGAGTCAGGAGCACCACCCTTAATGACCCAGTAGGTAAAGCCACCAGCACTAGCAATAAATACCAAATCAGTCGGTCATTATCACTGTGCATGAAGCAGGTGAGAGAGAGTGGCCTTGTTTGCGATCGGCCACTCATTCACCCCTTTCCCTGTGGAAAGTAGACATCATTGTGGCAGATCACAGAACTTTTGTTAGATGGCAGAATTCCAATAATCCAGGGAACTTGTGTAGCCATCTGTAGATTCCTGCTCGTCCTGACTGTGTCCGCTGCCTCAACCAGTGGTACCTCCGCCAGCTCGCTAACTGCATCCTCTGGGATGTGTGTTGATGTTTGCAGGGTGCTGTTGGCTCGGCCTTGCTCTGGACCATTGGCACTGCTGGTAGCCTGGTTTTCTAGTGTTACAATGGCAGTAAAGGGAAAACGAGTCCCACAAGTTTCAAACAGAATTTGTATTGGAAGATAATGGGGACAGAGATCTCGGAGGAATAGTATGTACAGATCTTTCCACCGAACATTCACCAAAGTTATAGTGAGAGATCAGAATGCTGGTGGAAATTCTTCCCCACCATGTATGATGCTTGTGCATATGCCTGTGCAAGAGTGAGTGAGAAGGAGCTCAATACATAACAGCACCATCGTACTAGCTCTGAGTTTGGGAAAGCCGGCTTAATTTTTCCATACTCCCTCTTTGCTCTGTGATGCCCGGCCATCCAATGGAGTCTCCTTCAAGGGAGATCTGCTCCCTGAATCATGCCCAGTTTTCTGCTACAAGCTTAACAGTGGTCTTGAGATAGTGGTCTTGAGTAAGTTGAAGGCGAACATGCACACTGACATGCACAGACACAGCCTGCACGCTAGCCTGGATGTCAGTGAGTGACCATGCAGCGAGTTCCTATTTCAGTGATTTGATTGTGAGGCTCTTGGAGTGCGGCAAGGCTGACAATTAAATGTTGCATCTTGAATGTGTGCTTTGCTCAGCTGTGGGAATAAATGAGAGGAACAGAACTGCAAGGCTGCATGAGGGCTTGCCAAGGGTCAGCAGTAAATGCGGAGCTGGTTAACCAGCTGCTTCCTACACAGAGCATGCCCACTTCGACAGGCATGAAATGGGTGCGAGGGCGGGTCAGAGGCAGCATCTGCCCACGCGTTCCATTACATTCCTCCACTTTGAGCTTTCTATACCTTTTGTTCTCCGCCATCACGACTTTTGCCAATGCAGCTTTCGCAAAGGCTATAAACTTGCCAATAGTTTTTTGTATGCTGCCACTTCCCTTATCTTCATTTTTGAGTAGCTGTCCTGCAATCCCACATAATTTCCTGCCCACCTGGCATCACAGGTACGCTGCCTGTGCAAGGCTCCAGCGGCAGGGGAGATTATTTAAATTATATTTGTGAGGTAGGCACACAGTAGGTGGGAGATAGATATGAACATAGGAACATAACAACAGGAGTCGGCCATTCAGCCTCTCGAGCCTGACCTGCCATTTAATTAGATCATGGCTGATCTGCATCTTTACTCCATCTCCCCGCCGTGGTTCCGTAACCCTCAATAATCTTGCCTAACAAAAATCTATCAATCTCAGTTTTGAAATTTTCACTTGACTCCCAGCCTCAACAGCTTTTTGGGGAGAGTTCCAGATTTCCACTACCCTGTGTGTGAAGAAGTGCTTCCTGACATCACGACTGAACGGCCTGGCTCTAATTTGAAGGTTATGCCCCTTGTTCTGGACTCTCCCACCAGAAGATATAGTTTCTCTCTATCCACCCTATCAACTCCTTTAATCATCTTAAACACCTCAATTAGATCACCCCTTAATATTCTGTATAGGAGATTAAGGGGCGATCTACTTGAGGTGTTTAAGATGATTAAAGGAGTTGATAGGGTGGAGAGAGAGAAACTGTATCTTCTGGTGGGAGAGTCCAGAACAAGGGGCATAACCTTCAAATTAGAGCCCGGACATTCAGGGATGATGTCAGGAAACACTTCATCACACAAAGAGAAGTGGAAACTGTTAAGTCTGTGTGTTCCAGTTATGGTTAATATGAATCACTGCACACAGACCACAAGAATAATTTTAACAGGTCTTTACTAGTCGAAGGTCAGGGCTGAACTGCCCAATAAATCATTATACAGCACTTATATACCGGTGTGGTCACCACCGGTATTACAGTATACAGCAGCCAAGATAAAGTAGTGCCTCTCTTAAAATAGTTCTCTTAAAGGTGGAACGGTTACATACACCACAGAAACCTCTCCCCCCAAAAATCTGTTGAGGCCAGGTCAATTGAAAATGTTAAAATTGAGATGGATAGACTTTTATTTGGCAAGGGTATTAATGGATATGGAACCAAGGAGAGTAGATGGAGTTGAGATACAGATCAGCCATGATCGAACTGACTGGAAGAACAGGCTTGAGGGGCTGAATGGCCTCCTCCTGTTTCTATGTCCCTTCCTATGTTGCTATGTAATCCCAAGCTAATCTCTCATTAGCCCCAACCATTCCCAGCTGCACTGGGGCCTTGTGCTCAGCAAATTTATTTTAAGATCCTTATCCTCACCTTCATATCTCTCCATGGCCTCATCCCACCCTATCTGAATGATTGCTGCACACACCCTCACATCCTCTGACACCCCCATACTACCTGTTCCCTACTCCCTCTGCTCCCACTATCAGCAGGCAGTCCTTCAGTCAAATGTCCCAATCTCTCAAACTCTCTCTCCCAGTGTCTATGTCACGTCCCCCCTTAGACTTTTCCCTTTGTACACACTTTCACTGTCTCCAATGCCTCTTCCTCCCTTTCAGCTTCCCGCTCATTGACAATTCTTGGTCCGTGCCTCTCTGAGGGCTGTCATTCTCCATTGTGAAGAGCGCAGTAGAAAGTTTTCATTCTGATTTGAATAGAATTATTTTAAATGTTCGTGAGATTTTTATACAAAGAAAAATCGAACCGGAGACAAATAAAGTGGAAGTTGAGGCTTCCTTTGTTTAGCAGTGGAACGAGGAACTGCCCTTTGACTTTATCCTGAGAAATGCTGACATTTTTTTGTTTTCCTTGCCTGTCCTCTGAAAGCCATTGACTCCTTTCTAGTGTGTGGTTCGTGTATGAGCCTTGATAGTGAATGCCAGCGAGTTATCCTTCCACATGGTGCAGCACAGCCAACTGTCCTTATACAACACCCACACATGGGCAAATCGTATTGCTTCAGTTGTACAAGGCATTGGTGAGACCACACCTGGAATACTGCATACAGTTTTGGTGTCCATACTTAAGAAAAGACATACTTGCTCTCGAGTCAGTACAAAGAAGGTTCACTCAGTTAATCCCGGGGATGAGGGGATGGACATGTGAGGAGAGGTTGAGTAGATTGGGACTCTACTCATTGGAGTTCAGAAGAATGAGAGGCGATCTTATTGAAACATATAAGATTGTGAAGGGGTTGGATCGGGTGGATGCTGAGAGGATGTTCCCGATGATGGGTGAAACTAGAGCTAGGGGGCATACTCTTAGAATAAGGGGCTGCTCTTTCAAAACTGAGATGAGGAGGAACTACTTCACTCAGAGGGTGGTAGGTCCATGGAACATGCTGCCCCAAAAAGCTGTAGAAGCTGCATCATTACATAAATTTAAAACAGAAATAGACAGTTTCCTAGAAGTAAAGGGAATTAAGGGTTACGGGGAGCGGGCAGGAATTTAGACATGAGTCTAGGTTCGGATCGGACATGGCCCTGTGTGTAGCGGAGCGGGCCCAGGGGCCGTGTAGCCTGATCCTGCTCCTAATTCATGTGTCTAATTCTGTTAGATTCAGGAGATGGTTCTGTGATAGTAGATTGGCGGTTAGGATCAGATCAGCCATGATCTTATTGAATGGCGAAACAGGCTCGAGGGGCCAATTGGCCTACTCCTGCTCCTATTTCTTATGTTCTTATGTTCTCCTGACCTCGGAGACTGAGGCCAATTGTAACATGGCCAATGCCATCCCTGAGATCAGTCAAAGTAGCAAGGTCTGGGGATTGAACTGGGACCATCCTGGCATGTGCAGATCTGTTATTCGCTGAGCTAAATTGATGAAACAAGTAGTGTATATATTGTTAGTTTGATGTGGCCCGTATGTTTTTGCTGAGAACACCTGTCTGCGAAGTTGCAGATTGCCAGTGGTGTTGGAAGGTGATTGCTGACTGATATGTCATCATTTGATATTTTTAAAATAAATTACTTGTGAGGACGTTCATTGAATTTGTCATACCAAACTTTTTCTCTGGTCCTGCCAGAACCTCCAGTATAATCAGTAAAGATCAAACCTTGATAAGGTGCAACATTGACAGATGTATTTTGCAACACCCCGAATTTGTAATAACAAGAGCCCACTGTAACTTTTTTTATTATTTAAGAGAAGTTTCAACAAGCAGCATACAGTTTCCCCTCTCCTGAAAAGTTGAAATTAATATGTAATCCCAAGAGGAATCCCACCTGTTTCCTGGTTCATGTAACTCAGCGGTAAAGCCATGTTACAGATGGTATCGACTTTGATATGATCCGGTTATCAATCATGGTTTCTTAAAATAAACCACACGAGTTCTTGCTGACAACACTATTTTCCCGACGTTCATGAGTGCTTCAAGTCATAGTTGAGGTTTTATTAGAAGCAAAATAACCGTGGGCTTCAGTGACAATTGTAACATTGAATTACTGAAAAAGGTAAAGAATTTGTTTTGACTCTGAATTTCCTGGGGGGCGGACCAGGAGACTCGTCCACCCAAACACCAAGTTGGAGATCCCATTCCAAACCCTGAGCATGGGTTAATTTGCATAACCAGGGTGGGCGATTAGTGCCAGCAAGGGTGCTTCACCCTTACCCTGGCCAGAAGGTGGAGCGGGCGTGTGAGGTGCAGCCGGGCACCTCTGGACTGAAGAGAAAATCCGGCAACAGAACGTTTGGCTCCCAGCAGAGCCATATTCCCTCAGATGAAGGCAACTGATCTCCTCCAGGATTGATGACCTTACTCCAGCCAAAGTTTAGGGCCTTTGCTAGACCCATAACAGAACCTATGCCAGCAGGTGCAGCTTCTATTGGGCCTATCAAAAGGTATACTGGGTGGAATTTTTCAGGGAAGTCCAGGAACTCCCCAGACACAACCTCTTGGCATGAGGGAAAGGGAATGTTTGTCAGTCATTCATTCTCGGGATGTGGGCGCTGTGATGAAATATGTCATTCATCAGACTCTGTATTTACCTACATATATTGTATTGCCTGCTCCTGTGTTTGTATTGCCTGCTCCGGTGTTTTACCTTGTATTGTATATAGTGCACTGCCCCTTTTCTCCCCATTGGATGTGTCGGCTCCGCCCATACCTGGCCCTACTTAAGACAAGCCCAGGCTTGTCTTGCAGCAGAACAGCAGAATGCTAGGTGAAGCTAGGTGAAGACACAGGCATCTTTCTTTGCTAATAAAAGCCTTGTTTTATCCAGTTAACTTTGAGCCTTGAAGTTATTGAGGCGCATCAGGCGCCACTGGCATTTATTGCCCATCCCTAGTTGCCCTGGGAAGGTGGAGGTGGGCCTTCTAATGGAATGGCTTGCTAGGCCATGTCAGAGGGCAGTTAAGAGTCTGACCGTAACCATCAGTGTGTATACTGAGGCCAACAGGGAGGAATCCAACAAATAACGCAACAGATTAACACAATCTACTCCATACACCGGCACAGGAACGATGGGCCGAACAGCCTCCTTCTGTACTGTATCATTCTATGATTCTATATCTGGTTTATCAACAGAATAAACACTGGAACCCAAGTAAGCAAGTACATTTTAATGTAGATTAATATTTATAGAAATATTGGCAAATTGCTTCACTGGGTTGAAAATTGATTTGGCAGGAGAAAGCAGAAGATGGGGAACAATGGAAACAGTTCTGTCCAGGGGTAAATGATTACAGGAGAGCTCAGGGGTTTGTTTCAGACCACCTGCAGTATACTGAAATGATATGGAGGAGAGATCACTTCTCAGTAATTCACTAGTAATATATTCAAAATCTTGCATCTGTGGAACCCTTCCGGTCAACTTTTTCTCATTATAAATTCCTATGTCCCCATTTATGATGGAATCTACCCGTGGAATCTTGTCACGCTCTATTTACACCCTCCCACTGGTAGTGGCACTGTGGTGCCTCAGCTTTACATCTCACAGACCCTCAGCGTACACTTCAGAGAAACTCCTACCTGCAATCTACTGTTTCTCCGCTTCTCAAATTGCTGTATATTTTACTGTTCAACTAAAAATAATAATATAAAATCAAAGTATCATCTCAAAATAAAGGCAGATTGTATCACTGTAAATGGGGAATAAACCTTGTCTGCTACCCTATTCCAATTATCCGGTGTTCTCTAACTCCACTTCACCTGGAGACTGTGGCCCAATTTTAACCCATCCCGCTTGGCTGAAAATGGACGGGTTTTATACCCCGTGCGATTTTACTCTCCATTGCCTTTTATGGAGTAAAATCGAGCAGCGTGTAAAACAGCCAGACAACTGGGGAACCCCCCCCCGCCCCATTTTCTGCCAGGCAGGTTATCTCACACGATAGCAAAATACTGCGGATGCTGGAAATCTGAAATAACAACAGAAAATGCTGGAAAAACTCAGCAGGCCAGGCAACATCCGTGGAGAGAGAAACAGAGTTACCGTTTCAGGTCTTGACAAAGAGTTTGATTCGAAACGTTGACTCTATTTCTCTCTCCACGGATGTTGCCTGGCCTGCTGAGTTTTTCCAGCATTTTCTGAGGTTATCTTACACATTGCTCTTAACTCTCTGTGTGCCATGCCACTTAAGGTCCAGTAGTAATGCATTCAAAATTTAACATATGCAAGCAATTCCTGTCTCCAAAATGTTACTTGCGGTTGTCATGCTTTTTGTCACACTTCTGTTCCAACTTCAGCCCATTATAAATTTCAATGTTCACATTTAAACTGCCTATGTAAACTTGTCACATTGTAATGACACCCTCCTGTCAGTGGTGGCACTGTAGCACCTCCATTTTGCATCTCCCAGCTCCTCAAAAAAACTCTTAATGCTGCAATCAGCTCTACTTTTCTGATTCCCAAATTGCAGTGCATATTGCTATTTAATAATAAATAATAATATACAATCAAAGTATTATATAAAAAATAAGGACAAATTATATAATTTGAAAAAGGGGAATGAATTGCGAATGTGTGTTCTGGTATATTTATCCACCATCCTCTAGGTCTGCTTTATCTGAAAGCTACACTTGGTCCTAACTCACTGACTTTCTGTTGTCATGAGTTTGCACTATAAATCTCTGAACAATCCAAGCTATGTGTCAGCTGTGGCTCAGTGTCACTCAGTCTAAAGGTTGTGGGTTCAAGTCCCACTCCAGCGATGTGAGCACAACATCTAGGCTGACACTCACGCGTAGTACTGAAGGAGTGCGGCACTGTTGGAGGCGCCGTCTTTCGGATGAGACGTTAAACCGAGGCCCTCTGAGGTGGATGTAAAAGATTCCATGGCACTATTAAAGAAGAGCAGGGGAGTACCTCTTGGTAACAACAACAGAAAACGCTGGAAAAACTCAGCAGGTCAGGCAGCATCCGTGGAGAGAGAGAAACAGAGTTAACGTTCCAGGTCGAAGACCTTTCGTCAGAACTGGAAAAAAACAGGAAAGGGGACAGGTTTTAAAGCAAGTAGGGGCTGGGAAAAGGGGGAGGGGATGAAAGAACAAAAGGGAAGGTCAGCGACAGGATAGAAAGCAGGAGAGGTTGAGAGACATTGAGAGACATTGAGAGACGTTGAGAGATAGTCAAGGAACAAAGGATGGCTCTGGATGAAGTGTGAACGGTCCTGAAAGAACGAAGGACAGTTGCCACGTGGGAGGGAAGAAAAAAGCTCAACGAAAGTGTGGATTCAAAAAAAAGAGAATATATATATATATATATATATGTGATAGGGGCCGAGGTTATGATCTGAAATTGTTGAACTCGATGTTGAGCCCAGAAGGCTGTAAAGTGCCTAATCGGAAGATGAGGTGCTGTTCCTCGAGCTTACACTGAGCTTCCGTGGAACAATGCAAGAGGCCGAGGACGATGAGGTCTGAGTGGGAGGGAATGGAGCGGTGAATTAAAGTGACAGGCCATCGGGAGCTCGGGGTCCCCCTTACGGACTGAACAGAGGTGTTCCGCAAAGCGGTCACCCAATCTGCGTTTGGTACCTCTTGATGTCCTGGCCAATATTTATCCTTTAACCAACATCACTAAAGCTGATTATCTGGACATTATTTCATTGCTGTTTGTGGGAGCTGGCTGTGTGCAAATTGGCTGCCGCGTTTCCTACTTTGCAACAGTGACTGAACTTTAAAAGTATTTTATTGGCTGTAAAGCGCTTTGGGACATCCTGAGGACATGGAAGATGCTGTATTAATGTAAGACTTTCCGTCTCTCTTTTATGTAGCCAAATGAGGAGTCGTAGAAGGAATGGATTAAGGAATAGCTGATGGATTATAATAAAAATGACAGGTTGCATAATTTAGACAGCAAACATGTACAGAAGGAATAAGCTTCCAATAGCAAAGGAGAAACAAAGGAATGAATCAGGATGTGATTACTGACCATTCACTAAAACCTGGCACTCAGTATTATCAATTAAGCTAATCAAGTACTGCAATCGTTTCAAAGGCACTTGCTGATAAATCAAAACAAGTTATTCCAATCTGTGGAGTATTGATACAGTGTGCAATTGCTGGTGAATTACCTCTCAAACAGGTATACCGATTTGGATACTGTTGAGGGGGATGACTCACCAGGGGAAGGCAGCAGCAGCCAACTTCCTGGCACTGGGGGTGCTCCTGCTGCCCAGGAAGGGAGGAAAAAGAGTGGGAGAGCAATAGTGGTAGGGGATTCTATAGTAAGGGGAACAGATAGGCGTTTCTGTGGCCGTAGACGTGAATCCAGGATGGTTTGTTGCCTCCCTGGTGCCAGGGTCAAGGATGTCACTGAGCGGCTGCAGGGCATTCTGGAGGGGGAGGGTGAACAGCCAGAGGTCGTGGTCCACATTGGTACCAACGACATAGGTAAAAAGAGGGATGAGGTCCTGCAGCAAGAATTTATGGAGCTAGGTGGAAGATTAAAGAGCAGGACCTCAAAGGTTGTAATCTCTGGATTACTCCCGGTGCCACGTGCTAGTGAGTATAGGAATAGGAAGATAGAACAGATGAATGCGTGGCTAAAGGGATGGTGCAGGAGGGAGGGCTTTAGTTTCCTGGATCACTGGGTCTGCTTCTGGGAAAGGTGGGACTTGTACAAGTCGGACGGTTTACACCTGAACCAGAGGGGGACCAATATCCTTGCGGGGAGGTTTGCTAGCACTGCTGGGGGGGTTTAAACTAACTTGGCAGGGGGATGGGATACAGAGTGGAACTATAGTAGGGGGTGATTTGCAGCCAAATACGGAGGAAAAAACAAGTCAGCTGGGAAGGCAGAGCAAATATGTGAAGGCAAAAGGGAATATGGCAAGGCTAGAAGGCATTTATTTTAATGCAAGGAGTCTTGCAAATAAGGTGGATGAACTGAAGTTGTTGTTGAACACATGGGAGTACGATATTGTTGCTATCACGGAGACATGGTTGAGGGAGGGTCAGGACTGGCAGCTCAATATTCCGGGGTATAGAATCTTCAGGCGAGACAGAGGGGGGTGTAAAAGGGGAGGGGGTGTTGCAATATTAATTAAGGAATCAATTACTGCTGTAAGGAGGGATGATATATTAGCGGGTTCCTCAAATGAGGCCATATGGGTAGAACTTAAAAACAAAAAGGGGGCAAGCACTTTGCTGGGAGTGTACTATAGGCCCCCAAACAGTCAGGGGGAGATAGAGGAACAGTTGTGTAGGCAAATCGCAGAGAAGTGCGAAAATAATAGGGTAATAATAGTGGGGGATTTCAACTTCCCCAATATTAATTGGGATAGTCAGAGTGTGAAAGGCTTAGAGGGTGCAGAATTCTTAAAGTGCATCCAGGAGAGCTTTTTGAGCCAACATGTAGAAAGTCCTACAAGAGAGGGGGCGGTACTGGACCTAATTCTAGGGAATGTAGCCGGGCAAGTGGTGGAAGTGTCAGTAGGAGAGCATTTTGGAGACAGTGACCATAATTCGGTGAGATTTAAGGTGGTCATGGAAAAAGACAAAGACGGCCCGGAAATAAGGGTTCTAAATTGGGGGAAGGCCGATTTTAATATGATAAGGCAGGATCTGGCCAAAGTGGACTGGGAGCAGCTACTTATAGGAAAATCCACATCAAAGCAGTGGGAGACTTTCAGAAGGGAAATAGAGAGAGTACAACGCCAACATGTTCCTGTAAAGGTCAAGAGTGGGACCAACAAGCAAAGGGAACCTTGGATGACAAGGGATATACAAAAATGCATTAGGAAAAAAAGGGGGGCTTTTGGCAGTTACAAAAGACTAAAGATGGAGGAAGCCCTAGAGGAGTATAAAAAGTGCAGGGGCATACTTAAAAAAGAAATTAGGAGGGCGAGGAGGGGCCATGAAATAACACTGGCGAGCAAAATAAAGGAAAATCCTAAGATGTTTTATAAGTATACTAGCTGAAGTGCCCGGCGGTGCCGAGGCTTTTTCGAGGGCATGTTGTTGTTGGAAGAGAGAGAGAGAGAGAGCGACTGGGAAGGGAGGGCGGGGGGGAGGGGGGGCGGGGGGGAGGGAGGGCTGGGGTGGAAGGGAGGGCGGGGGGGAAGGGAGGGCTGGGGGGGCAGGGGGGAAGGGAGGGTGGGGGGGAAGGGAAGGGGGGGAGGGGGGAAGGGAAGGGGGGGAGGGGGGGAAGGGAAGGGGGGGAAGGGAAGGGGGGGAAGGGAAGGGGGGGAAGGGGAGGGCGGGGCGGGGGAGGGAGGGGAGGGGGTGCGCGGGGGGGAGGGAGGGGAGGGAGGGCGGGGGGCCCCCCCGAGGGTCACGGCTCCCCCCGAGGGTCGCGGCCCCCCCGATGGTCGCGGCCCCCCCGATGGTCGCGGCCCCCCCCGATGGTCGCGCCCCCCCCCGATGGTCGCGGCCCCCCCGAGGGTCGCGGCCCCCCCCGAGGGTCGCGCCCCCCCCGAGGGTTGCGCCCCCCCCCGTGGGTCACGCCCCCCCCGAGGGTCGCGGCCCGGTTGCCAGGGTAACGTTTGACGCTCAGCTAGCCCCGCCCCCCGGCCGAGCCAGAGAGAGACGCCGCGTCTCAGCTCCTGCTGCGCGCGCACCCTAGCGGCGCTGGGCTGAGGCTCGGCCCTCCAGCCTTCGAGTGGGGCCGGGAGGTGCCTCGCTCGGGTGTGGGTGCAAAGGAGAAGCCGAGGCTTCGAGGCATACCTGGAAAAACGGGGAAAGGTAGGAAAATTAATGAGATTAGATAAGTTAATTCGTTTCTAAATCATTTTTTTTTTAAACAATATGGCCTAGAAATTCGGTTTTGGCGCAGCGAGGGCTTTAGCGCCGGAAGTTAGTGCCGGCGCTAAGTCCCCCTGCGCGCGCCAAAAATTCAGTAGCGCCGTGCCCAAACGGCTGCTGGCGCTACTGAGGGGTCTCAGCGCCTCAAAACTGGCGCCATGCGCCGCATTGCGGCGCTATTCCGGCGCTGCGGCGCCCGCTGCGGTGCGGCAGGCTCGGGAAGTGCAGGCCTCCTCCTTCCGTTAAGGAGGAGCTGCCTGCACCCGGCCGCGGCCCGCGATAATCTTTTTAAAAATGAGCCCGGCACCTCGGACAAGTGCCGGGCTTGCTTCTGTTCCGGGGGGGGGGGGGGAAGTCCGGGGAGGGAGCTGCGGCCAGGCGGCCGGCGGGAAAGCGGCCGGCCGCCGCGGGGCCTTTAATGCGCCGGCGCAAAGTTCTGGAAGGCACCTCTGCCAGAACGTTGCTTGCGGCTGCCACGGGCGAGGCGGCCGCAACTCAATTTCCGAGTTCGGGCGGGTTACCATGGCAACCGGGACGCTGCGCACACCGATGACGTCATCGGTGCCGGCGCAGCGCTACCGGCCTAACGCCGATTTAGGGCCCCTGTCAATTTCTAAACTGGCCATAACTTCGGCGCTAGGCCCTCTAGCGCCTCAAAAGTGGCGCTAAGGCCAGTGAATTTCTAGGCCTATGTGTTTTAAAAGCAACGTTTTTTTTAAAGACGCAGAAAGCGGGAAAAAGAAAGGAAAAGTTTGGATTCAAGATGGCGGCGACTCACTTCGGTTCAGAACGATAAGGCCCGGCCACACACGCACCAATGGGCCCGGCGGCACACGCCAGCAACCCGGCGTACGATTGGTCGAGCTCGAGGTCACTCTGTCGCTAATGAGCGGATAATGAGATGCTAATGAGCGGAATGTTGAAGGTTTTTGGGATACCGCGGGCGCGATTTTAGCCCGGCCGAAACGTAAATACGCTTAAAACCGTCTCGGAAGCGTAAGCTTTCTATGGAGGTAACGCGCGCGTAGGTAAGCCCTGTAACTTTCGAGCGCATAGCCCGACAGACGCACAGGCGATGACAGACAGACAGACAGACAGATCGACCGATTTATATATATATAGATAGATAGATAGATAGATAGATAGACAGACAGCCTAGCTGAAGTGCCCGGCGGTGCCGAGGCTTTTTCGAGGGCATGTTGTTGTTGGAAGAGAGAGAGAGAGCGACTGGGGGGAAGAGAGAGAGCGACTGGGGGGAAGAGAGAGAGCGACTGGGGGGAAGAGAGAGAGCGACTGGGGGGAAGAGAGGGAGGGGAGGGGAGGGGAGTGGGGGAGGGGGAGGGGAGGGGAGGGGGAGGAGAGGGGAGGGGAGGGGGGGGAGGGGAGGGGGAGGGGGGGGAAGGGAGGGCGGGGGGAGGGGGGAGGGCGGGGGGGAGGGGCGAGGGAGGGGGGAGGGGAGGGGGGAGGAGGAGAGAGGAGGGGGGAAGAAGGGGCGGGGGAGGGAGGGGAGGAGGAGAGAGGAGGGGGGGAGGGGAGGGGAAGGGGGAGAGTCCACGAGCCCCCTGATCCCCGTCCCCCCAAACGCCCGAGCGCCCCCTGATCCCCACCCCCTGAACTCCAGAGGTTGGCCCACCCCGAGACTCGCACCCCCACCCCCACACCCGAGGCTCGCCCACCACCCACCCCCACCCCCGAGGCTCGCCCACCACCCACCCACCCCCGAGGCTCGCCCCCCCCCACCAACCAAGCACTGAACTCCGGAGGCGCGATCTTCCGAGCACCGGCCTCCCGAGCTGGCTTCAACATTGCGGCTGTGCGAGACGGCCGGAGGGCCCGGTTGCCAGGGTAACCGTCACGCTGACCAAGCCCCGCCCCCCGGCCGAGCCAGAGAGAGAGACGCCAGCGTCTCAGTTGCTCCTGCTGCGCGCAGCGGCCTCCCCCCCGAGGGTCGCGGCCCCCCCCCGAGGGTCGCGGCCCCCCCCCACCAAGGGTCGCGTCCCCCCCCGAGGGTCGCGGCCCCCCCCCGAGGGTCGCTGACCCCCCTCCCCCGAGGTGAAGACCGCCGATTGCGGCTGTGCGAGACGGCCGGCGGGCCCGGTTGCCAGGGTAACGCTTGACGCTCAGCAAGCCCCGCCCCCCCGGCCGAGCCAGAGAGAGACGCCGCGTCTCAGCTCCTGCTGCGCGCGCACCCTAGCGGCGCTGGGCTGAGGCTCGGCTCTCCAGCCTTCGAGTGGGGCCGGGAGGTGCCTAGCTCGGGCGTGGGGTGCGGAGGAGACGCCGAGGCTTCTAGGCCTACCTGGAAAAAACGGGGAAAGGTAGGAAAATTAATGAGATTAGATAAGTTAATTACTTTCTAAATCATTTTTTTTTAAAACAATATGTGTTTTAAAAGCAACGTTTTTTTTAAGACGCAGAAAGCGGGAAAAAGAAGGAAAAGTTTGGAATCAAGATGGCGGCGACTCACCTCGGTTCAGAACGATAAGGCCCGGCCACACACACACCGATTGGCCCGGCAGCACACGCCAGCAACCCGGCGTACGATTGGTCGAGCTCGAGGTCACTCTGTCGCTAATGAGCGGATAATGAGATGCTAATGAGTGGAATGTTGAAGGTTTTTGGGATACCGCGGGCGCGATTTTAGCCCGGCTGAAACATAAATACGCTTAAAACCATCTCGGAAGCGTAAGCTTTCTTGGAGGTAATGCGCGCGTAGGTACGCCCTGTAACTTTCGAGCGCATAGCCCGCCAGACACACACGCGATGACAGACAGAATGACAGACAGAATGACAGACAGAATGACAGACAGACAGACAGATGTACCGATTTATATATATAGACTAGCTGAAGTGCCCGGCGGTGCCGAGGCTTTTTCGAGGGCATGCTGTTGTTGGAAGAGAGAGAGAGAGAGCGACTGGGGGGCGGGGGGAGAGAGAGAGAGCGCGACTGGGGGGGAAGAGAGAAAGCGGGTGGGGGGAAGAGAGCGGGGGGGGGGAAGGGAGGGCCGGGGGGGGAAGGGAGGGCCGGGGGGAGGGGAAGGGAGGGGGGGGAAAAGAGGGCGGGGGGGGGAAGGGGCGGGGGGGAAGGGAGGGGGGAAGGGAGGGGGGAAGGGAGGGGGGGAAGGAAAGGGAGGGGGGGAAGGGGCGGGGGGGAGGAGGGGGGGGGGAAGGGAGGGGGTGAAAGGGGCGGGGGGGGAAGGGAGGGGGGAAGGGAGGGGGGGAAGGGAAGGGAGGGAGGGGAAGGGAGGGGGGAAGGGGCGGGGGGGAAGGGAGGGGAAGGGGGCGGGGGGGGAGAAGGGGGGGGGAAGGAGGGGGCGGGAAGGGGAAGGGGGGGCGGGGGGGAGTAGGTGGGGGCGGGGGGGGCGGCGGGGGGGGAAGGGGGGGCAGGAAGGGGAAGGGGGGGCGGGGGGGCCCAGGCCGAGAGCCCCGCTCTCCGAGCCCCGCCCCCCCCCGGCCGAGAGCTCCGCTCTCCGAGCCCCGCCCCCTCCCCGGCCGAGCCCGATTGCGGGTCTGAGAGACGGCAGGCGGCCGAGCCCCGCCCCCCCCCCGGCCGAGCCCGATTGCGGCTCTGAGAGACGGCAGGCGGCCGAGCCCCGCCCCCCCCCCCGGCCGAGCCCGATTGCGGCTCTGAGAGACGGCCGGCGGCCGAGCCCCGCCCCCCCCCCGGCAGAGCCCGATTGCGGCTCTGAGAGACGGCCGGCGGCCGAGCCACGCACCACCCCCCCCCCCCGGCCGAGGCCGATTGCAGCTCTGAGAGACGGCCGGCGGCCGAGCCCCGCCCCCTCCCCCCCCGCCCGAGCCGAGCGCCGAACAGAGACGCCGCCTCTCACCTGCTCCTGCTCCGCGCGCACCCTGACCCTCGCTGACGCAGTTGCCCCGGGTAACGTGACGCGTGGGCTGGGGGGGGGTGGTGAGGAGCTTCGCAGAAGCCCTAGCTCGGGCGTGGCTGGGCAAGAAAGGCCCAGGCTTTCAGGGCCTAACAAAAAAACGGGGAAAGGTAGCAAAAAGAATGTTGAGGTTAGAAAAAATATTTACAAATGAATGACGTTTTTTTTAAAACAATTTAATAAATTCAATTTTATTTTGCTGGAAATGTATATTTGAAAAGAAAGACGCAGAAAGCAGGGAAAAGAACGGAAGCAAGATGGCGGCGACTCACCTCGGTTCAGAACGATAAGGCCCGCCCACACACGCACCGATTGGTCGACCGTCAGGTCACCAAAGCGTAGGATTGGTCAATCGTCCCGTCACTCGACCGTAGGAGGGCCCGGCCGCAAGCGGCAGCAAGCCGCCATACGATTGGTCGACCTCGAGGTCACTCTGTCGCTAATGAGCGGATAATGAGATGCTAATGAGCGGAACGTTGAAGGTTTTTGGGATACTGCGGGCTTGATTTTAGCCCGGCCGAAACGTAAATACGCTTAAAACCGTCTCGGAAGCGTAAGCTTTCTTTGGAGGTAGCGCGCGCGTAGGTACGCCCTGTAACTTTCGAGCGCATAGCCCGACAGACGCACACGCGATGACAGACAGAATGACAGAATGACAGAATGACAGAATGACAGACAGAATGACAGACAGAAGTACCGATTTATATATATAGATTAAGGGCAAGAGGATAACCAGGGAAAGGGTAGGGCCCATTAGGGACCAAAGTGGCAATCTGTGTGTAGAGCCAGATGATGTAGGCGGGGTTTTGAATGAATTTTTTGCATCTGTGTTCACTATGGAGAAAGACGATGTAGACATAGAAATCGGGCAAGGGGACTGTGACATACTTGAACATATTAGCATCGAGAGGGAGGAGGTACTAGCGGTTTTAGCAGGCCAAAAAGTGGATAACTCCCCAGGCCCGGACGAGATGTATCCCAGGCTGTTGTGTGAGGCAAAGGAGGAGATTGCAGGGGCTCTGACACAAATTTTCAGAACCTCTCTGGCCACAGGGGATGTACCAGAGGACTGGAGAACAGCTAACGTAGTACCATTATTCAAGAAGGGTAGCAGGGATAAACCAGGGAATTACAGGCCAGTGAGCCTAACATCTATGGTAGGGAAATTATTGGAAAAAATTCTGAGGGACAAAATTAGTCTCCACTTGGAGAGGCAAGGATTAATCGGGGATAGTCAGCATGGCTTTGTCAAGGGTAAATCATGTCTGACCAATCTGATTGAATTTTTCGAGGGGGTGACTAGGTGTGTGGATGAGGAAAATGTTGTGGATGTGGTTTACATGGATTTCAGTAAAGCTTTTGACAAAGTCCCGCATAGGAGACTTGTCAAGAAGGTAAGAGCCAATGGGATCCAGGGTGCCTTGGCGCGTTGGATCCTAAACTGGCTGAGTGGCAGGAGGCAGAGGGTGATGGTCGAAGGTTGCTTTTGTGACTGGAAGCCTGTGTCCAGTGGGGTACCTCAGGGATCGGTGCTGGGTCCCTTGCTGTTTGTGATCTACATAAATGATTTGGATGAGAATGTAAAAGGTATGATCAGTAAGTTCGCAGATGACACGAAAATTGGTGGGGTGGTAAATTGCGAGGAGGAAAGCCTCAGGCTACAGGACGATATAAACGGGTTGGTCAGATGGGCGGAAAAGTGGCAAATGGAATTTAACCCTGAAAAGTGCGAGGTGATGCATTTTGGACGGACAAATAAGGCAAGGGAATACACAATGAGTGGTAGGACCCTAGGAAGTACAGAGGGTCAGAGGGACCTTGGTGTACATGTACATAGATCCCTGAAAGCAGCGGAACAGGTAGACAAGGTGGTTAAAAAGGCATATGGGATACTTGCCTTCATTAGCCGAGGCATAGAATATAAGAGCAGGGAGGTTATGATGGAGCTGTACAAAACGCTGGTGAGGCCACAGCTGGAGTACTGTGTGCAGTTCTGGTCGCCTCACTATAGGAAGGATGTGATTGCTTTGGAGAGGGTGCAGAGAAGATTCACCAGGATGTTACCTGGGATGGAGCGCCTCAGCTATGAAGAAAGACTAAATAGGCTGAGGTTGTTTTCCTTGGAGCAAAGGAGGCTGAGGGGGGACCTGATAGAGGTGTACAAAATGATGAGGGGCAATAGATATGGTAGATAAAGAGGAACTTTTCCCTTAGTAAGGGGGTCAATAACAAGGGGGCATAGATTCAAGGTAAGGGGCAGGAGGTTTAGAGGGGATTTGAGGAGGAACTTTTTCACCCAGAGGGTGGTTGGAATCTGGAACTCACTGCCTGAAAGGGTGGTAGAGGCAGGAACCCTCACAACATTCAAGAAGCATTTGGATGAGCACTTGAAATGCCATTGCATACAAGGCTATGGACCAAATGCTGGAAAATGGGATTAGACTGGACAGGGATTGATGGACGGCGCAGACACGATGGGCCGAAGGGCCTCTTTCTGTGCTGTATAACTCTATGACTCTATGACTCTATGACACCAGAGCATTGAAGAGTTCTCAGGTGCCACGATTCATTCAAGGGTTCAGCTCTAAGTTAGGAAGACAGACTGCTACAAATTAAACTCATTACATTGGAGGAAAGAAGATTGAGAGGAGACAAGACTTCGAATTCTGAGATAGAGAGCTGGTGTAGTTAGAAGCAGCCTGCTGACCTTGGAATGAGTGCAGAACCAGAGGGCATCAGCACAAAAATAACAAGCTTAAAGTGAGACAAGTGATCAGAAATTTTCCCCTCATGGTGATATATTACGTTGAACAGACTCCACGTAAAACTAATTATTGTCAAGATGATTTACTTCTTTGAAAAATATCTGGGCAAATATCTGTTTCAGAGCAGGTTTGAAGACTAGTAGGCGGATGTTCAAATATTCGCTGGATTACTTCTGCTGTGGTGCTGTGACCGTGACGAGTCATGCCATGGACAGTGCCCAGTGAAATGTGACCACTGCAAGATGTAAAATAGATACCCTGGCATTTTGCTTGATTACTTTTGGGAGTATTCAGGATTTTTTTACTATTTGATCTAGGAAAGATTCATTTACATTGGGCCGGATTTTGCGACCCCTACGGGTGCGTACGAGGTGTGTACGCGCCCATACGCAAGTGCCGGCTTTAGGAATGCGAAGCGCATGCGCTGAAAACCGGCACTTGCAACCTGTCAATCCGCCTGCCCGGGAAAAGTGCCTCTGCGGGTGGAGAGTTCCGCTTTTTGCAAAACTTCCACCCGCTTTAAGACCATAAAATTCTTCAGCCTGGCTAAAGGAGGCGCAAGGCCTGCTTTTACCAGCTTAAGTGTTGAATAATAGAAAAATTAAATTTGATAACTCATTAATAAATTAAAAAATACTCTTCAAAAAGGTAAGTTTATTTTTAGCCCTGTAAAAACATTGAATTTTTTTTCTGTCCAGGGCCCCAAACACCCCTTCCAGGTGAAACAGCGATTACTTGTACTTCTTGCAATTTACTATACTGTATTCGCTGCTCACGATGCGGTCTCCTCTGCATTGGGGAGGCCAAACGCAGATTGGGTGACCGCTTTGCGGAACACCTCCGCGCAGTCCGTAAGGGGGACCCCGAGCTCCCGATGGCCTGTCACTTTAATTCACCGCCCCACTCCCACTCAGACCTCACCGCCCTCGGCCTATTGCATTGTTCCGCGGAAGCTCAACGTAAGCTCGAGGAACAGCACCTCATCTTTCGATTAGGCACTTTACAGCCCTCTGGACTCAATATCGAGTTCAACAATTTCAGATCATAACCTCGGCCCCATCACATATATATCTTTTCTTTTTTTTAATCCACACTTTTTGTTTGTGCCTTTTTTCTTCCCTCCCACATGGCAGCTGTCCTTCACTCTGCCAGCGCAATTCACACCTCATCTGTAGCCATCCTTTGTTCCTTAACCTGTCCCATTACCACCTCCTCTCGCCTTGAATATCTCTCAATGTCTCTCAATGTCTCTTAATCTCTCCTGCTTTCTATCCTATCACTGACCTTGCCTTTTGTTCTTTCATCCCCGCCCCCTTTTCCCAGCCCCTAAACTTGCTTTCCATTTCCTGCTTTTTTCCAGTTCTGACGAAAGGTCTTCGACCTGAAACGTTAACTCTGTCTCTCTCGCTCCACGGATGCTGCCCTGGCCTGCACAGTTTTTCCAGCATTTTCTGTTGTTATTTTGGATTCCCAGCATCTGCAGTATTTTGCTATTGTAATCTTTTTTCTTAATTTATTTTCAAAAAAATTAAATATTTAATTAAATAGAATTTTAATTAATTTTAATTATGTAATTTAAAAAAATGTATTCAATGTTTTAGTGTGTTTTTAAATGTGATCCCCATTCATACTTTTGACAGTTCTGTGCACACGGAACTGTGAAAAGTATGAAGGGAGATTCCTTTCTTTCATTGGCTTGCCTGGCACACATGATCCCAGGGGCGCTTGCGAACCACATGCGCCCCAGGGATACCTGGACCTCTGCGCATTTCGAAGAGGAGAGGCCCAGGATCGGAAGCCTTGGGATTTACGGAACCAGCAGGTAGTTTCGTAGATTTTTTTCCGATCGGAAGCATCTGCCCGCACAAAGCCTCCAATCAGAAATTCAGGGCCATTATGTTAAAGTCAGCTCATAAGGGATTAAATCCACACAATGCATCCTCGGAATATGGATTAGGTTCAGAAAAGCAGTTAGGGAGACAGTATTCTTGCATGTCCTTTCAGTTTGGGAGAAATGGGGTTCATCAATATATTTTGGAGAGGAAATGGGGTGTAATATTAGAATGGCCTCTCCTCACAGAGCACAGTGAGCCTTAAGAACAGGGCATGTATGTGCCATGAGGGAGGTTTCTGATTCAAGGTAGTAGACTTGAATGGCAATATAACTGGTCAATCCCTGGCCGAGAGAGCTGGGGCAGGGTCAGAGGTCAAGGCTTTGGATTCCTCTATAAAGCTACAACACAGAGGATTCTGTAGAATTCTGGGGTGGAAGACAGATACAGTGGGAGAGAACTCTCTTCCTAAATTTAACACCAACTAGTTTCAGAGACTCATTATTTAGTCATGTGAATTTAACCCGCTGACAGGGATCATGTGGCATCTTTGGTTATTTTCTATGTCACGAGGAATGTTATGAAATAGATTGAAATTCATTGTAAACGTTATTCTGTCCATTCAAAATAAACCATCTTATTTCTTTACAATTGGCCTCATCTCACTAGAGTTTCCATCAATCCCACCTTCTGGAATCTACGGAAAATGGCAGGTATGAGATTACAGTGTGCATTTCACACACACGAACATAAGAACCTCGGAACAGGAGGAGGCCATTGAGCTCCTCGAGCCCAATGAGATCATGGCTGATCTGTGACCGAACTCCATATACCCGTCTTTGGCCCATATCCCTTAATACCTTTGGTTAACAAAAGGCTATCAATCGCTGATTTAAAATAAACAATTGATCTCGCATCAATTGCCATTAGCGAAAGAGAGTTCTGAACTATTACCACCCTTTGTGTGTAGAAGTGTTTCCTAAGTTCACTCATAGAAACATATAGAAACATAGAAGATAGGAGCAGGAGTAGGCCATTCGGCCCCTCGAGCCTGCTCCGCCATTCAATGCGGTCATGGCTGATCATCCAAATTCAGTACCCTGTCCCTGCCTTCTCCCCATATCCCTTGATCCCTTTAGCCTTAAGAAATATATCCAACTCTTTCTTGAATATATTTAATGAATTGGCCTCCACCGCCCTCTGTGGCAGAGAATTCCATAGGTTCACCACTCTCTGGGTGAAGAAATTCCTCCTCATTTCAGTCCTAAATGGCTTACCCCTTATCCTTAGACTGTGACCCCTGGTTCTGGACTCCCCGGCCATCGGAAACATCCTTCCCGCATCTAGTCTGTCCAGGCCTGACAGAATTTTATAGGTTTCGATGAGATCCTCTCAATCTTCTAAACTCCAGTGAGTACAAGCCCAATCGACTCAATCTCTCCTCATACATCATTCCTGCCATCCCAGGTATCAGCCTGGTGAATCTTCGCTGCACTCCTTCCATGGCAAGAACGTCCTGAAAGGTCTGGCTCTAATTTTTAGACTATGCCCCCTTGTCCTAGAATCCCCAACCAGCGGAAATAGTTTCTCTCTATCTATGCTATCAGTTCCCCTTAATATCTCAAAAACTTTGATCAGATCACCCCTTAACCATCTAATTTCTAGGGAATACAACCCTAATTTGTGTAATCTCTCTTCGTAATTTAACCCAGGTATCATTGTGGTAAACCTATACTGCACTCCCTCCAAGGCCAATATATCCTTCCTAAGGTGTGTAGCAGTTTGTGTTCACCTAGGTAGGTATCGGATGAATGACTACTAAATAATCAAGTTTGACTTCAGGAGAACAGTCTAGAAGTTGTTTATTTACAAGAACAGACGAAATACAGCAGGTAAGGTGGCTGGATGCAAGAGCACCTTGAAGTAGGTCTTTCCCCAGCGGGGACGCCATGAGGACTGACTCTGCAGTCCTGTGGAAAGCGTGATGACATCATCACGCTCGGTCGCGTTTTCCCACGCTTAGGTGGTCTCGTGACCGCGTCGTGACGTTAGCGCGTTTGCCCGCGCTTGGGCGGTCACGTGACCTGCGCCGTTGCATCAGCACGTAGCTGTGGCTAGCCGTTGCGGCCGAAGTCGCGAGAGCTTGCGGCCGAACCGGGCAGGCGGCCATCGCGGGCGCGGGAGGCCGAACCGGGCCGACGGCCACCGCAGGAGCGGGAGGCCGAGTTGTGCCGGCGACCGTCGGGAGAGTGTAAGGCCGAGCTGGGTCAGCTCGCATCTCGGTGTGTTACGTGACGCGCAACGTGACGTCAGTGCGTGACGTCGTGTTCTTAAAGGGGCAATGGCCCAAACAGGTAAGTTAAAGGGGCAACGGCCCAAACAGGTAAGTGTTAAAGTGAATTATGTACATTATATATGTAAGGGACACCCGGTGGAACCGCCACATGCGCCCCCCCCCCAGAATTCGCTTTAACGAAAGTCCAAAGATGAGATGGTCTGACAAGCTAGTGGTCTCGGCGGGCGTGCTGTCTCAACTTGGCAGGCCAGGTCTGAAGATTCTGGTCATGAGCGGATCCTTACGCACGTCGTGGCGAATAAAACGTATCCGTCAGGCGAAAGACCGTGGAGACGTGCGAAACAGCAGGCCTTGTCAGAGTGATGGGCAGGTTGGGCGGACACGGGCGATGTCTCCGTTGATGTTGAAACAAGTCCTTGTTCTGACAAACTCTGCAGGAACACCAAACGAGCGATCCAGAAGGACTTGACAGGCGAGGTCGGTGAACTTGCCGACAGGTGAGCGAACTCCTCGGGAGGCTGGAACGCACAGAACGGTGTGTGCCATAGTGCTACGACGATAACACAACGGAGGGTGAAAAGTTGCTGCGTTGATCAGTGATTGGTGAGGACAGCAACTTTCACGTGGCTGATCGCGGCCGCGGGATGCCCGTTGGACCCATCCTCGATGTTTGCAGCGTCAGTAGATGTTTGCGTTTGTTAAGGGGAAAACTGGAGAAAGGGCGGCAACGGTTGATGTTGATGGCGGTAGGGGTAAACTCTGCCCGGAGGGCGGCAACACTTGTAGTTTCTCTTGCTATAGGGGAAAACAGCCGGGAGGGCAGCACGCATCTTGTCTCGCCGAAAAGTGTGGTAGGTAACACAACCAGCAGGCTGACGGGCTGGTGCGTCGTCGGCGGGGCATGAGTCTTCGTGTTTCACGAGGGATGGGTCCTCGTGGTTCGCGAGGGATGGGTCCTCGTGGTTCACGAGGGATGGGTCCTCGTGTTGCGAGAGGAGCGAGTCCTCGTGTTTCGAGAGAAGCGAGTCCTCGTGGTATCTCCGCAGGGGCGCGCTCCGATCTTGCGGTCTCGAAAACCTGTGGACTCCGCGCTTGGAGGGATTCATACTTGCTGTTGCGTTGAAAGATGTCGTAGAGGCGGACGAACCGTGTGGCGGTAGAAATATCGAATACGGAGACCGTAAGCATGTGCGTGGTCTGTGCCGCATCGATGTTCCCGGCGGACGGGGCTTTTACCTTTACAAAGCACGAGGGCGGTTGTTTCTCCCTGAATTGCGGTAGCGACAGCGAAACGGCTGGTGCTTCCATGGCGTGCTTCTTTTGTGAAAAGTGTTCACAAAAATCGGGGTCCGGCTGCGTTTTGTCCGTGAAAAATGGGATCACCTCCAGGCTGCGCTTCCTTTGCGAATACGTTCGCAAAGGCGGGGTCGCCAATGTAGGAATTGGTGTTCGTTGGCTGTTCGTCAGTCGTCTTCTGTGAAGACGAGGTTCAGGCTGCGCGTTGCTTCCGTGAAAACCGTTCACGGATACGGGGTCACCAATTGTAGTGTAGGAATTGATGAGCTCCCGTACTCACGTTGTTGGGTCACCAATTGTAGCAGTTCGTGTTCACCTAGGTAGGTATCGGACGAATGACTACTAAATAATCGAGTTCAACTTCAGGAGAACAATCTAGAAGTTGTTTATTTACAAGAACAGACAAAATACAGCAGGTAAGGCGGCTGGATGCAGGTCTTTCCCCAGCGGGGACGCCACGAGGACTGACTCCGCAGTCCTGTGGAGAGCGTGATGACATCATCACGCTCGGTCACGTTTTCCCGCGCTTAGGTGGTCACGTGACCGTGTCGTGACATTAGCGCGTTTGCCCGCGCTTGGGCAGTCATGTGACCTGCGTCGTTGCGTCGGCGCGTAGCTGTGGCTGGCCGTTGCGGCCGAAGTCGCGAGAGCGGGCAGCCAAACTGGGCCGGCGGCCATCGCGGGCGCGGGAGGCCGAACCGGGCCAGCGGCCACCGCAGGAGCGGGAGGCCGAGTTGTGCTGGCGACCGTCGGGAGAATGTAAGGCCGAGCTGGGTCGGCTCGCATCTCGGTGTGTTACGCGATGCGCGACGCGCGACGTGACGTCAGTGCATTACGTCGCGTTCTTAAAGGGGCAACAGCCCAAACAGGTAAGTTAAAGGGGCAACGGCCCAAACAGGTAAGTAATATATATACAGTTAGGTTAAAGTGAATTATGTACATTATATATGTAAGGGACACCCGGTGGAACTGCCACAGGTGTTTTTTTATTCGTTCCTGGGATGTGGGCATCGCTGGCAATGCCAGCATTTATTGCCCATCCCTAATTGCCCTTAAGAAGGTGGTGGTGAGCCGCCTTCTTGAACCGCTGCAGTCTGTGTAGTGAAGGTACTCACACAGTGCTGTTAGGGAGGGAGATCCAGGATTTTGACCCAGCGATGATGAAGAAACAGCGATATATTTCCAAGTCAGGATTGTGTGTGACTTGGAGGGGAACTTGGAGGTGGTGGTGTTCCCATGCACCTGCTGCCCTTGTCCTTCTAGGTGGAAGAGGTCGCGGGTTTGGGAGGTGCTGCCGAAGAAAACTTGGCGAGTTGCTGCAGTGCATCTTGTAGATGGTGCACACTGCAGCCCAGAACTGCTCACAATACACCAGGTGTGGTCTAACCAGGTTTTTTTTTATAGCTGCAGCATAACTTCTAGCCCCTTCTACAATGAGGGGTTTGTTATGATCCCTGGGTCAGGCTATCGTATGACTGGACATTGGGCAGTAAAGATAAACACCCAATCATAGGGGACATGAGACCATTTGTGGGAAAGGTCAGTGTGATGCTGAATCCAGGAGAATATCTAGTGCAGACTGAACATCTTTAACACAGGCCAAGGACAATTCTTACAGAACTTCTCCTCAGGAGAGTAAATCAAATTGGGTCAGCTTCAGAAGTCATCAGTGGCTAAGTTATATATTTGTTAACATATTCCTAGCCACGGCAAAATACAATGGGGACTCAGGAGTCATCATTGTGCATTATATATCACGTGTATATTAAAATAAATGCTTATACTCACATTAATATCAATATCTTTTATCCCATGTGAAACTTAGGGGTGAAATCTAACCTTCAAAGATTGTGGGTTGGGGTTGGGTGAGATGTTAACATTTAAAAAATCTCACACCTGACTCCAACCTGCCCACTTCCAGGTTTAACGAAATCGGGACAATTGGCGGGAAGACAACCCACTCCCAGGAGGCAGGTTGGCCAATTAAATATTATAATGAGGCTGGCAGCCTCAGATTTAACCTGATTTGCAGATTTAACCCAGGCTGGCCGGGTTTCCCAGGCCTCGGGAAACCTGGCAGCTCAAGGGAGGCGGGGACAGCTTCGGGTAGAAGGCAAGTGTCTTTGCAACACTGCTTGTGGGCCAGGAGGAGCAGGAGTGCTTCCTCCCCTGCCCCCACCTCCCTGAGCTTACCTCCTTGCCTGAGATCGGATCCCACCCCATCAGACACGGCCCCAATCCAAAGACCACCACCCTACCTCCCGATCGGGGATCAGACCATCCCTGGGGTCAGGGATTGGACACCCCTCCAGGATTGAACCCCCACCATCACCCCCCCCCCCATGCAATGACACCCCTAGGTTCGGGGATCAGACCCCCCCCCAAACCATGCTCCTTACCTGCAGCTGTGGCCTGCTCCGGAGTGCTCCCCGCCCGACCGGATGCTAAGTCTGTCAATCAGGCTGACTTCAGGACAGGGATCCTGGCAAAGGAAAAAGTCGGACAAAACTCCACAGCATGCGGGGAAACGCGGACTCTGGGTTTCCTGTCCGAAACGCTGCCTCCACTGCCTAGGCAACCCGCCCCTTTCAAGATCGGGGCCTTAAACACCGTAATAGGAAATGACCAAGGATGAGAAGTCACTCACTGGAAACACTGACAGAAGAAAGGAGGAAGGTTATCGCATGGACAATGTTCAGGTTTGGAAACACATATGGAGAGGGAGTGAATCCAGGAGCCATTTGAGAGGCAGAGATTCGGTGGGGGCACTGGTGGATGTCATCCAGTGGGTTCAAAGGGCAGGCGGGGAGTGGAGGGATGACCATGAGCCACACAGGTTGATCCAGGGGTCCGGCAGAGGTATGTGAGGCCTCAGGTATTAGCAATATGCACCAGCAGAACCACTAGACCATGAGAGGAGTGAGGAGCAGTGGCAGAGAACCCCAGGGATCAGTGGGAGAGAAACCCAAAGATGAAGAGCAGTGAAGACCAGACAAGGCAGGGAGGGTGAAGGGTAAACACACAGGCCCCGGGTAGGTGAGGGAACTGGTCTGAAGAGCAGTTTTAGGGAGGTGGGGCGCACACAAGATAGGGAACAGCAGCAGGAGCTTGAGAAATCAGTCCTGCCAGTCCAGCAAAGGGTGATGGAGGAGTTCTGAAGGATGAGTGCAGAACGGGAAGCAAGCAAGCACACAGCTGCCGAGCAGAGGTCATTCAGCATCATGGGAGAAGGATGTATAGCCGCAGGAATGGATCAGAACTAACGCAGTAGTGTAGAGTGCAAAGTCCCAGCAAAGGAGCAGAAATCGAGCCTGTGGCAACGGGCCAGGAAACAGAATAGAGGCAGTCAGCAGAGGATGTACTCTGAGCAGAAAGCATGGCAAAAGTGGAGTACAGTAAAGCCGGGAAGCTAATGGAGAAATAGGATTTGGCCCAGGACAAAATGGAATCAGACTGTCATGATCTAAAGAGTATCTGAGCTACTGACTTATCCCTGTGCATTCTCTTCTCTTCTTAGGCAGTCCCTCGGAACCGAGGATGACTTGCTTCCACATTAAAAATGACTTCTCAGGTGACTAATGAGTCCAATGTGGGACTTACAGTCTCTGTCACAGGTGGGGCAGACAGTGGTTGAAGGGGCGGGTGGGTGGGGTGCTTGGGTTGCCATGTGTTCCTTCCGTTGTTTGTGCTTGGCTTCCGCTTGCTCCCGGCGAAGAGACTTGAGGTGTTCGGCGCCTTCCCGGATGCTTCTCCTCCACTTTGTGCGGTCTTGGGCCAGGGATTCCCAGGTGTCGGTGGGGATGTTGCACTTTTTCAAGGAGGCTTTGAGGGTGTCCTTGAAGCGTTTCCTCTGCCCACCTGGGGCTCTCTTGCCGTGCCGGAGCTCCGAGTAGAGCACTTGTTTTGGGAGTCTTGTATCGGGCATGCGGACAATGTGACCCGTCCATTGGAGCTGATCGAGCGTGGTCAAAGCTTCGATGCTGGGGAAGTTGGCCTGAGCAAGAACACTGACATTGGTGCGCCTATCCTGCCAATGGATTTGCAGGATCTTGCGGAGGCAGCATTGGTGGTACCTCTCCAGTGCTTTGAGGTGCCTGCTGTACATGGTCCATGTCTCTGAAGCATACAGCAGGGCAGGTATCACTGCTGCTCTGTAGACCATGAGCTTGGTGCTGGGTTTGAGATCCTGGCCTTCAAACTCTCTCTTCCTCAGGCAACCGAAGGCTGCACTGGTACACTGAAGGCGGTGTTGGACTTCGTCATCGACGTCTGCCCTTGTTGACAGTAGGCTCCCAACGTATGGAAAGTGGTCCACGTTGTCCAAGGCCTTGTCGTGGATTTTGATAATCGGGGGGCAGTACTGTGTGGCGAGGGCAGGTTGGTAGAGGACTTTTGTCTTACGGATGTTTAGTGTAAGGCCCATGCTCTCATACGCTTCGGTGAAGGTGTTGATGATGGTTTGGAGTTCGACCTCAGAGTGTGCGCAGACGCAAGCGTCGTCTGCATACTGTAATTCGACGACAGAGGATGGGATGACCGTTGATCTGGACTGGAGGCGATGGAGGTTGAACAGTTTCCCGTTTGTTCTGTAGATTAGCTCCACTCCAGCCGGGAGCTTACTGAGGGTGAGATGGAGCATTGCAGCCAGGAAGATCGAGAAGAGCGTTGGTGCGATGACACATTCTTGCTTGACCCCGGTCCGTACGTGAATTGGTTCTGTGGTGGATCCATTGGTCAGGATCACGGCTTGCGTGTCGTCGTGAAGCAGGCGGAGGATGGTGACAAACCTTTGAGGGCAGCCGAATTTGAGGAGGACACTCCATAATCCCTCACGGTTGACAGTGTCGAAGGCCTTTGTGAGGTCAAAGGCGGCCATGTACAGTGGTTGGTGCTGTTCCCTGCATTTCTCTTGTAGTTGACGCGCGGTGAAGATAATGTCCATTGTGCCTCTTCGTGGGCGGAATCCGCACTGTGACTCTGGGAGGAGCTCTTAAGCCACTGGGAGAAGGTGATTGAGGAGGATTCTTGCGATGACTTTCCCTGTGGCAGACAGCAGGGAAACTCCTCTGTAATTACCGCAATCAGACTTGTCACCTTTCTTGAAGATAGTCACGATTACAGCATCTCTGAGATCCCCTGGCATGGTCTCCTCCTTCCAAATAAGAGAAATGGGTTCATGTATTCACGCCAATAGTGCTTCTCCATCATATTTTAGCGCCTTGGCGGGGATTCCATCTGCTCCTGAGGCCTTGTTGTTCTTCAGTTGTCTGATGGCCTTTTCAACCTCATGTCGGGTTGGGGTTGTGCTGAGGTGGTGGTGAGTGGCATGCTGCAGGATGGAGTTGAGGACACTCGCGTCAAAGACAGAGTCTCGGTTAAGGAGATCTTCGAAGTGTTCCATCCAGCGGGCACTGACTGCCTCTCTGTCCTTGATGAGTACCTCTCCGTTCTTGGCCCGCAGTAGGGTAGGACCTTGGGTGCTTGGGCTGTAGATGTTCTTCACTGCGCTAAAGAATCCATGCATGTTGTGGTTGTCGGCTAGCTGCTGGACCTCCTGCGCTTTCTCCACCCACCATCTGTTCTTTAGTTTTTTGTTGGACCTTGGCCTTCAGGTGCCTGTAGAGTTGCTTTCTTGCTCTCGAGTTCTGTTGCTGTTTCCAGATCAGGAATGCCTTGCGCTTGCGGCTTATTAGCTCCTGGATCTCCTGGTCGTTCTTGTCGAACCAGTCTTGGTGATTCCTGGTCGAGTGACCGTGTGTCTCTTCACAGGTGCTGCTTATGAAGGCCTTGAGTGCAGGCTAGGCGCAGTGGACACACTGGGCTCAAATTTCATTGGGCCGTGGAGGCGGGATTGGAGGCGTGTGGGGGGTTAAAATTGCAAAATCGGGGGGCACGAACCCATCCTGTCCCCCAACCCGCCTCCATGCCAGTTTCACAGGAGGCGGGTACTCACCCCGCGCTGGGAGCCGCCTCCCCGAGGCGGGAAGGGGATTAGTGCCAATTAGGTTTTTAGCCTAATCCCTAGTTTTATTCCTGAAGTGTGGGATTCCCGACGGCTCCAAACCACGCCAAGTTAGCGAGGCGGACCGTCGGGCTGAAGGGCTTGGAGGGTTCGAGATGTCCGGTGTTCAGATGAGTGATGGGTGCATGAGTGCAGAGGTAAGTGTGTTCAGTGTGTGTAAAGTGTTTGAATAAGCTTTACTTACCTTTACTTACCTTTACAGCCTTCCTTCATTCAGGTCTCGGGAGTCCCTCATCTGATCGGCATAGAAAGCAGAATGGCCGTGAGCTGTCAAAAGTTGCAGCATTCAGCTTTCTGTTCCGGAGAGATCTCTAAATCTGCCTGAGAGGAAGGAATTAACTTAGTGTACAGATTGTCTTCAAAGAGCTGTCAAACGCTGATATTTCATCTGTCAAAAGCTCTTGACAGATGAAATGTCAACCTGTGACGTCACCTGTTGCTGGGTGGCCCTTAATTGGCCTGCTGAGCCCGCTGGGCGGGCTCAACAAGGTCAATGAAGTGAAAATCGCGTGGGCTGGCCACAACTTGATGGAGGTGGGACAACAACCCCGAAAGTTGGAGTCCCGCCTCCTACATGCCTCCATTGATCAAATCCAGCCCTATGTGTCTCTGAATCACTGGGAGTCGTCAGGTTGGTTGTGAGGCACATGCTGAATAGGACTTTCTTAGCAGAATCTTTGAGTGCTTCAGCGTTGATTTTCCTGCGGCATTGTTTCTGTTGCCGCCGCTGTTTTGGGGCTACATTGATGGAGATGACAGAGTGGATTAGGTGGTGGTCTGTCCAGCAGTCGTCAGCTCCTGTCATGGCACGGGTGATGCGGACGTCCTTGCGGTCCCTCGCTCTGATGATGACGTAGTCCAGCAGATGCCAGTGCTTGGAGCGAGGGTGCTGCCATGAAGCCTTGTACTTGTCTCTCTGACGCAACAAGGTGTTGGTTATGACAAGACCATGGACCATGTTCTAAGCATTTCACCAGGAGGAGGGTACCGTTGGAGTTGGCTTTCCCTATCCCCTCTCTGCTGATTACACCTCCCCAGAGGTCTGTGTCCTTTCCAACTCTGGCGTTAAAGTCCCCAAGGAGAATCAGCTTGTCGCCCGTTGGGACTCGGGACAGGGATTGTTCGAGGCTGGAGTAGAATTCCTCTTTGGTCTCGTCTGTGGCTTCAATTGTTGGGGCGTACGCACTGATGACCGTAGCGCACTGGTTCTGAGCTAGAGTGAGCCGTAGAGTCATGAGGTGTTCGGTTATTCCACAAGGGGAGTCTCTGAGACGTTCAATTAGTTCATTTTTTATGGCGAAGCCGACCCCATGGAGGCGGCGTTCTTCTTCCGGTTTGCCTTTCCAGAAGAAGGTGTAACCACCGCCTTGCTCCTTGAGCTGGCCTTCCCCTGCCCGTTGGGTCTCGCTTAGGGCGGCGATGTATATGTCGAAACGTCTGAGCTCCCGGGCAATGATAGCAGTACGGCGTTCCGGTGTGTCGCTGTTGGGGTTGTCCTGATGTTTCAGGTCTCGAACTTCATTTTAAAGGGTGGAAGATGCCTGTGCATGGATCCTTTTAACATGGGGTGGCCGTTGCACACCAGCTACCACACGGGCTTGACAGAGCAAGGTCTTGGCCCAATGGCAAGGGGATCCAAGACAATTGGAGACCAGGCTCTGCTACATCGGCCTAGCACACACACACAAACATACTCCTACTGTCCTCCTCCCTCCTTCCCGCTGGTCATCGCTGCCGGAGTTTCATAGGCTGCAGTGTGGTCCTCCCGACCCCGCTGTCGGTCCATGTTTCGCCAGCATTGGCGGCCGTGTTTTCAGCTGCCAAGGCCCTAGAATTCCCTCCCTAAACCTCTCCACCTCTTTACCTCTCTCTCCTCCTTTAAACGCTCCTTAAAACCTACCTCTTGATATCTCCTTCTGTAGCTCAGTGTCAAAAATGATTTTATTGATATTGCTCTTGTGAAGCGTTTTGCTACGTTAAATTCGCTATATAAATGTAAGTTGTTGTTGTTCTGGGGAAAGGCCGGAGGCTTTCCCTTGAAAGTCCCTGCCTCTCAAACGACCTTTGAACCTCGTGGCCTCTGGCCGGTGTTCTTTCAGGCTTGACGCTTAGCTTTTGTTTCTTGGTCCGACGTTGTGGTACGAAGTCCAGCCAGTGGGCAGGACTGCACAAACATTACCCACTCCTAATGACAGGCTTAACGCACCTCAGGTGCACAGCACCAGGCGCGGCATCATAGTGGAACATAGGCCCTCCCAGTTCCACTGCTCATTGAGTCAGTAACTGGGGAGCGTGAGGGGTTGATAGGCCGTCGAATACCTGACCAGAAAGGGGGGTGGGGGTGAGGGGAGCAGAATCTACAATAGCTTTAAAAAGGAAAGTGGATAAATATTAGAAAAAGAAAACAAGTTGCAAGGGTATGGAGAAAGGCCAGGGAAATGGGAATATGGGGATAGAGCCAGCACAGTTGTGATGGGCTGAATGGCCACTGTCTCTATTGTGAAATTCTACAATTCGACAGTCCTAGATGTTAATCACCTGTGTGAAGTGATATACATGCAAAGCAATGTTAGCAAAGCTATAACAAGATAGAAAAAATGAAAATAGTAGTGTTATGAAAATGATATTACATGAGCCATGATGGTAGAGTTTAATGTAACCCTACCTGAATCCACACGGCCTTATGTTTAAAAGCAAATTTGTATATAACCGCAGCGAACAGTCCCTTTCAACAGAAGCCTCTGACAGACTGTGAGGAGGAAATTGTGGATGTGTAGGTTACAGTGTTCCTTCAGTCTGGATCAGTACAGATATCCTGGGCATCGATCCCATTCATTTATTTTGTACACCCGCCTGGGTACATGGACTGCTTCCTTCACTGCATTTACTGCTCTGTTACTTGGATGCGGGTCTGCATGAGTTTACCAGACAACACACTCAGATAACACTTTTGGGTTCTTGTTATTTAATTATTATGCCCTCTGGCCTCGAGCCTGGGTCCAGTGATGCATTTTGGAAGGAAGAATCAGGAGAGACAATAAAAATTAAATGGTACAATTTTAAAGGGGGGCGGGTGGGGCGCAGGAACAGAGAGACCTGGGAGTTCACACACACAAATCTTTGAAGGTGGCAGAGTAAGTTGAGAAGGCTGTTAAATAAAGCATATGGGATCTTTGGCTTTGTTAATAAAGGAATAGGAAAAGCAAGGAAGTTATGCTAAACCTTTCTAAAACACTGGTCAGGCCCCAGCTGAAGCATTGATGGTGATATTCACTGGGGTGGGGTTTCAGAGCTGGAGGGAGGAGGAGTTCTGGTCTGGTTACCCCCGAACGCCATGGAGTTTTGACTCAACAGCATGCATGTTTTTTTTAAAAACAGATTCGCCGCCCAAAGCCAGCCTGATCGACAGGCTTGGCCCCCTGTGGGGCAGGGCTGAAGAAGAGGCCGCACCCTAGCAGCAGGTAACTTTAGTGCTTGTAGGGGGTAGAGATTGCGTGGGGGGGGGGTGGCGGCAGGTAGAGCATGGACGGGAGGGTGGGAGTGATCGCAGGGGGTCGGGGAGAGACTGGGGGTGGGTCGGAAATCAGGCAGAGAGTCGGAGGTCACGTGCCAGATTGGGGGGGTTTGGGGAGAGATTGGAGGGGGAGTCAGGGAGGAATTGAAGGCGGGGTCGGAGATCAGGGAGGGGTAAGGGAGATATCGGAGTGGGGTCAGAGATCGCGGGAGAAATCGGAGGTCGGTGATGGGGGGTGTCAGTGATCATGGGGGGTGAGTCAGTGATTGGAGAGGGCTGTTGGGGGGAGATTGTGGAGGTGGGGGATGTTTACAGGTTAGCTTGTTGGGCCAGGAGGAAACACTCCTCCTCCGGGCCCACAGCAATGCTGTAAAGGCACTTATATGATGGATCCAGCCCTTCTTGCCTCCTTTTACCTGCCAGGTTTCCCGAGGTCCGGAAAACACAGCCAATATGGGTTGAAAATAGAAACACTATTAAAATGAAGGCAGGCAACCTCCTTAAAAGGTTTCAATGTCCGATTTGCTTCCTGAGACCGGATTGGTCCAGCCTCTGTTAAAACCGGATGTGGGCGGATTCAAGGCGGGTTGGGTTCTTGTTTCAGATTTTTAACATTTTAAGTTCCCACCCGACCCAAACCCACCCATTATTGGGGGTTAAAATTACCTCCCATTATGTCCATTTCTGGGCATCACACTTTAGGAAGGATATCACAGCCTTGGAGAGGGAGTGGAGGAGATTTACTAGAATGGTGCCAGGGATGAGGGACTTCAGTTGTGTGCAAAGACTGGAGAAGCTGAGATTGTTCTCCTTAGAGCAGAGAAGGTTAAGGGGAGATTTGATAGACATGTTCAAAAGCATGAATGGTAAATAAGGAGAACCTGTTTCCAGTGGCAGGAGGGTCGATAACCAAAGGACACAGATTGAAGGTAATTGGCAAAAGAACCAGAGGGGGAGATGAGGAACATTTTTTTTACGCAGCAAGTTTTTATGTTCTGGAATACACTGCCTGAAATGGTGGAGGAAGCAGATTCAATAATAACTTTCAAAAGGGAATTGGACAAATGCTTGAAAAGAAAAAATTTGCAGGACTATGATTAAGGAGCAGGGGGGAGTGGGACCAATTGGATTGCTCTTTCAAAGAGCTGGCACAGGCACGATGGGCCAAATGGCCTCTTTCTGTGCTGTACGATTCTATGATTCAGTGAAATTGGCTTCAGATACCATGGTCTCATTTCTTTGAAAGTAAAAATACATCTGCAAAATAAGCACAGAGAACCAAGTGTTTCTTTGAGAGAAAGAGAGAGAAGCTTACATTGCACAGGAGGGAGCGGGACAAACGATTAATAAAAGAATGGAATCAAGATAGCATGATACTGTAACATTTGCATATTGATTTATCATTGGCCCACAGGCATCTGTAAGGAATACCTATTATATTCACGTGATCACATGCTGAGTTATCATTGGCCCGCAGGCATCTGTAAGGAATACCTATTATATTCACATGTGATCACATGCTGAGTTGTCATTGGCCTGCAGGCATCTGTAAGGACTGCTATTGTTTAGAAGACCCAGGGGGTCCTGACTCCATCTTGTCCACACGGTGCTGTATGAGTTCACAGACCTGATGCTTCATTAAAAGAGTTTAAACTATAATACTCCGTTGTCCTGCAATTTATTATTTTTGTACAATGTGTGCAAAACAAGACAGATACCTCTCGATCACTTCTCATTTCTCAGTCTCTATTCTGTGGGACTAAACGGACCTAATGACAATTTAAATGCAATCGTGGCCACAATGTGGGCAAGGGTAGGTGGGTTGAGAAATCGTCAGTCTGTAAAAATTGCAGCGAAGCCATCTCCAGAATAATGCCACATTTATTAAGAACTGAAAGTAAATAAATAAAAGACAAAGTAAAGCAGCAAAGTAACAATTAAAATGCAAGTGCAAATATACCTCTCGTACACACCAACATAGAAAACACAAAGAAATCTTTGGTTCGACAGTTATGTACAGTAAATAATCCCAACTCTTAGCATTTACATTGGTATTTTTCATAAATAAAGTAGAAAAATAGATCAATGCAAGAAGAGGTTATGTAGTTTAAAGACTTAAGAAAAAAAGGCAGAGATTTTTTTTTGAAAAGTTTTTTTTCCATCTGAACAAAAGCTAAACTTTAAAAATAATAACACATCATATCTGCTTACACATCTTCCATGGGAAGAGATCAAAGGTATCATTTGAACATCATTTCATTGTACAGTAGAATGACTCGGTTGCCTCTCTTTTCATGTCGGGTACTGAAATCTCTCAACCTTATTTCTCTGATTGGAACTCCAGGCACACCTCAGCACAGCCATTGTTACACTGGGGTGGGGAAATCACTCATCTACCCGCATGGTTCAGATCTTCGCACTCCATGGTCTTACGCAGGTATCTAGGAAGCTGGCTGTGAGCCTCACATGCACAATGTAAGCTTACACTGTCACATTAAACATGTTATGTGCGTGGTAAGAGAATTCTTGATGACAGGTGGTAACTTTTAAAGGTCTTGGCAGAACCCAGTCGCCTGGTGGGAGGGCTTTGTGCATCTTAGCGAGTACTGAGTTCAATCTCATTCAAAATCAACTGATGTACAGTTCCTTTTTATTTTAAGGTGGCGAGTTTAATTTTCGGTTTTACAGGTACACACACATATACGAAGAACATTCTTATTTAGCTGAGACACTTGGATTACAGCCAACCAATAGAATAAGTCTAGAGGTCAGAATGGACACTGGTCATTGCTGGTACCTGCTGTCCCTTAGCTCGGCTCCATTCCTGCAGCTTAAAGGTAATACAAACAGAATGTTGGCTCCAAACATGCCGGACTTCACTAAACTCGAGTTGAGTAAATAGAAAAAGAACCAATGTTAACATCTTTAACACCTCAGTGAACTGTGTTTATTAAGGGTGTTTGTCAATAGACATATATTGGTAATTTAGTTAACTAATAGTACTGTAAATGGACTATTACTAATCCCAGGGCAGGAGTAGGACCTGCGACCATCAGCACTAAACCCACACCAGGAACACATGGGCCACATGGGGAGATCATTATTGGTCCAATTTGACACCATTCCTACAAAAGTTTAATTCCTGTGTTATTTCACGGTTTTATGACATATTTTGACCTTACAATTCTTGGCCCTGCCCAAAAGCTAAGGACAGGTAGACTATCCTTTATCCGCACTTCCGAAAACCGAAAACCTCTAAAAACCGAAAGTTTTTTCGTGGAGCGTAAGTCGTGCGCACGACATGACCCGAGTGGCGCCAAACATGACAGGAGTGGTCCGGGAGCTCTGCCTTTCCCTGTGAGCAGGGCAGAGGGTCACAGAGTTCCCTCCTGGGTAGGAGATTGCAGGCCGAGCCAGGCAGTGTGAAGGAGGTACCGGGAGAGTGAACCCAACAATACAGCGGCCCATCCGAAAGCTGCAGCAGCCCGTCCAATAGCCTTTTCTTCCCCCCCCCCACCTGATTTGCGGGCCAGCTTAGTGTAGGAGTCAGCCGCTATCCGGCTTTCCCACAACTGGTGGCGGCAGTCGAGCCCCAGACCACCGCTAAGTCAAGGAATTCAGATACGGAGCAGGGGGAGCCGGAAACCTCGATCTAACGGCAGAAATCAGCAGCCGTTTTGTTAGGTTTTTTTCTTCCCCTAACATTTTTTTAAACAGTCAGGCTGTGGAAAGAGTCTCTGTAGCTTAGCAACAGCTTCAGAGATGCTTCCAAGGCAGGGCCCGAGTGTTTACAAGCTGTTGCTAAGCAACAGTGTTTGTTGTCAAAACCTTCTGAAATCCGAAAAATTCCGAAAACCGAAACACAGCTGGTCCCAAGGTTTTCGGATAAAGGATAGTCTACCTGTACTATTTGGATTGGATCATTTAATGCTCCACTATCCCTATATTAGTATATAGTTGGGCCAATAGAATTACAACAAGGAGTAGGCAATGGCGAGGCCATGAAGTCTTTACCAGACATTTTTATTGGGTAGAACAATAAGTGCTAACCTTGGCATGGAAGCTTTTAGCATTCCCTCAGTCACTAGTCAGCTTTACAGTTATTGGGTGGCTACGGGCGGGAGGGATGGGGCGAGGATAGGCAGGAGAGCAGCGATATGGACTTTAAGCCGCTCGTTACTGTGCTTTTATGGGCTGTGAACAACCCAAGATTCCCAAATCACTCTCATATCTGAATATCTACCGGAACGAGACTTTGCAACATCTGAAATGATCTGATGTAGGGTGACTGGAGTTAATAGCATCTTTGACTCACCAATAACGTTCACAGCTCAACTTTCTCTAGTCAGTCTGAAAACTATTGCAGATAAGGAGTGACCTAGAAAAACTTCTATATTTACAAAAATACAGTAAAAACTCCCAACTTTCCAGCAATTCTCCAGCGAGGACAGCCAACAGAGACACTGGCCAGTCACTGCAGTGACCGGGGGGGCATGTCCAATGGGGTTCATGTTCAAACAGGAAGCAGCAACAGCCTCATTTACATACAACCTCCATCTCCTAATTTACCGTTCTCTTTAATATGTGAATTCAGCTGCAGTGAGGCGAAGTAAATTTTTTTTTCAATGATCGTCTAGCTGCAAACATAAAACTGCAGCACTGTGCTTCAATCAGAAGCTTTGTTATATGGTCCCAATAAACTGTATTATTCTCTTTCAAAAAGGATTAGCTGGTGAGCTCTCTCCCCCATATTAAAACCAATGGTCTAGAAGGTCGTCTCGGGCAGTAGCAGGAAACTGGCTGTATCAGATTGGACGGCCATTATACGCAGCGGCTGATATTCATTGACTGCAGTGGAACTGAATATCGGGCGCTGCGTATAACGGGCGGCCAATCCGATACCGTCCGTTTAGCGCCACTGCCCGAGGCGAATTTCTAGGCCAACATCTTTTACTGACCGCATTTGATAAACAGCATTTTAATGTTGCCTTGTGTCTGCTGGCTGGTCATTTTCAGATCAGTGTCTATCGACTACCGAAAAGCACTTGTAGGATTTATAGATCCAGACTGCGACACAATGCAAGCTGTCTATATAGGTCACTAAATATCCACTATAATGCTTAAGTCCACATTGAATTCTTGGTATGGACTGACAATGCCTCATTAGAACCACATCCCATTAAATTCCGAGGGAGAGCAGTTACTCCCCGAAGCCATCAATCACCTCTTGGCAAAAAAAAAACGATGAATGGTTCAAACATTTTGCCAGCCAACAGTTGAGTCTGTCACATTTCTCCTCTCTAGGGGATGAAAATCCAACATCAAAAATGTTTGTACCATATAGAGAGGTTCTGTATTGGCAAATCCCCTCCAATCTACTAAAATTTCAATGATATTTCAAGATCTTTCTCCCTGGTACAAGAGCCAAGTCATCTCAAAATCTCTAACGTCACACTGGAGGCATCACATCAGCATTAAATCTTCCAACTGGGGTCGGAAAAATGTAAGTAGAATTAACCCTATTCACAACGATTTTCTTTACATTACTTTAATTATTGCGCATTCCTTACTAATACTCTACGCATATTGAAAACCCAGAAGTATGTAAATCATAATCAATATAATCAATCAATTCCAAAAACCACCATTACAGGGCAGTGTAGAATGTGATTACTTAATAATGAGAATAAGATTCTGTTGAGCTTCACTGTATGATAAAGGAAAGAGCTTGGTTTATATAAAAGTTTCCCATGTCCTCGGGACATCTCAATGTACATCACAGCCAATGAACTATTTTCGAAGTATCGTTACTGTTTTGACTTCAATGGAAAAGAAAATTGGGCGAATGGAACGCGGTCGGCCGAGGCACTATCGTCGTTTTACACCACCGCATCAAGACTAACTTCAACTCCAATTTGCACACAAGGTCCCACAAACAGCAATGAGATAAATGACCAGCGAATCTGTTTTTAGTGATGCTGGCTTGGCTAAGGGATAAACGTTGGCAAGGACACCCGGGAGAACTCCCCTGCTCGTCTTTGAAGAATACCAGGGGGTCTTTTACATCCACTTGGGAGGGCAGGCAGGACTTCAGCTTAATATCTATTACAAAAGACAGTGCCTTTGACAATGCAGCACTCCCTCAGTATCGCACTGAAGTGTCGGCCTACGTTATGAGCCCAACTCATGGAGCAAGGCAGCCACTACAGTTTTAAGGAGTTATTGTGTTATCGTGCTGCCCCTTAGCCACTGAAACTATTTTCATTCTAAATTTAATGAAAGCTTCTTCAAAGAACCAGGCATACATAGGTCTAAATTCTGTTTCAACTTGACCGTCTAAAGTCCTGGAATGAACTGAAGGCTACAGTGTAACTGTGTCACAAGAAAGAATGATGAAGCTTTCTCTCTCTAACTACACACTGAGGTAATTACCTTCAGCAGAGGCAGAAAACCGATGGTAGCGGATCAGCCGCCCGTGATACACCCAGCCCAATATTCCTTTCCACGTGACTTCAATCGGGCAGGCTGTCAGTTTACCGCCAGCGCTGAAGGTGAAAATGACCCGCATTGTGTTTTAAATATACACCTGTGACTAGTCAAACAGCTGGAGGGTCCACACCCCAAACACTCGGGGTGAAATTGGTTTTCAGCGATAGCGCCGAACAAGTGCTAGTCAACCGGCAGCCCGTTACACACCCTGCTCGATTTGCTTTGCGAGTGCAGTCACCGGAAAAGATAATCGGGCACAGTGTAACGCTGGCTGCTGATTTGCTGTTGCCTGTTTCACGCTACCACCAAAACAAAACCAATTTCACCCCGTTAACTCCTCTGTTTCCCCCACAGATGCGGCCTGACCCGCTGAGTGTTTCCAGCATTTTCTGTTTTTGTTTCAGATTTCCAGCAGCCGCATCATTTTTTTTTGGTGTATTTGTTTATCGAAGGTGTCTTCCTACATGTTAGTTGAGGAAATATAACAATTGTGCCAACTTTTGCCTTCAGTTAGGTATATGGTTCGCTGCGATGTCACACAACTCTGGGTCACACGTGCATCGGTCACACTGACTGTGAAGTGGCTGCGACGAGAAAACAGTAGAATTTCACAACTTTGTTCATCGCTATTTGCAGACTGCACAGCAGACCATGGTTGAAGAATGTTTAGCTCTAGACTACACTAGGTACTAGAGAAATTCTTCACCATTGTCCGACTTACTGTATTAACTAGAAATATAGAGCCGATTTGAACTTTTGGGGGTAGCAGAAAGTGGGCGATAGAGGATCAGTCATCCTTTATACAACATCGAAAGGAAAATGGTGCGGGGGTGTAACAGGCAGCTAATCCGCGACCACTTGTTTTCTGCTTTTCATAAGGCAGTTATTCACAGCACCCCAGCTGTAGTCTATTGATATGCTGTATGTGATAAATTGTGAGAAATGAATATTAATTAATTCATGCAAATTGTAGAATGTGTGATGTTTTTACTCACACTATTTTCTTTATTCTGTGTAAAACTCCTTATTACCCAGTGAGAGTGGGTGAACTACGCATTGCTGCTAATTGCTTTATACATGCAAATCTGGTTTAAATAAGAAACAAACGCAACTCCTATATGGATTCAAACTAATAGAACAATTGCAAGGCAATAATCCAGTCAGGGGGTTTAGGCAACATCATAAACTGAGAAAGCAGGTGTCATCTCAAGGTTGCAACAAACACTGCCAAAACCTTGAGGTGATGCCACTCTAGTTTAAGTTAGGTTGAAGGTGGGTGGGCTGTTAGCGATGAGCAATGGAACACTTTGCTCTTTAGACAGCCCTGTGCTAGTATCAAGAAGTCCCTGGCAAGGTATAGTATGGTTAGATAGACTGAAGCTTTCTCACACTCAATGGATGTGAAATAGTTATTGGGGTAGATCTTGACTTTGTGCGATAGTGTGAATCGGCAGCCTGTTTTACCTCTCTCCCACTGACTTCAGTGGAAATAAAAATAGGGAGGGATGTAAAACAGGCTGGCAACTCACCTGTTTTACGCTATCGCGCAAACTCAAGATCTACCCCATTGTAACAATCCAGCATTTCCATTTGTTTGCTTTGTAATTGGAATGGCTGTGCAAGTGAGGCTGTAGGAAATACTGCAGTATTCAATTAAAGTAACTGAGTTAACAAACGTATTAAAATTGGATGCTGAGGAGTTCCACATGAATATGCTGACACATGCATTACAACTCCCGCTGACAGCGATTCCACCCCAATGGGCCTTGGCCTTGACTTGAGGAGAACACTCCCTATGGACCAGTGTGACATTTTTCCATTCTGTGGCCTCTTTGGGTGAGACTGATGATTCCGGACCAATTAATGGCCAACTAGTACCTGCTAATTTCAATAAAATATAAATCGTATTCTGAGCCAACAGTGGCCATCAGTGTGTTCAGTGTTGATGCTGATGGTGTTTATGCTTGGGGGACTTTGTGACACCATTACTGCAGATTTATACAGTAACCATCTGCACCCAGTTACCAAGCATTTCCGTGTCCTGTATTTATTAAGCAAAATTCAATTTGGCCTCCAATTATGTGCCGCACACAGACGGTTTGACTATTTAGCACAGTGCAGTAATGAGTGCAAGATATTCATTAAAACCATAAATCTCGTAAGAAATGTTAACTTAACAGTTCGTAGAAAATAACAGGGATCACTATAAAACAGAGCTATGAGTGTCCCTGCCAGTCAGTTTATTCAGCAGTGTTGCTGATATAGATACAAAATCATGCACCAAAATTAAGGGGTCATTTAAAGTTTCATTAGCTCGATAACGTCCCTGTAGGATCCAACCTTCTAAGCATATATTATGTGAAGCTGTTCAGCACAATAGCCTTTCTTTAGATGCTATGAATATTAATAAGCAGAATACTAACAGTCCTTCTCTGCATCAATAAATCTGTACCATGATGGAAAACAGAAATCCCTTAACAGTTTGTCATCCCCAAAACAGAAAGATAACGGCTCTGAAATTAAGCCACAGGCACTAGCATATGAGCATGTAACACGTTTGCCTGGAATTTCTCTCTCCACTATGTTAGTGGAGGCACTATCCCATTTAATATGCTCCGCATATTGGGTTATTGCTTCTGTTAAAGTAATAGTGAGAAATTTCAGATGAATGGCGAAATGTTAGTCTGTTAGTAGCTCGCAGTGTAATTTCAAAACCAACAATGTGTAGGGACTTGTAACTGGTTGGAGGGAATTAAGGGTTACGGGGAGCGGGCAGGAATTTGGACATGAGTCTAGGTTCGGATCGGACATGGCCCTGTGGGTAGCGGAGCGGGCCCAGGGGCCGTGTAGCCTGATCCTGCTCCTATTTTGTGTGTCTAATTCTGTTAGATTCAGGAGATGGTTCTGTGATAGTGGATTGGCGGTTAGGATCAGATCAGCCATGATCTTATTGAATGGCGGAGCAGGCTCGAGGGGCCGATTGGCCTACTCCTGCTCCTATTTCTTATGTTCTTATGTTCAGTTACTGTCGCTCTCACGGTCCTGCCTAGGTTGGAATGAGTTTCTAAGTTCTGAGCCAGTTATTGAGGTGTAACCATTCAGAAGAACAGAAAAGCAATGGCCACCAAATGTGATGGGAGTAAGGGTTTCTGTCAGTGTACTGAGTATCAGGACGGTCTGGAAAGAAGTCCACTACAGACAAAGTGTCTCTTCCCACCTAATGGATGCCAAATCATGTGCCCCTTGAGACCTCACTGGGATACTAAAAGGAAGCTGGGGATAAATCCCCTGCATGGCCTCTTGGACAGGGTATGAGGAGATAGAATCAGGAGTGGGCCATTCAGCCCCTCGAGCCTGTTCCACCATTCAATTAGAAAATGGCCGATCGGTTTCTCAATTCCACTTCCCCTTCTTTGCTCCATATCCCTTGATACCCTCACCTAACATATTGATCTCAATTGACCCAGCATCCACAGCCTTTTGGGGAGACATTTCCAGATTTTCAGATCTACAGATATAGCAGAAAATAATCCTAATGGAGGAAATAATATTATTACAACAACTCCGCCACAGACCACAGAGCATGGAACACAAGAGAATAACACCAGGAGATACAGCTCCACCACAGACCCACTGAGCGTGGAACACCAGGAGATACAGCTCTACCACAGACCCACTGAGTGTGGAACACCAGGAGATACAGCTCTACCACAGACCCACTGAACGTGGAACACCAGGAGATACAGCTCCACCACAGACCCACTGAGCGTGGAACACCAGGAGATACAGCTCCACCACAGACCCACTGAGCGTGGAACACCAGGAGATACAGCTCCACCACAGACCCACTGAGCGTGGAACACCAGGAGATACAGCTCCACCACAGACCCACTGAGCGTGGAACACCAGGAGATACAACTCCACCATAGACCCACGGAGCCTGGAACACCAGGAGATACATCTCCACCACAGACCCACTGAGCGTGGAACGCCAGGAGATACAGCTCCGCCACAGACCCACGGAGCCTGGAACACAAGAGAATAACACCAGCAGATACAGCTCCACCACAGACCCACGGAGCCTGGAACACCAGGAGATGCAGCTCCACCACAGACCCAAGGAGCCTGGAACACCAGGAGATACAGCTCCACCACAGACCCACTGAGCGTGGAACACCAGGAGATACAGCTCCACCACAGACCCACTGAGCGCGGAACACCAGGAGATACAGCTCCACCACAGACCCACTGAGCGCGGAACACCAGGAGATACAGCTCCACCACAGACCCACTGAGCCTGGAACACAAGAGAATAATACCAGGACAGGGTCGTAGAAAGGTCTGGGGCCTGTGCATGAAAATACTGCACTTACAATTATTCCAGACCTCATTTTTGTAAGTTTTATCATTTGTCAATTTACTCACATGGTACAATGAAATGAAGAGGAGATCAATGAAAAAGAGCAGTGAGGCATGAAAATATAAACCACAGAGTAGCTTCTGGGCCTAACAACACCCTTAACGTCGCAGTATGTTATGAGGCCAAGATGTTAACTGTTAAGTATATTTTTTCATCGAGTATTACTACCAAGTTGCATACTGCTTATATAATGTACGTATTAGTTTATAGATTGTACTTTATATCCATATTTTACAAATTATTAACTTTGTGGCTTTACCTGATGCATTGTAGAGGATTAACTGTTAAATAAATGCAGGGCTGTAATATAACAGCCTTTTAAGTAATACGATCTGAAGAGACTCATGGCTAGAAACGTAACAATGCCTCTTTCTGCCTGTAGTATAAAAAGTGCTCTATGGTTTTTACACTTTACTAATTCTACTTTATAATAGTAAATATTAAAATTTTCATTCAAACTGTTTTAAGGTGGTACATATAAAGGGCTTGATGTGAACACTGCCACTCGCCTCAAAACACAGCCACAGTCACTGGCCTGGAACCTCTCTCAGCCTCGTGCTCCACCATGGACTCTAGGAGAGGTGAATAATGCAACCGACTTAAAGGTCCCGTCACTTTGGTTCAAACTCAAATAAAGTTTTAGGAGTCAAAACCACACAAATTACGAATCTACAATCCTTTCTGTTTGCCAGAGCCTAGTTAACGCTGTCGTGTGCAAGAAAAAATTCTAGACAAACGCGTGTCTGATTCAAACATGGAGTCACCGCACCAAAAAATTGTCCCTTTACGTCTTAGTGCACATTACTGTTAGGTTTAGCATTTCGAAACAAAGAACTCCTTTAGACTCTCAACTCCAATGTTCAGGCATCCAGTAATGGATTCATGGAGTCAAAGTGCAGGAAAGGTTGGTGTTCAGACGTGTCTTTGACGTGCTGGTTACTGAATGTGCTAGGGACATCTAGTGGTAGGACATCAACACTGCATTGGTCCTTATTTTTTTTATTATACAAGCACACTGTTAATATTTAAACAGTTGGCTTGTACATGTGACTAGATATAGCCTTGGTGAGATAACCATAATTACTTTACGGACCCAGAGCTCACAAACACTGCAGGCCTCTGCATAGCTCAGTACAACTATTGCACCAGTGCCTGAAGGTTACTGGTCAGATACTCGGTGTAATGGACATGGCTCATGGCAGGGGCTAGAGAACATTTGGAATAACGTCTAGGATATTTGCTGTGGTCCACTGATTCTGTAGGCACTGAAATTCCCAATCACACACACAGAATGAATCCTTTCACCATCAAACCTGGCCTGTAAGTGACAACTTCACGTCTTCGAACGTTAGAAGCGTGCAATTATGTGTCTAACCAAAACGGTAAATAGAGGGGAGCAATTTATAGAATGGTGCAATTTAATATGATTTACTGGTAAATACACAGGTCTGATATATTTCCGAAAGGTTCTGATTTCAGCATTCTGAACCTGTCAAACCATTCCCAAGTCAGAAGTGCTTTCTTTAAAACTGCGACACCAGGCAAAAGTACAATCGGTAAAGTGTCTGCGCTGTTCAAACTTCGACCCAGCTGAGAATAAATGATTCAATAATTTTTTTTTGTAATGTTTGTACATTTTTAAACCGTCTGCAGAGCTCCTAACGCCATAAAAATTCCGATCTAAATCCATCCTGGGAAGCTCGTTGTGTATTAAGATGGAACTCTGCTTCAGTAGGTTGCAGCAATGACTGGGTGGTAGAGCTGCACAGGGATAGTTCTGCGGTTCCTGGAGGTGTTAACTTGTAGGCAGCTTCCTTTATACAGGACCATATCTTCCAGCTCCCTTACTGTAGTCAGTGCACGCTGTTGGACTGCGGTACTTTCACCATTTCTACAGCGTCACAAGTCCCCCACGCCCACTTCTTGTTTTTGCAGTTAACCCAGTGTCAGTTTGGTGCACCAAGGAGTTGAACTTGGCCGTTACCACATCTGAGCACGGTTCAGTCCACGAGAGAAGCCCGCCTGCCTGATGAAGATCATCCATTATAAAATGGTAGGTAATGACCGTGAGATTATCCAAGGAGTTCTGTCAGGAGAGAAGCAGTACCCATCTCTTACATTTGTAAATCTTTTGTGTTTTATATTAAAGGCAAAATTGTAAAAGTCTGATGTTCAGCCATTTTGATTTCCATAGTGCCTTATTACACGCCAGCCGTGAGCTATTGTACGTTCTGTGGTAACCTCTCGCTGGCTATACATGGATGCCCGGGCCGTTTGTGCACATTAGCTGTGCCCTCATGATCTGGATGCTGCTGAGAATCTTCTTCTGATGTCCCATCAAAGTAATTCCAAGCCTTCGGACATCCCTGTGATTGAGCGGCAAAGACAGGAAGGAAAAAGAAAAGACATTGAAGAGTTTACACCCATAGCAATGAGCCCAGAGTCCACAGCTTCTATGCAGCTTAATTACATTCAGCCCCAATTAGTTCCTCCATGGATATTTGTTCTTTAAGCTGAGTGGGCACAGTGTTGAAATCAGTACAAAAACATAGGCCGTCATGATCTAAGTATTGAGCTCAATTCCGTCGAAAGGAACAGAACTGAATGTTAATTGATGTTTGTGTCGGAAACATTTTCTAAACTGTTCAGTTTCAGAATGGCGCCTGCCTTTTTACATAAAAAGTACTCGGGTGAAACCATTCAGCAAAGGTTACCCGTTAGAGGAGGAACGGGGTTTAAGGATTCAAAGCTCCACAGATGCTCAGCCAATAATGTCAGTGTGTAAGCATCTCGTAGAGATGGACTGCAGTATTGGAGGCAGGGCCACAGCACGCTGGACCTATGAACCAAACTGAGTCGCTAATAAACGAGAGGAGGTGCTAAACAGGAGCCAGGCCTTCCCCACAGAAAGAGAGCTGGTTGAGACCCTGCTCCCAGGCACCTGCTGATGATTAGAGAAGGTGCAGCGCTGGAGGCAAGGCTCCTAGCCTCTCTGTTTGGGAAATTCAAGAGAGGGAAAAAAGGAGAAAATATCTTGAAATGAAGAGCGAGTCTCAAACACAACTACAAAGAGCGTCAGTATTTAAATGTGTGATGGTCAGGGCCCAGGGCTTAAGTCAAAGGCTTTCCAAAACAAGCTCAAATCTATTTTGGTACTTGAGGATCAGACCACGATTGGTAACATGAATTGTAGAACAATCCACGGATTCCATGCTCAATGAGAAGGCCATGGGTTGAAGCTCAGAAGAGGGACAATGGATCAGAGAGAACTACTTCATATAATGTAAAGGGCCTACCCAGGATGATGACTGAGGCTGATAACAGGGCAAAGTGTCAAGTTGGATTCAAAACTGGCTCGGAGACAGGTAGCAGAGGGTAATGGTTGATGGGTGTTTTTGTGACTGAAAGGCTGTTTCCAGTGAGGTTCCGCAGGGCTCAGTACTAGGTCCCTTGCTTTTTGTGGTATATATCAATGATCTAGACTTGAATATAGGGGGTATGATTAAGAAGTTTGCAGATGATACTAAAATCGGCTGTGTGGTTAATACTGAAGAAGGAAGCTGTAGGCTGCAGGAAGATATCAATAAATTGGTCAGGTGGGCAGAACAGTGGCAAATGGAATTCAATCCGGAGAAGTGTGAGGTAATGCATTTGGGGAGGGCTAACAAGGAAAGGGAATACACATGAAATGGTAGGTCACTGAGTAGTGTAGAGGAACAAAGGGACCTTGGAGTGCATGTCCACAGATCCCTGAAGTTAGCAGGCCAGGTAGATAAGGTGGTTAAGAAGGCATACGGAATGCTTGCCTTTATTAGCCGTGGCATAGAATACAAGAGCAGGGGTGGGTTATGCTTCAACTGTATAAAACACTAGTTAGGCCTCAGCTAGAGTACTGCGTGCAGTTCTGGTCACCACATTACAGGAAAGATGTGACTGCACTAGAGAGGGTACAGAGGAGATTTACAAGGATGTTGCTGGGAGTAGAGAATCTTAGCTATGAGGAAAGACTGGATAGGCTGGGTCTGTTTTCCTTGGAACAGAGGAGGCTGAGGGGAGACCTTATTGAGGGTATAAAATTATGAGGGGTCCAGATAAAGTGGATAGAAAGGACCTATTTCCCTTAGCAGACGGGTCAAAAACCAGGGGGCACAGATTTAAAGTAATTGGTGGAAGGTTTAGAGGGGATTTGAGGGGAAATGTCTTCACCCAGAGGGTTGTGGGGGTCTGGAACTCACTGCCTGAAAGGGTGGTAGAGGCAGGAACCCTAACCACATTTAAAAAGTACTTGGATGTGCACTTGGGATGCTGTAACCTGCAGGGCTACGGACCAAGAGCTGGGAAGTGGGATTAGGCTGGATAGCTCTTTGTTGGTCGGCGCGGACACGATGGGCCGAAATGGCCTCCTTCCGTGCTGTAACTTTCTATGATTCGATGATTTTTTTAAACAATTTAAATTAAAATAACTTTTTTTTACATTTTCTGTCGTTTTTATCTCTCCCTCTCTCTTAATCCCATCTTTCTTTCCCAATCTTTATTTTGCATTCTGTACATGATTTAAATCTAATTTAAACTTCCTAGTTTATACTTCCTGGTTCAGACTCTGCGGGCTGGATTTTCATTGGGCCGTGGAGGCGGGATTGAAGGCGTGTAGGGGGTTACAATCCTGAAATCGGGGGTCCCGACCCCTTCCCGCACCCAACCAGGTTCCATGCCAGTTTCAAAGGAGGCGGGTACCCGCCCCGCACTGGGACCCGCCTACCCGAGGCGGGAAGCGGATTAGTGCCAAATAACTGCCAGTTAACAGGTAGTTAACAGGCAGTTTTTAGCCTAATCCCTATTTTTAATGTTGGAGTGTGGGATTCCCGACGGCGCCAAACCACGCCAAGTTAGAGGAGGTGGACCGTCGGGATGAAGGGCTTGGAGGGGTCGAGATGTCCGGTGTTCAGGTGAGTGATGGGTGCATGAGTGCAAAGGTAAGTGTGTTTGGTGTGTTTAGATAATTTTTACATACCTTTACTTACCTTTACAGCCTTCCTTCCTTCAGGTCTCGGGAGTCCCTCATCTCACCGGCACAGAAAGCAGAATGGCTGCGAGCTGTCAAAAATTGCAGCATTCTACTTTCTGTTCCAGGGAGATATCTAATTCATCCTGAGAGGAAGGAATTAACTTGGAGTACAGATTGTCAGTGTTTGACAGCTTCATACAGCTGTCAAACGCTGATATTTCATCTGTCAAAAACTCCTGACAGATGAAATTTCAATCTGTGACATCATCTGTTGCTGGGTGGCCCTTAATTGGCCTGCTGAGCCCACTGGATGGGCTCAACAAGGTCAATCAAGTCTAAATCGCGTAGGTTGGCTAGATCTCGACGGAGGCGGGACTACAACCCCAAAAGTTGTAGCCCCGCCTCCTCAATGAAAATCCAGCCCTGAGTGTCTCAGTAAGGATTCTTCAATCTGATTGGTTGAAGAGCCTTGCTGTTGCTTTCTTTGCTCACACACAGGTCCCAGACCCCCTGTAGAGGGCGCCGTGCTGGATCAGATGCCCAATGACAGCAAGTCCACGTTCAAACACCCGCAAAAAGTCTGTGGGCAGCTGTCAGTGTAGTGAGCGGCGAGAGTGAATGGTGAGAGTGAATGGCGAGAGTGAACAACGAGAGTAGTGCACGGTGAGAGTGAACGGTGAGAGTGAACAGCGAGAGTAGTGAACGGCGAGAGTGAACAGCGAGAGTGAACAGCGAGAGTAGTGAGCGGCGAGAGTGAATGGTGAGAGTGAACGGCGAGAGTGAACGAGAGTAGTGCACGGTGAGAGTGAACGGTGAGAGTGAACAGCGAGAGTAGTGAACGGTGAGAGTGAACGGCGAGAGTGAACGGCGAGAGTGAACGGCGAGAGTGAACGGCGAGAGTGAACGGCGAGAGTGAACGGCGAGAGTGAACGGCGAGAGTGAACGGCGAGAGTGAAGGGCGAGAGTGAATGGCGAGAGTGAAAGGCAAGAGTGAACGGCGAGAGTAGTGAACGGCGAGAGTAGTGAACGGCGAGAGTAATGAACGGCGAGAGTGAACGGTGAGAGTGAACAGTGAGAGTAGTGAACGACGAGAGTAGTGAACGGCGAGAGTGAGCGGCGAGAGTGAGCGGCGAGAGTGAACGGCGAGAGTGAACGGCGAGAGTGAACGGCGAGAGTGAACGGCGAGACTGAACGGCGAGACTGAACGGCGAGAGTGAACGGTGAGAGTGAAGGGCGAGAGTGAATGGCGAGAGTGAATGGCGAGAGTGAAAGGCGAGAGTGAAAGGCAAGAGTGAAAGGCAAGAGTGAACGGCGAGAGTAGTGAACAGCGAGAGTAGTGAACGGCGAGAGTAGTGAACGGCGAGAGTGAGCGGCGAGAGTGAGCGGTGAGAGTGAACGGCGAGAGTGAAGGGCGATAGTGAATGGCGAGAGTGAAAGGCAAGAGTGAACGGCGAGAGTAGTGAACGGCGAGAGTAGTGAACGGCGAGAGTGAGCGGCGAGAGTGAGCGGTGAGAGTGAACGGCGAGAGTGAAGGGCGATAGTGAATGGCGAGAGTGAAAGGCAAGAGTGAACGGCGAGAGTAGTGAACGGCGAGAGTAGTGAACGGCGAGAGTAATGAACGGCGAGAGTGAACGGTGAGAGTGAACAGTGAGAGTGAACAGTGAGAGTAGTGAACGGCGAGAGTAGTGAACGACGAGAGTAGTGAACGACGAGAGTAGTGAACGGCGAGAGTGAGCGGCGAGAGTGAGCGGCGAGAGTGAACGGCGAGAGTAGTGAACGGTGAGAGTGAACGGCGAGAGTAAACGGCAAGAGTGAACGGCGAGAGTAGTGAATGGCGAGAGTGAACGCCAAGAGTAGTGAACGGCGAGAGTGAGCGGCGAGAGTGAACGGCGAGAGTGAAGGGCGAGAGTGAACGGCGAGAGTGAATGGCGAGAGTGAAGGGCGAGAGTGAACGGCGAGAGTGAACGGCGAGAGTGAACGGCAAGAGTGAACGGCGAGAGTAGTGAACGGCGAGAGTGAACGGTGAGAGTGAACGGTGAGAGTGAAGGGCGAGAGTGAACGGCGAGAGTGAACGGTGAGAGTGAACGGCGAGAGTGAACGGCGAGAGTGAACGGTGAGAGTGAACGGTGAGAGTGAATGGCGAGAGTGAAAGGCAAGAGTGAACGGCGAGAGTAGTGAACGGCGAGAGTAGTGAACGGCGAGAGTAATGAACGGCGAGAGTGAACGGTGGGAGTGAACAGTGAGAGTAGTGAACGGCGAGAGTAGTGAACGACGAGAGTAGTGAACGACGAGAGTAGTGAACGGCGAGAGTGAGCGGCGAGAGTGAGCGGTGAGAGTGAACGACGAGAGTAGTGAACGGTGAGAGTGAACGGCGAGAGTGAACGGCGAGAGTGAACGGTGAGAGTGAAGGGCGAGAGTGAATGGCGAGAGTGAACGGCGAGAGTAGTGAACAGCGAGAGTAGTGAACGGCGAGAGTGAACGGTGAGAGTGAACAGTGAGAGTAGTGAACGACGAGAGTAGTGAACGACGAGAGTAGTGAACGACGAGAGTAGTGAACGGCGAGAGTGAGCGGCGAGAGTGAACGGCGAGAGTAGTGAATGGTGAGAGTGAACGGCAAGAGTGAATGGCGAGAGTGAACGGCGAGAGTGAACGGCGAGAGTGAACGGTGAGAGTGAAGGGCGAGAGTGAACGGCGAGAGTAGTGAACAGCGAGAGTAGTGAACGGCGAGAGTAATGAACGGCGAGAGTGAACGGTGAGAGTGAACAGTGAGAGTAGTGAACGGCGAGAGTAGTGAACGACGAGAGTAGTGAACGGCGAGAGTGAGCGGCGAGAGTGAGCGGTGAGAGTGAACGGCGAGAGTAGTGAACGGTGAGAGTGAACGGCGAGAGTAAACGGCAAGAGTGAACGGCGAGAGTAGTGAATGGCGAGAGTGAACGCCAAGAGTAGTGAACGGCGAGAGTGAGCGGCGAGAGTGAACGGCGAGAGTGAACGGCGAGAGTGAAGGGCGAGAGTGAACGGCGAGAGTGAAGGGCGAGAGTGAACGGCGAGAGTGAACGGCGAGAGTGAAGGGCGAGAGTGAACGGCGAGAGTGAACGGCGAGAGTGAACGGCGAGGGTGAACGGCGAGGGTGAACGGCGAGGGTGAACGGCGAGGGTGAACGGCGAGAGTGAACGGCAAGCGTGAACGGCGAGAGTAGTGAACGGCGAGAGTGAACGGTGAGAGTGAACGGTGAGAGTAGTGAACGGCGAGAGTGAACGGTGAGAGTGAACGGTGAGAGTGAATGGCGAGAGTGAAAGGCAAGAGTGAACGGCGAGAGTAGTGAACAGCGAGAGTAGTGAACGGCGAGAGTAATGAACGGCGAGAGTAAACGGCGAGAGTAAACGGCAAGAGTGAACGGCGAGAGTAGTGAATGGCGAGAGTGAACGCCAAGAGTAGTGAACGGCGAGAGTGAGCGGCGAGAGTGAACGGCGAGAGTGAAGGGCGAGAGTGAATGGCGAGAGTGAACGGCGAGAGTGAACGGCGAGAGTGAACGGCGAGAGTGAACGGCAAGAGTGAACGGCGAGAGTAGTGAATGGCGAGAGTGAACGGCGAGAGTAGTGAACGGTGAGAGTGAACGGCGAGAGTAGTGAATGGCGAGAGTGAACGGCGAGAGTAGTGAACGGCGAGAGTGAACGGCGAGAGTGAACGGCGAGCGTAGTGAATGGCGAGGGTGAACGGCGAGAGTGAACGGCGAGAGTGAATGGCGAGGGTGAACGGCGAGCGTAGTGAACGGCGAGGGTGAACGGCGAGAGTGAATGGTGAGGGTGAACGGCGAGCGTAGTGAACGGCGAGAGTGAAGGGCGAGAGTGAACGGTAAGAGTGAACGGCGAGCGTAGTGAACGGCGAGGGGGAACGGCGAGAGTGAAGGGTGAGAGTGAATGGCGAGAGTGAACGGCGAGAGTGAGCGGCGAGAGTGAACGGCGAGAGTGAACGGCGAGAGTGAAGGGCGAGAGTGAAGGGCGAGAGTGAAGGGCGAGAGTGAAAGGTAAGAGTGAACGGCGAGCGTAGTGAACGGCGAGGGGGAACGGCGAGAGTGAAGGGCGAGAGTGAATGGTGAGAGTGAACGGCGAGAGTGAGCGGCGAGAGTGAACGGCGAGAGTGAGCGGCGAGAGTGAACGGTGAGAGTGAACGGCGAGAGTGAACGGCGAGTGTAGTGAATGGCGAGGGTGAACGGCGAGAGTGAATGGCGAGAGTGAACGGTAAGAGTGAACGGCGAGCGTAGTGAACGGCAAGGGGGAACGGCGAGAGTGAAGGGCGAGAGTGAACGGCGAGAGTGAACGGTAAGAGTGAACGGCGAGCGTAGTGAACGGCGAGAGTGAAGGCGAGGGTAGTGAACGGTGAGAGGGAACGGCGAGAGTGAACGGCGAGAGTGAACGGTGAGAGTGAACAGTGAGAGTAGTGAACGGCGAGAGTGAACGGCGAGCGTAGTGAATGGCGCGTGTGAACGTCGAGAGTGAAGGCGAGAGTAGTGAACGGTGAGAGTGAACGGCGAGAGTGAACGGCGAGAGTGAAGGTGAGAGTAGTGAACGGTGAGAGTGAACGGCGAGAGTGAACGGCGAGAGTGAACGGCGAGCGTAGTGAATGGCGCGTGTGAACGTCGAGAGTGAACGGCGAGCGTAGTGAATGGCGCGTGTGAACGGCGAGAGTGAAGGCGAGAGTAGTGAACGGTGAGAGTGAACGGCGAGAGTGAAGGCGAGAGTAGTGAACGGTGAGAGTGAACGGCGAGAGTGAACGGCGAGAGTGAACGGCGAGCGTAGTGAATGGCGCGTGTGAACGTCGAGAGTGAAGGCGAGAGTAGTGAACGGTGAGAGTGAACGGCGAGAGTGAACGGCGAGCTTAGTGAACGGCGAGAGTGAACGGTGAGAGTGAACGGCGAGAGTGAACGGTGAGAGTGAATGGTGAGAGTGAACGGCAAGAGTGAACGGCGAGAGGAGTGAACGACGAGAGTGAATGGTGGGAGTGAACGGCGAGAGTGAACGGCGAGAGTGAGCGGCGAGAGTGAACGGCGAGAGTGAACGGCGAGAGTGAACGGCGAGCGTAGTGAATGGCGAGGGTGAATGGCGAGAGTGAATGGCGAGAGTGAACGGTAAGAGTGAACGGCGAGCGTAGTGAACGGCGAGAGTGAAGGCGAGAGTAGTGAACGGTGAGAGGGAACGGCGAGAGTGAACGGCGAGAGTGAACGGCGAGAGTGAACGGTGAGAGTGAACGGTGAGAGTGAACGGCGAGAGTGAACGGTGAGAGTGAATGGTGAGAGTGAACGGCGAGAGTGAACGGCGAGAGGAGTGAACGACGAGAGTGAACGGTGAGAGTGAACGGCGAGAGTGAACGGCGAGAGTGGACGGCGAGAGGAGTGAACGGTGAGAGTGAATGGTGAGAGTGAACAGTGAGAGTAGTGAACGGCGAGAGGAGTGAACGACGAGAGTGAATGGTGGGAGTGAACGGCGAGAGTGGACGGCGAGAGGAGTGGACGGCGAGAGTGAACGGTGAGAGTGGACGGCGAGAGTGGACGGCGAGAGGAGTGAACGGCGAGAGTGAACGGTGAGAGTGGACGGCGAGAGTGGACGGTGAGAGGAGTGAACGGTGAGAGTGAACGACGAGGGTGAACGGTGAGAGTGAACGGTGAGAGTGAACGGTGAGAGTGGACGGCGAGAGTGAACGGCGAGAGTGGACGGCGAGAGGAGTGAACGGCGAGAGTGAACGGTGAGAGTGAACGGCGAGAGTGAACGGTGAGAGTGAACGGCGAGAGTGGACGGCGAGAGGAGTGAACGGTGAGAGTGAATGGTGAGAGTGAACAGTGAGAGTAGTGAACGGCGAGAGGAGTGAACGACGAGAGTGAATGGTGGGAGTGAACGGCGAGAGTGGACGGCGAGAGGAGTGAACGGCGAGAGTGAACGACGAGGGTGAACGGTGAGAGTGAACGGTGAGAGTGAGTGGTGAGAGTGAACGGCGAGAGTGAACGGTGAGAGTGAACGGCGAGAGTGAATGGTGGGAGTGAACGGTGAGAGTGAATGGTGAGAGTGAACGGCGAGAGTGAACGGCGAGAGGAGTGAACGACGAGAGTGAACGGTGAGAGTGGACGGCGAGAGGAGTGAACGGTGAGAGTGAATGGTGAGAGTGAACAGTGAGAGTAGTGAATGGCGCGTGTGAACGTCGAGAGTGAAGGCGAGAGTAGTGAACGGCGAGAGTGAACGGCGAGAGTGAACGGCGAGAGTGAATGGTGGGAGTGAACGGCGAGAGTGGACGGCGAGAGGAGTGAACGGCGAGAGTGAACGGTGAGAGTGGACGGCGAGAGTGGACGGCGAGAGGAGTGAACGGTGAGAGTGAACGACGAGGGTGAACGGTGAGAGTGAACGGTGAGAGTGAACGGCGAGAGTGAACGGTGAGAGTGAACGGCGAGGGTGAACGGTGAGAGTGAACGGTGAGAGTGAACGGCGAGAGTGAACGGCGAGAGTGAACGGTGAGAGTGAACGGCGAGAGTGAACGGTGAGAGTGAACGGCGAGAGTGGACGGCGAGAGGAGTGAACGGCGAGAGTGAACGGTGAGAGTGGACGGCGAGAGTGGACGGCGAGAGGAGTGAACGGTGAGAGTGAACGACGAGGGTGAACGGTGAGAGTGAGTGGTGAGAGTGAACGGCGAGAGTGAACGGCGAGAGTGAATGGTGAGAGTGAACGGCGAGAGTGAACGGCGAGAGTGGACGGCGAGAGGAGTGAACGGTGAGAGTGAACGGTGAGAGGAGTGAACGGTGAGAGTGAACGGCGAGAGTAGTGAGCGGTGAGGGTAGTGAATGGTAAGAGTAGTGAATGGCGAGCGACGTTCCTTCACCGCTGACCGCAAAATGCGGGCCAATATATCATAAGCTCGCTGGAACTTTCCAGTAAAGCTGGGAAGCAGGCTTTAAGCCTTGGGGAGCGTGAGTTAATAAAAGCTGTTTTGTTTTACACTGCTGTTGCTTTTATAATGAAGGAATTCCCCAATCTGGTGAATCTTCATACGCGCACTGATATTTTTAAACATTTGTAGTGTCTGCTCCTGTGAGGACTGATTGCCGTCAGATGTCTGTTTTTTAATTAGCCATATCCAACAAAAAAGAGAGACTTGAACTTCAAAATACCTTTGGTTGAAAGACGGAATTGCTAGACTAACACCGCCTCAATCACTAAGATCTCAATCACTGTGACAGTCTATATTGTTTACGTGGATGAAGCAGACTATTGATTGATGTCAATTGGACAGATGGAAGGAAAGTCTTTTCTTTCTGTAAAGGCTGATCAAAGCAAGATGGGTTTCAACAGTTTCAATCCCATTCCCCAAGGATGCCGGCCCACAGCACACAACTCGCAGTAATTTAGCACTAATTGAGCAATCTCATTCAGAGATACCACAAGATTTGACAGTGTGGCGCATGGCAATGCAGCTCTGGTGCAGTTGGGTTAACTGAGGCAAGGTTATGGTTGAGACACGTACTTGAAGTTTAACTTGTGACCTGCCTGGCCTGGTCCCTTCACTGAGAACAAAGCAGAAGAAAGCTTGTACCAAGGCTACAATCCGCAAAAGGATTTTATTTTCAAAGTGCACTGATGTGAGACGAAACACTTTAGTCAAAAAAAAACCTAACTGTTTTGTTGGTTTATTTTGCCTGCCTTGTGTTTCAGATGTTGTGCTGAGGCCGGTGTGGGTCAGTGAAAGGGTGACTGGACCATTGCTGTCTAATTCGTGTTTGAGAGCACCAGCACTGGCTGAAGGCAGTCTGCTAACTGAGTCCTGGGTCACCAGTCTCCCTGCTGTGTCAGTAAGGCTCACTACAGCCAATTACAGCTTCTGAAGTCGGTACTCAGAACAAAGCAAATGTTTTTTTTTAAATGCAGTAAATATTTGATGAGGTGGCGAAGAGAACAGATGAAGAAATCAAGTTATATCAGCAATGAAAGGCGAGCTGTTCCATCAGATTCAGATCCCCGGCTACATCAGGCTGCGGGCACTTTGTATATTAACCTTTCCAACCGAGCAGGTTTCAGTGAAAGCTCCACTACACCAAGTCAGCAGCTGGCTTGCTCCTTGGTGATCTATAAAGGGCTGGTTCCATTTGAGGAAGAGCCTTTCACCCGAATATTAGCCTTACAGATGATGATGGGGCTGATGAGTATTTCCAACATTTCCAGTAGTTTGTTTAATTATTTTCTTTCTTGAATTTCTTCATTAGCTGTGTACGTATCGCTGCTACACAGGGCCTAAAGCAGAGCCTGCTTTCTGATACACATCCTGGCTAAATATTCTTGCCTAAGTAAATAAATCGAAGCTGCTCCATTAGCTCAGTAGGTATTGGCACTGCCCCATACAGACTAGGAAGGTCCCAACTTGGGCTACTGTAGCTGGTCGCAGCCTGGATTATAACATTGATATGTATAAAATTCTTAAGGGGCTTGACAGGGTTGATGCCGAGAGGCTGTTTCTCCTGGCTTTGGTGTCTAGAACTAGGGGTCATAGTCTCAGAATAAGGGGTCGGCCATTTAGGACTGAGATGAGGAGGAATTTCTGCACTCAAAGGGTTGTGAATTTTTGGAATTCTCTACCCCCGAGGGCTGTGGAGGCTCAGTCGTTGAGTATATTCAAGACAGAGATCGATAGATTTTTGAGCACAAAGGGAATCGAGGGATATGGGGATAGTGGGGGAAGGTGGAGTTGAGGTAGAAGATCAGCAATGATCTTACTGAATGGCGGAGCAGGCTCAAAGGGCTGAATGACCTACTCCTGCTCCTGTTACTTATGTTCTTGCGTTCTTATGTTCATAGGCACTGAGTAGCCCTCGGTTAGCGAAAGAAAAATCAGCCGTGATTCCTGTTCCTGATTGCTAACCAGTGACTCCGAACAGAAAATATGTGTGTGGGTGGCCATCTTGTGAGGGTAAGAGCAGAATCAGTTGGGTTGCCTCCTGCAGTTGAATAGTCTTTCAGCTGCCCGGGCTCACGTATGACGAATAGCCGCTTGAGCAAGGTGAGTTGGCGGACTTTGATGTGTGTTTGATGGGTGGAGGAGGGGGTGCTGTGTGGCTCCCGGTGCTGTGAATGCTCTAAGTCCTATCTGATTCTGGAGCACTACATGCAGAAAGCACTCCAGGAGGAGCAGCAGCAGAAGGGTGAACTGGGGTTGGGCACTTCTTTCCAAAGGAAAATTGTCCCAGCATTTGCACCAGACCACCCACTAGCTACAAGCCGATGCCTCTCTATCCCTCCTCAACACCCTCCCTCCATCTGCCACTTACTGTAATTTAATAGGACAAAGTCAGCATGGTTTTATGAAGGGGAAGTCATGTTTGACAAATTTGCTGGAGTTCTTTGAGGAAGTAACATATAGGGTGGATAAAGAGGAACCAGTGGACGTAGTGTATTTAGACTTCCAAAAGGCATTTGACAAGGTGCCACACAAAAGATTATTGCTTAAGATAAAAAATCACAGGATTGGGGGTAATATTCTGGCATGGATAGAGGATTGGCTATCTAACAGAAGGCAGAGAGTTGGGATAAATGGTTCATTCTCAGACTGTCAATCAGTAACTAGTGGTGTTCTGCAGGGGTCAGTGCTGGGTCCCCAACTCTTAACAATCTATATTAACGATTTGGAGGAGGGGACCGAGTGTAACATATCAAAGTTTGCAGATGATACTAAGATGGGAGGGAAAGTAGTGAGTGAGGAGGACATAAAAATCCTGCAAGTGGACATAGACAGGCTAAGTAAGTGGGCAGAGATTTGGCAGATGGAATACAATACTGGAAAGTGTGAGGTTATGCGCTTTGGCAGCAAAAATCGTAGAGCAAGTTATTATCTTAATGGCAAGAAACTGGAAAATACTGAAGTACAAAGGGATCTGGGGGTCCTGGTGCACGAAACACAAAAGGTTAGTATGCAGGTGCAGCAAGTGATTAAGAAGGCCAATGGAATGTTGGCTTTCATTGCTAGGGGGATAGAATATAAAAATAGGGAGGTATTGCTTCAGTTGTACAAGGTATTGGTGAGACCGCACCTGGAATACTGCATACAGTTTTGGTGTCCATACTTAAGAAAAGACATACTTGCTCTCAAGTCAGTACAAAGAAGGTTCACTCGGTTAATCCCGGGGATGAGGGGATGGACATATGAGGAGAGGTTGAGTAGATTGGGACTCTACTCATTGGAGTTCAGAAGAATGAGAGGCGATCTTATTGAAACATATAAGATTGTGAAGGGGCTTGATCGGGTGGATGCGGGGAGGATGTTCCCGATGATGGGTGAAACTAGAACTAGGGGGCATAGTCTTAGAATAAGGGGCTGCTCTTTCAAAACTGAGATGAGGAGGAACTACTTCACTCAGAGGGTGGTAGGTCCATGGAATATGTTGCCCCAAAAAGCTGTAGAAGCTACACCATTACATAAATTTGAAACAGAAATAGACAGTTTCCTAGAAGTAAAGGGAATTAAGGGTTACGGGGAGCGGGCAGGAGTTTGGAAATGAGTCTAGGTTTGGATCGGACATGGCCCTGTGGGTAGCGGAGCGGGCCCAGGGGCCGTGTAGCCTGATCCTGCTCCTATTTCGTGTGTCTAATTCTGTTAGATTCAGGAGATGGTTCTGTGATAGTAGATTGGCGGTTAGGATCAGATCAGCCATGATCTTATTGAATGGCGGAGCAGGCTCGAGGGGCCGATTGGCCTACTCCTGCTCCTATTTCTTATGTTCTTATGAAATACACAAACAAATGATTTTTGCAATCATTTTTAATATTTCTCCCTGAACATTAATTAGGTTGGCTATAAACTGATGAAAAATATTGGAAAATAACCAATTTATATATGTATAAATATATTAAAAATCAAATGTCTGTGTGCACTTCCTGTGTCAACATTTCCCATTATAAACACCTGTCTAGATTGATAATGGCAATAGCCTATGTAAACGTGTCACACTGTAATGATACCTTCCTACCAGTGGTGGCAATGTACTTCCTCAATTTTGCGTCTCCCTGGACTGCGGTAAAACTCTTATGCTGCACCAAACTCTGTTTATCTCTGCTTCCTGACTTGCTGCAAGTTTGTAAAGTATATTTATATTAAAACAATGACTGAAGATATGACTATAAACTGGAGACTGAATGACATCTGCACACGCTGGACCAATTATCCCCCACTCACTAATCCCATTTCACCTGAAGAGGGAGATAATTAAATCAATTATACTTAAAGGAATTTTTAGGTTCACTTTATAAGTGGAAAACATCAACGTTTAATTAGATTGCCTGCAAATTGTAACTGAAATATTCGAAGGAAGGCATTTAGTTGATTATTTAGTTGATTACACTTCTGATAATTTTTATTACAAAACTAAAAGTAATAAAAATTAAGAACCTCATTACATTTTGAACACTAATAAGCACATTAATTTTTTTATGAAAATAAAATCACGATTATTTATGCTTTAATTATTTTTATGCATAGCATGCCAACCGAAGAGGGTTGAGCTTGGTTGCATGAATTGGTTGGCATGTGTACAAACTTCACATTGTTAGCTGGACCTTTGTGTGAAACTATTCCATTGTCTTGGATCAATGCACGAACCAGTTGGGAGCATGGATCCAAAACTGCTGCTGTAATCCAGTCCTGGCTGCTCACTTAGCTGGAAATCAATCACACTTCAATTAAACTCTGAGCAAAGCCCAAGCTGGTTCAGCTCTACAGTCAGAGGCCTGGTAGAACCTCGACGTGTCTGGGTGAACATTTACTCCCTAGTAAGAGTTCACCTGGTGGGGGTGAAAGAAGGGCTTATTTAAAGTCAGCTTCAAGTCATCAGTCAGATCATTCCTCTCGGCTTGACGTTTTTGGAATATGTCCTGGGAAACGAGACTCCAGTTCACACAACTGGAGTACACTGCACTGTCATACACTCTTGTCATGTAAACTCTCGCTACATTATTGAAGAAGAACTGAAGTCATGCCGTGTTCTGTGCCTTAAGCTTCTAACATTAAATTTATGATCAGGATGAAAGATGCTACTGAGAAACACAAAACACTTTCCCCCTCATTTTGCAGCCAATACCAGCATGGAACTGTCTCCACTCTGCCCAATAACATATCTTTACTTCAACCTTAGAACAGCACTACTACAGGTTCAGGTTAGACTTGGCCCATGGACAGGGTGGTGGGGGGGGGGGGTCACTCTGGCTGCCCGCCTCTCTTCTGTGGCTATGTCCGCACCCACGTGGCCATGGAGAGGGAGCACGCAGTGTCCGCTGGTACGCTTGAGGCCTATCATGAGTGGTGGGCACCACAGAGGCTGGAGTGTATTGTCAATACAGAAAATAATACTGTATTATGATTTAATTTCGTAAATTTCCTTTTTCTTTGGTATGATTTGAGTGTTTATTGTTTATGCCCCTCTAAAAAAATGGGGCACTTTTGTTAGATTTCTTTGATTTGGGCAACCCAGTGTCTCCTTAAGGGTGCAATGAAAAGAGTTAGAATAGCACTACCCGTGTAAACATAGGAACAGGAGGAGGTCATTCAGCCCTTCGAGCCTGTTCTACCATTCAATTCGATCAGGGCTGATCTGTACCTCAAGTTCATTTCCCCGCCTTTGCTCCATTTCCCTTGATACCCTTACCTAACAAAAATCTATCGATCTCAGTCTCGAAAATTTCAATTGACCCCCAGAATGCATAGCCCTTTTGGGCAGAGTTCCAGGTTTCCACTACCCTTTGTGTGAAAGTGCTTGCTGGTGTCACTCCTGAACGGTCTGGCTCTAATTTTAAGACTGTGCCCCTTTGTTCTGGACTCACCCTCCAGAGGAAATAGGATAGATACGGAGAAACTATCAAATCCTTTTATCATTTTGAATAGATCACCCTTCAAACTTCAAAACGCAAAGGAATACAAGCCAAGTTTATGCAACATTTCCTCATGATTTAACACTTAAGCTCTGGTATAATTGTACTCGCGCCAATCCAATATATCCTTCCTGATGGTGCCCAAAACTGAATGCAATACTCCAGATGGGGCCTGACCAAGACTCTGTACAATTGAAGCATCATTCCTCCTCTTTCAGCCACCTTGAGATAAAGGCCAACATTTATTAGCCTTTTTGATTACTTTTTGTACCTGTGCACTAGCTTTTAATGAATTGTGTACATGGACACCTTAGTCCCTTTCGTCCTCAACAGTTCCTAGTCTCTCACCATTAAGACAATATTCCAATATGTCTTCCTCAGATCCAAAATGGATGATCTCACAGACTGGATGCAGGGAGGATGTTTCCCCTGGCTGGGGGGTCTAGAACGAGGGGGTCACAGTCTCAGGATATGGGGTAGGACAGTTAAGACTGTGATGAGGTGAAACTTCTTCACTCAGAGGGTGGTGAACCTGTGGTATTCTCTACCACAGAAGGCTGTGGAGGCCAAGCCACTGAATATATTTAAGAAGGAGGCGATCTTATTGAAACATATAAGATTGTGAAGGTGTTGGATCGGGTGGATGCGGGGAAGATGTTCCCGATGATGGGTGAAACTAGAACTAGGGGGCATATTCTTAGAATAAGGGGCTGCTCTTTCAAAACTGAGATGAGGAGGAACTACTTCACTCAGAGGGTGGTAGGTCCATGGAATATGCTGCCCCAAAAAGCTGTAGAAGCTACATCATTACATAAATTTAAAACAGAAATAGACATTTTCCTAGAAGTAAAGGGAATTAAGGGTTACGGGGAGCGGGCAGGAATTTGGACATGAGTCTAGGTTCGGATCGGACATGGCCCTGTGGGTAGCGGAGTGGGCCCAGGGGCCGTGTAGCCTGATCCTGCTCCTATTTCATGTGTCTAATTCTGTTAGATTCAGGAGATGGTTCTGTGATAGTGGATTGGCGGTTAGGATCAGATCAGCCATGATCTTATTGAATGGCGGAGCAGGCTCGAGGGGCCGATTGGCCTACTCCTGCTCCTATTTCTTATGTTCTTATAGATTTCTAGACACAAAAGGCATCAAGGGGTATGGGGAGAGAGCGGGAATATGGTATTGAGATAGAGGATCAGCCATGATCATACTGAATGGCGGAGCAGATTCGAATGGCCGACTCCTGCTCCTATTTTCCTATGTTTCTATGTTTCCCCATGTGGAATTCTAGCTGCCACAGTTTTACCCACTCCCTGAACCAATCCATGTCCCTTTGTAACTTCCTTCTCCCATCCACACAGCTTACTGCCTCCTAACTTAGTGAACTAGCTGTCTCCCACTTTGTCTTTGTCGTCTCTGAAATGATCAATTATGTGGAAATTAGTGCCAAATTATTGCGCTGTGGACAACAATCTGTCTTTTGTTAGACTGCGTGTGTGTGTGTGTGGCGGGGGGGGTGTGGAGGGGTTATGTCTTGTGGTGGGATAGTGCATTTGAATAGAAATACAAAAACCATACTGCAAAGGTTCAAGTTGCAGAAGAACCCTGTGTGGCACTTCATTTGAACGAGTGCGCATCCCAATTAGCCAATTGGTCACACCTTGATTATGGGTAAACTGTGGGATGAAATTACTGAACGCTTAGAAAGGCACAGGCTAATCAGGAACAGTCAGCATGGGTTTGTAATGGGAAAATCATGCTTGCCTAATTTAATTGAATTTTTTGAGGAAATCACAGAGTGTGTCGATAAAGGGAATGTGATGGATGTTGTATACAAGGTGACACGAGAGACTTGCCATGAAAAGTATGACACATGGTATTAAAGGGAATGTAGTGCATGGACCGAGGGATGGCTAAGGGACAAAAAGCAATGAGTAAGGCTAAATGGATGCTCTACAGACTATCAGATGTGGATAATGGTATGCCCCAGGGATTTGTGCTGGGACCTCTTACATAATTTATATAAATGATTTGGACAGAGGCATGAGGAATGATATTGAGTTTTCTGACGATACCAATTTGGGTGGAATGGCAAACTGTGAGGCTGACTGCCGGGGATTAGTAGAGTGAGCATGTAGGTGGTGGATGCAGTTCAATGCAGAGAAATGTGAAGTAGTACTTTTTGGGGAAAAGAACAGTGAAAGGGCGTATACCCTAAATAGTAAGGCCCCAAATATCGTCAGGGGTTCCGCCAGACTTCCACCATAACCCCGGCAGATCATAAGAACGTAAGAAATAGGAGCAGGAGTGGGCCATTCGGCCCTTCGAGCTTGCTCCGCCATTCAATGAGATCATGGCTGATCTTCTGCCTCAACTCCATTCACCGGCCCTATCACCATATCCCTTGATGCCTTTACTAGTCAGAAATCTATCGACTTCTGTTTTGAATATACCCAATGACTGAGCCTCCACAGCCCTCTGGGGTAGAAAATTCCAAAGATTCACCACCCTCTGTGTGAAGAAATTTCTCCTCATCTCAGTCCTGAATGGCCTACCCTTTACCCTGAGGCTGTGGCCCCTGGTTCTAGACTCCCCAGCCAAGGGAAACATTCGCCCAGCATCCACTCTATCAAGCCCTGTAATAATTTTGTATGCTTCATACTGGAAACAGGCCAATTACACAGGGGTGTGGGGGGCGGGGGGCGTGTTATATTGGGCAGAATGGGGCTCGATAGCATCAGGCACCGATGGCAGGCAGATTTTCCAGTTGCTTGGTGCTGATGGGCACTGGAGATGGACCCATAGTGGCATGGGCGCCAGTTAACCCCAATCAAATGATCTTACATACTTCACCGCTGGCAGATGAAGGAACAGAGAGATCTAGGGTGCAAATATATAGATTTTATGGTGGGAATGCAGGTAGGTAAGGCCGTAAAAAGAGCAAATAGGATTGTAGGTTTTATACGTTGGAGCACTGAATATAAAAGTAAGGAAATGATGTTGAATTTGTGCAAGAGATTGGAGAGATCACAGTTAAATAATTGTGTTCGGTTCTGAGCACCCCATTATAGGAAGGATATTAAGAGTCATGGAAAAGGTACAGGGAAGAATAATAGAGCAAGTGAAATGTGCAGCGCAGAAGAAGGATATTTGCTCATCATGTCTGTTCTGGCTCATTACTTGAACAATTCAAAAGGAACCCCACTGCCCATAGCCTTGTGTTTTTCTCTGCATCTAATATCAGAATCAAGAGCTGCCAGGTCAGGTATACAGTCAAAGTTCTCCTCTTCCTCTGCACGACGGCACTCCCTATTGGCAACTTTTCTGTGCCCCACACCAGCCACCTGCAGGCCGGAACGACGTTACAGATCAGTGCCAGTGCCCATCAGGGGCTGGATTGTGACAGGACGAGTTCATTCCACACAGGAGGCTTACAGCCAGCAGAGGCGACTGTCAGCAGGGTGGGCTGGATTTGAGCTCTGATCCCAGTTGTGAAAGACCGTTGTGTTGTAATCCACAGCACCATCCAGTTCCAATTTACTAAACTGCTATCAGGAAAGAGAGGTTATAGTCATGAAAAAGGGTTAACAAAATGGGAACAAATGTTAAGAGGGGATCAAATAGAGGTTTGAAAATTATAAAAGGCTGTGGAAGGGTAAATAGTGAAAGATTATGTCCAGTGGTTGGTGAATCAGTAACAAGAGTGCAGAGGCTCAGGATTATCACTAGAAGAAAAAAGGGAACAATTACATAGAATATATCGCACATTCGGTCCAACCCATTCATGTCGGCGTTTATGCTCCACACGGACCTCCTCCCATCCTTCCTCATCTAACTCTATCAGCACAGCCTCTATTCCCTTCTCCCTCATGTGCTTGTCCAGCCTCCCCTTAAATGCATCTATATTATTCGCCTCAACCACTCCTGTGGTAGCGAGTTCCACATTCTCACCACTCTCTGGGCAAAGAAGTTTCTTCTGAATTCCCTATTGGATTTCTTGGTGACTATCTTATATTGGTGGCCTCTAGTTTTGCTCTTCCCCACAAGTGGAAACATTCTCTCTGTATCCACTCTATCAAAACCTTTCATCATTTTAAAGACCTCTATTAGGTCACCCCTCAGCCTTCTTTTTTCAAGAGAAAAGAGACCCAGCCTGTTCATCCTTTCCTGATATGTATACCCTCGCATTTCTGGTATCATCCTTGTAAATCTTCTCTGCACCCTCTCCAGTGCCTCTATATCCTTTTTATAATACGGCGACCAGAACTGTACACAATACTCCAAGTGTGGTCTAACCAAGGTTAGAATTAGAAGAAAAAGTTTCACACACACAGTTGCTGGAACAAGGAATGCTTTACCACAAGTGCTGATGAGGCACAGACGGTATCACCATTGGTTGTGTTATATTGTTTCATTTAAAAGCTCCCTCTAGTTTGATGCAGGCATACAATTGGTGCAGGAGCTGAAAGTTTAATTCAAACATTTTTCCAAATTGAGGAAATAGCACGCGGAACTCAAAATCCAACAGAGATTTATTGGGCAGGGGAGAACTGAAAGTTAAATAAAGTTTAATTTCAATAGATTTTACTGCAAAATGGGCATTTAAATCCATCATATTAATTCACTGTATTAATCATCCGCACTTTCTCAGTACTTACTCCATGTTCATTCTCATTACCAGGCCCAGTGACAAATAACCTGCAGCTGCAAAGTTGTCTTTATAACGTCCCATTTTAATGACATCCAGCCATTCATCCACAGAGGCAAAGGATGTGAAGTTGGGAATGTTTCTGTTTAGGAGTGGACTGTTCAGTCTGCAAGATAAAAAGTGTGCGGTAACATAAAACTGATACAAAGAATCCCATCATTCATTAGACGCTGCTCAGTGCTAACGCTGTAACATCGATATATTCTTCGACAGAGCAGCATCTGGGAGAAATTGGAGACATGTCCTTGCCTGTAGCCTTTAAGTCTTAATTATGAAGTTTTAATTCATGTATTAGTCACCCGAGAGCTTCCACATTCTGCTATCCAGAGCAGCGCATTTAATTTTTCGAATTTTAATTGTAGTTAATCCCATTTAAAAGACACCATGTAAATGAAGCAGCCTGAATCAATCTGGACAAATTACAAATTAAGTCATGGAACTCATTTTCTCCCGAGTGCAGTGTTTAAGAAGATATTAAATGGTGCCCGAGTGTTAATGGGGAATCGGTGTCATAGGAACATAGGAACAGGAGGAGGCCATTTCGCCCTCCAGCCTGTTCCCCCGTTCAATTAGATCGTGGCTGATCTGCACCTCAACTCCATTTACCTGCCTTTGTTCCAAATCCCTTAATAGCCTGAATTAACAATATGCCCTTATATTCTTTCGGAGAATTTTTAATTCCTGGAAAACATAAGGTTGCCTCTCCTCTGGATAGTCCGCGTTAAAGCTCCTGAACTGGCTGACAGAACAATCTGTGATGTTCCTGATGTGATTGATTTCATTTGTGGTTGGTGCTGGTGGGATTTGTTTAAACGGCTTGAAAAAATAACTTTGTTCGCACAGAGATGTCACGCATCACCAACTACATTAGTGCGCCTCTCCATTCACAGCCAGTTAGTAAGATTACTAACTCCTGCTTTGGCCAGTGGCCCCTTAAATCTTGTCTAGTATGTTTACGTGTGGTTCAACAATTTCAATGTCAGTTTCTGCCTACATTTAAAGGAGTATTTGTTTATTAAAGGGTCCCAGAAGGCTCCCCTTTTGCCTTCATGGGCCGGAAAGTCTCAGGTTTGGCCCCCACTTTGGCCAAACCTGAGGCAGCTGATCAGGATCTACAATTAGCCTCAGCACCCCTGGGATAGGCTGGGGAACTATTAGCTAGCCAGTTTTGACGAAGGGTCATCGACCTGAAACGTTAACTCTGTTTCTCTCTCCACACTGAGTATTTCCACTGCTGACTGACCTGCTGCATATTTCCAGCATTTTCTGTTTTTATTTCAGATTTCCAGCATCTGCAGTATTTTGCCTTTGTATTAGCTAGCGTTCCCAGCCCTGTTTATAACCTAGTTACCCTTCCTGGTAAGTTCACTTGCATAGATGTTGGGTGAGGATAGGTTGCACTCTGTTGTGATGCCCTCCATGGTGGAATAGCCAGATGACACTCACTGTCAAGACATCCATGTGAAGAATGGTCACTTGGGCAAAGTACCGGAGCACTGCGGATTCTTGTGGAACCCATACCTCAGAAAGAGGCTTCAGCAGAAACTCTCCTCCCAGATATGTTAGTGTTGTGAAAGTGGTTGGGAAGGAAATTCCTAATATAACTGAGCAGTGACAGCCTTTTTAAAAACATGTTCTCTGGATACGGGTGTCACTGGCAAGGCCGGCATTTATTGCGCCTCCCTCGTTGCCTCGAGAAGGTGGTGGTGGGCCTTCTCCTTGAATTGCTGCAGCCCTTGTTGTGTTGGTGTTCAGCAGCTTCAGTGTTGTTGCAGTTGCATCATCCATCACACTCCTGACCTGAGCCTTGTAGATGGTGGAGAAGCTTTGAGTGGTCAGGCGATAAGCCCCTCATTGCAGAGTATCCAGCTTCTACCCTGCTCTTTTAGCCACAGTATTGATATGTCTGGTCCAGTTCAGCTACTGGTCAGTGGTGACCCCATAGATGTGGATGATGGAGGACTCAGAGATCGTGGTACCACTGAAGGCCAGGGGAGGTGGTTGGACCATTCCTTATTAGGACAGTCATTGCCTGTCAGTTATGTGGCATGAATGATACCTGCCACTTGCCAGCCCAAGTCTGGGTGTTATCCAGGTCCTGCTGTTGGCTAGCATAGGCTGCTTTGTTATAGGAGTTGTTAATGGAGGTGAATCACTCCGGAATCATCAATGAACAGCACTACCTCCTGCCCTGATGATGGTAGGAAGCAACCTATATTCTGGGCCGAGGATGATGCCCTGAGGGACTGCAGCTGTGATGTCCTGGGACTGCGATAATGGGCCTCCAACAACCACAACCATCTTCCTTTGTGATCATTGCTACCTTTTGTTTTGTTCAATATAATCCAAGGCAAGGGCTGTCAGTCCGGGAGAACAGAATGCTCTCAGGACTGGTACCCCAAGGGCTAGAAGAAAATGAAGGGACCCTCAACACTACCTCAGTCCCCACAGTCTCTAGTGTCAGCTGTGACTCAGTTGGTAACACACTCGTCTCTGAGTCAGAAGGTTGTGGGTTCAAGTCCCACTCCAGGGACTTGAGTACATAAAGCTAGGCTGACACTCCAGTACAGTACTGAAGGAATGCGGCACTGTCGGAGGTGCTGTCTTTCAGATGAGACATTAAACCGAGGCCCCGTCTGCTCTCTCAGGTGGACGTAAAAGATCCCATGGCACTATTTCGAAGAAGAGCAGGGGAGTTATCCCCAGTGTCCTGGCCAGATTATCTGGTCATTATCACATTGCTGTTTGTGGGAGCTTGTTGTGTGCAAATTGGCTGCCGTGTTTCCCACATTACAACAGTGACTACACTTCAAAAGTACTTCATTGGCTGTAAAGCTTAGAGACGTCTGGTGGTCGTGAAAGGCGCTATATAAATGCAAGTCTTTCTTTCTTTTAGTGCAAGACAATTGCATTTCCATTTGTCCCATCAGCAATCCTTCTTTCTTATGGATTGTGTGAATGAGAATTCCAAATTAGTGTCAATTAATGGTTAGTTTTGGGCAGTAAGATACTTTCTACCAGGATTTGGGTTGGGATAACTCATCGTGGTATGGTCCTGTGGTATATGGGTAGCATTACCCAACATATCCTATTCATTCGAACAGGATCGCTGATTTCCTCATGTAGATGGGGATTAGATTTAATTTAATTGATTCAATTTGTTCAACATGATCCGAATTGAATCTGAATTACGAATGGAAGTGGGGTTTCAAAGGACGTGGCTCCAGGCAAGGATTGCCGGCATCAAGCATCAATCAGTTGCTGAATGATTTATTGCCAAATTTCGATCAAAGCTGCAGCAGTTCTCTGAAAGTATTTTGAACACCTGTATTACATGTCAACGGAGCTTGAGGTGAAAACAAATATGCTCAATTCTGTACAGCTATAAACCTGTCGCTTAACATAAGCTATTTATGATACTGCAAGGACATAGAGAATTGCATTTCATTTTTTAAAAAGTCTTGGGAGAAAATTGAGACACAGGATAAGGTTTAAGTGTCGATGTTTACAATGAGACAAGATGGCAGGGAATAGAGCTCAGTTATAGAATGTCTGTAGAATTATTTCAAATGATGAAAGGTAAATCCAGCAGCAAAGCATTAAACACCTGGTCCAGTGGGCCATGAGTTTGGCAGATACTTGAACTCTGAGCAGACATCGACGACGAAGTCCAACACTGCCTTCAGTGTGCCAGTGCAGCCTTCAGTCGCCTGAGGAAGAAAGTGTTTGAAGACCAGGACCTCAAGCCCGGCACTAAGCTCATGGTCTACAGGGCAGCAGTGATACCCGCCCTGCTGTATGCCTCAGAGACATGGACCATGTACAGCAGGCACCTCAAAGCACTGGAGAGGTACCACCAACGCTGCCTCCGCAAGATCCTGCAAATCCATTGACAGGATAGGTGCACCAACGTCCGTGTTCTTGCTCAGGCCAACATCCCCAGCATCGAAGCTTTGACCACGCTCAATCAGCTCCGATGGACGGGTCACATTGTCCGCATGCCCGATACGAGACTCCCAAAACAAGCGCTCTACTTGGAGCTCCGGCACGGCAAGAGAGCCCCAGGTGGGCAGAGGAAACGCTTCAAGGACACCCTCAAAGCCTCCTTGAAAAAGTGTAACATCCCCACCGACACCTGGGAATCCCTGGCCCAAGACCGCACAAAGTGGAGGAGAAGCATCCGGGAAGGCGCCGAACACCTCGAGTCTCTTCGCCGGGAGCAAGCGGAAGCTAAGCGCAGGCAGCGCAAGGAGCGCACGTCAACCCAAGCACCCCACCCGCCCACCCCTTCAACCACCGTCTGCCCCACCTGTGACAGAGACTGTAGGTCCCGCATTGGACTCATCAGTCACCTGAGAACTCATTTTTAATGTGGAAGCAAGTCATCCTCGGTTCCGAGGGACTGCCTAAGAAGAGAAGGAAGGGATGTCTTTCATTGGCAGAATTTTTCCAGTTTACTGTGAGCTTTAGGGCTTCAAGTTGAAGTCTGACATTCTGTCCGGGGTTAGGAAGTGGAAGAAAATGACTGGGCAGGCAAGCTGCAATCTACACAATTGCACCAATAGTTGGCCAGTTGGATTGGAGTTCTAGCTGTAGGTAGTAGCTTTGTAACGGTCCATGGTCAACACCAACCCTTCCTCCTAATGGAGGGAAAGAGCATTGAGATAACATCATTAAAAAGAAAAAGTTCACCTATTGGAAGAAATAGGTTTTCTTAACTGAATACTGTGAGTACCATACCTTGTTCCACCTCTCTTGCCTTTCCATCAAATCTTCATTGTCTACCCCACACCAAGCTTCTCTCCTTTCTTTCTTCCCTCAGTCTCTGCATTTTGTGAATTCTCATCCTTAGTTATTTCAATCTCCATATCAGCTCCCCTTGCCATTTCTCCTCCAAATTCACCAGCCCCCAATATATTATGGGCTAGAAATTTGTTATAGCCAAGAAATGGGCAGTGTTTGGACTAAAAATGGTTAAGCAGTGCCACCTGAAAATCATCTAGGTTGCACACAAAATTTGTCCTCACTCCTCATTAAAATGATTGCAGTCATGATTCTCATCAAAAAACTCAAGCTCATTGGCGTTACACTGAAAAGCTGGACCAATATCGGGGCAGTCTAAAAGCAAGTAATGATTGCCACAGGATTTTTTCACTTGTTAAAGGGGAGGTTCATTGATGCTGCAGCACCTCATTCTCAGCATTGTTGGCTGAGCAGCTGCCCCAGCAACCATAAGTAGGACAAGGAGAAGTAGCACTTATTTACAAATCCTGATGGCAGATTGCTGCCCCCAGATAGAGAGACCAGAGGTTTTCCGATGAAGCTTTGGAGGCATTGGTTTTAGCAGTGGAGAGAAGGCGCGGTCCTGTACCCAGTAACTGGCAGGAGGCCCTCACCACAAGTCTGCCGGACTATGTGGAGGGAGGTGGCATATCACGTCACGGGCAGCACTGTGCTCCCCAGGACCCACACTCAGTGCAGGAAGAAGTTTAATGACTTCACTCGGGTGGTCAGGCTGAGTGAAGGCTTCAGCAAATGCTACATACCACCAACTGTACCACAAGCTTCACACACTGCCCAAACACCACACCCCCAGCACTCTGCCTACCAACACTCACACCCACATCTCACATCTTGCACACAATGACAGCTATTCAACTATGGCAGGCACAAGGGTCATTAGTTATTAGAATTCATGTGATATGTGTAATATGTTTATAGATACATTTATTAATTGTGTTTGGAATATTTTGTGGTATCTCTCATTTCACCTTTGCACCCAGGAGGATGCTGTGATATGGCGTGAGACAGGGATTGTATGATGGGGATGTGGTGAGCTACGGGGATCTGGGTTTTCATTCATGCGAATCAGAGTCAGTCACGGACAGCCCGTCCGGAAGGCCAATTGTCTTGCTGGCTTCGCCTTCCCTCCTGTTCCTCCTCCTCCTCATTCTCCTCCTCCTCGTCCTCTTCTTCTTCGTCCTCCTCTCCCTCTTCCTCCTCCTGAGGTGGCCTCGCAATCCCTGCTGACAAGGGCTGGGCCCTCAAGATGGCCAAGTTGTGGAGCATGCAGCAGACCACCACGAAATGGGACACCCGCTCCAGCGAGTTCTGGAGGGCTCCTCCCGAGTGGTCAAGGCAGCAGAACTGTTGCTTGAACACCCCGAAGGACTGCTCGATGATGTTAACATAGAAACATAGAAGATAGGAGCAGGAGTAGGCCATTTGGCCCCTCGAGCCTGCTCCGCCATTTAATGAGATCATGGCTGATCATCCAAATTCAGTACCCTGTCCCTGCCTTCTCCCCATATCCTTTGATCCCTTTAGCCTTAAGAAATATATCCAACTCCTTCTTGAATATATTTAATGAATTGATGGAAGCATGGTGGAAGCATGGCTCTCATAATATGAGTGCTGGGCAGGAATGTTGGGGTTGCAGAGGGGAGTCATGAGCCAGGTGGAGAGCAGATAGCCCTTGTCTCTGAGCAGCCACCCACGAGTTTGCTGTGGTTGCTGGACGATTGCTGGCGCAGGATGAAGAAATCGTGGCTACTGCCAGGATAGCAGGCATTGAAGTTGAGGATTCGCTGTCTGTGGTCGCACACCTACTGCACATTAAGTGAGTGGTAGCTGTAAAGTCCGCGCCTCAATAATACACGGACTTCGGGAGAACAGTTTAACAGGTACTTTACTGAACAAGAGGCAGCTTGAAACTGAAACTACAGAAGCCTGCTAGGGCCTTTTATACAGGGGTGGTCACTGCCGGTACTGCAGCCTAAGACCAGTTATTCCCTTAAAGGTGTGGTAAACCACTGTTTGTATTCCACTGTGTACATGCCTGGACATGCCTCAGCTGACTCCTCCCACAAGTCCTAGTATAAAGGTGACTGCTCCCCAGCCCTTTGTATTCTGGACCGGTCGACCACTCGAGGCAGACCTTCATTCTTTTGTTAATAAAAGCCTTTAGTTACTCTCTTAACTCTCAGTCTTTTATGAGTAATTGATAGCGCATCAATTTTATTAACAAAATTTTTATAATGGAGAAGATCCTCACACCAGCATGCCTGGACTTAGATCATCGGGAGGCGGACTCATCCACCAAGTTTACTCACTGGCTTAAGTGTTTCGAAAAATTCCTGACCGCCTCCGCAGCAATCAAATCGGACGAGGACAAACTGGATGTCCTGACCTCCAAAGTGAACCACCGAGCGTACTCGGTCATCCAAGACGCGACCTCGTACGCGGACGCTATCAAGCTACTCAAGGACCAGTACACGCGCCCAGTGAACGAAGTGTACGCCAGGCACCTTCTGGGGAGTCGTAAACAACAACCTGGGGAATCGACCGTGGAATACCTTCAGGCACTGTCTGTGCTTGGCCGGGCCTGTGATTGTAAGGATGTAAAGGCCGCCGTGTACACAGAGGAACTTATCCGGGACGCTTTTGTAGCGGGCCACCGATCCAATTACACCCGACAGCGACTGTTGGAGCAGAGTGACCTCGACCTCAACAAGGCCTCTGAACTCGCACTATCATTGGATGCAGCCTACCGGGGCATGGATGCCTACTCCTCTGCACCGTGGACGCCGCGGGGAATGACAGCCTGGGACACGGTAGGACCGCCTCATAGCGCCGTGCCACCCCAGCCACACCTCAGCAACGGCCCAACTACCGCAGCAGTGTCCCAAGGCCAGACAGCAGTGCCCCAAGGCCAGAAATGCTACTTCTGTGGCCAGGCAAAACACCCCAGAGCGCGCTGCCCGGCGAAAAACGCGATCTGCTCGGGCTGCGGGAAGAAGGGACACTACGCTAGCGTCTGCAGGGCCAAAGCCACCCCGAACCCCAGCAGCGCCGCGTGTGGGCCATGCGGGCCGCCATCTTGGGCCTCCCCGGCCATGTGCGAACCACCGGTACAGCAGCCATTTTGGACGCCTCCAGCCACATGGGGATCATGGACGCCGCCATCTTGGACGACAGCCGGAACGCAGCAGGCCCCCAACACCGCCTCATCTGATACCCGCAGCGACACACCGACCCCTACGCTGGCATCCGTTACACTGGACCAAGCGAGACCGCACCAGCTGGCCAGTTCCACAATGGACATTAAGGTAAATGGTCACGATACAATCTGCCTTTTTGACTCTGGGAGCACGGAGAGCTTCATCCACCCCGACACGGTGCGGCGTTGCTCTCTCCCAGTCCTGCCTGCGCACCAGCGGATTTCTATGGCCTCCGAGTCCCAGTCGGCGGACATCGGCGGCTACTGCGTGGTGACACTCGTAGTAGACGGGACTGTGTACGATCATTTTAAACTTCTGGTCCTGCCCGACCTCTGCGCTGCCGTCCTGCTGGGGTTAGATTTTCAGTGCCACCTTAAAAGTGTTACGATGGCGTACGGTGGACCCCTACCCCCACTCACAGTCCGCAGCCAGCAGCTTCGAAATTGCCCGCCGCGCACCAGGTGCAACCTCTCCACACTCAGAGTCACCCCCCCCCCCACTGTTTGCTAACCTCACCCCCGACTGTAAGCCCATCGCCACAAAGAGCAGGCGATACAGTGCCGGGGACAGGGTTTTCATTAAAACCGAAGTGGAGCGGCTCCTGAAGGAAGGGATTATTGAGGGCAGCACCAGCCCCTGGCGAGCCCAGGTTGTGGTCGTTAAGACCGGCGAGAAGCAGCGCCTGGTCATCGACTACAGCCAGACAATAAATCGCTACACCCTGCTGGATGCCTACCCACTCCCCCGCATAGCTGATATGGTCAACCAGATCGCGCAGTACCGCGTCTTCTCGACCATTGACCTGAAATCAGCGTACCACCAGCTCTCTATCCACCCTGAGGACCGCCAGTATACTGCCTTTGAGGCAAACGGCCGCCTCTATCACTTCCTTAGGGTTCCCTTTGGCGTCACCAACGGGGTCTCCGTCTTCCAAAAGGAGATGGGCCGGATGGTAGATCAAAATGCGTTGCAGGCCACTTTCCCATATCTGGACAATGTGACCATCTGCGGCCGTGACTTGCAGGACCATGACGCAAACCTCGAAAAATTCCTCCGCACCGCCCAACTCCTGAACCTGACATATAACAAGGAGAAGTGCATATTCCGCACAAACCGCCTCACCATCCTTGGCTGTGTTGTGGAACACGGAGTCATCGGCCCCGACCCCGACCGGATGCGTCCCCTTATGGAACTCCCACTGCCCCACTGCCTCAAGGCCCTGAAGAGGTGCCTAGTGTTTTTCTCCTATTACGCCCAGTGGGTCCCCTACTATGCGGACAAGGCCCGTCCGCTGATCAAGTCCACCTCTTTTCCCTTGACGGCAGAGGCCCGCTTAGCCTTCCACCGTATCAAGGAGGACATTGCCAAAGCCACCATGCACGCAGTGGACGAATCCATCCCCTTCCAGGTGGAAAGCGACGCGTCCGACTTTGCCCTGGCCGCTACCCTCAATCAGGCGGGGAGACCCGTGGCCTTTTTTTCACGAACCCTCCAAGGCCCGGAGACCAGATACTCCGCTGTTGAGAAGGAGGCCCAGGCGATTGTGGAGGCTGTGCGTCATTGGAGGCACTACCTGGCCGGAAAACGATTTACCCTGCTCATTGACCAGCGTTCAGTTGCTTTCATGTTTAACAACAAGCAGAGGGGCAAAATCAAAAATGACAAGATCTTGAGGTGGAGAATCGAACGTTCCACCTACAATTACGAGATCTTGTACCGGCCCGGGAAGCTCAATGAACCCCCGGATGCGCTATCGCGTGGCACCTGCGCCAGCGCGCAGATCGATAGACTGCGGGCCCTCCACAATGACCTCTGCCACCCGGGGGTCACCAGGTTCTTCCACTTCATCAAGGCCCACAACCTGCCTTACTCTATTGAGGAGGTCAGGACCATGACCAGGAACTGCCAAGTCTGCGCTGAGTGCAAACCGCACTTTTATAGACCAGACAGGGCCCACCTGATAAAAGCCACTCGCCCCTTCGAGCGCCTGAGCGTTGATTTTAAAGGGCCTCTCCCCTCCTCCGACCGCAATGTGTACTTCCTCAATATTATTGATGAGCACTCCCGTTTCCCGTTCGCCATCCCCTGCCCGGACATGACCAGTGCCACGGTCATTAAATGTCTGAACGACCTCTTCACCCTGTTCGGTTTCCCCAGCTATATCCATAGCGACCGGGGCTCATCGTTTATGAGCGACGAACTCCGTCAGTACCTGCTAACTAGGGGTATTGCCACAAGCAGGACCACCAGTTACAACCCCCGGGGGAACGGACAGGTGGAAAGAGAAAATGCGACAGTTTGGAAGGCCGCCCTGCTAGCCTTAAAGTCTAGGGGCCTTCCAACCTCCCGCTGGCAGGATGTGCTCCCCGATGCGCTCCACTCTATTCGGTCACTGCTCTGCACTGCCACTAACGCCACCCCTCATGAGAAAATGTTTGTCTTCCCAAGGGAGTCCACATCGGGGATATCGCTACCGCCATGGCTGACGTCCCCAGGGCCGGTCCTACTGAGAAGACACGTGAGGACCCATAAAATGGACCCCCTGGTCGAGAGGGTCGACCTCCTCCACGCCAACCCCCAGTATGCTTACATTGCATACCCGGACGGGCGGGAGGACACAGTCTCCATAAGAGACCTTGCACCCTCGGGGGCCGCAGTAACCCACTACTCACTACCACCCCCCCCCGACGACCCGATATCCAGCCCCAGCAGACGGCAGGCCTGGGCCCCGCGACCCGCTCGACATCTACGAGGACGACACGCCTGTGCCACAGCCTACGCAGGACTCGACGCCGGAAGCTCCACTACCCCTGCCGTCGCCACGCCGATCACAGCGGCAGACAAGACCTCCGGAGAGACTCCAATACACTAACTTTTAATACACTTCACCCCGCCGGACTCAATTTTAAACAAGGGGTGAATGTGGTAAACCACTGTTTGTATTCCACTGTGTACATGCCTGGACATGCCTCGGCTGACTCCTCCCACAAGTCCTAGTATAAAGGTGACTGCTCCCCAGCCCTTTGTATTCTGGACCGGTCGACCACTCGAGGCAGACCTTCATTCTTTTGTTAATAAAAGCCTTTAGTTACTCTCTTAACTCTCAGTCTTTTATGAGTAATTGATAGCGCATCAAAAGGTACATACACAACAATTCCTCCCCTTTTAGATAAACAGTACATAACATTCATTTAACAACTAAATAATAACTAATTACAATTACAAGTACATCAACGGAAATAATCATTTATAAGTTCAGTCTTTGAGGAGGCTTCCTGATCCGGACTGGATAGCGCCTTTCTCGAGTATCCTGTTCTGGCGGTGGAGTCAATTCTGGCTCATTGTCATTGGTTGGTTTGTCAGCCTCCAATACACCTGCTTCTGAGGTAGACGCAATCTGTACTTCGGGCTCATTACCAGGTGCACATGCTTGTGGTACAGGTTTGGCTTGTTCCTGTGACTCTAGAATCTGATCAGCATGGCGTCTTACGATGCTCTCTCCAACGTCCACTGTGTACATTAGTGGTCCCTGCTGTGTGCATATCGTGCCTGGCTGCCATTTTTCTGTTCGGTAGTCGCGGGCCAAGACTGGTTGCCCTATCTTGAAGCTCCTGGTTGGCTTCTCATTTATGTGCTGGAACTGCTTATCCTCAACATCTCATCTTATGTTTGGTTTGAGCAAATCCAAGCGACATCTTAGTCTCCGGTTGAAAAACAGTACGGCTGGAGTTTGGTTGGTTACTGCATGTGTCGCATTCCGGTAAGCAAACAGGAAGTTATCCACCTTGTGTTGCAGTGGTATGTCGTCATTATACATTGCCTTTATGGCCTTTTTAAAGGTCTGAACAAACCTCTCAGCCAATCCATTTGTGGCTGGATGATATGGGGCAGATGTGTAATGTTGCACCCCATTATTCCTCAGGAACCTCCGGAAATCCTCAGACACAAACTGTGGGCCATTGTCGGAACAGATCTGTTCTGGCAACCCATTCCTGGCGAAGATGGTCCTTAGGCCTTTTATACAGGGGTGGTCACTGCCGGTACTGCAGCCTAAGATCAGTTATTCCCTTAAAGGTACATACACAACAGTAGCCTTTACGGTTACAGAAGATCTTAGGATTGTTATACAGTGCCTGCAAAGCCACGTGGGTGCAGTCAATGGCATCCTGCACCATTGGGAAGCCCGCAATCCTGGAAAAGCCACATGCACGCTTACCCTGCTTCTCTCTGATGATCGGGAAGCCAATGTAGTCCCTTCTTCTGCTGTAGAGAGCCTCAGTGACCTCCCGGATGCAGTGATGGATGGCGAACTATGAGATGTTAGATATGTCTCCTGCTGCAGACTGGAAGGATCTGCTGGCAAAAAAATTGAGGGCCACGGTGACCTTGACTGCCACTGAGAGAGCCGTGGTTGCCCTGATCTAAGGCTGGAGATCTGGTTGCAGGAGGCGGCAGAGTTCTGTGACCACCTCTTTGGTGAAGCGGAGCCTCCTAATACGCTGTTCCTCGTTTAATTGAAGGTAGGAGAAGTGCTGTTGGAAGACCCTCGGAGGGTAAGGCCTCCTGCTGAGAGGTCTGATGGCCCTCCTCCTCCCTCTGCACACATGTTCCCGTCTTTCTCGCTGCCTCCGCTCCCTCCGCCGTAGATCCTGGAGCATGAGGTCCACTGCCAGTACAGCCCCCATGACTTTTAGCAAGTGTTGTAGGTTGAAGCTTTTCAGAAATAATTATAGAGTTTTGTACTTGCCAGAACACTCCCTGATACCAATGAACCTTGAAATGACTAAAGAAAACTCTTGCAGCAGCAGGAAGTAGCGCACAGACACTCAAACTTCAAAACTCTGTCAGGTGTGAGTGATTGGGGATGATCCCTTTAAATAGCGTCACTGGAGCTGGCTTCCTGCTGCACGCCATCTGAAGCTGTCGGTGTTCTCTCCAGCCGGTAAGTTCATTGGTTGTAATGAAGTTGGGAGATCGGGCGTCAAGTGAGCGTTGCACACTCACTGACATCACGATCGTGTGATGGCGAGGTCCCAAGCGATCGAGTTCAGCAGCAGCACTACCAGCAACACTGATATGGCATGCGGTGCTGGAACTGGCATCAGGTGTTGTTAGAGCTCTCAGCAGGGTTTTTGCGCCATCTGGGCACTATCATGTGGCGCAAACCACACGAATTTCTCCCCGTCTCTCTCTTTATGAACTCCTACCCATATTCATGGCTGTCTCCCATGACCTCTCTACTCCTATGGTCTTGATTACTGACAATGCCATCAATCTCTCACTCCCTCCATGGCCACGGTCGGTAGAGGGGGAGGTTGAAGGCTTCATTGAGGGGTCTGGGGGAGCACTCCTGCTCCTCCACTTACAACCCACTCTCAAACGCCCAACTGCCAAGATGGGTAGGCTTGGTTTGGGCGGGAGGTAAAAAAAATGTTAAATCTGAAACTGGAACCCAACCCACCTCGAACCGTTTTAACGGAGACGGGACGAGGGCCGGACGACCAATCCGCTTGCAGGAGGCGGGTCGGTCATTGAGATGTTTTAAGGAGGCTGCCTTCATTTTAACAGTGATTCCATCTTTAACCACAAGGGCTGCATCCATGAGGTAAGTGCCTTTACAGCATTGCTGTGGGCCAGAAGGAGGAGGAATGTTTCCTCCAGGCCCAACAACCTTACCTGTAAAACCCTCTGTAGTGTATGTAACCGTTCCACCTTTGAGAGAACTATTTTAAGGGTTGCACTACTTTATCTTGGCTGCTGTATACTGTAATACCGGTGGTGACTACACCGGTATATAAGTGCTGTGTAATGATTTATTGGGCAGTTCCGCCCTGACCTTCGACTAGTAAAGACCTGTTAAAATTTACTCTTGTGGTCTGTGTAGTAATTCTCAATATAACGCACAGACTTAACAGTGGCGACGAGTACGATCTTACCCTGCGGCAGAGATACATCCAAGGCAGTTTAACGGGCGTTGAGAGGAGGCATCCGCCCTCATCATCCTGCTGAGAAAAGACTCGGGTCTGCAGAGCAAAGGAAGAATTCTGACACGAAGCCTTCCATCAGCAACAGGCAGTGATCATCCCTTCTATCACGGTGGTGGGTAAGCCGATCAGCGACGAGCAGCAAGTCGGCCACGTTGGCTGTGAAGTAGGGGAGGGAAAAACGGAGGATATAAGGGCGGAGAACTCGACCGCGGCCGGGGAAAAGAGCCGGACAGAAGTCGGGGCCAGAGGCGCTGAGACTGGGGCAGTGTAAGGCACGGGAGCCGCAGTGAATGCAAACGCAGCCGGTGCGAAAGACCGGGCTGCAAGCGGGCTGGGAGACGCAACAGCGTCGAGAGAGAGCTCGACCGCGACCGGTGAAAAAGGCCGGGCAGCTACCGAGGCCGCGAGGCGCAGCGACCGGGTCAGCGTAAGGCGCGGGAGAAAATTAAAAAAAAACGCGGAGAACTCAGCCGCAGCCGGGGGAAAGGACCGGACTGCAAGAGGGGCTGGGAGGCACGATTTGAAAACCGCTGGGGAGGGCGAACGCAGCAATACGGCAATCGCCATTACAGCCAGCGGGGGAGAAAGGCAAACGCGGGAAGCCGCCATTTTCGTAGGCGGGGGAAGAAGACAAGCGCGGGAAACCGCCATTTTGTAAAAGAAAAAAAAAATTCTTTTTGTTTCTCAAGAAGATTGCGAGGATGCCTAAGCGTGGTAACATCAACGATTTCGATCCCGATGTTGAAGATTGGGCCACGTATGTAGAACGCATAGAGATTTATCGTAAGGTAAATAAAATATCAAATCAAGATAAAGCACTAACCTTACTAAACTCAATGGGTGCGAAGACATACGGGCTATTGAAGCATCTTCTATCACCAGCTAAACCGGCGGATCAGACTTTCGCTAATATTGTTGCTGTCCTGAGAAATCATTTGAACCCCACACCGCTGATGTTAGCGGAACGATTTAAATTTTATGCGAGAACGCAACGGGAAGAGGAAAGCAACGCGGAGTATTTAATTGAACTGCGTAAGCTAGCGAAATACTGTCAGTTTGGGGAAAGACTGACAGAGGCACTGAGAGACAAATTCGTGTGTGGATTGTCGAAAGAAGGAACACAAAAGCGGCTACTTGAAGAGAATGTTCTTACACTTGATAAGGCTGTCACTATTGCAGCATCGCACGAAGCCGCAGCGAGAGGCACTGCGGAAATGCAGCTGAAGGCAGCGGTACTCAGCGTAGATCAAATGGCTTTGGGTACAACGAAATGTTATCGTTGTGGAAAGACAACACACGATCAGAACGAATGCTGGTTTAAAAACCAGGAATGTAGAAAATGTGGCAAGCTTGGTCACATAGCTAAAGTATGCCGGTCAGGAAAGAAGACCAGCAACAAAAAGTCACCGCAGGAAAAGTGCAAAAAGGTACATAAGGTGGCTGAGAAGAGTTCGGATGAACAGAATTCGGATTCAGACTCCAACAGCAAGGAACTGGGTAGTCTGAGAATTCACAATGTGAGTAAGGAAGCTGACCGACAAACTATCTGGGTCACACTTCAGATAGCAGGAGTCCAAGTGAAGATGGAATTGGACACCGGATCGGCGTTGACGGTCATGAATAAGTGAGATTACAAAAGGTTATTCACACATATTCCCCTACGGGATACGGAGATAGTATTGCAGACATACACGGGGCAAAGAGTATACCCCATCGGAAAGATAAAAGTCAAGGTGGTACACCAGGGCAAAGAACACCAAGGAATGGACATATATGTACTACCTGAGGGAGGTCCACCACTTCTGGGACGGGAGTGGATCAGGAAAATAAATATGGACTGGCACTCCCTAAAAGCAATCAGCTCAGACTCTGGAACTGATGATGGTAAGACCAGCCCATGTGCAAAAGACAAGTCTAAAATGGACTTGCAGACTAATGATGGAAAAACGAAGGAGTACATAAACGCTTCAGAAGAGAACAAAGTATCAGAACAGAATTCCACTGAACAACAACAACATAGTTTGACAGAGAATTCTGAGTCTGTCCAGTCTACAGACATACACATTTCTGAGGAACACCGGGCTCGAACTCAACTCAATTTCAAACTACAACAGCAATTAGAACAAATGATTCGCCGTTTTGAGCAAGAGATGAATGCAAAGAAAAAGTTCTTTGACACAGAGTTGGAGAATCTGGGAAGACAGCAGAAGCAGCTGATTGAGAAAATGGATCAGGAACACACAAACCGTCTGCGCGATGAGGCCAAACGAATCAAAGCTGAGCAAGAAAGGGAATATGTCAAATTTATCGACCAGTTGAAAGCTAAGAAGAAGGAGCACCCTTTTGTGAGCAGTGTCAGCAGTAATAAGCCACTCAGGGAATTGGTGGCAGAGGCAAAAGCTGAAGTGATGGAGGAAATAGAAGACAATAGAGAGGAAGCAGAAGATGATGACTCCTCTGAACCATTATCACCCCTACCAGGTCACGTACGTGGTCCCTCCGAACTGAGCCAAATCAGTCTGGAAGCAGAAAAAACTTCCCAAGGTACTCGAGCCTTTAGAAGTCAACAATGCTGGTTCTGAAGTTACGAAAGTTCAAGCTGTTAAGTCCAGTGAAGGACTATTAGATGAGTCACCCCAGCAACGAAAACCTACTACACCACCGAAAACTACTACACCACCGAGGCGTTATCCGGACCGAGTCAGGAAGCCTCCAGAGAGACTGAATCTGTGAACTGTTTTTACATGAAGTTGTGTATATATGTTATGATGTTATGTTTAATGGGGAATATATACTGTTAAGCTAAAAAGGGAGGATTGGAGTGTATGTAACCGTTCCACCTTTAAGAGAACTATTTTAAGGGTTGCACTACTTTATCTTGGCTGCTGTATACTGTAATACCGGTGGTGACCACACCGGTATATAAGTGCTGTGTAATGATTTATTGGGCAGTTCCGCCCTGACCTTCGACTAGTAAAGACCTGTTAAAATTTACTCTTGTGGTCTGTGTAGTAATTCTCAATATAACACACAGACTTAACACCCTCCTCATGACCCTCCACCCCGCTCCCGTGATCGGATCCCCCCCCCACCACCACCACCATCGGCTCCCCCCGCGATCTCTCCACCAACACCCACTAGATAGCAATCCCTCCCTACCTGCTGCTCCACTCTGTCCTTCTGCTGCAGGCTTTCCCACCCCGACAGGCAGCCCGCTGTAAGACCACACCATTTGTTGTAACTTCTGCTGTAACTTGACCAAAACCTAAAGGTTGACCACATTTTATGTACCATCATGCTTCGCGAGGCCAAGGGACTGGTTGCTGAGATGCTACGGTTGTAAGCTGTGAAAGCTGCTAATTGTCTTTCAACAGATAAGGCAAAGAGACTTTGAAAGTTCTGTGCAAACAGACTACAGGAAACTTTCGATTTACCGGCACCTGAATAACCGGAAATCTTGGTTAACCGGCAAAATTCAGGAGTAGGTTCAGGTAAGTTTTATTACTTGCCTTCCTCCATCTGTTGCTGTGCAAGGGTGTGGCTGCAGCTGTTGCTAAGCTACAGAGATGCTTGCAACTTGTGGCCATTGTTCTGAACCTGTTGCTAAGCAACAGGGTTTGTTGCTTTATACGGAGCTCTCAGCTCCGTATCTTTTACTATAGCTTTCGGTTATCCGGAATGTTTGATGAACCGGCACCACGTCGGTCTCGTCCATGCCGAATAAAAAAAAGTTTCCTGTATTGAGCTGTTGAATCAGTGCAAGAACAGAAACGTCTTCAGACTATGGAATGTAACCGGCCTCGAAGCCCAGGGATGCTTAACGGACTATTGATAACTGAAAAACAACTAATGCTGTATAATTAGGGACACGTACGCAGTGGGAGAGTTGCCAAGTTTTGGGGTATAAAAGATGCTGTTAAAAAACACTCGGGGACTGCAGCCAGGCAACCTGGTCAGTTGTCACAAATCATACGTCTAGTCATCGCCGAACTGACCAATCGCTGGTGTGGTGTTTTGCTCAAGCTTAATGTAAAGAGATAGCTCTGTGTATGCTAACATATAAACGGGAATTGTTATACGCTGCATAACTGTCAGATGCTTACTTGTAATCTCTTGCTGATTTTTTTTTTAAGTAAAAGAAGTTTTTCCACAGATTCATTGGGTTTTGTGTTGTCTATTCGACGGGCCTGAACTTTGGAAACGGTTTGAAGGGGCGAGAGGCGATTTCTGCACGTCTTACACAGCCTGTTGATCAGCCTGTTGATCAGCCTGTCGATCAGTCTGGCTGCTGGGTGGGAAACCCGGAGAAATAAATTAAATGACATTCTGCAGTTGAAAACTGCATGACCCGCACTTCCGGGTTTCCCATCCGAAACTCCGCTCCTCACTGGGAAAACCAGCCCCTGTCAATATCGGGGCCATTATATCTCTAGTCATCATGATACTTCTGCAGCTGTTGATTTTCTCAACCAAGCCCTCACCTCCACCTTCATTAGCCTCACCCCAAGCAAAGCCTTCACTGTCTACCAACCCCGCTGTTCCACTGTTCACGCCCCCATCTTTCCTCCCTCAAATTAAAGGAGCACAAACTTGGTGCAGAACTGGCTTAGCCATCCATCACCAAACCTGGGTCAACCACATCACTGGGCTCCACCGGGCTTCACTCTCCTCTGCCACAACCACCCACTGCTCTCGGATAATCCTGGAGGGCACAGATAACCACCATGGTTTGTCTTCTCTACTATCAACAAACCCATCTCCCCTCCACCCGCAACTCTAACAACAAATGCAAAGAGCTCATGCTGTTAATCTTTGCCCCTTCCCCTTGTCCAACAAGCCAAACCTTCCCTCTACAAAAGCAAACTACTGCGGATGCTGTAAATCTGAAATAAAAACAGAAAATGCTGGAAATACTCAGCAGGTCAGGCAGCACCTGTGGAGAGAGAAACAGAGTTAACGTTCAGGTTGGTGACCCTTCGTCAGTTCTGAGGAAAGGTCATCGTCCTGAAACATTAACTCTGTTTCTCTCTCCACAGATGCTGCCTGACCTATTAACATAAGAACATAAGAAATAGGAGCAGGAGTAGGCCAATCGGCCCCTCGAGCCTGCTCCGCCATTCAATAAGATCATGGCTGATCTGATCCTTACCGCCAATCCACTATCACAGAACCATCTCCTGAATCTAACAGAATTAGACACACGAACTAGGAGCAGGATCAGGCTACACGGCCCCTGGGCCCGCCCCGCTACCCACAGGGCCATGACCGATCCGAACCTAGACTCATGTTCAAATTCCTGCCCGCTCCCCGTAACCCTTAATTCCCTTTACTTCTAGGAAACTGTCTATTTCTGTTTTAAATTTATGTAATGATGTAGCTTCTACAGCTTTTTGGGGCAGCATATTCCATGGACCTACCACCCTCTGAGTGAAGTAGTTCCTCCTCATCTCAGTTTTGAAAGAGCAGCCCCTTATTCTAAGACTATGCCCCCTAGTTCTAGTTTCACCCATCATCGGGAACATCTTCCCCGCATCCACCCGATCCAACCCCTTCACAATCTTATATGTTTCAATAAGATCGCCTCTCATTCTTCTGAACTCCAATGAGTAGAGTCCCAATCTACTCAACCTCTCCTCATATGTCCATCCCCTCATCCCCGGGATTAACCGAGTGAACCTTCTTTGTACTGACTCGAGAGCAAGTATGTCCTTTCTTAAGTATGGACACCAAAACTGTACGCAGTATTCCAGGTGCGGTCTCACCAATACCTTGTACAACTGAAGCAATACCTCCCTATTTTTATATTCTATCCCCCTAGCAATGAAAGCCAACATTCCATTTGCCTTCTTAATCACTTGCTGCACCTGCATACTAACCTTTTGAGTTTCATGCACCAGGACCCCCAGATCCCTTTGTACTTCAGTACTTTCCAGTTTCTTGCCATTAAGATAATAACTTGCTCTACGATTTTTCCTGCCAAAGTGCATAACCTCACACTTTCCAGTATTGTATTCCATCTGCCAAATCTCTGCCCACTTACTTAGCCTGTCTATGTCCCCTTGAAGGTTTTTTATGTCCTCCTCACTCACTACTTTCCCTCCCATCTTAGTATCATCTGCAAACTTTGATATGTTACACTCGGTCCCCTCCTCCAAATCGTTAATATAGATGGTAAAGAGTTGGGGACCCAGCACTGACCCCTGCGGAACACCACTAGTTACTGTTTGCCAGTCTGAGAATGAACCATTTATCCCAACTCTCTGCCTTCTGTTAGATAGCCAATCCTCTATCCATGCCAGAATATTACCCCCAATCCCGTGATTTTTTATCTTAAGCAATAATCTTTTGAGTGGCACCTAGTCAAATGCCTTTTGGAAGTCTAAATACACTATGTCCACTGGTTCCCCTTTATCCACCCTATACGTTACTTCCTCAAAGAACTCCAGCAAATTTGTTAAACATGACTTCCCCTTCATAAAACCATGCTGGCTTTGTCCTATTAAATTATGATTATCCAAATGTCCTGTTACTGTCTCCTTAATAATGGACTCCAAAATTTTACCTACCACAGATGTTAGGCTAACCGGTCTATAATTTCCAGCCTTCAGTCTACTGCCCTTTTTAAATAAGGGTGTTACATTAGCAGTTTTCCAGTCTGCCGGGACCATTGCCGAGTCCAGGGAGTTTTGGAAAATTATTACCAATGCATCCACAATCCCTACCGCCACTTCCCTCAAGACCCTAGGATGTAAGGCAGGTGATTTATCCGCCTTGAGTCCCATTATTTTACCGAGTACCACTTCCTTCGTGATTTTGATCGTGTTTAGCTCCTCCCCCCCTTTAGCCCCCTCTTTGTCTAGTGTTGGGATATTCTTAGTGTCTTCTACTGTAAAGACTGATGTAAAATATTCATTCAGTGTTTTTGCCATCTCCATATTTCCCACCATTAATTTCCCGGTCTCATCCTCTAAGGGACCAACATTTACTTTAGCCACCCTTTTTCTTTTTATATAACTATAAAAACTCTTACTATCTGTTTTTATATTATTTGCTAATTTACTTTCATAATCTATCTTCCCTTTCTTAATCAATCTTTTTGTTATTTTTTGCTGTCTTTTAAAGTTTTCCCAATCCTCTATCCTCCCACTAGATTTGGCTACCTTATATGCCCTTGTTTTTTGAGATATTGAGTATCTCCAGCATTTTCTGTTTTTTTTCAACCTTCCCTCTACTCCTGCCCTGAATGAATGAAAAAGTCCTACAGCTCAATGTCAACAAGGCTGATCAATCTTGTTAAGCTCTTGCCATCACCTGTGTGCCTCTGTCTCCTGCTCTGTCACCTCCCTGGGTGGCTACTCAGGCGGACCCGATAGTGTCTGCATTCTATCTGACACTGGGCTGAGCTTTAAACCCCATGTCTAGGACCATCTCCAAGACAGCCTTCGTCCAGCTGCAGAACCATGCCTCACTCTCACTGCTGCTGAAATTCTTAGCCACACCTCCAACACCTTGAGGTTTGATTTCTTAAATTCTCTCCTCAACAGCCTTCTCCATCTCCATCCTTCACAAGCTTCACCTTACCCAGGATTCTGCAGCCTGAGTCCTCATTGTGATCAATATGAAGCAAGTTTTGACCTTTAAGCCAGGCACAATATGAAAGGTTTAGAAAAGTTAGCGTCAACCTATTATTTTACACATGTTGTGGAATGGGTTGTTATAGGCAGGGGTTTTCTGCTGGTGCCTTCATCATCTCGCCATCTCCCCACCACCCCCCCCCCGCCGCCACCGCCCCCCCCACCCACAGTGAAAAACCAGAAGCTGCTGACGTACAAGCGGAAATTCCCAAGCGCGGTCTCCCTGGTAACAGGGTCGGTCTAACACAACATGTTCAAATATCTTCAGACTTTGTGATTGGTTCAGTTATTAATATGACTGTCTGTTATTTTTTGAATGCGGCTGACAGTTATAAATTCATAGCGAGCCTTGGCAACAGGCTGAGATTATATTAAAAAGGAACGAATAAACAGGAGCTCGCTGAGTGTAATTGGATCTCATGAACTGCGATCTTTATAGAGAGAGAGATTTTTGCTAATTCCCACAGCATGTAAGGAGATAAAATAGGGAGGAACTGTGTATATGATAGTTGTTATAGTGAACGAGGTTAGCATTTAGATTTTCAAACTTTTATTGTTTTTCCTCCCTTTAAGATATATGATAGAATTTCTACAGTAAGAATATATAATAAAGTAGTCATAGAATCTTATAGCCATTCGTGTCGGTGCCGGCTCTTTGAAAGAGCTCTCCAATTAGTCCCACTGCCCCGCTCTTACCCCACAGTCCTGCCATTTTCTCCCCCTCAAGTATTTATCGCATTCCCTTTTAGAAAGTTATTATTGAATCTGCTTCCAACGCCCTTTCAGGCAGCACATTCCAGATCAAAACAACTCGCTGCGTAAAAAAAAATTCTCATCTCACCTCTGGCTCCTAACATAGTAACAGTTTCAGACAGGAGAAGGCCTTTGGCCCATCTAGCCCACCTAGCCACAGTATTCCCTTGGTGTATTCATAATAAATCCCATTTGTTGACAAGAGCCTGTTTAGTTCCTTCTTGAAACCCATTAAGATTTCTTGTTCCACTTTCCGTGTCGTTAATCTATTTCACATACTCACCACCCTTTTAGTAAATACTATTTTCTTTTGCTTGTTAATATGTGTGTGTATATATCTATAAATACTGTACATATTTACTTACACATTTTTTATTTAATATATCTAATATTTTAGGACCAAATCAGGGTCTGATGCAATGTTCCCTCACCTATCGAGGCCTGGGGAATGTCCTTGTGGGGACATAAGAATAGTTCTGGTAGTTTAAAAATATTTGCCAGGAACAAGGTTTCTGTATCCCAGAAATCTGCTTTGAACTCCTCAGCATCAACTTCAAATCCCTCCACTGTTTCGCTCCACCATATCTGGGAGATCTTCTCCAGCCCTTCATCCCAGCTGTACCTCTGGCTCTTGATTACTGGTCCTCGGTTCCTTCTGCTCGCCAATGGAGGCAGATCTTTCAGTCTCTGCTCTCTGGAATTCTCCTCCCAAACCACTTTGGCTTCCTTTCTCTCCTTGCCTTCTTTTTGAGCATTCCTTCTGTCCCCTGTTCCCATCTTGCTTCAATTTGTGCGGAGTGTCTACCTCTCCTTTTTACAAAGTCACTCTATGATGTAGCTCTGCCTGAGGAGCGCCACATAAAGGTAAGATGATTCTGGTGTATGTTGCACGTCAACCAACATGGCAATGGAGTCAACTCTGTGACCGGGGCAGGTTGTGTAAGTGATGAAGCAACCTATGCTCTATCACCTTAAATGGTGGACATCTTCAATAGAACTGGGCACAGCTCTCTTACAACAGATGGAACCCCATGATAAGACAATGTATTATACTTGCTCCCTACCTGCTTTATCAAGAAAATAAAAAAGTTTTAGATGAAATGGAAGCCTTATCCTCACATAAGTCCCTACACTGTTGCAGTGTTGTCTGGTTATTGGTGAGAGAGCAGATTCTCTCTATTCCCCACAGGTAATTGCACTAACTCCGTCTTATAAGGTAGTACATTGGATGCAAACTGGCTCTGGTAACATGCTGAGATACCAAATGAGAAGTTGAAAAATAAAATATTAACACATATTGGAACCAGAAGGATATCTTACTCCACCAAATACATCAGGGTATAAAAATTTTCTGCACGCACTCACTCTGTCAATGCTAAGCAGCCCCCATCTCCATTTAAGGCTAATGGAAAAAGAAGCAATTCCACAGGAAGGCGGCAAGGATCGTTCAGGAGAAAAGCCGCTTTAATACTTTATGCTCAGTTACCACCGGTTAATGTTTGATGTAAGTCTGTCTCGTGGGGAACAGACAGCATTTAATGATATTACTGTCAGTGTGGTTGTCACTTTTCATGATTTTTTGACCATTTTTCCACAGAATGGATTTAGGGAGAAAAAGTTACATTTCAGGATTGTGTTTTAAAACAAAGTGCATTCACACATTTTTTTTTAAAAGGCACTGAGACAAAAAGATGGTTAAAATGCAAAAGAGCCAGGTCTTGAAGTAGTTTCCCTAAAGACTGCAAGTAATAAGTGATCCATTTCTCTCAGTAATCAATAAATGCCTCACTAGTGCTCAGCACTTGGCAAGGCTTGTCTGACATTGTCCCTCCACTCTGCTTGTGAACACAGGGAGATGAAAAAGGGGAGATAGGCACATCCAATCAGTCAGGATTAAAAAAAACCCAGAAAGCTGCAAGGGCAGTCGGATCAAACAAAAGCTGCAAGAAGGTTAGTGTGCAGGAGAGTAGTTAGAGGCTACACTGTTCAAGTCAGGCAAGACAAACCATTAACGTGGGGGAGTGTAGCATTTTCATTATTTTGTAATGATAAGTTGTACTGATTGAAATAGGGTCATACTGGCAGATAGGCTCGAGGGGCTGAATGTCCTACTCCTGTTCCTATGGGGAGAATTTTAACCCCCAAAAATGGCTGGGTTGGGATCGGATGGGAGGTTAAAGAGTTAAATAAAACTGAATCCTGACCCCAACCCATCTCCAACCCACCCACTTCCGGTTTTAATGGAGGTGGGATGGTGGTGGTGGTGGGGGGGTGGGGGGTGGCGGTCAGGCGGCCCACCCATTCCCAGGAGGCGGGTTGCACATTTAAATATTATAATGAGGCTGGCGTGCCTCATGGTGATCCACCATTAGAAATTTAACTGTGGCTGGTCCGATTTCCCGAGCCTCAGAGAACCTGCCAGCTAAAGGGAGGAAAGGACTGCTGGATCCAGGAGGTTAGTGCCTTTGCACTTATCTACCGGATCCAGTGTCCCTGCCTCACCAACCCCCCCGTGTTTGGACTCCCACCGAGGCCTCTGACCACCCTCCCCTCCCCTCCACCCCAGGCCTCCAATTCCACCTCCTCCCAGACCTGCCCTCCTAGGCCTCCAATCACCCTCCAGCCTCTAACCTCCCCCCTCCAACCCCTGATCACCATCCCGGCCTCCCCATTCCAGCCCCACTGCTCTTCCGGCTCCCGACCAGCCTCCTGATAATCCTCTAGCCCCTATTCACCACCACCCCCCCATCCCTCCCTCCCTCCTCTCTGTGGCCTAGTGCCGTAGGTCTAGTCGCCTGTAGCCATCCAGCCTCTCCATCTGGCTGGCTGCGGGTGGGAAACAGAGCTTTGAAATGCTAATCAGGCCCTGCCATTAAATTCGGCAGGGCCTGCAGGAAACCGTTCTCCCGACCGCTTTCTACCCCCAACCCCGCTCCCTACCCACCTCCAGATTAAAATTCCAGCCTATGTTCCTAAGTGATTACAATAACTGTTCACACCAACTGTGAAATAAAGTGGTGTAACAATTCATATTTTGACCAAGTGTTTTCTCCGTCACTCTTTCAAAAGATTGAAGAAGCACACACGAGGTACCAGCAAAAACACAATGTGCAGTTTGTATGTCAAGGGGGACATGTATTCAGACGGGGATTGATTCGCTGTGTGTAATTAAGTGAGCAAGCTGTGTTTGTACCGACACTTCCAAACCCACCTGAACCTTGATTAAAGCCAGACCTACTCCACAGCCTCAGCAGCTGAAGGATTGCTACATTAACTTTAGTGCAGTGCGCACTATAGTTAATCAAAAGTAACGGCTTCCCCATCTTTTTTCCATTATCTTGATAGTCTAAATATTCCATGAATTGCCAGCGTTTGGACATATTATAATGAAGAGTTCTTAAGCTTTCCCAGCCTTCACCATTGCCGCAGTAAGTGATGGGACCATCTGTCCTGTTATATACAACGTTAACCGAACCACGGTCTTTCAATAATTCAGAACAAATGGGATAATGGTGCAAACAGCATAAAAGATGTTAAAAGTAATGGGGTAGATCTTGAATTTGTGCGATAGCAAGTCAGCAGCTCATGTTACATCTCTCCTGACTGACTTCAATGGAAATAAAAATCGGGAGCGGTGTAAAACAGGCTAGCGATACGCTATCTCACAAAGTCAACATCTACCCCAATGCTAAAATAGCTGAGGTGGGTTGGTCAGTTCGAACAATGGCATGTGCAGGTCTAGGGAACATAGCTCAGCTCCTTCCCTGTCACACACACGGTCTCTGCCCCACATTCGAAGACAGCTGCCCCCTCCCCGCAAAGCCAAGGTTTTGTTACTGGTTCCTAACCTGCTTGTGGTATCAATAATCTTCAGGGTGGTGGGGTTCCTGATGAGCTTGTCCAATACACTGACAATCTGGATGAACTTGGGCCTCTCGTTGCGGTCTTTCTGCCAACAGTCTAACATGAGCTGATGTAGGGCAGCTGGGCAGCCCATTGGGGCTGGGAGACGATAACCTTCCTCCACCGATTTAATTACCTGCAATACAAAATAATAATGTTACTAATCTTTAAAACAGGAAATTGTTGGTGGAGCTCGGTATGTGTTAGCAACAAAGAGAAGCACCCGACACTGCAGCTGCACTGAGTTACACCACATTAATTCCATACAGCTGTTCATATGACATCATGAACTATGAGAGGGAACCCGAGGGATTGATGAATGCCAGTAGAACCACAAATTAGTCCTCTACATTTATTTGCCATCTCTACCCAGTCAGGTCTATGTGTGGTTTGAGTCCACACTACATGGTTGACCCTTAGGGCCTGATATTTATTGGGGTGGGATTTCCAAGCAGGGGGGAGGAGTTCTGGTGGCTGTACAGTTTTGACTCCACAGTGTGCATGGTGATTATAAACAGGATCCTTGCCCGGAAGCCAGACTGATTGACAGGTTTGGCTCTGTCGGGCGGGGAGCGCTGCAGCAGAGGCCGCAGCCCAGGAGCAGGTAGGTTCGTGCTGCTGGGGTCGATGGGAGATTGGGTACAGAGTGGCTCGTAGGGTCGGGGGGTGAGCGCGGGGGTTTGGCGGGTGATCAGGGGCAGAGATGGGGGGGGTCGGTGACCGCGGAGGGGTGTCCATATTGGGAGGGGATCAGTGATATTGTAGGCGGGGTCCCGATCATACGGCGAGGGGGGGGGCGGGTCCGATCACTGGGAGGGAAGCTGATTAGCTTGGTGGGCCAGAGGGGGAAGCCCTCCTGCTCCTCCTGGTCTACAAGCAGTGCTGGAAAAGCACTTGCCTCTTCCTCGCAGAAGTCCTTGTCTCCCTTTAGCTGCTGGGTTTCCCCGAGGCCCGGGAAACCCGGCCTGTTAGGGTTAAATTTAAAATGGAGATAAAATATGAGGCACGCAGCCTCATTAAAATATTTAAATGAGCAACCTGCCTCCTGGGAACGGGTTGGTTGCCCGCCCCATCCCGTCTCTGTTAAAACTGGAAGTGGGCGGGTTGGAGGTGAATTGGGTTTTGGTTTGAGATTTATAAAATTTTTACATCCCAACCAAACCAAACCCACCCGTTTTTGGGGGTTAAAATTCCCCACTTAATGATCTAGCAAGCGACTCAGTTGTCAGGGCAACTAGGGATGGGCAATAAATAGGGCCATACCAGTGTCACCCACCTCCCAAAAACAGGGTCTCAGCCGTGGCTCAGTGGGCAGCACTCTTGCCCATGAGTCAGAAGGTTGTGGGTTTAAGTCCCACTCCGGAGACTTGAGCACATAATCCAGGCTGACACTCCAGTGCAGTGCTGAGGGAGTGCTGCACTGTCGGAGGTGCAGTCTTTTGGATGAAATGTTAAACCCGTCTGTCCTCTCAGGAATATGTAAAAGATCCCATGGCACTATTCAAAGAAGAGCAGATGAAATTCCGGGTTGACATTTACCCCTCAACCAAAAATATATTATTTGGTCATTTATCTCATTGCTGTTTGTGGGAGCTTGCTATGTGAAAATTAGCAGCCGTGTTTCCCTACATTATAACAGTGACTGCACCTCAAGAACACTTCATTGGCTGAGAAACACTTTGGGGCATCCTGAGGTCTGAAAGGCACTATAGAAATGCAAGTTCTTTCTTTCTCAAATAAATCTCCAAGAAAGTGCATAAATGTTGTACAATTGAATAAAAAATCTTGGGGAGAAGTGCACAGACTACTATATGAGACTAGTTACTCTGCGAATGACATTAAACACTTGCTTGTTTGACAGGTTTTCTGATAAGATATTTCTGGTAATGGTGGGGCACTTGCTACTGGAACAGAGCACTGATGGTGATGATTAAATGTGATGGCTTGACAGGGTATACTTTCTAATCAGTTAAAGAAAGACAGAACTTGCGTTTATATAATGCCTTTCATGACCTCTGCATTCCTCAAAGCACTTTGCAATGAATTACTTTTTGAAGTGCAGTTACTGTGGTCTTGTAGTCTAACGTGGCAGCTACTTTGAGCACACAAATTAGTTAAATGACCAGTTAATCTGTTTTTTAGTGGTGCTGGGTGAGGGATCAATGTTGGGGCTGGGATAATGGGTGAGCTCCCCTGTTCTTCTTCCAATAGCGCTATTGGATCTTTTATATTTGCTTGATAGAGCGGATGGGGCCTCAGTTTAACATCTCCGTCAAAACCCAGCACCTTGGACAATGCAGCACTCCCTCAGTTACTACACTAAAGTGCTCAAAGCCCGGCGCTGCACATTCTAGTTCAGAGGCAAGAGTGCTACCAGCTGAGCCAAGGCACCCTGATTAATGGGTGTAAAGTGGCCTGCATGCCAGAACCTATTTTCTGGTCAGATTTTTCACTGCCATCAGAAGCGCCCATCAATTTGCTGTTAATTATATTAATATTAGATCCTGATGATGTCATTTAGATGGCCATAAAATCTCCAGGCCAGTCGAGTGCTCAGCCATCTACCTGCTTAAACAATCTGGGTGTCCAGGACTGCCAGGCTGTGCTCTTTATGGGCGTATATTGTAAGATCCCTAGAGCAAGCTGTTTGAGGATGTTCTGAACCTTTTTACTTTCCTTTTAAAATTTATTTCCTGTTGCCACCTAAAGGGTCAGGAGTCACATAGACACATAGAGATAGGAACAGGAGTAGGCCATTCGGCCCTTCGAGCCTGTTCCGCCATTCAATGAGATCATGGCTGATCTTCGTCTGAGATCATAGCTGATCTTACCAGTTCAGTACCCCGTCCCCGCCTTTTCTCCGTAACCCTTAATCCCCTTAGCCTTCAGAAATATATCCAATTCTCTCTTGAAAATATTTATTGAATTAGCCTTCACAGCCCTCTGTGGCAGGGAATTCCACAGGCTCACCACTCTTTGAGTGAAGAAATTCTTCCTCATCTCTGTTTTAAATGATTTGCCCGCTATTTTTAGACTGTGGCCCCTGGTTCTGTGCTCCCCGGCCATTGGAAACACTCTCTCTGAATTCAGCCTGTCCAGGCCTGCCATAACTTTATATGTTTCGATGAGATCCCCTCTCAATCTTCTAAACTCCAGTGAGTACAAGCCCAAACTATTTAATCTCTCTTCGTAGGTCATTCCCGCCATTCCAGGTATCAGCCTGGTGAATCGCCGTTGCACTCTTTCCATGGCAAGAACATCCTTCCGCAGATGGGGCGACCAAAACTGTACACAATACTCCAGATGCGGTCTCACCAGCACCTTGTACAGCTGTAGTAAGGTATCCCTATTCCTATACTCGAACCCCCTTGATATGAAGGCCAACATACCATTTGCCTTCTTAATCGCCTGTTGCACCTGCATGCTCTCCTTCAGTGACTGGTGCACAAGAACACCCAGGTCCCTCTGCACTTCCCCATCTCCCAATCTATTGCCATTTAGATAATAATCTACCCTCCTGTTTTTACCCCCAAAGTGGATAACCTCGCATTTATCCACATTATAGTGCATCTGCCACGTATCCGCCCATTCCCCCAACCTGTCCAAATCGCACTGTAGCCTCCTGACATCCTCATCAGAGCCCACCCCTCCTCCTAGTTTAGTGTCGTCAGCGAATTTGGAAATATTGCATCCAATTCCCTGATCCAGATCATTTATATATATTGTGAACAGCTGGGGTCCCAGGACAGTCTTTGTGCCAACTGTTCCAATACTGCCATTTATTTGGTACGTCCCTGATATTGGTAGAATGTGTTTCCCAACAGGAATTCCCCACTACTTACGTACTTTAGAGGGAGAAGAGGAGGAGGAATGGAGGGATACAAGGCAGGTCAGGCTGTACCAGAGCTGACTGCACCCATCACTCTGACCCACATTTACAGGCAATGGTGCACTTGCCTGGCAAGGACTGTGCAGAGTTGACTGCACAGGTTCCAGGTCAGCGGAAAGCCAGATGCAGAACTGCACCAGCTGCTGCATGGATATCTGTGACTGACACGCACCACAGGACTAGCATTGCCAGTGGCTGTAACAATCTGCTGCCCCCTTCCAGGCGTGGTGCAGTGCCATCCTATGTGGAGAGAGTGCCCGCGAGTGGTAAAATAGGACGTCCCTCCTCACTGTTACCTCTTTCTGCATCACCTCAACTTCATCAGCCAATCAAACAGGAGGTTGGGCTGTTGCCCACTCCATCACTTGGCCACAGATTCAATTTCTTGTCTCCAAATGTGTTGCCCCAGTCACTGGGATTTTCACAGGCATTTTTGTTACCCAAATGGCCTTTATTATCAGCTTTTGTAAAGGCTACCAACATTTATTCTCATATGCAGCCACTTGCCATTAAACGTCTGCACCCCATTAAGTTTGCTCATCACCCCTTGTAAGCAGGTCCACAGGTGATTTCCCTATGCTCCCCAGGGGGAGCTCCTAATACCAGTCTTAATATGGGATGGGAACTCACTCATATTATGGAAATGAAGCTAACCCTGCAAAATCAGGCTTCCCCTTGAGTCCAAGGATAGTCAGCCATTGCCCAGAAGATTAGGTGTTGGATGTTGGTGAGTGGGAATGACTGGGGTCGGCACACTAACTGTCAGTAGATACTACTATCGCACCAGCTCAAAACCCAATCAGAAATCCAATTGGCAAATCTAACATCGGAACTCTACTGCAAAAATGGTGTCTTGTACACAACATAAATGAGTTCTAAAACAGTACACTGCCTCAGAACAAGAGCTCCAAGATTAAGGCAATAAATGTATGTTAATATACCAGGTTTTGAACTTAACAGGTACACATTTAAACTGCTGATGCAATTTAATTGTCTTGAACATTGGTTCGCCTCCTTGTTATGTATTATGCCTTCAGTAGTGGGCAGAAGTTTTAATTTAGATTTTGAGTGTTATAGTTGTGTTAGTTCCACAGTAATTTGTGTCCTCAGAATAAGATTCCTAATTAATCTACTTTGTCTCCATGGACACCGTGGATCTCACAGCCTCAAGCGAGGCCAAATCCATTTTTCCTGCGTCTCAATTCTAACTATTTTATAACTGTGGCACCATCTAAAATAGAACAAAAAACTAATTTTAGTTCATTTCAGAGTACAATGAAGAACGCCAATGTCCTTTGCATTTATCATAATCCATTTTCTAACCGTTGCTGTATAATGCCAGGAGAAAATCAGTTTTGCGGATATTTTATGAGAGGAAGTGACAGATTGCGAGCTGCAAATCCGGGAAATGTCTTTCGTTTCTCAAAGAGCTGACAGAAATTCTTAGCTCCCAGAAGTGATTTTCTCACAGTGTTAGACTGACTCAGTAATGCATATTTTGAATTCACCTCTCCGCTTCAACCTACTGTATAATGTAAAGTACCAATCATGCCAGGCCCTATCCGACTGCACTCTGGCTTCTGAATCTAATAATGGTTTAAGCATCTGTTATAATGTCAGCGAAGATGAGTAGTTCCACTGACTGGTATGCTTACTTCATGCTTACCTTTGACCCCAGACAGAGTCGACCAGTCCCCTACAATCAGGTTTTAGATATTGGTTGGTGGGGTCACTGGATAACTATGATTGGAGTAGTGTGTGTTTCTTTTTTCATACTTTATAATGCTCATTATCTGAAATGTAGAGACTGAGTCACAATCAGTCACGTGAATGGAAATCCAATGTATATATCAGGAGGGTTCGGTTATTTGCAGTTATTTTTACAGTGTTTTTTGCAGCTCAAAATCCTTTCATAAACTGTCAGCTGACATCATCACTGCAACATAGCAACAGGAGAAGCACTCTGACAGCCCAGAGCAGAGTAGTCCTGTGGCAGTAAGGTGTGAGGTAGCTGTCCTGATGGTCATGAACACTCAATCCATTAGTGAGTGCTAGAGTCGAGCGGCATTCTTCACAGTACACGGTCTGCAAGTATTTTTTTTAAATTTTCCTTTAAGTTTTTTCCTGTTATGGGTATGGCTAAATTCAACTTCATAGAGGTCGCAGGTGAAAGATTAATAACTCTAACGACTGACTATATTGCGTGATCCTGCACTTATTCCAATATTCTTCGATAACAGATTAGTAGGAATAAATTACATGCTATACAATGCGGTTTCTTGGGTCTATTAAAAACCTGGCATGAAACTATCTGGAGCAGAAGGAATCCATTATCTGCTGGTCACAAGTCTATTACTGCAAAAAAAATAGATAATAGAAGTGAATAATAATCCGATAATTCAATGTCAATTAGCACTGATTCAACAATGTTCCTCGGAGAGACCCAGGGATTAGGAGCTGAGAAATTGCAATGTTACGCTTCGAGGTTGTTGTGAAGGGCTAAGTTACTTTGTCAAGTCAACAAGGCGTTCTGCATTGCATCTGGTATGTTTCCAATATCGGCTGGGACAATCCGGGGTTCAGTCAGCAGAGGGCAGGCACCTTCCCAGTGGCAGTGAGGTAATCAGCTGCAGACAGCGCTGCTTGAATTTGCTGTGCTTTGTTTGTCTCTGCTATTCTGCTGTAACCATTTACACCTCCTCTGGACCCATCTTTTGTTTCAATACTTATCCCATTATCACTGCCTTTTGCCTTGCACCATATGGTGATTGGGCGGGAAAGTGGAGTTGAGGTCGAAGATCAGTCATGAGCTCATAGAAACATATAGAAACATAGAAGCTAGGAGCATGAGTAGGCCATTCGGCCCCTCGAGCCTGCTCCGCCATTCAATGAGATCATGGCTGATCATCCAAATTCAGTACCCTGTCCCTGCCTTCTCCCCATATCCCTTGATCCCTTTAGCCTCAAGAAACATATCCAACTCTTTCTTGAATATATTTAATGAACTGGCCTCCACCGCCCTCTGTGGCAGAGAATTCCACAGGTTCACCACTCTCTGGGTGAAGAAATTCCTCCGCATTTCTGTCCTAAATGGCTTACCCCTTATCCTTAGACTATGACCTCTGGTTCTGGACTCCCCAGCCATCAGAAACATCCTTTCTGCATCTAGTCTGTCCAGACCTGACAGAATTTTATAGGTTTCGATGAGATCCCCTCTCAATCTTCTAAACTCCAGTGAGTATAAGCCCAATCGACACAATCTCTCCTCATACGTCATTCCTGCTATCCCAGGTATCAGCCTGGTGAATCTTCGCTGCACTCCCTCCATGGCAAGAACGTCCTTCCTCAGGTAAGGTGACCAAAACTGCACACAATACTCAAGGTGTGGTCTCACCAAGGCCCTGTACAACTGCAGCAAGACATCCTTGTTCTTGTACTCGAACCCTCTTGCTACGAAGGCCAACATACCATTTGCCTTCTTAACCGCCTGCATGCTTACCTTCAGCGACTGGTACACAATAACACCCAGGTCTCTTTGCACTTCCCCTTCTCCCAATCTATTGCCATTCAAATAATAATCTGCCTTCCTGTTTTTGCGGAGCAGGCTCGAGGGCTCGCATGGCCTACTCCTGCTCTTATTTCATACGTTTTTATCATACCTGCCCTCCACCCTATCACAGACCTTTCCCATCAGTTAGTTTCCTGCCCCCTTGTAACTGACTTTGCTTAAAAGCTGTTCATCTCTAACATCTCCCAGTTCTGATGAAAGGTCAGCGACCTGAAACGTTAACTGTTTCTCTCTCCACAGATGCTGCCTGACCCGTTGAGTGTTTCCAGCATTTTCTGTTTTTATTTCCCTTTCACAAGCACTCTCTGGTTTGTTATGGACAGAGACAGACAAGGACAGGAGCCTGAGGATAGGTCACATGGCCAAAGAATGGTGAATAAATTACAAAAAAAACCCCTTAGAACTAAAGATGAAATGGTTTTATTTCTCTTCATCCCTCACCATGTGAAAGAGCTCTACAACCTGGCCTCGTGGCTCCGCTGGTAGATGGGCTATCTGGTGTGACGGAGCAGCACAGACCAAAGTGGATCCAAGTTAAACTCTCATCTGTTGAACTTGACTCAGCTTCTCTGGGCTAAGAAGGGCAGAAAATCATCCCATCTTCCTGCTCCTGAACGATGGACAATGACTCCAATTGTGAAGTATCTTTGTGGTGTTGTGCGAAGCCACAATCAAGATCACCTCTTATAGTCGGATCAGCCTTCCACGCTCACAGTGTAAGCTCACACATGAACAATGGTCATTTGTTCAACATATCAGAGGGCTGCCAGTGGCCACAGACCCATACCAAGCATGAGGTAAGTGAGACACGCCCCTTGAGGTCTCAGTTTCACTGGACATGCCCCCAATGTTTCTGTCAAGCTGCTAAGCATTTCCACATGCAAAGCAGCAGTTTAAATAGGTTTTTGGAAGTTTTTTGAAGATTTTGGTAACTTTTATAAACTTTTTAAAAAGTTTACATTATTTTGAGTAATCTGAAGTAGTTTTAAAGAGAATTAAAGCAATTTAAAGACTTTTAAAAGCCCTAAAAGAATTTTTTTAATTCCATTTATTTATTTAGCAATGTCGTCGTCATACGTGTCTTCACACTGTTCCCTTTGGGGAACTGTATGAAGTGGTGGAATGATTTATGGCCGTGATTAACGCTCATTCCGTGACCGTAACCATCTTTGAACCAGCCATTAGGGCGGTTAGTCCTATGGCGGGAGGGTTTTACGGGCTCCCACAAGCTATAGAAGGAGGAGGGGCCACCCACACCCACGGACGCAAATATCCCACTGGATGTCAACCCAGAATTTAGAGCCGGAGCTCCGACTCCACTTGCCGGGACTGTCTGGAGCGGGGTTCGAAACCCTACCCTGATCTGGCCCAGCGGCGGGGATCCTACCGCTATGACAAAGGCCCAATCCGATTAGCAACGTGAAATGGCAGCATAGGGCTCCAGTCACGGGGAGGGAAAAGGCGCAGGAAACGTATGGGTGTCACCTTTTGTGCGGAGTGGGCCTTTTGCGTAGCAGTAAGCATCCCCGCCGCTGGGCCAGAAGGAGTAGGGTTTTGAACCCCACTCCAGACAGTCCCGGCAAGTGGAGTCGGCGCTCCAACTTTAAATTCTGGGTGGACATCCAGCGGGATACTTGCGTCCGTGGGTGTTGGTGGGCCCCCCCCCCTCAGATGGGTTGTGGGAGCCCGTAAAACCCTCCCGCCATAGGACTAACCACCCTAATGGCTGGTTCAAAGATGGTTACGGTCACGGAATGAGCGTTAATCACGGCCATAAATCCTTCCACCACTTCATACAGTTCCCCAAAGGGAACAGTGTGAGGATACGTACGATGATGACCTCTTGCGCAATGCACCTCCTTGGACCCTCAGTCGCAGATGCGAGGGGGCAAGTCGTGCAATTGTTAAATTTTTCATTTTATTGACATGTAAAATGTTGGCCCAGTAATTCCCTTCCAAATGCGCGAGTACGGTCGGGGTACTTACGCATCTGGCCGGATGAAATGCCGGTTTTCAGCATGCACAGTGCATGTGGGGAAAACCGGCATTTCCTGTCCTCTGAACGAAGGGGTTCAGAGGCAGAACGCGTGCGACTGCACAGGCAGCGCGTGCGCAGTATAATTCGCCGCTTTCATTAGTGCTTTCAGTGAGGTCAAGTCCTTACAACTTACACATGAAAAAAGCATGGGTGCAGTTGCTCCAGAGGCTGCGGAGGAAGATATTTCTTATCGTGGAGCTTCTGAAAGTATGTATGTCTGTATATATTCCTTTGCATGTTATGTATATATTCCTTTACTTATGTGTATGAATGTATTATTTAATTATGACTTTCAGAGAAAGTAACTTATTGGAAAATCATAATTAAAAACATACATTCATACACATTAGTAAAGGAATATAAAACATACATACATATACGTAAAGGAATATATGTGGACATACATACATAACTCATTCTCACATTCCATTCACACAGCCACAATTGCTCCTTCTACCTACCGTTCTGAAAACCCTTTTTAAAAAAAAAATTTTTTTAACTTTAAAACTTACTTAAAATTTCTTAAAATAACTTCCCTCCCTTTCCCAAACAAAAATATTACATTTCAGAAGCTCCACGATAAAATGTTTCTTCCTCCGCAGCCAATGAACCACTTTACACTTGCTTTTTTCAAGTGTAACTTCTGAGGACTTACCCTCACGGATTTCATGAATGAAATCTACGAAGTTCACTGTGCAAGCGCTGCCTGTGCAGTCGCACGCGCTCGAGGTCTGGAAATGCCGGCGTTCCCCGCATGCGCTGTTCATGCTGAACGCCGGCATTTCCAACGGCCAGATGCGTGAGTACCCCGAGCGCACTCACGCCTTTGGCCGCGAATTTCTGGCCCATTATCTGTGGAGTTGTGAATGGCGCTGAACACTGTGCAGTCATCAGCGAACATCCCCATTTCTGACCTTATGATGGAGGGCCGGTCATTGATGAAACAGCTGAAGATGGCTGGGCCTAGGACACTGCCCTGAGGAACACCTGCTGTGATGTCCTGGAGCCGAGATGATTGGCCACCAACAACCACAAACATCTTGCTTTGTGCTAGGTATGACTCCAGCCGCTAGAGAGTTTTGCCTCTGATCCACAATGACCTTGGTGCCACACTCGGTCAAATGCTGCCTTGATGTCAATAGCAGTTACGTTCATCTCTGGAATTCAGCTCTTCTGTCCATGTTTGGACCAAGGCTGTAATGAGATCTGGTGCCGAGTGGTCTTGACAGTACCCAAACTATGCATCAGTGAGCAGGTAATTGGTAAGTGTCGCTTGATAGCACTGTTGACGATACCTTCCATCACTTTGCTGATGATTGAGAGTAGGCTGATGGGGTGGTAATTGGCCGGATTGGATTTGTCCTACCTTTTGTGGACTGGGCAGTTTTCCACATTGTCGGGTAGATGCCAGTGTTGTAGCTGTACTGGAACAGCTTGGCTAGAGGCGCGGCTAGTTCTGGAGCACAGGTCTGCGGCACAACAGCCGGGATGCTGTTAGGCCTGTTAGAATGTTTTAAGATGAATTATAAAGTCAATCTATTGTAGAATTCCTTTCTTTTAACGCTTTTAGTGGTCGAGCAAATGTGAGAGAAAGGGGAATCTTAATCTTGTCTCTATATCTGAATAACAAACAGTCTGGAAACACAAGGGCCAAGAATAAAAACATCCAGGTCTAGGGAACGGGATAAACATTTGGCCGAAGCACTTACTGTGCTATAAACAAAGCTTGTAGCACGGAGGCAAAGGCTGCAAAGATTATAAGCTGGATAAACACCTAAAAGTGCGGCCTCAGCTAAATGTGCAATCTACGTATTACACATCCACTTATTAGGTAAGCACAAGCCAAGGTTGTATATTATAATATAAGAATAGAACCAGGGCCCCTTTAGCTTCAGGGTGTTCTCGAGGGTCGGGAGCAAGGCAGCCAGGCGAAGGGCCTGGAGGGGGGGAGCTGGTCACTCCAGGACTTGTGTTCTCTGACATCACAGAGTGTTCTCGGAGGTAGTCGGAGCCCGGGAACCAGGTGGTATTATTTGCAAAATAACAACAGAAAATGCTGGAAAAACTCAGCAGGCCAGGCAACACCCATGGAGAGAGAAATAGAGTCAACGTTTCAGGTCAAAACCCTTCGTCAGGACTGAAAAAACACAGGAAATGAAACAGATTGAAAGACCAGTTTGGGGGCTGAGAAATGGAGATGAAAGCAAACACGAGAAGGGAAACTGAAAGCAATGAAGATGAACAAGGTTGAAGAGCCAAATGGAGATCCCGTCGAAGAGACGAGCAGAACTTCTTCAAGGTAGACATTCCTAGAAGAGGTGTGCCCAGAGTTCTAGCAAATCAAATAACTAGGGAGGTAGATCGGGCTTTAAACTAAATAAGGGGGGGGAGGGTCCCGGTGAAGAGAAATCTAGAATGCTAAAGAGAATAGACAAGGAAGCAGTGCAGGAAAGTGATTGGGGTAAGGATAACCAGACTGTGTCAGGAAGGGACAGAGCGTACAAACAAAGGCGTGCACTAACAAATAGGGTCCGGGTAAGAAAAAATGGTAATAAGACAAATAGGGCCATAGTACGAAAAAATGTCAGGATGTCTAAAAATGTTAAAAAGACAAATCTAAAGGCACTGTATCTGAATCCACGAAGCATTCGTAATAGGCTAGATGAATAAACAGCGCAAATAGATGTAAACAGATACGATATAATTGCGATTACGGAGACATGGCTGCAGGGTGACCAAGGCTGGGAGCTGAATATCCAAGGATATTCAATGTTTAAGAAGGACAGGCAAAAAGGAAAAGGAGGTGGGGTGGTGTTGTTAGTAAAAAATGAAATCAGAGCAATCGTGAGAAAAGATATTGGCTCAGAAAATCAAGATGTAGAATCAGTCTGGGTGGAGCTAAGAAGCACCAAGAGGCAGAAAACATTGGTGGGAGTTGTCTATAGGCCTCCAAACAGTAGTGGTAATGTAGGGGATGGCATCAAACAGGAAATAAGAGATGCATTTTAGAAGGGTACTAATCATGGGTGATTTTAATCTACATATAGACTGGCCAAACCAAATTAACAATAATACTGTGGAGGATGAATTCCTGGAGTGTGTACAAGATGTTTTTTTAGACCAATACGGGGAGGAGCCAACTAGGGAACAGGCTATCCTAGATTGGGTATTGTGCAATGAGAAGGGGTTAATTAATAATCTTGTTGTGCGGGGTCCTTTAGGGAAGAGTGACCATAACATGATAGAATTCTTCATTAAGATGGAAAGTGAAGAAGTTCAATCTGAAACTAGGGTCCTAAATCTGAACAAAGGAAACTACAAAGGTATGAGGAGTGAGTTGGCTATGATAGATTGGGGAGCTTCATTAAAAGGCATGATGGTGGATAGGCAATGGCTAACATTTAAGGAACGAATGCATGAATTGCAACAGTTATACATTCCTTTCTGGCGCAGAAACACAAAAGGAAAAGCAGCTCAACCATGGCTAACAAAAGAAATTAAGGATAGTATTAGATCCAAAGAGGAGTCATATAAAGTTGCCAGAAAAAGTAGCAAGCCTGAGGATTGGGAGCAGTTTAGAGTTCAGCAAAAAAGGACCAAGAGATTGAGTAAGAGGGGAAAAATAGAGTATGAGAGTAAACTTGCAAGGAACATAAAAGCGGACTGTAAAAGCTTCTACATGTATGTAAAAAGAAAAAGATTAGTGAAGAGAAATGTAGGTCCCTTACAATCAGAAACGGGAGAATTTATAATGGGGAACAAGGAAATGGCTGAGCAATTAAACAAATACTTTGGTTCTGTCTTCATGGAAGAGGACACAAATAACTTCCCAGAAATGCTAGGAAACCAAGGGTCTACTGAGAAGGAGGAATTAAAGGAAATTAGTATTAGTAAAAAAATAGTGCTGGAGAAATTAATGGGACTGAAAGCCGATAAATCCTCAGGGTCTGATAATCTGCATGGGAGTGTGGGGTGGGCTGGTTGTAGGCAGGAGATCAATTAAATAGTGCATGCATTGGTTGTCATCTTCCAAAATTCTATAGATTATGGAACAGTTCCTGCAGATTGGAGGGTGGCAAATTAATCGCACTATTTCAAAAAGGAGGGAGAGAGAAAACAGGGAACTACAGACCGGTTAGCCTAACATCAGTAGTAGGGAAAATGCTAGAGTCTATTATAAAGGATATGATAACAGGACACTTAGAAAATATCAACGGGATTAGACAAAGTCAACATGGATTTATGAAAGGGAAATCGTGTTTGACAAACCTACTGGAGTTTTTTGAGGATGTAACTGGTAGAATAGATAAGGGAGAACCAGTGGATGTGGTGTATTTGGATTTTCAGAAGGCCTTTGATAAAGTCCCACATAAGAGGTTAGTGTGCAAAATTAAAGCACATGGGATTGGGGGTAATATACTGGCATGGATTGAAAATTGGTTAACAGACAGGAAACAGAGAGTAGGAATAAATGGGTCATTTTCGGTGTGGCAGGCGGAAACTAGTGGTGTACCGACGGTCCGGTGCTGAGATCGCTCTCCCTGCTTCGGGCGGCCAGCTCTCGCCGCTCGCTCCCGCAACCGGAGCGAGGTGCTCGGCGAGTCGGGCAGAGGCAGCGCAGCGCGGTGAGCAGCAGCAGCAGCCAAGCCGACCCGCTGGAGCACATCGGCCGGCAGCTCCTCGGCGGGAAGGAATTCCGACTGGGAGGAGGGGAGCCGAGCATGGCGGCCAGAGGCCGACCCATGAGAGGGAGAAGTAGGCCCCGGAGCGTGGAGCCGGCGACGGTGAAGAGGAGGCTGAATTGGAGCATTCACATCCCGGCGATGTGTTCGGCGAGTCGGGCAGAGGAGCGCATCGCAACGAGCAGCAGCAGCAGACTCACGGCACGTCGGCCGGCAGCTCCATTTCGGGTAACTCGCAGTCCGGATGGGGGGAGGGGAGCCGGGCATGGTGGCCAGAGCGGGAGAAGCAGGCCACCACACGTGGAGCCGGCAACAGTGAGGAGGAGACCGCGGTGAAGAGGAGGACGGAGCGGCTGAGGGACATCGTGCTCCCACTGCCACGGGAAGCCATTGTATTGACTCTGAACGCGGCGCTGTATGTATAGCTGACGCGTCCCTACGGGGAACAAGCATTCCATTGTACTTGTTACATATGGCAAATAAATCTAATCTGAATCTGAATCTGAATCTGGACGAGGGAACCAAATGTAATATTTCTAAGTTTGATGATGACATGAAACTAGGTGGGATTGTGAGTTGTGAGGAGGATGCAAAGAGGCTTCAAGATGATTTAGACAAGTTGAGTGAGTGGGCAAATACATGGCAGATGCAGTATAACGTGGATAAATGTGAAGTTATCCACTTCGGTAGGAAAAACAGAAAGGCAGAGTATTATTTAAATGGTGACAGATTGGGAAATGTTGATGTACAAAGGAACCTGGGTGTCCTTGTACACCAGTCACTGAAAGCAAACATGCAGGTGCAACAAGCAGTTAGGAAGGCAAATGGTATGTTGGCCTTCATTGCAAGAGGATTTGAGTACAGGAGCAAGGATGTCTTACTACAGTTATACAGGGTCTTGGTGAGACCACACCTGGAGTACTGTGTGCAGCTTTGGTCTCCTTACCTAAGAAAGGATATACTTGCCATAGAGGGAGTGCAGCGAAGGTTCACCAGACTGATTCCTGGGATGGCAGGACTGTCGTATGAGGAGAGATTGGGTCGACTAGGCCTGTATTCACTAGAGTTTAGAAGAATGAGAGGGGATCTCATTGAAATGTATAAAATTCTGACAGGGCTGGACAGACTGGATGCAGGGAGGATGTTTCCCCTGGCTGGGGGGTCTAGAACGAGGGGTCACAGTCTCAGGATACAGGGCAGAACATTTAGGACTGAGATGAGGAGAAATTTCTTCACTCAGAGGGTGGTGAAGCTGTGGAATTCTCTACCACCGAAGGCTGTGGAGGCCAAGTCACTGAATATATTTAAGAAGGAGATAGATAGATTTCTAGACACAAAAGGCATCAAGGGGTATGGGGAGAGAGCGGGAATATGGTATTGAGATAGAGGATCAGCCATGATCATATTGAATGGTGGAGCAGGCTCCAAGAGCCAAATGGCCGACTCCTGCTCCTATTTCTCTATGTTTCTATACACCTGCAAAGGAGGTAACCCTTTCCACTGATAGCTGTTTTTAATTCACCATGCAACAACTTTTGTAATGCTGAATGTAAATTTATATATTGTGCATTATTAAATTTTAAGAGGGAAAAATTGGGTGGTGCCGTAAATACAGTAGTAAATACAGTAGTAAATACAGTAGTAGTGCCCCAAGCAGGAGGTGGGGCACTACTGGAAAGCACTCCACCTCTTGCTTGGGGCACTACGACTGAATTTCATGGTGCTATGTGCCACGGTATTGCAGACCTCCTCCCCGATTAAAGGGGAGGGGGCCTAGAGCTGTGCGCACCGGGGCCCCGCTGGACCACCGGGGAGCGGGGTGCCGTGAAAACAGCGGGGCACTCGAGGAGTGCCGGGCTGAGCGATCGCAGCCGGCACCCCGCATACAAAAGCGGAAGGGGGCAGGTGCTGGCAGGCGGCTAAAATAAAAATGGCCACCCGACACCTGCCCTTTAACTAGCGCCGCCGCCGCTGCCAAGCCGCCACCTGATCCTGTCGCACATATCGTCTGGCGATAGGTCAGGGGGCACGAGGGAAGTTTGCGGCCGGGCTGCGAGTGGGGCGCTGTGCACGGCGATGATGTCATCGCCGGTGGCGCAGTGTGCTACCGGATACCGCTAATCTCCTGCTGAATTTCGCGGGAGGCGTTAGCGGCACCATGCCCAGGCACTAGGGGATTTGCACCCAACTAACGAGAGTTGCAAATCAAACCATTTTTTCCCCCCAAGTTTCTTAATTTGAGTGGATATTTCCCCAAAGTGACAGAAGGAAATCATGATTTGACAAATTAACCCCTTGGGCTCTCAAGTAGAGCCACAATGAAGTCTGATTTTCTTTTCATCGAAACAGGGGGCCATGGTCTTCAGGACTGCATGAATGTTGATGGCGTAGCAAGAGCTCCACCAGTTTTAAGACATTGGCAGGCATCAAATGTCACAGCATGGTGACGATTTTGACTTAAGATTTAGCCTTTCAAAGGCTCGGACTTAAACCATTCAAGGTAATTTGTTATGTTCCGAGACAGAGTGCTCAAGTGGAGAGATGTGCAAGTTACCATTGCAAGCACTTCTGTCTCTAATGTAAAACCACCAAGCCTCGGCATCATTTGTTTCTGAAATTAGAATTGATAAAGATAAATTGATATGAGTTGTTGTTTCAAGCAACAAACAAGAAGGGAAACCTACCTGAAGTTTAAGGTGAAAATCAAATTTTCATTAAAAGAAACTGGTTCATTTAAAGCAGTCTAGGTGGTCATGACAATTGCTGTGTATCAAGGAAGAAAGTTTTGGGGAAAACAGAATTAAACATTGACAAGTCCTGCCAGTCCAACAATACTGGTATGATGTAATGGACTCAGGCACAATATATTGGGAAATAAAAGGTCCTCTAAAATAAACAAACAAAATGTGTCAATAACTGGGACCAGGTGGGAACGTTCAAACGATGTTTTCTCTCTTTAATACTGTATTGCACAGTAAAGTTCCTCCAGGGCTCATAAATGAGACAGAATAATAATTAATGGGGTGTGTAAAATGGAATGAGAGGAAGTTATTGAGGATGTAAGATGGAAACAGGAAAATTAAACTACCAAATAGAATTTTCCTAATAGTCTAGTGAATGTCATGAAAGTGTAGGTGCGAATGGTAATTGATAGCTTTCTCTTCGAGATATTTGTGTCCTTGCCAATGAACAATAAGAAAACTACATTTGATAGCCTGGCCACTACCCGAGATATCGGGACCATGCAGGGGAAGATGATCAAAGATCTCCAGACACCCCCCACCCCCACGATCTGTTGATAAGATCACCTGATAGCCAAAGGATGGCTTGTATCAGATGTTGCATGTGGCATGATATTGGGTTACCAGGGTGTGTGTGTATGTGTCTAAATGAGGCAACTAGCAAGCAGAAAGGCAGGGTGAATTTGCACTGAAGAACTGATCTCACACATGCTCAGTTACTTGAGAACTGCACGACATGAAGTGGTTAATGTGGCTGAGGAGAGTGAGCCACATTAACACTGGTACCTGTCAGAGGGATTGAAATTGAAGTTGAAGTGGAGAGGTACATAGAATTTGGATTGGAACAATTGAGGGCTCGGGAGAAATAATACTAAGCAAGAATACGGGTAAAGGGAGAGCTGGAGAATCTTTAAAGTCCATGATTTCTCGATAATATGGTACGCTGTAGCTGTCTGTATCACGATGTATAGTATTTACCGAATGAAACTTAGACTAGTGATGTGTGCCTATGTAAATGTAGGATTAATCAACAATAAACTCCAAGATGATCCAAAGTAAAGTCAGAAAAAATGTTAATTGACTCAGAATTGTTGCTCATTCTGGGTCAAAAGGGGAGCCTGTTAGAATGCTTTACGATGATTTAAAAAGTCAATCTATCCCAGCATTCTTTTCTTTTAACATTTTTAGTGTTAGACCAAATGTGAGAGAAAGAGGAATCTTAATCTTGTCTCTATATCTGAATAACAAACAGCTTGGAAACACAAGGGCCAAGAATAAAAACATCCAGGTCTAGGGAATGGGATAAACATTTGGCTGAAGCACTTACTGTGCTATAAACAAAGCTCGTAGCACAGAGACAAAGGCTGCAAAGATTATAAGCTGGATAAACACCTAAAATTGCGGCCTCAGCTAAATGTGCAATCTATGTATTACACATCTACTTATTAGGTAAGCACAAGCCAAGGTTGTATTATAAGAATAGAACCAGGGCCCCTTTAGCTTCAGGGTGCTCTCGAGGGTCGGGAGCAAGGCAGCTGGGCGACGGGCCTGGAGGGGGGGAGCTGGTCACTCCAGGACTTGTGTTCTCTGACATCACAGTGTGTTCTCGGAGGCAGTCGGAGCCCGGGAACCAGATTGTATTATTTGCATGTCACTTAATATAAATGGAAGACCAAATCAGTCACTGTAATAAAGCTTGTTATTATAAAAAAACACTCATGTGTGAATCATAAACAGAGTTATTGTCGTCGGACTAACAACCCTTTGTTGCAACGGTAACCACTAAGAAATCCGCTAACACGGACCATCGCCTTTGCTGTATCAAGTGCGTTTAGCCGTTTAGAATCATAGAAATTTATGGCATAGAAGGAAGCCATTCAGCTCATCGTTTCTGTGCCGGCCGAAAAAGAGCTATCCAACCTAATCCCACTTTCCAGCTCTTGGTCTGTAGCCCTGTAGGTTACGGCACTTCAAGTGCATATCCAAGTACTTTTTAAATGTGATGAGGGTTCCTGCCTCTACCTCCCTTTCAGGCAGTGAGTTCCAGACCCCCACCACCCTCTGGGTGAAAAAAGTTCTCCTCAGCTCCCCTCTAATCCTGCTACCAATTACTTTAAATCTGTGCCCCCTGGTTATTGACCTCTCTGCTCTGGGACATAGGTCCTTCCTATCCACTCTATTTAGGCCCCTCATCATTTTATACACCTCAATCAAGTGTCCCCTCAGCCTCCTCTGTTCCAAAGAAAACAACCCCAGCCGATCCAGTCTTTCCTCAAAGCTAAAATTCTCCAGTCCTGGCAACATCCTTGTCAATCTCCTCTGTACCCTCTCCAGTGCAATCACATTTTTCCTGTAATGTGGTGACCAGAACTGTACACAGTACTCTAGCTGTGGCCTAACTAGTGTTTTATACAGTTCTAGCCTAACCTCCCTGCTCTTGTATTCAATGCCTCAGCTAATAAAGGAAGTATTCCGTGTGCCTTCTTAATCACCTTATCTACCTGTCCTGCTACCTTCAGGGATCTGTGGACATGCACTCCAAGGTCCTTTTGTTCCTCTACACTTCTCAGTATCCTACCATTTATTGTGTATTCCCTTGCCTTATTAGCCCTCCCCAAATGCATTACCTCACACTTCTCCAGATTGAATTCCATTTTCCAGTTTTCTGCCCACCTGACCAGTCCATTGATATCTTCCTGCAGTCTACAGCTTTCTTCCTCACTATCAACCACACAGCCAATTTTTGTATCATCTGCAAACTTCTTAATCATGCCCCCGACATTGAAGTCTAGATATCACGTGGAGTGAATTGAATTGGCTGAAGACTGGCATCTGTGAAGGTGGGGACGTCAGGAGGAGGCTGAGAAAGATAATTCAATCGGCACTTCTGGCTGAAGATGGTTGCGAACACTTCAGCTTTGTTTTTTGCACTCACCCGCTGGGCTCTGCCATCATTGAGGATGGGGAGCTTCATGGAGCCTCCTCCTCCCATTAGTTGATTAATTGTCCACCATTCATGATTGGATGTGGCAGGACTGCAGAGCTTTGATCTGATTTGTTAGTTGTGGGATCGCTTAGCTCTGTCTATAGCATGCTGCTTCCACCATTTAGCATGCAAGTTGTCCTGTGTTGCAGCTTCCCCAGGTTGGCACCTCATTTTCAGGTACGCCTGGTTCTACTCCTGGCATTCTCTTCTGCACTCTTCATTGAACCAGGGTTGATCGCATGGCTTGATGATAATGGAGGAGTGAGGGATATGCCGGGCCACGAGGTTACAGATTGTGGTGGAATACAATTCTGCTGCTGCTGATGGCCCACAGTGTGTCATGGATGCCCAGTTTTGAGCTGCTAAATCTATTCTTAACCTATCCCATTTAGCATGGTGGCAGTGCCACACAACACGATGGACGGTGTCCTCAGTGTGAAGACGGGACTTCATCTCCACAGTGACTGTACGGTGGTCACTCCTAGCAATAATGTCATGGACAGATGCATCTGCGATAGGTAGATTGGTGAGGACGAGATCAAGTAGGTTATTCCCTCACGTTGGTGCTCCCCCCACCTGTCGCAGGCCCAGCCTGGCAGTTATGTCCTTCAGGACTCGGTCAGTAGTGGTGCTCCTGAGCCACTCTTGGTGATGGACATTGAAGTCCCCCACCCAGAGTACATTCTGTGCCCTTGCTACTCTCAGTGCTTCTTCCAAGTGGTGTTCAACATGGAGGAGTACTGATTCATCAGCTGAGGGAGGGCGGTAGGTGGAAATCAGTAGGAGGTCTCCTTGCCCATGTTTGCCCTGATGCCATGAGACTTCATGGGGTCAATATTTAGAACTCCCAGGCAACATTCCCTCTAATTGTTTTTGTGCGCAGTACCTTTAAATTTGCTGCACGGCCGAGTGTGCCGGTATCTTAGAGGGAACAACTTGTGAGCGGCCTCCATGGTACCTTCCCGCTTGCTGCGCCGCCGCGCACACGTGCAGCTTCGAAGGAAACATTCCCTCCCGACTGTTTACCACTGTGCCCCCACCTCTGTTGGTGATGGAGGAGTCTGGGACATTGGCTGATAGGTAAGATTCGGCGAGTCGGACTATGTCAGGCATAGATGCCTACGTCGAAGCTGAATGGTCCGTCTGGTTTTATTCTTATTCTTTTTTGTAGCGGTTGGATACAAGTGAGGGGCCACATCAGAGGGCGGTTCGGAGTCAATTACATTGCTGTAAGACTGGAGACACATCTAGGCCAGACTGGGCAAGGACGCCAGGTTTCCTTCCCTAAAGGACATTAGTGAACCAGTTGGATTTTTGCGACAATCCGACAGCTTCACGGTCACCTTACCGAGACCAGATTTTTGTTCCAGATTTATTTTGTATTTTTGAAACTGAATTAAAATTCACAAACAACATTCATGATGCTGTAAAGTTGGAATGACTTGAGATACTATCCAGTGCATAGTTGGCACAGGGCCAGAGCTTGATCCAGGGCCTCCCTTGGAATGCTCTGAGGAAGCAGCTTGTTTTGTGTCTTTCATCTCCAGGCAGGCAAGCAGAAAACAGCCGATCAAGTGGAGAAACACCTGCTTTCATCAGTTATGTGGCAGTGATCCCTGTGCTCTCCTGATGTTTCAATAACAACATTTGCTTTTATATAGAGCTTTTAACATTGAAAAATGCCCAAGACGCTTTACGGAGACGTAATCCATTGTGAAGCATTTACAAACCAGGCAGGTTGTAAATTCAATCCTGCGTCCGCGCTGAGTTAGATGAATTGAACTGGCATGACGCTACAATTAACTATCGTGCCCCTCAGTTAGGGAACGCTCCTGCTCCTGAACTCCATCCAGTGATTCGCACTGCAAAGTCTGCAAGTGGGGCTGCCCGGTGAGAATTGGTTCAGGCTCAACTGTGATTCCTCCCACAGTCGAAGGAGCCGACACTCAGACATGAGGAACAGTCACTAGGGTGAGGTGACAGAAGCTGTCGACAGCTGTGGAATTGTGCCTGAGCCTTTGGTGAAGGGAGAAAAATAAATGTGAAAAAAACAAACCATTCTTGTTTGCCCTCCAAAAAATCTGGGGTCGATTTCAACCCTCAGTGGGTGGGGGACAGGGCGATTGCAGAACGCACTCACAGGCCTGGCCCCATACCTCGGAAGGCCTCAGTGGCTTCCCTACTCCGATCCGGTTTATGTTCAGTTGACGTAATGGGGCCCCGATTCGCATTCATACTCAAGGTCCCGTCTGCTTCCGGCGCGACCTCAGACACCGAAATGCAGTGAGTGGTTAAAATGGTGGCCAGTGGGAATGGGGCGGTACGGCTGAACACCCCATTTTAAAGGTACCCCTCCCACCCTGTTCCTGCAGGATGGGTTAAAATCGACCCCTCGGTATCTTTCCCAGTCCATGCTGATCCAGACATGGAGAACGTTTCCATGTCCTCATGTGAGATACAGAAATCTAATTCTCAGTTGGTGGGAGCTTTTGGATTCTCAAACTTGAGCGAAGAGATAGAAATGACGTGCAAGTCTTGGAATCTTCCCGTCAGTTCAACAGTTCTTGCTGAGGGCAGCTACCAAAATACCGTCCATGAAAAGTAATATTTATATAACAAGCGAGCATTTCAGTTTTATGCTGGGAAAAAAACAATCAGCGCTGGAGATTCTCACTCAGTGACTTGCCAGGAGCAAGTATGTTAAAGCTTTGGTGAATTCAAGAGCAAAGTAATTTATATCCATCCTTCCAACTCTAATCATTCAATATTGAAATAATATTTGTTTAGACAAAGCTACAGATTTGACAGGACACTTGCTGCCGTTTAAAAGTTCACATTCACCAGTAGGCATAGCCAGAAGGAACAAGCAGAAACTATTGCAGTTACCGCAGGGCTGGGTAACAGCGAGGAATTAGTAACAAAGGAGCTGTCTTGTCAGGGGTCCTGTGAATCCCCCTCCCTTTGCTCCACCTTTGGCGGCCATACCTTTTTTTATTCATTCACGGGATGTGAGCGTCATTGTATTGCCCATCCCTAATAGTCCTTGAGAAGGTGGTGGTGAGTCTCCTTCTTGAATCGCTGCAGTCCACATGGTGAAAGTACTCCCACAGTGCTGTTAGCTTAGCCTTCAGCTGCCTAGGCCCCAAGCTCTGGCATTCGCTCACTAAAACTCTCCGCCTCTCCACCTCTCTCCTCCTTTAAGAAGCTCTTTAGAACCTACCTCTTTGACCAAGCTTTTGGTCACTCCCTCCTAGTACCTCCTTCTTTGGCTCAGCATCGATTTTTATCACGATGTTGTTGTTATTGACTATGAGTGCAAAAGCCATCGTTACAATCCTGTTCATTCCTCCATCTATAATCCAAGGCCCGATTTTAAACTCCAGGCCAGTTTTGGGAGGTTGAGTCGCAGTGTGAGTAAATGGGGCTGATTCCTTCCCACAAATGGCATTTTCCTTTGATCAAGTGGGCTCCATAACTGCGGGGTGAGAGTTGGTGCGCCTGAATTACCTTCCCTTCTGACGTCGCTGCCCATATTTGGGGCGGACAGAGGATCCATCCCAAACAAGCACCCCACCCCCCCCCCCCCACCAGGACACCGGGGTCTGGCATATCTGGGCCCAGCCCAATTTGTGGCCCTGGCCTGTCTGCGGCCATCCTGACAGGCCGTGCTTGCGAGCGTCACCGTTCTTCAGCCCCAGTATATAAACACAGGCTGCTGATGATGTTGTAACAGGCGTATTCTGAACACTCCCTCACTTACATTGGAGGAAAAAGCCAAATGTACACAAAAGCCTGAAGGAGAATATATTGGTGAATTGGTGCTGACTTCCTTGTGGGACCAAAAGGCACGGCTACCCTTGAACATGTGGATTTTTACATTGTTAAAGGTGTACTCTTGTTCATTTTAAGCACTTTTATACTTTACAATTGACAAACATGTAATATAATAAAAAGAGATTTTGGGATTTTCAGCAGACTACCCAGAGCATCACATCCACAAAAGTCTCTCTTCCTGGTCAAGCCCTTCCACCCCCTCCAGTTCAGACTGCCTCCCCTCTCCCAGCTGCCCCTCTCCTACCTCACCCACTCCAAAGCACTGTCGCCACCTCACTGCCCTTCCCTTACACCTTCAGTCACATCCGCCTCCCTCTCCTCTCCGCACCCCTCCTGATTGCTGCTGGTAATGATAGTGATGGCTCCCCCCACTTGACACCCCTGCCCTCGTGAGAATTGCTGCCCACAGCATCCAGTGCCCGCGGTCACTCCCGCCTTTGGTGGCAGAGCCTTCTCCTGCTCCAGCCCTATGCTTTGCAACTCCTTCTCCAAACCCCACCTCCCATCTCTCCATCTCCCCCACCCACCTTCAAAAACCTTCTCAAAACACATCGCCTCAGCCATGCTTTTGTCTCTCCTAACCCTCCCACATAAACTTGTTCCACCCGTTCCAAGTCTACTCCATGAAGGACATTTTTCTACATTAAAGGTGCGATATAAACACAAATGTTTTGATATCTTCACAATATATCAACCAACTCTGTGTGTGTGTGTTTGAGAGTATGTGTGTGTGTGTGTGCGTCAGTGAGTGTATCTGTGTGTGTCTGAGTGTGTGTGTTTGTTTGCATGCGAGTGTGTGAACGTGAGTGTCTGTGTGCGAGTTTGAGAGTGTGTGTGTGCGCAAGTGTGTGCGTGTCTGTGTGTGTGTGTATGTTTTTATGCGAGTGTGAGCGTGTCTGTGTATTGTCAGCAGACAATGTATATGTGATGAAATATTCCATTCATCACTGCCTGTGACTGTGGTCGGTTTCAGTGTCATTTCCCTTCCCCCAGTCCTCATTGTATTGTTTATTGGAATGTGCTGGAATGTGCTGTGTGTGTAGGGCTCCGCCCATACCTGGCCCCTTTTGTAAGCTAGCTCAGTCTGGCCTCAGTCTCCAGAAGGAAGATACCTCTCTATCTTACGTGTTACTTTCTAAGTTAATAAAAGCCTTGTTTTGTTTCGCTAACATCGAGTCTCGGAATTATTGAGGCACATCAGTATAATTTGTCACAATACTTCCCATTAACACCTCCACCTGTGTCTCTGCAGCACTGAAAACTGCAGGGACTAAGTTGCTCAGTGACAGTTAATCACAATCAGAAATACTTAAATAATTTCAGAGATGATCTCCCCTGTGGCTGGAAGCTCAGTGGTTTTGACTAAACTGTAGCAGCTTTGTAAGGGTTTAAATGGTGACTAAGATGCTTTTGTGAAGCACTAATACACGCCGTCAGTAAGCTCAACGCGAGTGTGTAGCAGGACTTGGTACTTACGTCTCGGTTTGTCATATTCCAATATGGTCTCTCTCCGTACGATGTCACCTCCCACATGACAACCCCATAGCTCCACACGTCACTGGCTGAGGAGAACTTGCGATATGCGATGGCCTCTGGAGCCGTCCAGCGGATTGGGATCTTTCCTCCCTGGGCACAAAGTTTAACTTCAGAACAGGTTTGAGAACAAAATCCTGCTGAATATATTATTTCACTCTATATATCTACATTAATCACATCATCAACGTTGATTAATAATTTCAAAAGGAGAAGTTTGTAGGGCTGTGGGGAAAGAGCAGGGGAAAGAGACCAATTGGATTGCTCTTTCAAAGAGCCGGCACAGGCACGACGGGCCGTCTGAATAGGTTATATGGCTTTATTCCTTCACACTCCTTCTGTGCTGTAATCATTCGATGAATACTTAGAGCTCATTATCCAGGACACCGTGAAGAAAGACTAGGCATGAATTGTACACTTATAGGTGCTGTGGAGTAGATTTTACCCCCAGCCCCTAACCTTCGGAAGGGTGGGATTTCCTCCCGCCCCCAGGCCAGCGCTCCTGACCCCTGCTGAATTCCTGGGCGCAGGAAGACCACCTGGGGGAGGGGAAGATCTGTGCGGCAGGATTGAGGAGCAGGCAGGAGCAGTGTAGTCTGGCCCACTGCCTCCAAAGGATAATTTGATAAATTAACAACACTGGGGGGGCCAGTAGAGGTGTAATCAATCGCCTCACGATCAGCGACACTCCCTTGGGATAGAGATTTAGATCTTAAATTCCCTCCACTCACTGAAGCAATGCCGTACACTTCCGCTTCTCAGCTGAGGCCAACAAGTATCGCTCCTACTGTTGCCCAGTTATCAACTAACTCAGGGCAGATCAGGGACCTGGACCATCCTGGTTTGTATGGATCTACTATTCACTGCCTGGAATACTCGACTATATGGACAGAGTAATAGAGCACAAGACAAGACAATGTGAGAATGACCGGATCATCTGTTTTAGTGATGTTGGTTGAGGGATAAATATTGGCCAGGACACCGGGGAGAACTCTTTGCTCTTCTTTGAAATAGTGCCATGGGATCTTTTACATCCACCTGAGTGGGCAAGCGGGGCCTCAGTTTAATGCCTCATTCGAATCCAGCATATCAGACAATGCAGCACTCCCTTAGCGCTGCACTGGAGTGTCAGCCTGGATTATGTGCTCAAGTCTCTGGAGTGGGGCTTGACCCCACGATCTTCTGACTCCGAGGTGAGAGACAGTGCTGCCCACTGAGCCACGGCTGACACCTCAGACGAGGTAGCAGAAACACAAACATTTCTACATATAAAATACAGCCGATGATATAATGAGAGAGCTGGGGACAGAGATGGATGAGTGTCTAAGGGCTGAATGGTCTTCTTTAATCTTGACTTCTTTCATGTTCTTAATCAGCTGGGTAATTGAGATGAAGGGAGAGGATTTCCTCCAATCGGTAATCTTACTGAGACCATCGACACAAGTGTAAAACAGCTTTATATTCACATCAATATCAGTGGAGAGGGGCAAATAGAGTGAGAGCATATGTTATCTTTCACAGAAAGTTATTTTAATAAAAACAAGACAGAAAGCATGCAATGCTGCAACTTCAAGAAGAAAATACATCAGAACAACATGAAACAAATAAAACTCCTTAAACCCTATAATTCATTGCCTTAGACCTCCTCACTGAAGCTCTCTGCTTCTTATATGAAGTTCTTTTATATGATGTTCAGTTCATAGCCTCTTGTCAATAAATCTTGCAGGGACTTGAGATTTATTGAACAAATCCCAAAGGCTTGTTTGCCTCTGATTTTCAGTCATATATAGGATTTAACTGAAGAGAATAGGAATTCTGCGTAACATATTTTTAGAAAGAGAGAAGTTGCAATCATATATCAACTTTCACATCCTAAGCTAAACATAGCCAATTAATTATTTTTGAAGTGCCATAACTGTTGTTTTATTAGTAGCCAGTATGCTAGCAGCAAAGCCCCACAAACAGCAGTGAGATGAATGACTAACTATTCGGTTTTAGTGATGCTGGTTGAAGGATAAATGTTGGCCAGGACACCAGGAAAATGCCCCTGTGCTTTTTTGAATACTGTCATGCAATCTTTTACATCCACTTGAGAAGGCAGACAGGGCCTTAGTTTAACATCTCATCTGACAGACAGCACCTTTGATAATATAGCTCTCCCTCAGTACTGCACTGAAGTGCCAGTAATAAAATTGATTTGATTTGATTTGGATTACAGGCTCAGGTGAGGAATGGGGCTGAAACCTGCAACCTTCAGACCGAGGGGCAAGAGCACTACCATTGAGCTAGGGGTGCCATCTCACAACGGTTTCGGTACTAGGACATTCAACTGCACATTGATGCAACAGAGATACAGGACACTGTGGTAACACATTCAGAAAACGATCATTTTAGGATGGTCATATATTTTGAACAAGCACTGCTTGCATTAAAAAATATTTGACAAATCTTTTTGTCTGAAGAGCCTTGTGCTGGTTTTATCACACTGATGTTACATAGAAGTCACGAGACGGAGACAGGCCCAGCCAGCTCATGGTGTCGTGAACCCTCCACATGAGCAAACAGCGGCAATAATGTTTACCCACACTTCCCATATCCTTTCATCATTTCATCCGCCTCTCCAATCCAATCTTAAATGTTGACACAGTTTCTGCCTCACCCACTAATCCTGGAAGTGAATTCCACAGCCTCACAATACTCCGTGTGAAGAAGTTTCTCCTGCCCTCTGTTCTAAACCTCTTCCATTTAGTCTTCTATCTCTGGCCCCCTCATTCTTGACCCCTCAACTACTGGGAACAGTCTGTTTCTATCCATCCTGCCCCATCCTTTCATTATTCTAAACCTCTTCTACTGTATCGCCCTGTGATCTGCATTATTCTAACAAAGAAACATACGTGACGAGGAGATTGGCCCACGTATTGTGTTTGTCGACAAAAGAAAAATGGTTTGCAAAACACTTTTTTCACAAACTCATTGACTTTTAAACAAAAGGCCTCAGTGGTTGAGACAGCTAAAGCAATTTTCAAAAATATATTGCACCTTTTAATGATCTAAAATCAAGTCATTTCTTGCGAGTTATAACTTAAACAATTGGTTCACACACCAGACGAACATTTCGGAATGTAATCTAGGGTGGGAGCTCAACTGTGCACATTTGGAAATCACTCCAAGTGTAGTTTCAGACTGCCCATCCTAAATCAGGCTGAATAAATCATTGATTTGTTTAAATTTCAGCACAAGGCAAAGCCCATCTCATCCCTAATATCAAATCTGCCCCGGGTCTGGCTGATCTCATTTCATTTCCATCCTCTAGTCCTGTTTAGCTTCAAGTGTTTTTATAATTCCTTCTCATATGACTAAGCTTCAATCATCATTTACTGTTAATGTATTCCATATTCTAAAATCCCTCTGCATGAAAAAAATATTTTAAACGCTTCCTTTCTGCGTCCAGCACTATTCCTAAATTTATGTCCCCTTGTTAATGATTTATTGACCACAAGGAAATAATCTTTCACCATTTCTTTGCACAAACCTTTCATAGTTTTGAACATGGTAAATACAGTTCAAGTTTTCAATTCGCTCGTCCTAACATATCTTCTCATTCCTGGATATCACCCTCGTGAATTTGTGTTGTGTTGCTTCCGTGGTTCCAATATAATTTCTATACTGCGGTGCCCAAAACGGCACACAATACTTTAACTATGGCCCAACCCATGTCTTGTACAGATTTAGCAGCACTTCCTTGCCTCTGTCTATTTATCTACATTGAACTGCATTTGCCACCTATCTGCTCACCCCCTACCCTGTTTCTGACCCCCTGCATTCATCCTCCCAGTGTGCTGTGCTCGCTGTTTGGTTTTCATCAGAAAACATTAATATTATTCTCTCTATACTCATGCACATATTATTATACTAGTCGATTTCCCACAGTGTTGCACACGGGGGGAGTGGGCAGACCTTGACTGTGCGATAGTGTAAAATGGGCGATAGCGAGTCGGCAGCCTCTTATGCATCCCTCTCCATTTTTATTTCTATTGACTTCAATGAGAATAAAAGTGGGGGGAGATGTAAAATGGGCTGCCGACTCACTATTGCACATTTTACACTGTCGCACAAAGTCCAGATCTACCACAGGGAATCAGGGCCAAGTGTAGTCTTGTGTCGACATTTGGACCAGGAAATATTGTGTCCCCATTTTAAAGTCATACATCTTGTCCTTGTGTTTAATATAAACCCCTATGATGAAAAGTGGCAATGTAAGCTCGTCACAATGTAACTGCATTCTCTAAAACAGCATCTTTGCAACTTTGGAGAAATAAGAAAGTTGAGAGGAACAATGGCAATCAAAGCATCAATAAAACGGAGAGACATCTATACTGTCACAGTGGAGAATAAGTTGCTTGCTACAGTTCTTATTAAATCTAATAACACAATTTTATTAAAACTAAGAATAAAGTAATAAGTTGGTAGCACCAGCTGCAATAACATGAGATTGTGTCTTCTCCACCTTCATTCATGTATAAAGACAATTCAATACTGGCTGACACAGTACAGCTTTTCACACAGCAGATAACGGCTGGGGGGTACAGCAGAGCTGGGGGGCTTGAAATATTTACCCCGGCACCTTGGCGTGGGACAAAACTATAACTTCCCTTTGCACTCAGGTTCTGCACCATGTTTAGACCAACCTGCCTTTATTAAGGGAGGGATGATGAGGCATGGAGTGACAATTCAAACATTCAAATCAAACTGTAAAACTGCCAGGTCCAATGACAAACTGAAGCAGACGGGCTCTCCTTATATCCAATTTTTCTCTGTCAGATTATTAACATAACTTCAAGTGTAAATTTGGTGGATCTAGAAAGCAGACTAATGATAGGAGCATGTAAGTCAAAATTAAAGGGGTGGGGACTATTAAAAGGGATGGTCGCAATAGGGAGACGAAATTCTGAGAGTCTTTGGATTGCCTCAAATGGCCCTCAGCCCATTAGCAGCCTTTGCCAAGATGGAAAGGGCAGGTGACAAAGGTACTGGCAAAAATGAAAGGACAGGAAGGCCAAGGGTCAGGCATGAGTCTACAGGCAAGTGGTGACATAGAACAGGGCCTCTGAAGTGGAGTTGGTGTTGCAGGAGATGTCACACAGAAGGTTATTAGAACATGAAACGCTTTACCACAAGTGGGCTACTGAGGCAGAGACTACGGGGTAGAAATTCTTTGATGGATCGACCCCTGCGGCAGAACGGGTAGGCCCACAGCTCACCTGATATTGGGCCTCGGACCTCAGTTAAATTACACCGGCAAGCGGTGGACATTTTCTGGGCGCCCCCAGGCAGCCCGCTTGCAAAGGTGGCTGAAATATCAGGTAAATCTTTCGAGAAGGGAAGGCGACCGGGACAGGGTGGGGGCATCGATCGCAGGGTCAAGGTCGCGATTGAGGGGGGTGGATGCGGCCACTGGAAGACGGGGGGGGGGGGGGCGGGGGGTTTAGGGCAACCCAATATTGCAGTGGGGGCCTGATGTGCCAAATAACTGCCCGAATCCGCGAAGTTAAAGTTTAAGACTGAGGGCTTTTATTAAGTAAGAATCATGGCAGAGTTAACAGAGTTCATCATCGACCGAGCCCTTGGTAGAACATACCAGAAGAGGGGCGGGGCCAGGGAGGAGCATTAGTGGTTCCCCCGGTGGAACATTCCAGACATTACAAGTACAAGTACAAATATCAGAACACAGTTATTTCATCACAGGGCCTCAAACAGATGTTAGGCCCCTTATTTGCATATGTAAACGGATAAACGCCTGTTTCAGACGTGGGCCCTGGACGCCTATTTTTTTGCCTTTACCAACATGGCAGGCGGCCCACCTCTGGCTCGAAATTAACTTGCACTTTCTGCCTGCCACATTGGAGGCTTAGCCTCCCATTTAGCACCCGAAAAATGGGTGCAATGCCATTTAATTTCTGGGCCTATAACAACATTTAAAAGGAAATTGGATAAGTATTTGAAAAAGAAGAGTATAAGAGAAAATGGAGAGAGGTGAAGGAAATGGGATTAGAGTCGACTGCTCCAGTTGGAGGGGTAGCACTGGCGCAGGCGCGGTGGACTGTATTTGCTCTACCTGTGCTGTAATTTCTATGATTCTACAGCCATCTCAGCTAAGGTCATGGCAGGCCAAGGATTGAGCCGCTCCTCATTTCTATAAGAACATAAGAAACAGGAGCAGGAGTCGGCCATTCGGCCCCTCGAGCCTGTTCCGCCATTCAATAAGTTCATGGCTGATCTTCTACCTCATCTCCACTTAATTCCCTTAATATTCAAAGATCTATGGCACTGGAAGCTCCCAATATCCACCGGGGAAGCCCCACTGAGCAGCTGTCATGTGTGGGAAGTCACTGAAAAAAGGCGCGTTGGTAGAGAATGGCCTGCGTGCACCAGTCTAAAAAGGTGACAATTCTTTGGAAAGATATTCTCAAACAATATACAGTGAAGAAGACTTTGAGAAACATGGTCATACAGTGAAACCTAACATCCCACAACGGGTCACCAGGAAAGGCATGAGTTGTGTGTGTGATGGACACCTCCCAGATAGGGCTGCCAACTCTGGCTGGACATAGTCCTGGAGGATTCAGCACGTGACCTCCCGCCCAGTTAAACAGCCTTTTTTCTTTATCCTTCTCCTGTTGGAGTCGACAGAAATCAACAGGCTGAGACTTTTCTTTGAGCAAAAACAAAACGTGTCTTACTTTAATCAATCTCCACGAGGTCTCAAGGCTCAGCCCCGTGCAGGGGCTATGACGTCATCACGCAACCGACGTCATGACGTCATCACATTCCCGACGCTCTTAAAGGGACCCTGCACCAATAACCCAGCCCAGCATGTACATACCACAACATTGCTATACAAAGTGAATTGTGTTTAGGTACATATAACAGCATTGGCTATACATTGTGTTATTGTCCCTATGTGGTCTCCGCCACACTCCAATATTTTTTAAACTAATAAACAAAAATGAAAAAAGACAGACAATTGAATGCGCCTGTGATTTTTCTCTCAGGTTTGCTGGCAGCAGCGTCATGGATTTGAACTTCAATTCCCGGAGACTCCAGGGCAGTCCCGGAGGGTTGGCGACTCACTGCCAGACCACCGAGAGGGCCTTCTCTACGGCGCAACCTCGCAACCCAGTTGGTCGGGAGATTTAGAAGGCACCTGGGGATGGATCAGCAGTTACGAGCAGCAGACATCAGAAACTGTTTGTCAGCGTTAAAAGCACTTTATCTGGCTAGAGGAACAAAAAAAAGTGAAAATATATGTGGAGAAAATCAATGGCAATTTCACCCAGACAACATCCAGCCTGTGTGAGTGATTTTTGTTTTAATGGCAACTAGCTTAGAAATGTTTTTCAAAGGTTCTTTTGTTTCAATTTAAATTTACAAATTCTATTCCCTGCTGCTTTTGCCTGCACTTTTCTAAATGCTTTTTGACTGACGAATTCCTTGCCTGTCGCTGTGAAAATCTGCTGGTGGTTGTCCTCGGAGGATTGATGCAAACACTAAATTCCACTTCATTACTCCCATTTACATGGGCAAATTGAGCGTGTGCAGATCAATTTGTATTAATGCAGAATGTTGACCATATTAATGACCTCTTGAAACATCTAAAAGGTGGGCTCAATGCAGATTTTCTTTCACAGCTTTAACACTTTAAGATCTAAAAGATCTTTCATAGAGCATTTTCCCTACATTTCTGACAATGAATGTTATAAATTAGGACAAGTGAAATGTCCAGAATCAAAGAAGGAACACGCAATGGAAATTCTTTACACAGGCAGGTGAATTTCTTTCCATCGCCCATTTATGCTGCTGTAATGTGACTGGTTGCCATGGTACTGAGTTTGCCCCGTTTATGCAGCAGGATGAGTTTGAACACACTGGAATTGGGAAAGGGATTAAAAGCAGCAATGCTGCAGACCCATACATCTCTCCAACAGCTACATGTGCCTAAAGTTTAAAGTCCAGTCTGTGAGTTTCTCATTTCTGTGGCTGCACCACTCCTCTATAACAAATCACTGTGCAAAATCACGTCGCTCACTGTACAGCTGAGCAGAGTTCACTCTGCCGCTGGCCCAGAGTAAGGTGATGCGCTTGAGGCCAAGTGTTTCCATTGCCACCATTACCACTGCCAGCACTTAGCTCCCAGTGGTGTGTACAATGCTTTGTTTATAGTGTCAGACCAGTCTAAGGAAGCCTTGCTGTAATATGATTCAATATCGATTCCACAATTGATAGAAGCTGATATTCTGTGCAGTGTCGTGTCACACTGCATCATCTCTCAATGGCAGGAGAAGGACAGCAGCAGTAGCAGAGAGACTGAAGGGAAAGGATTCCATAAGGAGCTAGGTGGCAGATTGTTACAGCAAGTAATTCAATCGCACACTGCTCTTTCACTGTTCATAACATCAATGCGGGATTCAATTACTGCTTTTAATCCCTCCACACACCCACCCAGTGTTCTCTATATATACCTAAAGCTGTGTACACTGTAATTCTTCTCAAATCCAGTCTCCTCGATACATACGTGATTGTGTGTCAGCTGTGGCTCAGTGGTAGCACTCTTGCCCCTGAGCGGGTTCCAGTCCCACTGCAGAGACTTGAGCACGTAATCCAGGCTGATATTCCACTGTCGAAGGTGCCATCTTTCAGATGAGACGTAAAACCAAGGCCCTGTCTGCCCTCTCAGGTGGATGGAAATGATCCCATGGCACTATTTTGAAGAAGAGCAGGGGAGTTCTCCCTGGGGCCTGCAATGTATATACCTTTAAGGGGGGAACTATCTTTTACAGCTCATGTATACTGCAGTACCGGCAGTGACCACACCTGTATATAGCACTGAGTAGTAATCTGTACAGATCAGTTCCAGTGTGAGCCACGTTGAGTAAACACCTGTTGTACCGTTCTCCTGCAGTCTGTGTCTTATTATACACAGACACAACATTGGCGACAAGGCAAGTTCGAACCTACCTGCAACTCTGCATCACCTCCCGGGGATTCGTTCCTGGAGATCAGTGGATTGGAGGTCAAGGCCAGAGACTCGGGCGTCGACCACGGGCAACCGCCCAGTCATCCAGCAGAGACTCGAGAATTGCGGGGGAGGCTGTCGAGAGCCAGGCTTGGCTTTCCAGTCGAGGTAGTCCAGCGAAACGGGCTGGCAACAGGTAGTGCGCAGACCCTTCCCGGACAGCGGCGGGCTAGAGCCCGACCGAGCAGCACAGCAAAGGGCCGAGCAGTGTTGACGGGGGAGAGAGAGAGAGGGCAGAGCGCACAGGGCGCAGCCGGTGTTCAGGGGCCGAGCAGCGTTGAAGAGAGGGAGAGAGAGACGCACAGAAACCCATGAGGCACCGCCATTGCCACGAGGACCGCCGAGAGCGGCGTTGGCAGCAGCGCAGGAGAAGCGCGCGAAACCTACAGGGCGCCGCCATTGCCACAAGAACCGCCGGGAGCGGCGTTGGCAGCAGCGGAGGAGGAAGGAAAGCGCGGGAGACGCCATTTTAAGCCATTGGGAGACGCCATTTTAAACCACACCCAAAATGCCGAAGAGTGGCAGTATCACCGCATTTGACAATGAAGTCGAAGATTGGACTACATATGTCGAACGAATAGAGGTATACTGCAAGGCAAATGAGGTGTCAGATGACAAGAAAGCGTCGGTATTGTTAAATTTAATGGGTGCAAAGACGTATGGTTTATTACGAAATCTAGTAACCCCAACGAAGCCAATGGAAAAGAGTTTTGAAGACATAGTAACGATACTACAGGAACATTTAAACCCCACACAGCTGCTGATAGCAGAAAGATTCAAGTTTCACAAATGGAACCAGCATAAGGATGAAAGCAATGCTAATTATTTAACAGAACTGCGCAAACTATCGAAACACTGCCAGTTTGGAGCGGGACTGGCAGATATCTTAAGGGACAAGTTTGTGTGTGGGCTTCAAAGTGAAGGAACCCAGAAACGGCTTTTATCTGAAAAGGACCTTACGCTGGAAAAGGCTTTCAGCATTGCGGTATCATATGAAGCAGCAGCATGGGGCGCTGCAGAGATACAGCAGAGACCGCAAGAATATGGCACAAACGAAATGTCATATGGAACAGAGAAGTGCTATCGCTGCGGCAGAACAACACACGACCAGAATGATTGCTGGTTCAAAGACAAAGTGTGCAGACAGTGTGGAAAAGTAGGACACATAGCACGAGTCTGCAGGTCGGGAAAGAAAACCAGCAATAAGAAACCCACCAAAGGAAAGTACAAGAAGGTACATAAGATGACGGAGAATAGTTCAGACGAACAAAAGAGTGATAACGACTCTGAAAGCAGGGAACTGAGTTGCCTGAAACTACATAATGTGATCACAACGGAGGATCACCGAACCATTTGGGTCACTCTCAAGATAGCAGGAGTCCAGGTAAAGCTGGAATTGGACACAGGATCAGCCCTAACAGTCATAAACCGATGGGACTATGAGCGGCTATTCTCACACATACCCTTGAGAGACACAAAAATTATTTTGAAGACGCACACGGGGCAAAAAGTCTACCCCAAAGGAAAAATAAGGGTGACCGTTATATATAACGGTAAGGAAACACCAAAACTAGACCTGTATGTATTGCAAGATGGAGGACCACCATTACTGGGGCGTGAATGGATCCGGAAAATACAACTGGATTGGCATTCCATACAGGCACTGACTGTGGTTGACAAAAAGGATGACGACGTCACACCTGGGCGACTGTCAAAGATCCTAACTGACGCGAAAGAAGTGTTCCAGCAAGGACTCGGAACACTAAAAGGCATGACAGCGACGATTAAAATTGAAGAAAACGCAAGCCCAAAATTTTTTACGGCCAGACCGGTACCTTATGCGATCCGCCCAGCCGTCGAAGCAGAGCTGGAGAGTCTGGAACGTTCAGGTGTACTGTCCAAGGTAGACTGGAGAGAGTGGGCTACACCCATCGTCCCTGTGATGAAAAAGTCGTTGAGCAGCACGCCTGGGGAAGGTTCGCATCTGTGGGGACTTTAAGGTAACAGTGAACCCGGTCCTTCACACCGTACAATATCCACTTCCGCGGATTGAAGATATTTTCGCCTCGCTATCTGGAGGGAAACGCTTCACTAAGATTGATCTGGCCCAGGCGTATCTGCAAATGGAGGTAGAAGAAGCATCAAAAAAATACCTCACAATCAACACCCATAAAAGTCTCTACCAATACAACCGCCTGGTATTCGGGGTAGCATCAGCTCTGGCTATTTGGCAGAGGGCAATGGAACAAGTCCTGCAAGGGATCCCAGGGACCCAGTGTTATTTGGACGACATCCTGGTCACGGGCGAAAATGACAGTGATCACCTTGCCAACCTGGAGCAGGTGCTCACTAGATTGCAGGAATATGGGCTCCGAGCTAACCGCCCCAAATGCGAGTTTTTTAGAAAACAAATCTCGTATTGTGGCCACGTTATCGATAAAGAGGGGTTACATAAGTCCCCAGAGAAGATTGAGTCAGTAGTCAAGGCTCCCGCACCGGAAAATGTGTCACAACTGAGGTCGTTCCTCGGGCTGTTAAACTACTACCATAAGTTCTTGCCAAATTTGTCTACAATACTACACCCACTGAACACCCTACTGCAAACTGGGGTGCCATGGAAGTGGAGTGACGAATGTAGACGAGCTTTCCAGAAGAGCACAACACTAATCACATCGAAAAGGGTATTGGCCCATTACAACCCAGCATTACCAATTCGGTTGGCATGTGATGCGTCACCCTACGGCATTGGAGCGGTGCTGTCGCACAAATTCTTGGACGGCTCAGAGAGGCCAATAGCCTTTGCATCACGATCACTAACCTCAGCCGAGCGTAACTACGCCCAGATTGACAGGGAGGCCCTCAGCCTAGTGTGGGGAGTGAAAAAGTTCAATCACTATCTGCACGGGCAGAAATTCACCTTGCTGACTGATCACCAGCCTCTTGTCTCCATTTTTAATCCGAAGAAGGGCGTTCCGGTGATGACTGCGCAACGACTACAAAGATGGTCACTTTTTCTAGGGGCGCACCACTATGAGATTGAATATAAGGGCATGAAACAGCATGGAAGTGCTGATGGGCTATCATGCCTGCCACTGCCTACTACGGAGGAAGCACCAGCAGTGGATCCTGTCGAAATATTCCATTCGACTATAGTTGAATACCTACCGGTAACTAACGCTTGTATCGAAAAGGAAACCCAAAATGACCCGACACTGTCTCGGGTATATGATTTGACGGTGAAGGGATGGCCAGCACATGGCGACTCACTGTTGCCAGCATTCTCGACAAGGAGAGAACAGCTGTCAGTGTGCCGGGGGACCTTGATGTGTGGATCCCGAGTGGTAATTCTACCCAAGTTAAGGGAGAGAGTGCTCAATGAGCTTCATGAGGGTCATCTGGGAGGGGTAAAAATGAAAAGCCTAGCCAGGGCTTATGTGTGGTGGCCGGGAATTGATAAACAAATCAAGGACCTGACCAAGAGCTGCTCAGGATGCCAGAAAGTCCAAAATGCACCACCACAGGCCCCTCTACACCCATGGGAGTGGCCCTCATCTCCATGGCAACGGGTGCATATTGATTTTGCTGGTCCATTCATGGACTCAATGTTTTTAATAGCCGTGGATGCGCACTCGAAATGGCCTGAGGTCATCAAAATGTCCTCCCCCACCACGGAGAAAACTATTGCAGTCCTACGGACCATTTTTGCCAGGAATGGCTTGCCAGAACAGATTTACTCCGACAACGGACCACAGTTTGTGTCCGAAGAGTTCCGGAGGTTCTTGAAAAAGAATGGGGTAAGGCATTACACATCCGCCCCGTATCATCCAGCCACAAATGGATTGGCTGAGAGGTTCGTACAAACCTTTAAGAAGGCAATAAAGGCTACGTACAATGACAACATTCCGCTGCAACACAAGGTGGACAATTTCCTGTTCGCCTACCGGAATGCGACACATGCAGTCACCAACCAGGCCCCAGCCATGATGTTCTTTAACCGAAGGTTAAGATCTCGTCTGGATTTGCTCAGACCAAACGTACGAAGAGATGTTGAGAGTAAGCAATTCCAGCACATCCGTGAGAAGCCAACAAGGAGCTTCAATGTAGGGCAACCAGTCTTGGCCCGCGACTACCGAACAGAAAAATGGCAGCCAGGAATGATATGCGCACGGCAGGGCCCACTAATGTACACAGTGGACGTTGGGGAGAGCATCGTGAGACGCCATGCTGACCAGATCCTAGAGTCACAGGAACAAGTCAACCCCATGCCTCGCCCATACGTACCTGGTGAGGAACCTGACGTACAGGTCGCGTCTACCCCAGAAACAGTAGCATCGGAAGCTGATGAACCAACCGACGACAGGGGGCCAGAATTGCCTCCGCACCAAGAGCAAGACACTCGGGAAAGGCGCTATCCAGAAAGGATCAGGAAGCCTACCCAAAGACTGAATATATAAATAGACTATTTTCAGCTAATGTTGCATGTTAAATGTGTTAATTGTAATTAGTTTGATATTTAATTGTTAAATGAGTGTTATGGTACTGTTAATCTAAAAGGGGAGGAATTGTAATGTATATACCTTTAAGGGGGGAACTATCTTTTACAGCTCATGTATACTGTAGTACCGGCAGTGACCACACCTGTATATAGCACTGAGTAGTAATCTGTACAGGCAGTTCCACTGTGAGCCACGTTGAGTAAACACCTGTTGTACTGTTCTCCTGCAGTCTGTGTCTTATTATACACGGACACAACAGGGCCAATATTTATCCCTCAACCAACATCACTAAAACAGATTATTTGGTCATTATCACATTGCTGTTTGTGGGAGCTTGCTGTGTGCAAATTGGCTGCTACGTTTCCTACATTATAACAGTGATTACACTTCAAAAGTACTTCATTGTCTGCAAAGCGCTTTGGGATGTCCTGAGGTAGTGAAAGGTGCTATATAAATGCAAGTTCCATCTTTCTCTTCTGTTTTTCTATTTCTCTCATGTGTTTATCTAGCATCCCCTTAAATGTATCTATGCTATTCCCCTTAACTACTCCCTGTGGTAGTGAGTTCCACATTCTAACCACTCTCTGGGTAAAGAGGTTTCTCCTGCATTCCTTTCTGGATTTATTAGTGACTATCTTATATTTATGGCCCCTAGTCTTGGTTTCGCCCACAAGTCGTCTACCCTATCAAACCCTTTCATAATCTTGACGACCTCTATCAGGTCTAGAGAAAAGAGCCCCAGCCTGCTCAATCCTAGTTATAACAGTGCTATCATCCTTGTAAATCTCTTTGCACCTTCTCCAGTGTCTCTATATCCTTTTTATAATATGGAGACCAGAACTGTACACAGCACTCCAAGTGTGGTCTAACCAAGGTTCAATACAAGTTTAACATAATGGGCTGGATTTTATGAATGGAGACAAGTTGGAGGCAGGATTGCTGCTAGTCGGGTCTATGTCCCACCTCCATCATGTTCTGACCAACCAGAGGGATTTCCCCTGATTGACCTTGTGATATACCTATCATGTAACAATAGTGAACGGTTGTGAACGGTAACAGTGGTTTACCACACCTTGTTAAGCCCGCCCTGCGGGCTCAGCAGGCCAATTAGGGGGAAGTCACTGACAGAGCACGTCAACGTCTGACGTGCCATCTGTCAAGACTTCTTGAAAGAATAAATGTCAGAATTTGACAGCTCTGTGAAGCTGTCAAACACTGACATTCTGTGTAGTTTGATGAGTCCTTGTGTTCAGGACTCATCAAACCTTTCAACTTTGTAGATTTCAGATGACTGTTGGTTCGGAGGATCCAACAGCCAGTCTGTGAAATCTACAAGGAAGATGTCAGGACTCCCGATCCAGAGTGGATGAAGGCTGTAGGCAGAAACCAAGGTAAGTGAACATTTTTTAACACTCAACACTCACCTTACACACTTACCACTCCACACTTGCACCCATCACTCACCACTACATCTCACTTTCAGGCCCCTCTGACCCCCGCAGACCTCCTACTCGACTCCTCCAACCCGGCGGGGTTCTCCGAGGTCAGGAAGCCTTCACCTGAAAAGGTAAAATGGGACTAATCCTTTTTTCTGCCTGTTAACTACCTGTTAACAGGCAGTTAAAAGGGTTTAATCCCTTTCCCATCTCCAGGAGACGGGGCCTGAAGCAGCCCAACTTCCCGACTCCTGGCAAAAGGGCACGGAGGCAGGATGGGGCGTGTTTGCCATCCGCCCCCACTTTCTGCAACTTTACCGGCAGTCCCGCCTCCATACCCGCCTCCTCGGGGCTGAGAAAATCCAGCCCAATGTCTCTACTTTTCAATTCTATCCCTCTAGCAATTAAGCCCAATGCTTTGTTTACCTTATTAACCTGCGTCGCTACTTTTAGTAATTTGTACCCCCAAATCCCTCTGTTCCTCTACCCCATTTAGACACTTAGATGGCTTCGTTATTCTTCCTACCAAAATGTACCAACTCGCACTATATTGAATTTAATTTGCCAATTACTCACCCGTTCTGTAACTTTATTAGTGTTTTCTTGTATATTGTTGCAGTCTTCCTCAATATTAACTATGCCCTCTAGTTTATTGTCATCCACAAATTTTGAAATTGTACTCTAAGTTTTTAACTGTGGAACTTCCCTGATTTGGGGCAAATGGATCACATGGGCTTGCAACGCCAATAAGACACGGCTGGCTTGGCAGGTGAGCTGACATCTCAGCCAGGCCAGAGACAATACAACATGGCGGCCCACGGTGCCCATTGCTGGTGACAGCGTGCCGTGATCTTATTTTCAGGTGGCTTCCAATGAGACAAAGTAAAAACACCTCTTGACATCGGTATCTGTAATCCAAAGTCACCAGCACCTTCCCTCCTGCAGCCTCTCAGAAGTATAAAAGCAGCATTAATGTATCAGTGACAGAGAGTCAGCATGGACTTGTGAAGGGAAGGTCATGTCTGACTAATCCAGTTGACTTTTTTTGAGGACGTTGCTAGCATGGTGGGTACGGAAGAGTCTATTGGTTGGGAGGTAGAAGACAGAGAGTAGGAATACAGAGAATATATTCTGATTGGTGAGATGTGACAAATGGTGATCCCCAGAGATCTGTGTTGGGACATCAGCTTTTCAAGATATATTTCAATGGCTTAGATGTAGGAATAGGGGGTAAAAATTGGGTAGCGCCCGTGTGCTACCTTCGCCAGAGCGCTGGCCCGAAAAAGTTAGCGCCCCAAAAAGGATAGCGCCCCTGCGGCCGATTTTCCCAGGTAGCGCCCCGAGAGGGAGAAGGGGCGCTACTGGAAGTGCCCCGCGTACCTCTTGAGGCACTGCGAGCCAATATCGCGGCACTATGTGCGCGCTGCGGCGCGTCGCGCCGCGGCACTGCAGGCCTTCCTCCCCTTATTAAAGGGGAGGGGCCTGGCGCAGTGCATCCTGGCGCCCAGCTGGGCCACCAGGGATTGGGAGTGCCGGCAATCTTGAGTGCCGGGCTCACGGAGAGCAACCGTCACCCCGCAGGTGGACTTCACGGGGTCCGGGGACAACAACGGGGGCAGGTGCTGGCAGGCGGCCAACAACAAAAATGGCCACCCGCCACCTCCCCTTTAACTAGCGCCGCCCCGGCCGCAGGTAGACACCCCTGACCCCGGCGGATATAGCGTCCGGCGGTAAGTCCGGGGGCGCCACCCAATATTACAGTCGGGGCACGAGCGGGGTGCTGTGCACGGCGATGATGTCATTGCCGGTGGCGCAGCACTGTGCGGCACTAACGGTTAGCGCCGCCACTAACTGCCCGCTGAATTTCGCGGGTGGCGTTAGCAGCGCCGCGCCCAGGCGCTAGTTGATTTGCGCCCCACTAGTGCCCTCTTAGGGTGCTAACGGGAGGCGCCAATCAACCGAATTTAGCCCCCAGAGAGTGGTATATCCAAGTTTGCAGATGATACTAAGTTAGAAGGAACAGTGGGCCAGAAATTCGGGTCCCCACGGGTGAGTACACGCCACGTGTAAGGCCAACGAAAGTGCTGGTTTCGTGCATGCACTGCGCATGCGCTGGAAACCGGAACTTCCGTTCCCTTGAAGGAAGGGGTTCACAGGGCAAACACGTGCGCTGGAGGCAGCGCGTGGACCTGGAACTTCCGATTTATTTACAGGTTTCTCCATGCGGGTAAGTCCCTCGCAGCTGCGCATGAAAAAAGCAGTCGCAAGGCCTGCTTTTAACAAGGTAAGAGGTTAATTAAGTAAAATTAAAACATTTTTTCCACAGGTTTATTATTTTAAAATACTTTAAAGAAAGGTAAGTTTATTTTTAGCCCCGTTAAAAACTTTAATTAATTTTTAAAACAATTTAAATTTTTGTTTAAAATAGTTAATTTATGTAATTTATAGTTATTTTTAAAATGTGATTAAAAAAAAAAATTATTTGATGTTTTACTCAGGTTTTGGGGCCGATCTCTATTCATAGATTTGACAGATCTTCCTAGACAAATCTATGAATGGAGATTCCCTGCTCCGATTGGCTCCCCGTGGCCCATGTGATTCCAGGGAACGCTGCGAACTAACTGCGCCCCTGGGATACGCGAGCACTGCACAGCGGCAGCTGGAGGAGGCCCAGGATCGGAATCCCACGCGGGCCCACAGCACAATGGCAGGAGCGCTATGTAAGTGCAGGTCGGGGGCTTGCACCCGCGGGAAGCCTCCGACCCGAATTTCTGGCCCATTAAGTTGTGTAGATGGGAACAGGAAGTTGCAAGGGCACATAGACAGATTATGTTAATGGGGGAAACGGTGGGAGACATGGGGAAGTGAAATGTCATCCACTTTGGATCCAAGAAAGACAAATCAGAATATTTAATCATGAAAGACACTGTGGAGAAGCAAAACTGGGTGTTCTAGTACACAAATCACTAAAAGCTAGTGTGCAAGTAGAAAAAGTCATCACAATGGAATGTTGGTCTTTATCTGAAGGGTTTGGAAATCAAAGGGGATGAAGTTATGCTTTTAATTATCATATTAATTGGACAAATCAAATTGGGCAGGGCAGCCTTGAGGATGAGTTCATTGAGTGTATTAGGGATGGGTTTCTTGAGCAGTATGTAACTGAACCGACCAGGGGGCAAGCAACCTTAGATTTGGTCCTGTGTAATGAGACAGGATTAATTAAAAATGTCCTAGTAAAGGATCCCCTTGGAATGAGTGACCATAACATGGTTGAATTCCATATTCAATTAGAGGGTGAGAAGGTTGGATCTCAAACAAGCGTGCTGAGCTTGAATAAAGGAGACTATGAAGGTATGAGAGCAGAATTGATTAGAGTGGACTGGGAAAATAGATTAAAGGGTAAGACGGTACATGACCAGTGGTGTACATTTAAGGAGTTATTTTACAACTTCCAAAAAAAATATATTCCACTGAGGAAAAAAGGGTGTAAAAGAAAAGATAGCCATCCGTGGCTAAGTAAAGTAATTAAGGATAGTATCCGACTAAAAACAAGGGCATATAAGGTAGCCAAAGCTAGTGGGAGGATAGAAGATTGGGAATTCTTTAAAAGACAACAAAAAATAACTAATAGATTGATTAAGAAAGGGAAGATAGATTATGAAAGTAAATTAGCAAAAAATATAAAAACAGACAGTAAAAGTTTCTATCGTTATATAAAAAGAAAAAAGGTGGCTAAAGTAAATGTTGGTCCCTTAGAGGATGAGACCGGGAAATGAATGGTGGGAAACATGGAGATGGCAAAAGCGCTGAACAATTATTTTGTGTCAGTCTTTACGGTAGAGGACACTAAGAATATCCCAACACTGGACAAACAGGGGGCAATGGGGGGGGGGGAGGAGCTAAATATGATTAAAATCACTAAGGAAGTGGTACTTGGTAAAATAATGGGACTCAAGGCGGATAAATCCCCTGGACCTGATGGCTTACATCCTAGGGTCTTTGAGAGAAGTGGCGGTAGGGATTGTGGATGCATTGGTAATAATTATCCAAAACTCCCTGGACTCAGCAAAGGTCCCGGCAGATTGGAAAATTGCTAATGTAACACCCTTATTTAAAAAGGGTAGTAGGCAGAAGGCTGGAAACTATAGACCTGTTAGCCTAACATCTGTGGTTGGTAAAATTTTAGAGTCCATTATTAAGGAGACAGTAACGGGACATTTGGATAAACATAATTTAATAGGACAAAGTCAGCATGGTTTTATGAAGGGGAAGTCATGTTTGACAAATTTGCTTGAGTTCTTTGAGGAAGTAACATACAGGGTGGATAAAGGGGAACCCGTGGACGTAGTGTATTTAGACTTCCAAAAGGCATTTGACAAGGTGCCACACAAAAGATTATTGCTCAAGATAAAAAATCATGGGATTGGGGGTAATATTCTGGCATGGGTGGAGGATTGGCTATCTAACAGAAAGCAGAGAGTTGGGATAAATGGTTCGTTCTCAGACTGGCAATCAGTAACTAGTGGTGTTCCGCAGGGGTCAGTGCTGGGTCCCCAACTCTTTACAATCTATATTAATGATTTGGAGGAAGGAACCGAGTGTAACATATCAAAGTTTGCAGATGATACAAAGATGGGAAGGAAAGTAGTGAGTGAGGAGGACATAAAAAACCTGCAAAGGGACATAGACAGGCTAAGTAAGTGGGCAGAGATTTGGCAGATGGAATACAATACTGGAAAGTGTGAGGTTATGCACTTTGGCAGGAAAAATCATAGAGCAAGTTATTATCTTAATGGCAAGAAACTGGAAAGTACTGTAGTACAAAGGGATCTGGGGGTCCTGGTGCACGAAACTCAAAAAGTTAGTATGCATGTGCAGCAAGTGATCAAGGCGGCCAATGGAATGTTGGCTTTTATTGCTAGGGGGATAGAATATAAAAACAGGGAGGTATTGTTGCAGTTGTACAAGGTATTGGTGAGACCGCACCTGGAATACTGCATACAGTTTTGGTGTCCATACTTAAGAAAAGACATACTTGCTCTCGAGTCAGTACAAAGAAGGTTCACTCGGTTAATCCTGGGGATGAGGGGGTGGACATATGACGAGAGGTTGAGTAGATTGGGACTCTACTCATTGGAGTTCAGAAGAATGAGAGCCGATCTTATTGAAACATATAAGATTGTGAAGGGGCTTGATCGGGTGGATGTGGTGAGGATGTTCCCAATGATGGGTGAAACTCGAACTAGGGGGCATAATCTTAGAATAAGGGGCTGCTCTTTCAAAACTGAGATGAGGAGAAACTTCTTCACTCAGAGGGTAGTAGGTCTGTGGAATTTGCTGCCCCAGAAAGCTGTGGAAGCTACATCATTAAATAAATTTAAAACAGAAATAGACAGTTTCTTAGAAGTAAAGGGAATTAGGGGTTACGGGGAGCGGGCAGGAAATTGGACATGAGTCTATGTTCGGAACGGTCATGGCCCTGTGGGTAACGGAGCGGGCCCAGGGGCCGTGTAGCCTGGTTCTGCTCCTACTTCTTGTGTTCTAATTATGTGTTAGATTTCAGGAGATGGTTCTATTCCTGTTCCTGGCTGGGGTGGTGATCACCTTTTACAGAAGGTAAGTACTGTAGAAAATATAGGACAGTGATCTCCTGGACGAGTTTCGATCGCCTAGATGGGTCGGAAAGGAATTTCCCAGATTTTTTTCTCCCAAATTGGCCATTGGGTTTTTTATCTGGTTTTTCGCCTCTCCCAGGAGATCACATGGGTTCGGGAGGGATGTAGAGTGATAGTAGATTTAAGGTTAGGATCAGATCAGCCATGATCTTATTGAATGGTGGAGCAGGCTCGAGGGGCCGATTGGCCTACTCCTGCTCCTATTTCTTATGTTCTTATTTGTATAGAACCTTGGTGGGACTCCATCTGGACACTGCGTTCAGTTCTGGGCACTGCACCTCAGGAAAGATATACTGGCCTTGGAGGGGATGCAGCGCAGAGTCACCAGAATGATACCGGGCCATAAAGGATTAAATTATGAAAGACGGCACCGCCGACAGTGTAGCACTCCCTCAGCACTGCACTGGAGTATCAGCCTAGATTTTGTGCTCAGTCTCTGGATTTAGTGCATTAAAAGTAATGCTCATTTTGTGACCAGGAAAGTGGGGACATTTCTTTACTATAGTTCAGTATAGCTAGAGGACATTTGGGTTAATTAGCCAGCATTTGACTTTATCTTTAATTATTTTCCTCTCTGTGAGGCAGACAAAATGCAACATTTTACTGCAAGTTGAGGAAGCAAAGGGTTAATAAGTCACCATTTGCTCTCCGTGAATTATACTTTAATACTTTTATCAAAGGTCCACACTTGAAAGGAATTCAGATTAAAATTGGAGCACATTTGTACGATGGCAGTATTTGTCAAGTGAAATAATATTATGGATATTATGCTTTACGTTCACCAGCATCCACTTCCCAGCCTTCAATCTCCAATTCGATTATAAAGCACCTCATGGGAACAGACACAAAGCTCGTGCAAATGGAAAAGGAAATAAAATTAAAGTAACTACTGGGGAAAATAGTTTTCTTGACATTAACAGTCTGGAGTTTCATTTATGTCTGATATGCTCTTCATAAAAAATACATACAACAGAGACTGTGAAAAAAAACACTGATCGGAAAATGAGCAGTAAGCATTCTGGAAAGCTCATTAGATGTTATATTTTGTTGTTTTCCCTTTCAATATGGGAAACGTTTAAAAGGAAACTGTATCCAGTCTTTCAAAGAACGATTTTAAATTTCCATAGTTTGCTCAAAGCAAATATCTCCTCGTGAGAAGCAGAGAGTGTAGCGTGAGTGAGATACCGCCTCTCGGCCCAGCTGGTGCGCTTTGTCATTGAAGACTCATTTCTTAACACAACCCTACCAGTTTTCACCTTTATCCTACCTCTGACCTATCTCCTCTACACCCTGCTGAATCAGGAATTTATCCAATTCCCTTTTGAATTCTTAGCTGAGTCAGTGTTTATTGCCTTTGGTGACAGACCATTGCAGAAGTCAAACAAGGTACAGGAAACTCTGGTATCCGGCACTGACTGGACCGGGATGGTGCCAGTTGATTCAAAATTCCAGATGACGGAGAGGGTTATTTACTGAGGCTATTTTTAACAAACAAAATTTAAAAAATCAAGAAATGTGCAGTATACAGTAATTGGGTACACCTACAGAATGTTGTGTTAAATGGATGGTGGAAGATGCTTGATTAAGTACAGTACTGCCAGTTGAGGGTAATCCATAACTCTTTAATTACTTAACAGTAATCTCTTGGGAGTACAGCGCCAAGAAGCCGAGTAGTGGCAGTTTGGAGAATTACCCCCACTGACTAACTCGGCCACCGCGGGAGACTCGGATTCGGACTCGGCAACATTGCCGGTTATTGAGGTGTTGTTTTCGCAGTATGAATTTTGCCGGTTAATAGAGAATTCCGGATATTTAGGTGCCGTTTAAACGAGAGTTTCCTATTACGTTTTCTCTGCAAAATTCATTGTCCAGAAGTAAACCCACCTGCTCTTTTAAATGTTTCTGCACAACAAGTGTGTGTGTTTTTTGTGTCAGGCCTGTTGAAGTGAAACTAAGTAAGAGGTATGGTAGTTTAGTGGTTATGCTGCTGGACTAATAATTCGTAGAGATGTGAGTTCGAATCACACCATAGCAGCTTGAGAATTTAAATTCAGTTTAAAATAAAAGATCTAGAAATAAAAATCTGGTAGTAGTAAAAGTAACCAAGAAGCTATCGGATTGTTATAAAAGCCCATGCTTCACACCTAAGTTGTGATCTGATTGCAGGTAGCTCTATGATATCACAGAATCACAGAAACCCCACAGTGCAGATAGAGGCCATTTCGGCCCATCGAGCCTGCACCGACACATATCCCACCCGATCCCTGTAACCCCTACACCAACACATATCCCACCCTATCCCCATAACCCCACGTATTTAATCCCCCTAACACTAAGGGTCAATTTATCATAGCCAATCAACCTAACCTGCACATCTTTGGACTGTGGGAGGAAACCGGAGCACCCGGAGGAAACCCACGCAAACACAGGGAGAATGTGCAAACTCCACACAGACAGTTACCCGAGGCCGGATTCGAACCCGGGTCCCTAGCGCTGTGAGACAACAGTGCTAACCACTATGCCACCGTGCTGCCATATGCAGCATTAGACTTTTCTGTTTAAAAATATACAGGAATATAAAGCACAGGTTGAGATGGTCCATTCCGCCCATCAGCCATGTACAACAACAACAACTACTTGCATTTATATAGTGCCTTTAATGTAGTAAAGCGTCCCAAGGCACGTCGCAGGAGTATTTTAAGAAAAAATATTTGGCACCGAGCCACATAAGGATAAATTAGGGCTGGTGACCAAAAGCTTGGTCAAAGAGGTAGGTTTTAAGGAGCATCTTAAGGAGGATAGAGAGATAGAGAGGCGGAGAGGTTCAGGCCGTGAATTCCAGAGTTCAGGGCCTAGGCAACAGAAGGCATGGACACCAAAGGTGGAGCGATTGTGTTCAGGGATGCTCAAGAGGGCAGAATTAGAGGAGCGCAGGTATCTCAGGGGGGGTTGCTCAGTACAGTCTGCTCTATCATGAATCTTAAGACAATCTCCTCGGGAAATGTTCTGTAACATTTCTCCTTGTCCCACCCACCCAAGGACAATTCAAATAAAACTCCAGGATTGTGTCGTCGCCTGTGCTATGGAGCGCTTCCCCATCATCCCTTCCTCACAAAGTTTCACTGTGCCCCTAAGAACTGACTTTGAAGTGGTAATTTTAGCCCCCTCTCCCCAGGACGGGCGTGAGGGGGCGGTGGGGGGTTAAATTGTCAAGCCGACCCCAATCCGCCATGAACGTGTCTATTTCTGGATTAACCTGGCCGGGTTTGGGGTTGGACGAGTAACCTGCCCTCGAGAGGTGGGTCGGTAATTATAATATTTAAATGAGGCTGCGTGCCTCATATTTTATCATCAATTTGAATGTTACGGCTGCTGAAGGGAGGCGGGAGCTGCTGGAACCAGCAGGTAAATGCTTTTCCAGCCTTACTTGTGGGCCAGGAGGAGGAGGAATGCTTCCCCTTGACCCCACCAAGCTAACCTGCCATGCTCTGCCACTCTCCCCCCCGATCTCGCCACGCCCCCGCTATCACCCACTGCCCCATTATCTCCCACCGCCCACGATCTCTATACACCACCTCTCCCCTCCCCCCAACCATATCTCCCGCCCGTGGCGATCTCTCCCTCTTTCTCTGCCGAGCCCCCCTACACCCCCCGTCCCTGCACGGCCGCAGAGCTTCTCGATGGCAGGGAACCGTCCCCATCAGTCGCTGGCTGCAGCCTTCTCCCGCAGGCTTTCCCGCCTGGCAGCCAGCCTTCAGTCTGGCAGGCTGCCGGGTGGGAAATGGAGCAAAAAATGGTATTCGCCAGGACCTCTGCGTTCCTGACATTTCCGATTTCCCGGCCGCTGACAGGCACCCTCGGACCCTCCCCATAAATATCAGGGCAGAAGATCCTTGTCCTCACTTTCAAATCCCTCAATGGTCTTGTCCATCTCTATCTCCTATGTCCTTGTTCACATCCTCTCGTCCTCAAATAGTGACCCACCTCTCTCGCCACTGCCTACAAAATAAGTTACCACAGTTCAAAAAAATACTTAATTGCCTGCAAAATACTTTGGGACATCCTGAGAATGTGAAAGGCATTATATAAATGCAGGGTCTTTTTCTCTGTGCTACACATAATATTTGATCTTTTTCTGTAGTTATCTTAATAACTCAATCACATAACCAGATATTCATAAGCTTCATTTTCACAGTGGTTAACAGAACTACTTGCTAGCTCAGCTGCTTAAGGTCAAGAAGGAATAAAGAGAAACTGTTTCTACCGGCAGGAGGGTTGTTAACCAGTGGACACAGATTTAAGATCATTGTCAAAAGAACCAGGGGGGGGAGGTGAGGAGATTATTTTTTTTACGCAGTGCGTTGTTGTGATCTGGAATGCGCTGCCTGAAAGGGTGTTGGAAGCAGGTTCAATAGTAACTTTCAAAAGGTAATTGATAAATACTTGAAAAGGAAAAATTTGCAGGGCTTATGGGGAAAGAGCAGAGGAGTGTGGAACTAATTGGACAGCTCTTTCAAAGAGCCGGCACAGACTCAATGGGCCAAATGGCCTTCTTCTGTGCTGTAAGATTCTATGGGCTAGATTTTCAGTTGCTTGCGCCAGCAGTTAGCGCCTTAAGAGAAGTGATTTTCGGGCGCTATGCGTGTAGCGCCCGGGCGCAGCGCAGTTTGCGCCCCGCCCCAAATTAAGTTGCCCGTTAGCGCCGGCGCAAAGTTTAGCAGCCGGCCGGATGCGCGCGCAGAAAATGACGTCACATCCTCGTGCAATGCCCTTTGGCCGCCCCGAATCCAAACTTCAGTCGGACCGCCCCATTGTGCGGCTGGCATCCAGAGTGTTTGTAAAATGGAACGCAACACACCCTGGGGAGCGCAAATTAAAGGGCACTCCTCCTGCACTATAAAAGGCAGTCTGCATGTGTTGTGTGGAAGGATCCAGTGTGTTGTTGTGAATCATCATCATCATCCTCATCATCCTCCTCCTCCTCCTCCTCCTCCTCCTCTTGACTCTGCCTTTGAAAAAAACACATGCACCCTTCCCCTTTAAGAGCTCACTGGCACCAGAGTGTCTGCCGTGCGCTGCGCCCGAGCTCGGGTGTTGCGCTCTGCACCGCCAGCTTAGCGCCTAAAAATAGTAGTGGAACGCCTCTTTTAGCGCTCCACCAACCTCTTAGGGCGAAGCCACTGAATTTCCAGCAACGGGGCGCTACTTTGGGGCGGGCGCTAAGGTTAGCGCCCCAAAACTGTCTATACTGAAAATCTAGCCCTAAGACTCTATGGTCAAAAATTCAACGGCTGACCGCTGTTGAGTTAACTGAGCTCAGCTGGTGCACGACTGTTGTCCCGGCACGTCTAGGGAAGGGGAAAATCCACCAGGGTTCCCCACTTGTTATCGCTATGTGGTGATCCGTGCTGGAAGTGTGCATGTCGCTTGAGGGCAGTCATTTCGGAATACTCATTGCCTGGGCATCCATGGAACACACCCTGCAAGGAGTGATCGGATTTGTAGGGAGAGTAAAACATTGGCAGATAAAGGTAGAAGAAAACAGTGTTCGACAGCATTAACTGCTTAATGTTGTTCCATTACTGTGTCAAATATTAAAGCAACGAGGTTCCATTTAAAGCCACAGTTGACAAAGGAGGGGAACTGTGCTCGAAGGACCAACAAATATCCACGCACTGAGCAGCGGGAATAGCTGGCTTGCTTTATACGAACATGAGCAATTCCATTGAGGTTTTCACAGAAAACGGAAAGAACTGCAGAATGCGATCCCGATGTAATGAAAACAGAACATGACTGATTAAATCACCACAAGCTTCTCCCAATTAATGACCACTGATATTCATTTTCATGAAAAAATAGACAGAATCTCAGATTGTGATGATCATATCCTGGCGCACCGCTAAAAATCCCACAGACCAATGAAATAAAAACAGAACTTGACTCAGTCGCCATAAAACATGGCCTTGAATATGAGAAGCCAGCCATCAATTACAGTGCAGGGCATGCCAAAACCAAGAAGTGATTGAGCTACTTAATCCTCTTTGCTAGTCATAATGGTATATCACTTTCACCACACATCCTTCAGGGGACCAATTAGGCAATCAGTTTAAATTATTGTGGACAACCCTTTAGCTCAAACCTTGAATAATCATTTGAAAATGGTGATCATTCCCATTGCCAAACAAGCTCATTTTCACATGTGCTCTGGTGGATTTTTTTGAACCATAATACTGCTGTTTTAGTAGGGATTATGCCATGGACCATTTTCGTAGGAAGTTACAGAATAGCAATCACAGCATGAAAGGGTAACTGCGGCCTCGTTACTTTGGGTAACAAACGTCCTTTAGAGCCTGGGGCAGTTTTATTTGTATCCAACTGAGGCAAAGTTGATGGTGTCTTAGGCTACAAGATTGCAAATAATGAGGAAAGTCAATTGGTCGTCTTAATTCAGCCATTAACGGATGACGCGTTAAATTGAGGCCCCATCTGCTCTCTCAGGTGGACGTAAAAAATCCCATGGCACTATTTCGAAGTTCTCCCCGGTGTCCTGGCCAATATTTATTCCTCAATCAACATCACTAAAACAGATTGTCTGGTCATTATCACATTGCTGTTTGTGGGAGCTTGCTGTGTGCAATTTGGCTGCAACATTTCCTACATTACAACAGTGACTGCACTTCAAATAGTACTTCATTGGCTGTAAGACAGTTTGGGACGTCCTGTGGTCGTGAAAGGTGCTACAAAAATGCAAGTCTTTCTTTCTCACTTTCATCCAGAGAGCTCCTACATTCGCCCCATGTCGGCATCCAATTGCTTTTTAACCGATTCCGGGTTTTCAAAATTATGAGGGGTTTTGATAGAAGGGAAATGAGGAATTTTTCTGGAAGTCCATACCAAATGTTGACTACTCTTTGTATGAAGGAGAAATTCCTGACGTCTGTCCTAAATTTGTCTTTGGTTAGTTGGAACTTGTGTCCCTTGTCCTACTCTCACAATGTAATTTGAAGTAATAATTTTTTCTTGCTATATATAAATAACCTGGACTTGGGTATAGGGAGTACAATTTGAAAGTTTGTGGATGATGAAAAATCTGGCAATGTAGTAAATAGTGAGCAGGATAGTAGCAGACTTCAGGAGGACATAGACTAGTGAAATGGGCAGACACATGGCAGATGCAATTTAATGCGGATAAGTGTAAAGTGACGCACTTTGGGGGGAACATCATGGAGAGGCAGGATAATCTAAATGGTTGAGGGGGTGCAAGAGCAGAGGGACCTTGGGGTGCATATTCACAAATCTTTGAAGGTGGCAGGGCAAGTTGAGAAGGCAGTTAAGAAAGCGTATGGGATACTTGGCTTTGTACATAGGGGCATTGATTACAAAAGTAAGTAAGTCATGCAAAACCTTTACTGGTTAGGCCTCAGCTGCAGTATTGTGTCCAATTCTGGGCACCACACTTTAGGAAGGATGTCAAGGCCTTGGAGAGGGTGCAGACATTATTTACCAGGATGATACCAGGGATCAGGGTCTTCAGTTATGTGGAGAGATAGGAGAAGCTGGGATTGTTTCCTTAGAGCAGAGAAGATTAAGGGGAGACCTAGTAGAGATATTCAAAATTATATGGGGTTTTGATAGAGCAAGTAGGGAGAAACTGTCTCCTCTGGCAAGTGGGTCGGTAACCAAACGCACTCCACCTTCACCATGCAAAGCAGCCTTCAAGGGCTGGTAGCGACTGTAGAGGAATCTACTACTCACATCTGTTTATTTGTAAATCCCCATTTAATAGAATTGCAGACTAGCACAAAGCATGTGGTAACTCCCAGGACTAACTGCATTGAGCGCCCCATTGACAGAAGTCCTAAATACAGTTCACAAAACTTTGAGACTGCTCAGACTGCTACTAAAGGTGTTTTGGGCGCCAATCTCAACAGATTGTCTTGTAGCTTTCAGCATGTTGGAGGATTGGATGGAGACCTTGTGGCCAATCCCTGGATAGGGAGGGAGTTCCTGATCAAGTTTTTGACTTCCTGTCTAGCTAGAGGACAAAGGACAGGGTTAGTAGGGAAGGTCTGCGGAGAGAAGCAGACAACAGCCAAGGATGTGTTAAAGTAGAGTCCATTATAAAAGATGTAATAGCAGAGCACTTGGAAAACAGTGACAGGATCGGACAAAGTCAACATGGATTTACAAAAGGTAAATCATGCTTGACTAATCTACTGGAATTTTTTGAGGATGTAACTGGTAAAATAGATAAGGGAGAACCAGTGGATGTGGTGTATTTGGACTTTCAGAAGGCTTTTGATAAGGTCCCGCATAAGAGATTAGCGTGTAAAGTTAAGGCACATGGGATTGGGGGCAAGGTACTGACTTGGATAGAGAACTGGTTGGCAGACAGAAAGCAAAGAGTTGGAATAAACAAGTCTTTTTCCGAGTGGCAGGGAATGACTAGTGGGGTACCGCAGGGATCGGTCCTTGGACCCCAGCTATTCACAATATATATTAATGATCTAGACAAGGGAACTAGATGTAATATCTCCAAGTTTGCAGATGACACAAAGCTGGGTGGGCGTGTGTGCTGTGAGGAGGATGCCGAGAAAATCCAGGATGATTTGGATAGGTTGGCTGATTGGGCAGAAGCGTGGCAGATGCAATATAACGTGGATAAATGTGAGGTTATCCACTTTGGTGTCAAAAACAGGAAGGCAGATTATTATTTGAATGGCAATAGACTGGGAGAAGGGGAAATGCAGCGAGGCCTGGGTGTCCTTGTGCACCAGTCGCTGAAGGTAAGCATGCAGGTGCAGCAGGCGGTTAAGAAGGCAAATGGTATGTTGGCCTTCGTAGCGAGAGGATTCGAGTACAGGAGCAAGGATGTCTTGCTGCAGTTGTACAGGGCCTTGATGAGACCACATCTTGAGTATTGTGTGCAGTTTTGGTCGCCATATCTGAGGAAGGATGTTCTTGCCATGGAAGGAGTTCAGCGAAGATTCACCAGGTTAATACCTGGGATGGCAGGAATGATGTATGAGGAGAGATTGGGACGATTGGGCTTGTACTCGCTGGAGTTTAGAAGAATGAGAGGGGATCTTATTGAAACTTATAAAATTCTGACAGGACTGGACAGACTAGATGCAGGAAGGATGTTCCCGATGGTCAGGGAGTCCAGAACCAGGGGTCAGAGTCTAAGGATAAGGGGTAAGCCATTTAGGACAGAAATGAGGAGGAATTTCTTCACCCAGAGAGTGGTGAACCTGTGGAATTCTCTATCACAGAAGGCAGTAGAGGCCAATTCATTAAATATATTCAAGAAGGAGTTGGATATATTTCTTAAGGCTAAAGGGATCAAGGGATATGGGGAGAAAGCAGGGACCGGGTACTGAAATTGGATGATCAGCCATGATCGCATTGAATGGCGGAGCAGGCTCAAGGGGCCGAATGGCCTACTCCTGCTCCTATCTTCTATGTTTCTATGTCAGATTCAGAAAGGGCTGACAAGCATAAGTGAGTATTTAGTCCACTAACAGGGAGAGAGTGGCATATTTAATGTTTTCCTTATTATGACGAGCTATACCAAATTAAGTCAAATTGCAGTGATGTAACTACAAATGTTTCTGTGTGTTCACTCAGCAATTGTATAATAATTCAGTTGGTTGATGTGCATTTGTCCTCATCTCACTAAAGTGTGAATCAGCCTACCTTCCAGAAGACAGGAGAAGTGCTTACAGAGAATTGTGTGAGATTAAAATATCTAGTCCATTTAACACAGGGCTTTACTGTTATTATCCTGGATCACCCTATTGTCTGACTAGATATTGGGCAGCAACAATAAACTCTTGATTATAATGGATGTGAAGTCCGCTTATGGGAGAGGCCAGTGATACTGAACCCTAGAGAACATAAGAACATAAGAAATAGGAGCAGGAGTAGGCCATTCGGCCCTTCGAGCCTGCTCCGCCATTCAATGAGATCATGGCTGATCTTCTGCCTCAACTCCATTCACCGGTCCTATCGCCATATCCCTTGATGCCCTTGCTAATCAGAAATCTATTGACTTCTGTTTTGAACATACCCAATGACTGAGCCTCCACAACCCTCTGGGGTAGAGAATGCCAAAGATTCACCACCCTCTGTGTGAAGAAGTTTCTTCTCATCTCAGTCCTGAATGGCCTACCGTTTATCCTGAGGCTGTGGCCCCTGGTTCTAGACTCCCCAGCCAAGGGAAACATTCTCTCAGCATCCACCCTATCAAGCCCTGTAATAATTTTGTATGCTTCGATGAGATCCCCTCTCATTCTTCTGAATTCAAGAGAATACAGGCCTAGTTTACTCAATCTCTTCTCATACGACAGTCCCGCCATCCCAGGAATCAATCTCGTGAACCTTTGTTGCACTCCCTGTATGGCAAGTATATCCTTCCTTAGGTAAGGAGACCAAAATTGTACACAGTACTCCAGGTGTGGTCTCACCAAGGCCCTATATAATTGGAATAAGACTTCTTTACTCCTGTACTCAAATCCTCTTGTAATGAAGGCCAGCATACCATTTGTCTTCCTAATGGCTTGCTGCACCTGCACATTCACTTTCAGTGACTCATGTACAAGGACACCCAGGGCCCTTTGAGCATCTGCATTCCCCAATCTTTCACCATTTAGGAAATACTCTGAAGACAGAAACAAAGTATTTATTTAATTTCTCTGCCATTTCCTCATTCCACATTATAAACTCTCCTGTCTCTGACTGTAAAGGACCTACATTTATCTTCACCAGTCTTTTCCTTTTCACATACCTATAGAAACTTTTACAATCTGTTTTTATATTTTTCACTAGTTTGTGCTCATATTCTATTTTCCCTTTCTTTATCAATTTCTTGGTCCCCCTTTGCTGATTTCTAAAAAGATCCCAATCCTCAGGCTGACCGCTTTTCTAGCAACATTATAAGCTTCCTCCTTTGACTTAATACTAGCTTTAATTTCTTTTGTTAGCCATGGTTGGATCACTTTTCCTTTTGGGTTTCTATGCCCTCGAGGAATATATGTTTGTTGCAAATTATGCATTATTTCCTTGAATGTTAGCCATTGTATGTCACCCTTAATACCTTTTAGTGTAGTCTCCCAATCTACCATGGCCAACTTGTCCCTCATACCCTTGTAGTTTCCTCTGTTTAGATTGAAGACCTTAGTTTCAGATTGGACTACATCACTCTCAAACTTAAAGTAAAATTCAATCATATTATGGTTACTTGTCCCTAAAGGCCCCTTTACCACAAGATTATTGATTAGCCCTTTCTCACTACACAGTACCAGATCCAGAATAGCTTGTTCCCTGGTTGGTTCTTCCACATACTGATCCCGGAAACCATTTTGCATGCATTCCAAGAATTTGTCCTCCACACCATTAGTGGTAATTTGATTTGCCCAGTCAATATGTAGATTAAAGTTCCCCATGATTACCGTATTGCCCTTGTTACATGCACTTCTAATTTCTTGATTGATACTGTGCTCTACATTACCACTACTGTTTGGTGGCCTATACACAACTCCCACCAATGTTTTCCGCCCTTTGCTGTTTCTCAGCTCCACCCAAACTGATTCCAATTCTACATCACGCTCTGCCGAGCCAAAATCTTTTATCTCTACCGTACCAATCTCATCCCTTATTAACAGCGCTACGCCACCTCCTTTTCCTTTTTGTCTGTCCTTCCTAAATGTTGAGTACCCTGGAACATTCGGAATATGTAGGGCAGACCTGAAATTTGTAACAAGTACACACAACACACACTGTCACCAAGGGGAAGAACTGAGCCAATAAACACCAGGTACATAGAACTCACTGATAGGCTAATACATTTGGTTACATTTATTTTACTTGTGTCCAGGAAAGTTTCTTGGGAAGGTGTAGAATAAGAAGATGAAAGGAATGGCATCTTGGCAACAAGCTCGTGCCAAGGTCAATGTTGGTGAGGGTGCAGGTTGTATGTATACGGAAGGCTGTTAATACATTGACCCGATGCTACATTTAGGCGAAGGCTTCATCAATGAGTGGCTGCAGGAGGACTCTAGCTAAGGTAGTTCATCTCTTCTCTCTCCTTCTTCATCTTGGTTTGCTCTTGGCTGCCCTCCTTTGAATGGTAAAGTTGGGAATCCATTGGGAGGCTGTAGCAGAGCTGCATTGTAAGCTGCAGTGCCTTCTGAAGTGTCCAGGCATCTGAAGTACTGCTTGAAGATGCTTATAGTGTGCTTGAGTGGCTGCAGGGGCCTCATTGTATCTGCATTCTGCTATTGTTGATGGCTGTCTCAGAGGTCTCTAGATCTAGGGCTGAAGAGGATAATCTAGAGCTGTTGGAGTCATCCTTGCATCTTTCTCTGCCAGGTAACCCTGGCATGGTGGATTACCATTTACAGGAAGATTGTCTGGGAAGTGGGCATTCACTCAGGTGATTTTGTTTTGATTGTTACTGATGGTCTGCAGATTGATGCAGTGGCAGGTTCATGGAGGTGATGGGATTGTGTTAGGGGCCTGTAAGGTGCTCTCAATAGTTCCTTGGACTTTGGCAAGTCAGCCAGCTGAAAACAAATCCATTGCTGCCACTGCCTATAAATTAAACGGTGTGCCCCGAGGAACAAACACATTCGAAAGAAGAGCAAGCTTGCATTTATACAGCGCCTTTCATGACCTCAGGATGTCCCAAAGCATTTCACAGCCAATCAGGTACATTTGAAGTGTAGTCACTGTTGTAATGTAGGGAAACACAGCAGCCATTTTGCGCACAGCAAGGTCCCACAAACAGCAATGAGATAAGTGACCACATAATCTGTTTTCAGTGTTGGTTGAGGAATAAATATTGGCTAGGACACGGAGAATATCCCTGCTCTTCTTTGAATAGAGCCACGGAATCAAATACATATTTTGGTTCTGTCTTCACAAAGGAGGACACAAATAACCTCCCAGAGATGTCGGGGAACATAGGGACTAATGAGAGGGAGGAACTGAAAGAAATCAGTATTTGTAGGGAAATGGTGTTGGGGAAGTTGACGGGATTGAATGCCGATAAATCCCCAGGGCCTGATAATCTACATCCTAGGGTACTTAAGGAAGTGGCCCTGGAGATAGTCGATGCATTGCTGGTCATCTTCCAGAGCTTGATAGACTCTGGAACAGTACCCATGGATTGGAGGGTAGCTAATGTTACCCCACTATTCAAAAAAGGTGGTAGAGAAAAAGCGGGGAATTATAGACCGGTAAGCCTGACATCAGTAGTGGGGAAAATGCTAGAGTCCATTATAAAAGATGCAATAGCAGAGCACTTGGAAAGCAGTGACAGGATCGGACAAAGTCAACATGGATTTACAAAAGGTAAATCGTGCTTGACCAATCTACTGGAATTTTTTGAGGATGTAACTGGTAAAATAGATAAGGGAGAACCAGTGGATGTGGTGTATTTGGACTTTCAGAAGGCTTTTGATAAGGTCCCGCATAAGAGATTAGCTGGTAAAATTAAGGCAGATGGGATTGGGGGCAAGGTATTGACTTGGATAGAGAACTGGTTGGCAGACAGAAAGCAAAGAGTTGGAATAAACGGATCTTTTTCCAAGTGGCAGGCAGTGACTAGTGGGGTACCGCAAGGATCGGTCCTAGGACCCCAGCTGCTCACAATATATATTAATGATCTGGACGAGGGAATTGGATGTAGTATCTCCAAATTTGCAGATGACACGAAGCTGGGTGGGAGGGTATGCTGTGAGGAGGATGTTGTGAAACTCTAGTATGATTTGGACATGTTGGGTGATTGGGCAGAAACATGGCAAATGCACTATAATGTGGATAAATGTGAGGTTATCCACTTTGGTGGCAAAAACAGGAAGGCAGATTATTATTTGAATGGCAATAGATTGGGAGAAGGGGAAGTGCAAAGAGACCTGGGTGTTCTTGTGCACCAGTCGCTGAAGGTAAGCATGCAGGTGCAGCAGGCGGTTAAGAAGGCAAATGGTATGTTGGCCTTCGTAGCAAGAGGGTTCGAGTACAGGAACAAGGATGTCTTGCTGCAGTTGTACAGGGCCTTGGTGAGACCGCACCTCGAGTATTGTGTGCAGTTTGGTCACCTTATCTGAGGAAGGATGATCTTGCCATGGAAGGAGTGCAGCGAAGATTCACCAGGCTAATACCTGGGATGGCAGGAATGACATACGAGGAGAGATTGTGTCGATTGGGCTTGTACTCACTGGAGTTTAGAAGATTGAGAGGGGATCTCATCGAAACCTATAAAATTCTGTCAGGCCTGGACAGACTAGATGCAGGAAGGATGTTCCTGATGACCAGGGAGTCCAGAACTAGGGGTCATAGTCTAAGGATAAGGGGTAAGCCATTTAGGACTGAGATGAGGAGGAATTTCTTCACCCAGAGAGTGGTGAACCTGTGGAATTCTCTACCACAGAAGGCAGTAGAGGCCAATTCATTAAATCTATTCAAGAAGGAGTTGGATATATTTCTTAAGGCTAAAGGGATCAAGGGATATGGGGAGAAGGCAGGGACCGGGGACTGAATTTGGATGATCAGCCATGATCTCATTGAATGGCGGAGCAGGCTCGAGGGGCTGAATGGCCTACTCCTGCTCCTATCTTCTATGTTTCTATGTACATCAACCTGAGAGAGCAGACGGGGCCTCGGTTTAACATCTCGTATGAAAGACGGCATCTCTGATAGTGCAGCACTCCCACAGTAGTGCACTGAAGTGTCCTAGATTATATGCTCACGCCTTGCAGTGAGGCTTGAACCCATAAGTATCTGACTTAGAGGCAAGAGAGCTACCACCGAGCAAAGGCTGACGACTATCAGTTACCTGCTTGATACAGGTGGAAGGTGCAGTATTGGCAGATGTTTCTGATGTTACCTGTGGCAATTTAAAATTACTCAGCTGCATAAAGATGAAGCCTGTGGTAACCATGAGAGCCACTGGCAGTGCCGTGTGTGGTGGACGAGCTCAGATTCCAGGAGAGGGCACAGCTCTGTTGCTGTCTCTTTAGTGAAGTGGGTGAAAGTAGATTTCCTTTTAGAGTACATGGTAGATGTGGCTCTGCCTGTAGATACAGCATCATGGGGGAGGGCAGGTGTGAGCAACCTGCCTCTGATGGAGTATGACCTGCCTCATGTCCATTCCTTCATCTTCCAAATAGCAAAATAGGGGAATCCCAATTGGAATTCCCATTTTCAAAACTTGAATTTTAGCAACTACAATTCTGGCAGCTAAACGTCTTGGGTAAAACCTGACAAAAAATTATGATGATGATAAACCACATTTTCAGATATTCTTCTTCGAAAACAATCAGACTCCCTGATTTCCTGTCTGCCCAGGATGTACTTGCCCCCAAAGTTCGTTTTATACAGGTGAACTCACGGCACAGTCCAATTCCAGTGAGAGTCACAGGAAATTGCGCACGTGTTAATAATCATGCCAGGGCAATATATTATGGGCTGGACATTATGCTCCCACTGCGGAGCTTCACATGACCGAAGCACATATCAGGAATTCAGGCTTGGGGCCATTGAGCAGCGCACGATTCCTTCTCGATAACGCGGGGTCGTGGACCTCCATGTCCCATTTCTGATACGACCACACATCATACAAAATGCTGCACCAGTAGGCCCAATTGGTCAAATCTACCCCATAGTATTAAAACAAGCACTCCTAAGGCTCGCCTTCAAGGTTGATTGGGAGTTCCTGAGTGGCACAAAATGGGCATTGATCTAGCCCCTGTTCTGTTCCAACACCATCAGCAATGGCACTGAGAAAAGTTTGCCTTACATTACTACTGCAAAAACTCTTAACAATTACTACAGTACGAAGCATTCATTTGTCTCCAAAGCTCACACTCTAATTGAATCCTGTGATATATTACCAGGACCAGCTCAGTAAAATTTCATTGTTTTTATTAAGTTTTTTAACGAGCTTTGCTGTAGTTTTTTTTTGTGTTCAAAGTGAGCATTGCTTTATCAATGTCCTAGGGTAAAATTGCTGAATAATCCCATGGATGTCTGCAATTTAATTGCACTATGAATGGGGCTATAGATGACTAATGGCAATCAGAAAAACTATTAGCATCATAATTTGTCTCCTTATTCTCAATTATGTTAAAAATGTGATTGCTATTCTCAGCTCTTGGCACTAATTCGAAGTGTTGCTTCACGGCAGCGATTTTGGGATATGTAGAGAATGCACAATGGGAAGAAGCGTAGTGGGCGGGTGAGGAATACTGTATAGCCCATAAACTCAGGCAAAAGAAAGTGTCCTGATGTGCGTTGATTCAAGCTATCCCAAGTTCCAGGAAGTGTGGAAGGATGCATTCTGCAGGTCATGGTACCAGATAGAACACGATCGATAGGATCTCCACAATCGGCGCACCATGGCTGCAGTGTGTATTGTCCACAGAATGCACTGCAGCAACTCGCTAAGGCTTCTTCAATAGTACTTCCTAAACCTGCGACCTCTACCACCTAGAAGGACAAGGGCAGCAGGTGCATGGGAACACCATCATTTTCAAGTTCCCCTCCAAGTCACACACCAACCCGACTTGGAGATATATCGGCCATTCCTTCATTGTCACTGGGTCAAAATCCTGGAACTCCCTCCCTAACAGCACTGTGGGAGTACCTTCACCACACGGACTGCAGCGGTTCAAGAAGAAGGCTCACCACCACCTTCTCAAGGGCAACGAGGGATGGGCAATAAATGCCAGCATTGCCAGTGACGCCCAGATCCAGAGAATGAATTAAAATAACTGACAATGTCAGAGTCATTACAGGCAGTTTATAAAACATCAGCCAACCTGAGACTCATTTAGAGCATTAGCTCACTCCATAGTATCTCAGGTTAAAAATAAATGTAGGAAGTCTCACAACACCAGGTTATAGTCCAACAGCTTTATTTGAAATCACAAGCTTTCGGAGCGCTGCTCCTTCGTCAGGTGAAGTGGAGAGATACATATAGGCACAGCTTATATAGTCAGAGTGTACGGCCAGATGCTTACAGGTAATCTTTCTAACTGCCCTTTATCACACCTCGGCAGAGAGATAATCACAGCAATTAAAGGTGTGAATTTTGTCCAAACAGGTCAGTCAGGAAAACATTACATCAAAGAACAATGAGGTGGGGTCACAAGGGGTCAAATGTTGTAGATGCTGGGGTCTGTATGAAAAACAAAAATCAAACAAAAAACTATTTTTTTGCTGGAAATCACAGCAGGTCCGGCCGCATCTGTGTAGAGAGAACAAACCAACGACGACTCGAGTCTGGATGACTCTACGTCAGGTGGGGTTACATGTAGCGTGACATGAACCCAAGATCCCGGTTGAGGCCATCCTCATGAGTGCGGAACTTAGCTATCAGTTTCTGCTCGACGATTTTGCGTTGTCGTGTGTCTTGAAGGCCACCTTGGAGAATGCTTACCCGAAGGTCGGAGGCTGAATGTCCTTGACTGCTGAAGTGTTCCCCGACTGGGAGGGAACAATCCTGCCTGGCGATTGTTGTGCGGTGTCCGTTCATCCGTTGTCGCAGTGTCTGCATGGTTTCGCCGATGTACCATGCTCCGGGGCATCCTTTCCTGCAACGTATGAGGTAGACAACGTTGGCCGAGTCACATGAGTATGTACCATGTACCTGGTGGGTGGTGTCCTCACGTGTGATGATGGTATCTGTGTTGATGATCTGGCGTGTCTTGCAGAGGTTGCCGTGGCAGGGTTGTGTGGTATCATGGTCGCTGTTCTCCTGAAAGCTGGGTAATTGGCTGCGAACGATGGTCTGTTTGAGGTTAGGCGGCTGTTTGAAGGCGAGTAGAGGAGGCGTGGGGATGGCCTTAGTGAGGTGTTCGTCGTCATCGATGACATGTTGAAGGCTGCGAAGAACATGGCGTAGTTTCTCCGCTCCGGGGAAGTACTGGACGACGAAGGGTTCTCTGTTGGTTGTGTCCCGTGTTTGTCTTCTGAGGAGGTCTATGCGATTTTTCACTGTGGCCCATCGGAACTGTCGATTGACGAGTTGAGCATCATATCCCGTTCTTACGAGGGCGTCTTTCAGCGTCTGTAGGTGTCCATCGCATTCCTCCTCATCTGAGCAGATCCTGTGTATTCGCAGGGCTTGTCCATAGGGGATGGCTTCTTTAACGTGGTTAGGGTGGAAGCTGGAGAAGTGGAGCATCCTGAGGTTGTCCGTGGGCTTGCGGTAGAGTGAAGTGCTGAGGTGTCCGTCTTTGATGGAGATTCGTGTGTCCAAGAATGAAACCGATTCTGAGGACTAGTCCATGGTGAGTTTGATGCTGGGATGGAACTTGACGCTCGACTCGTCAATCGACAGTTCCGACGGGCCACAGCGAAAAATCGCATAGACCTCCTCAGAAGGCAAACACGGGACACAGCCAACAGAGTACGCTTCGTCGTCCAGTACTTCCCCGGAGCGGAGAAACTACGCCATGTTCTTCGCAGCCTTCAACATGTCATCGATGACGACGAACACCTCACTAAGGCCATCCCCACGCCTCCACTACTCGCCTTCAAACAGCCGCCTAACCTCAAACAGACCATCGTTCGCAGCCAATTACCCAGCTTTCAGAAGAACAGCGACCACGACACTACACAACCCTGCCACGGCAACCTCTGCAAGACATGCCAGATCATCAACACAGAGACCATCATCACACGTGAGGACACCACCCACCAGGTACATGGTACATACTCATGTGACTCGGCCAACGTTGTCTACCTTATACGTTGCAGGAAAGGATGCCCCGGAGCATGGTACATCGGCGAGACCATGCAGACACTGCGACAATGGATGAACGGACACCGCGCAACAATCGCCAGGCAGGAGTGTTCCCTCCCAGTCGGGGAACACTTCAGCAGTCAAGGACATTCAGCCTCCGATCTTCGGGTAAGCATTCTCCAAGGCGGCCTTCGAGACACACGACAACGCAAAATCGTCGAGCAGAAACTGATAGCTAAGTTCCGCACCCATGAGGATGGCCTCAACCGGGATCTTGGGTTCATGTCACGCTACCTGTAACCCCACCTGACGTAGAGTCATCCAGACTCGAGTCGTCGTTGGTTTGTTCTCTCTACACAGATGTTGCCGGACCTGCTGTGATTTCCAGCAAAAAAATAGTTTTTTGTTTGTTTTTTGTTTTTCATACAGACCCCAGCATCTACAACATTTGACCCCTTGTGACCCCACCTCAATGTTCTTTGATGTAATGTTTTCCTGACTGACCTGTTTGGACACCATTCACACCTTTGATTGCTGTGATTATCTCTCTGCCGAGGTGTGATAAAGGGCAGTTAGAAAGATTACCTGTAAGCATCTGGCAGTATTCTCTGGCTATATAAGCTGTGCGTATATGTATCTCTCCACTTCACCTGATGAAGGAGCAGCGCTCTGAAAGCTTGTGATTTCAAATAAAGCTGTTGGACTATAACCTGGTGTTGTGTGACTTCTTACATTTGTCCACCCCAGTCCAACACCGGCATCTCCACATCAAGGTTAAAAATACATTTTTAGATAAAGAATATCAGAATTAAGGAATGTGCAACAGTGATTGGCGTACAGTTAGTGTAGTGGGAGCAAGAATCGACAGCAGCAAGCTGTGGGAGAGAGTGCAATAACAGGATCGGTTTATCTGTCGAGGAATCTCCAGGAGAAGAGCCAAGGCATGTAACACAGTCCTCCAACACGCGACAAGAGTAGGAATGAAGTCAAAATAAATCAGAAAGTGGGGATTAGATGACATGACGCTGGGTTTTAAATGTTTGTGTGCATTTATTGCAACATCCTAGCTGACGTAGTCGAGGTAATTTTAAATTAATCAGCCTGTCGGGAATCTGATGGGATCGGTTGGAATGCCAGTTTTACACCCTGCCCAATATTACTCTCCAACAACAACTTGCATTTACATAGCACCCTAAACATAGTAAAATGTCCCAAGGCGCTTCACAGGAGCGTTATCAAACAGAATTTGACACTGAGCCGCATAAGGAGATATTAGAGCAGATGGCCAAATGCTTGGTAAAAGAGGTAGATTTTAAGGAGTGTCTTAAACGAGGAGAGAGAGGTACAGAGGCGGAGAGGTCTAGGGAGTGAATTCCAGAGCTTTGGGCCTAGGCAGCTGAAGGCACGGCCTCCAATGGTGGAGCAATTAAAATCGGGGATGCACAAGAGGCCAGAATTAGAGGAGTGCAGATGTCTCAAAGGGTTGTTGGGCTGGAGGAGATTAGAGATAGGGAGGGGCAATGCCATGGAGGGATTTGAAAACAAGGATGAGAATTTTAAAATCGAGGCGTTGCTTAACAGGGAGCCAATGTAGGTCAGCAAACGCAGGGGTGATGGATGAACGGGACTTGGTGCGAGTTAGGACACGGGGCAGTGAGCACAGGGGGCGATGGGTGAACGGGACTGGGTGCGAGTTAGGACACGGGGCAGTGAGCACAGGGGGCGATGGGTGAACAGGACTGGGTGCGAGTTAGGACACGGGGCAGTGAGCACAGGGGGTGATGGGTGAACGGGACTGGGTGCGAGTTAGGACACGGGGCAGTGAGCCCAGGGGGTGATGGGTGAACGGGACTGGGTGTGAGTTAGGACACGGGGCAGTGAGCACAGGGGGTGATGGGTGAACGGGACTGGGTGTGAGTTAGGACACAGGGCAGTGAGCACAGGGGGTGATGGGTAAACGGGACTGGGTGTGAGTTAGGACACGGGGCAGTGAGCACAGGGGGTGATGGGTGAACGGGACTGGGTGTGAGTTAGGACACGGGGCAGTGAGCATGGGGTGATGGGTGAACGGGACTGGGTGTGAGTTAGGACACGGGGCAGTGAGCACAGGGGGCGATGGGTGAACGGGACTGGGTGTGAGTTAGGACACGGGGCAGTGAGCACAGGGGGTGATGGGTGAACGGGACTGGGTGCGAGTTAGGACACGGGGCAGTGAGCACAGGGGGTGATGGGTGAACGGGACTGGGTGCGAGTTAGGACACGGGGCAGTGAGCACAGGGGGTGATGGGTGAACGGGACTGGGTGTGAGTTAGGACACGGGGCAGTGAGCACTGGGGGTGATGGGTGAACGGGACTCTGTGCGAGTTAGGACACGGGGCAGTGAACACAGGGGGTGATGGGTGAACGGGACTTGGTGCGAGTTAGGACACGGGGCAGTGAGCACAGGGGGTGATGGGTGAACGGGACTGGGTGTGAGTTAGGACACTGGGCAGTGAACACAGGGGGTGATGGGTGAACGGGACTGGGTGCGAGTTAGGACACGGGCAGTGAGCACAGGGGGTGATGGGTGAACGGGACTGGGTGCGAGTTAGGACACGGGGCAGTGAGCACAGGGGGTGATGAGTGAACGGGACTTGGTGCGAGTTAGGACACGGGGCAGTGAACGCGGGGTGATGGGTGAACGGGACTTGGTGCGAGTTAGGACACGGGGCAGTGAATGCAGGGATGATGGATGAATGAGGCTTGGTGCGAGTTAGGACACGGGGCAGTGAGCACAGGGGGCGATGGGTGAACGGGACTTGGTGCGAGTTAGGACACGGGGCAGTGAGCACAGGGGGTGATGGGTGAACGGGACTGGGTGCGAGTTAGGACACGGGGCAGTGAGCACAGGGGTGATGGGTGAACAGGACTTGGTGTGAGTTAGGACACGGGGCAGTGAGCACAGGGGGTGATGGGTGAACGGGACTGGGTGTGAGTTAGGACACGGGGCAGTGAGCACGGGGTGATGGGTGAACGGGACTGGGTGTGAGTTAGGACACGGGGCAGAGAGCACAGGGGGTGATGGGTGAACGGGACTGGGTGTGAGTTAGGACACGGGGCAGTGAGCACAGGGGGTGATGGGTGAACGGGACTGGGTGCGAGTTAGGACACTGGGCAGTGAGCACAGGGTTGATGGGTGAATGGGACTGGGTGTGAGTTAGGACACGGGGCAGTGAGCACAGGGGGTGATGGGTGAACGGGACTGGGTGTGAGTTAGGACACGGGGCAGTGAGCACAGGGGGTGATGGGTGAACGGGACTTGGTGCGAGTTAGGACACGGGGCAGTGAGCACAGGGGGTGCTGGGTGAACGGGACTGGGTGCGAGTTAGGACACGGGGCAGTGAGCACGGGGTGATGGGTGAAGGGGACTGGGTGTGAGTTAGGACACGGGGCAGTGAGCACAGGGGGTGATGGGTGAATGGGACTGGGTGTGAGTTAGGACATGGGGCAGTGAGCACAGGGGGTGATGGGTGAACGGGACTGGGTGCGAGTTAGGACACTGGGCAGTGAGCACAGGGTTGATGGGTGAATGGGACTGGGTGTGAGTTAGGACACGGGGCAGTGAGCTCAGGGGGTGATGGGTGAACGGGACTGGGTGTGAGTTAGGACACGGGGCAGTGAGCACAGGGGGTGATGGGTGAACGGGACTTGGTGCGAGTTAGGACACGGGACAGTGAGCACAGGGGGTGATGGGTGAACGGGACTGGGTGTGAGTTAGGACACGGGGCAGTGAGCACAGGGGGTGATGGGTGAACGGGACTTGGTGTGAGTTAGGACACGGGGCAGTGAGCACAGGGGGTGATGGGTGAACGGGACTAGGTGTGAGTTAGGACACGGGGCAGTGAGCACAGGGGGTGATGGGTGAACGGGACTTGGTGCGAGTTAGGACACGGGGCAGTGAGCACAGGGGGTGCTGGGTGAACGGGACTGGGTGCGAGTTAGGACACGGGGCAGTCAACACAGGGGGTGATGGGTGAACGGGACTCAGTGCGAGTTAGGACACGGGGCAGTGAGCACAGGGGGTGATGGGTGAATGGGACTGGGTGTGAGTTAGGACACGGGGCAGTGAGCACAGGGGGTGCTGGGTGAACGGGACTGGGTGCGAGTTAGGACACGGGGCAGTGAACACAGCGGGTGATGGGTGAACGGGACTGGGTGTGAGTTAGGACGCGGGGCAGTGAGCACAGGGGGTGATGGGTGAACGGGACTGGGTGCGAGTTAGGACACGGGGCAGTGAGCACAGGGGGTGATGGGTGAACGGGACTCAGTGCGAGTTAGGACACGGGGCAGTGAGCACAGGGGGTGATGGGTGAATGGGACTGGGTGTGAGTTAGGACACGGGGCAGTGAGCACAGGGGGTGGTGGGCGAACGGGACTGGGTGTGTGTTAGGACACGGGGCAGTGAGCACGGGGTGATGGGCGAACGGGACTGGGTGTGAGTTAGGACACGGGGCAGTGAGCACGGGGTGATGGGTGAACGGGACTGGGTGTGAGTTAGGACAATGGGCAGTGAGCACAGGGGGTGATGGGTGAACGGGACTTGGTGCGAGTTAGGACACGGGGCAGAGAGCACAGGGGGTGATGGGTGAACGGGACTGGGTGTGAGTTAGGACACGGGGCAGTGAGCACAGGGGGTGATGGGTGAACGGGACTGGGTGCGAGTTAGGACACTGGGCAGTGAGCACAGGGTTGATGGGTGAATGGGACTGGGTGTGAGTTAGGACACGGGGCAGTGAGCACAGGGGGTGATGGGTGAACGGGACTGGGTGTGAGTTAGGACACGGGGCAGTGAGCACAGGGGGTGATGGGTGAACGGGACTTGGTGCGAGTTAGGACACGGGGCAGTGAGCACAGGGGGTGCTGGGTGAACGGGACTGGGTGCGAGTTAGGACACGGGGCAGTGAGCACGGGGTGATGGGTGAAGGGGACTGGGTGTGAGTTAGGACACGGGGCAGTGAGCACAGGGGGTGATGGGTGAACGGGACTGGGTGTGAGTTAGGACACGGGGCAGTGAGCACAGGGGGTGATGGGTGAACGGGACTGGGTGCGAGTTAGGACACTGGGCAGTGAGCACAGGGTTGATGGGTGAATGGGACTGGGTGTGAGTTAGGACACGGGGCAGTGAGCACAGGGGGTGATGGGTGAACGGGACTGGGTGTGAGTTAGGACACGGGGCAGTGAGCACAGGGGGTGATGGGTGAACGGGACTTGGTGCGAGTTAGGACACGGGACAGTGAGCACAGGGGGTGATGGGTGAACGGGACTGGGTGTGAGTTAGGACACGGGGCAGTGAGCACAGGGGGTGATGGGTGAACGGGACTTGGTGTGAGTTAGGACACGGGGCAGTGAGCACAGGGGGTGATGGGTGAACGGGACTGGGTGTGAGTTAGGACACGGGGCAGTGAGCACAGGGGGTGATGGGTGAACGGGACTTGGTGCGAGTTAGGACACGGGGCAGTGAGCACAGGGGGTGCTGGGTGAACGGGACTGGGTGCGAGTTAGGACACGGGGCAGTCAACACAGGGGGTGATGGGTGAACGGGACTCAGTGCGAGTTAGGACACGGGGCAGAGAGCACAGGGGGTGATGGGTGAACGGGACTGGGTGTGAGTTAGGACACGGGGCAGTGAGCACAGGGGGTGATGGGTGAACGGGACTGGGTGCGAGTTAGGACACTGGGCAGTGAGCACAGGGTTGATGGGTGAATGGGACTGGGTGTGAGTTAGGACACGGGGCAGTGAGCACAGGGGGTGATGGGTGAACGGGACTGGGTGTGAGTTAGGACACGGGGCAGTGAGCACAGGGGGTGATGGGTGAACGGGACTTGGTGCGAGTTAGGACACGGGGCAGTGAGCACAGGGGGTGCTGGGTGAACGGGACTGGGTGCGAGTTAGGACACGGGGCAGTGAGCACGGGGTGATGGGTGAAGGGGACTGGGTGTGAGTTAGGACACGGGGCAGTTAGCACAGGGGTGATGGGTGAACGGGACTGGGTGTGAGTTAGGACACGGGGAAGTGAGCACAGGGGGTGATGGGTGAACGGGACTTGGTGCGAGTTAGGACACGGGGCAGTGAGCCCAGGGGGTGATGGGTGAACGGGACTGGGTGTGAGATCGGAGACGGGGCAGTGAGCACAGGGGGTGATGGGTGAACGGGACTGGGTGTGAGTTAGGACACGGGGCAGTGAGCACAGGGGGTGATGGGTAAACGGGACTGGGTGTGAGTTAGGACACTGGGCAGTGAGCACAGGGTTGATGGGTGAACGGGACTGGGTGTGAGTTAGGACACGGGGCAGTGAGCACAGGGGGTGATGAGTGAACGGGACTTGGTGCAAGTTAGGACACGGGGCAGTGAACACAGGGGGTGATGGATGAACGGGACTGGGTGTGAGTTAGGACACGGGGCAGTGAGCACAGGGGGTGATGGGTGAACGGGACTGGGTGTGAGTTAGGACACGGGGCAGTGAGCACAGGGGGTGATGGGTGAACGGGACTGGGTGCGAGTTAGGACACGGGGCAGTAAGCACAGGGGGTGATGGGTGAATGGGACTGGGTGTGAGTTAGGACACGGGGCAGTGAGCACGGGGTGATGGGTGAACGGGACTGGGTGCGAGTTAGGACACGGGGCAGTGAGCACAGGGGGTGATGGGTGAACGGGACTGGGTGTGAGTTAGGGCACAGGGCACTGAGCACAGGGGGTGATGGGTGAACGGGACTGGGTGTGAGTTAGGACACGGGGCAGTGAGCACAGGGGGTGATGGGTGAACGGGACTTGGTGTGAGTTAGGACACGGGGCAGTGAGCACAGGGGGTGATGGGTGAACGGGACTGGGTGCGAGTTAGGATACGGGGCAGTGAGCACAGCGGGTGATGGGTGAACGGGACTGGGTGTGAGTTGGGACACGGGGCAGTGAGCACAGGGGGTGATGGGTGAACGGGACTTGGTGCGAGTTAGGACACGGGGCAGTGAGCACAGAGGGTGACGGGTGAACGGGACTGGGTGCGAGTTAGGACACGGGGCAGTGAGCACAGGGGGTGACGGGTGAACGGGACTGGGTGTGAGTTAGGACACGGGGCAGTGAGCACAGGGGGTGATGGGTGAACGGGACTGGGTGTGAGTTAGGACACGGGGCAGTGAGCACAGGGGGTGATGGGTGAACGGGACTTGGTGCGAGTTAGGACACGGGGCAGTGAGCACAGGGGGTGCTGGGTGAACGGGACTGGGTGCGAGTTAGGACACGGGGCAGTGAACACAGGGGGTGATGGGTGAACGGGACTCAGTGCGAGTTAGAACACGGGGCAGTGAGCACAGGGGGTGATGGGTGAATGGGACTGGGTGTGAGTTAGGACACGGGGCAGTGAGCACAGGGGGTGCTGGGTGAACGGGACTGGGTGCGAGTTAGGACACGGGGCAGTGAACACGGGGTGATGGGTGAACGGGACTGGGTGTGAGTTAGGACGCGGGGCAGTGAGCACAGGGGGTGATGGGTGAACGGGACTGGGTGCGAGTTAGGACACGGGGCAGTGAGCACAGGGGGTGATGGGTGAACGGGACTCAGTGCGAGTTAGGACACGGGGCAGTGAGCACAGGGGGTGATGGGTGAATGGGACTGGGTGTGAGTTAGGACACGGGGCAGTGAGCACAGGGGGTGGTGGGCGAACGGGACTGGGTGTGTGTTAGGACACGGGGCAGTGAGCACGGGGTGATGGGCGAACGGGACTGGGTGTGAGTTAGGACACGGGGCAGTGAGCACGGGGTGATGGGTGAACGGGACTGGGTGTGAGTTAGGACAATGGGCAGTGAGCACAGGGGGTGATGGGTGAACGGGACTTGGTGCGAGTTAGGACACGGGGCAGTGAGCACAGGGGTGATGGGTGAACGGGACTGGGTGTGAGTTAGGACACGGGGAAGTGAGCACAGGGGGTGATGGGTGAACGGGACTTGGTGCGAGTTAGGACACGGGGCAGTGAGCCCAGGGGGTGATGGGTGAACGGGACTGGGTGTGAGATCGGAGACGGGGCAGTGAGCACAGGGGGTGATGGGTGAACGGGACTGGGTGTGAGTTAGGACACGGGGCAGTGAGCACAGGGGGTGATGGGTAAACGGGACTGGGTGTGAGTTAGGACACGGGGCAGTGAGCACAGGGGGTGATGGGTGAACGGGACTTGGTGCGAGTTAGGACACGGGGCAGTGAACACAGGGGGTGATGGATGAACGGGACTGGGTGTGAGTTAGGACACGGGGCAGTGAGCACAGGGGGTGATGGGTGAACGGGACTGGGTGCGAGTTAGGACACGGGGCAGTAAGCACAGGGGGTGATGGGTGAATGGGACTGGGTGTGAGTTAGGACACGGGGCAGTGAGCACGGGGTGATGGGTGAACGGGACTGGGTGCGAGTTAGGACACGGGGCAGTGAGCACAGGGGGTGATGGGTGAACGGGACTGGGTGTGAGTTAGGACACAGGGCACTGAGCACAGGGGGTGATGGGTGAATGGGACTGGGTGTGAGTTAGGACACGGGGCAGTGAGCACAGGGGGTGATGGGTGAACGGGACTTGGTGCGAGTTAGGACACGGGGCAGTGAGCACAGGGGGTGCTGGGTAAACGGGACTGGGTGCGAGTTAGGACACGGGGCAGTGAGCACGGGGTGATGGGTGAAGGGGACTGGGTGTGAGTTAGGACACGGGGCAGTGAGCACAGGGGGTGATGGGTGAACGGGACTGGGTGTGAGTTAGGACACGGGGCAGTGAGCACAGGGGGTGATGGGTGAACGGGACTGGGTGCGAGTTAGGACACTGGGCAGTGAGCACAGGGTTGATGGGTGAATGGGACTGGGTGTGAGTTAGGACACGGGGCAGTGAGCACAGGGGGTGATGGGTGAACGGGACTGGGTGTGAGTTAGGACACGGGGCAGTGAGCACAGGGGGTGATGGGTGAACGGGACTTGGTGCGAGTTAGGACACGGGACAGTGAGCACAGGGGGTGATGGGTGAACGGGACTGGGTGTGAGTTAGGACACGGGGCAGTGAGCACAGGGGGTGATGGGTGAACGGGACTTGGTGTGAGTTAGGACACGGGGCAGTGAGCACAGGGGGTGATGGGTGAACGGGACTGGGTGTGAGTTAGGACACGGGGCAGTGAGCACAGGGGGTGATGGGTGAACGGGACTTGGTGCGAGTTAGGACACGGGGCAGTGAGCACAGGGGGTGCTGGGTGAACGGGACTGGGTGCGAGTTAGGACACGGGGCAGTCAACACAGGGGGTGATGGGTGAACGGGACTCAGTGCGAGTTAGGACACGGGGCAGTGAGCACAGGGGGTGATGGGTGAATGGGACTGGGTGTGAGTTAGGACACGGGGCAGTGAGCACAGGGGGTGCTGGGTGAACGGGACTGGGTGCGAGTTAGGACACGGGGCAGTGAACACAGCGGGTGATGGGTGAACGGGACTGGGTGTGAGTTAGGACGCGGGGCAGTGAGCACAGGGGGTGATGGGTGAACGGGACTGGGTGCGAGTTAGGACACGGGGCAGTGAGCACAGGGGGTGATGGGTGAACGGGACTCAGTGCGAGTTAGGACACGGGGCAGTGAGCACAGGGGGTGATGGGTGAATGGGACTGGGTGTGAGTTAGGACACGGGGCAGTGAGCACAGGGGGTGGTGGGCGAACGGGACTGGGTGTGTGTTAGGACACGGGGCAGTGAGCACGGGGTGATGGGCGAACGGGACTGGGTGTGAGTTAGGACACGGGGCAGTGAGCACGGGGTGATGGGTGAACGGGACTGGGTGTGAGTTAGGACAATGGGCAGTGAGCACAGGGGGTGATGGGTGAACGGGACTTGGTGCGAGTTAGGACACGGGGCAGTGAGCACAGGGGTGATGGGTGAACGGGACTGGGTGTGAGTTAGGACACGGGGAAGTGAGCACAGGGGGTGATGGGTGAACGGGACTTGGTGCGAGTTAGGACACGGGGCAGTGAGCCCAGGGGGTGATGGGTGAACGGGACTGGGTGTGAGATCGGAGACGGGGCAGTGAGCACAGGGGGTGATGGGTGAACGGGACTGGGTGTGAGTTAGGACACGGGGCAGTGAGCACAGGGGGTGATGGGTAAACGGGACTGGGTGTGAGTTAGGACACTGGGCAGTGAGCACAGGGTTGATGGGTGAACGGGACTGGGTGTGAGTTAGGACACGGGGCAGTGAGCACAGGGGGTGATGGGTGAACGGGACTTGGTGCAAGTTAGGACACGGGGCAGTGAACACAGGGGGTGATGGGTGAACGGGACTGGGTGTGAGTTAGGACACGGGGAAGTGAGCACAGGGGGTGATGGGTGAACGGGACTTGGTGCGAGTTAGGACACGGGGCAGTGAGCCCAGGGGGTGATGGGTGAACGGGACTGGGTGTGAGATCGGAGACGGGGCAGTGAGCACAGGGGGTGATGGGTGAACGGGACTGGGTGTGAGTTAGGACACGGGGCAGTGAGCACAGGGGGTGATGGGTAAACGGGACTGGGTGTGAGTTAGGACACTGGGCAGTGAGCACAGGGTTGATGGGTGAACGGGACTGGGTGTGAGTTAGGACACGGGGCAGTGAGCACAGGGGGTGATGGGTGAACGGGACTTGGTGCAAGTTAGGACACGGGGCAGTGAACACAGGGGGTGATGGATGAACGGGACTGGGTGTGAGTTAGGACACGGGGCAGTGAGCACAGGGGGTGATGGGTGAACGGGACTGGGTGTGAGTTAGGACACGGGGCAGTGAGCACAGGGGGTGATGGGTGAACGGGACTGGGTGCGAGTTAGGACACGGGGCAGTAAGCACAGGGGGTGATGGGTGAATGGGACTGGGTGTGAGTTAGGACACGGGGCAGTGAGCACGGGGTGATGGGTGAACGGGACTGGGTGCGAGTTAGGACACGGGGCAGTGAGCACAGGGGGTGATGGGTGAACGGGACTGGGTGTGAGTTAGGGCACAGGGCACTGAGCACAGGGGGTGATGGGTGAACGGGACTGGGTGTGAGTTAGGACACGGGGCAGTGAGCACAGGGGGTGATGGGTGAACGGGACTGGGTGCGAGTTAGGATACGGGGCAGTGAGCACAGGGGGTGATGAGTGAACGGGACTGGGTGCGAGTTAGGACACGGGGCAGTGAGCACAGGGGGTGATGGGTGAATGGGACTGGGTGTGAGTTAGGACACGGGGCAGTGAGCACAGGGGGTGATGGGTGAAAGGGACTGGGTGTGAGTTAGGACACGGGGCAGTGAGCATAGGGGGTGATGGGTGAGCGGGACTCGGTGCGAGTTAAGACACAGGGCAGTGAGGAAAGGGGGTGATGGATGAACGGGACTGGGTGTGAGTTAGGACACGGGGCAGTGAGCACAGGGGGTGATGGGTGAACGAGACTGGGTGCGAGTTAGGACACGGGGCATTGAGCACAGTGGGTGATGGATGAATGGGACTAGGTGCGAGTTAGGACACGGGGCAGTGAGCACAGGGGGTGATGGGTGAACGGGACTGGGTGTGAGTTAGGACACGGGGCAGTGAGCACAGGGGGTGATGGGTGAACGGGACTGGGTGTGAGTTAGGACACGGGGCAGTGAGCACAGGGGGTGATGGGTGAACGGGACTGGGTGTGAGTTAAGACACGGGCAGTGAGCACGGGGCGATGGATGAACGGGACTGGGTGTGAGTTAGGACACGGAGCAGTGAGCACAGGGAGTGATGGGTGAACGGGACTGGGTGTGAGTTCGGACACGGGGCAGTGAGCACAGGGGGTGATGGGTGAACGGGACTGGGTGCGAGTTAGCACACGGGGCAGTGAGCACAGGGGGTGATGGGTGAACAGGACTTGGTGCGAGTTAGGACACGGGGCAGTGAGCACAGGGGGTGATGGGTGAACGGGACTGGGTGCGAGTTAGCACACGGGGCAGTGAGCACAGGGGGTGATGGGTGAACGGGACTTGGTGCGAGTTAGGACACGGGGCAGTGAGCACAGGGGGTGATGGGCGAACGGGACTGGGTGTGAGTTAGGACACGGGGCAGTGAGCACAGGGGGTGATGGGTGAACGGGACTGGGTGTGAGTTAGGACACAGGGCAGTGAGCACAGGGGGTGATGGGTAAACAGGACTGGCTGTGAGATAGGACACGGGGCAGTGAGCACAGGGGGTGATGGGCGAACGGGACTGGGTGTGAGTTAGGACACGGGGCAGTGAGCACAGGGGGTGATGGGTGAACGGGACTGGGTGCGAGTTAGCACACGAGGCAGTGAGCACGGGGTGATGGGTGAACGGGGCTCGGTGTGAGTTAGGACACGGGGCAGTGAGCACAGGCGGTGATGGGTGAACGTGACTGGGTGTGAGTTAGGACACGGGGCAGTGAGCACAGGGGGTGATGGGTGAACGGGACTGGGTGCGAGTTAGCACACGAGGCAGTGAGCACGGGGTGATGGGTGAACGGGGCTCGGTGTGAGTTAGGACACGGGGCAGTGAGCACAGGGGGTGATGGGTGAACGGGACTGGGTGCGAGTTAGGACATGGGGCAGTGAGCACAGGGGGTGATGGGTGAACAGGACTGGGTCTGAGTTAGGACACGGGGCAGTGAGCACAGCGGGTGATGGGTGAACAGGACTGGGTGTGAGTTAGGACACGGGGCAGTGAGCACAGGGGGTGATTGGTGAAAGGAATGGGTGCGAGTTAGGACACGGGGCAGTGAGCACAGGGGGTGATGGGTGAACGGGACTGGGTGCGAGTTAGGACACGGGGCAGTGAGCACACGGGGTGAGGGGTGAACGGGACTGGGTGCGAGTTAGGACACGGGGCATTGAGCAGAGTGGGTGATGGATGAATGGGACTGGTTGCGAGTTAGGACACGGGGCAGTGAGCACAGTGGGTGATGGGTGAACGGGACTGGGTGTGAGTTAGGACACGGGGCAGTGAGCACAGGGGGTGATGGGTGAACGGGACTGGGTGTGAGTTCGGACACGGAGCAGTGAGCACAGGGAGTGATGGGTGAACGGGACTGGGTGTGAGTTAGGACACGGGGCAGTGAGCACAGGGGGTGATGGGTGAACGGGACTGGGTGCGAGTTAGCACACGGGGCAGTGAGCACAGGGGGTGATGGGTGAACAGGACTTGGTGCGAGTTAGGACACGGGGCAGTGAGCACAGGGGGTGATGGGTGAACGGGACTGGGTGTGAGTTAGGACACGGGGCAGTGAGCACAGGGGGTGATGGGCGAACGGGACTGGGTGCGAGTTAGCACACGGGGCAGTGAGCACAGGGGGTGATGGGTGAACGGGACTTGGTGCGAGTTAGGACACGGGGCAGTGAGCACAGGGGGTGATGGGCGAACGGGACTGGGTGTGAGTTAGGACACGGGGCAGTCAGCACAGGGGGTGATGGGTGAACGGGACTGGGTGTGAGTTAGGACACAGGGCAGTGAGCACAGGGGGTGATGGGTAAACGGGACTGGGTGTGAGATAGGACACGGGGCAGTGAGCACAGGGGGTGATGGGCGAACGGGACTGGGTGTGAGTTAGGACACGGGGCAGTGAGCACAGGGGGTGATGGGTGAACGGGACTGGGTGCGAGTTAGCACACGAGGCAGTGAGCACGGGGTGATGGGTGAACGGGGCTCGTTGTGAGTTAGGACACGGGGCAGTGAGCACAGGCGGTGATGGGTGAACGTGACTGGGTGTGAGTTAGGACACGGGGCAGTGAGCACAGGGGGTGATGGGTGAACGGGACTGGGTGTGAGTTAGGACACGGGGCAGTGAGCAAAGGGGGTGATGGGTGAACGGGACTGGGTGTGAGTTAGGACACGGGGCAGTGAGCACAGGGGGTGATGTGTGAACGGGACTGGGTGTGAGTTAGGACACGGGGCAGTGAGCACAGGGGGTGATGGGTGAACGGGACTGGGTGCGAGTTAGGACACGGGGCAGTGAGCACAGGGGGTGATGGGTGAACGGGACTGGGTGCGAGTTAGGACACGGGGCAGTGAGCACAGCGGGTGATGGGTGAATGGGACTCGGTGCGAGTTAGGACACGGGGCAGTGAGCACAGGGGGTGATGGGTGAACAGGACTGGGTGTGAGTTTGGACACGGGGCAGTGAGCACAGGGGGTGATGGGTGAACGGGACCTGGTGTGAGTTAGTACAAGGGGCAGTGAGCACAGGGGGTGAAGGGTGAACTGGAGTTGGTGCGAGTTAGGACACGGGGCAGTGAGCACAGGGGGTGATGGGTGAACGGGACTGGGTTTGAGTTAGGACACGGGCAGTGAGCACAGGGGGAGATGGGTGAACGGGACTGGGTGTGAGTTAGGACACGGGGCAGTGAGCACAGGGGGTGATGGATGAACTGGACTGGGTGCAAGTTAGGACACGGGGCAGTGAGCACAGGGGGTGATGGGTGAATGGGACTGGGTGTGAGTTAGGACACGGGGCAGTGAGCACAGGGGGTGATGGGTGAGCGGGACTCGGTGCGAGTTAGGACACGGGGCAGTGAGCACAGGGGGTGATGGGTGAACGGGACTGGGTGTGAGTTAGGACACGGGGCAGTGAGCACAGGGGGTGATGGATGATCTGGACAGGGTGTGAGTTAGGACACGGGGCAGTGAGCACAGGGGGTGATGGGTGAATGGGACTGGGTGTGAGTTAGGACACGGGGCAGTGAGCACAGGGGGTGATGGGTGAGCGGGACTCGGTGCGAGTTAGGACACAGGGCAGTGAGCACAGGGGGTGATGGGTGAACGGGACTGGGTGTGAGTTAGGACACGGGGCAGTGAGCACAGGGGGTGATGGGTGAACGGGACTGGGTGCGAATTAGGACACGGGGCAGTGAGCACACGGGGTGAGGGTGGTGAACGGGACTGGGTGCGAGTTAGGACACGGGGCAGTGAGCACAGGGGGTGATGGGTGAACGGGACTGGGTGTGAGTTAGGACACGAGGCAGTGAGCACAGGGGGTGATGGGTGAACGGGACTGGGTGTGAGTTAGGACACGGGGCAGTGAGCACAGGGGGTGATGTGTGAACGGGACTGGGTGTGAGTTAGGACACGGGGCAGTGAGCACAGGGGGTGATGGGTGAACGGGACTGGGTGCGAGTTAGGACACGGGCAGTGAGCACGGGGTGATGGGTGAACGGGACTGGGTGTGAGTTAGGACACGGGGCAGTGAGCACAGGGAGTGATGGGTGAACGGGACTCGGTGCGAGTTAGGACACGGGGCAGTGAGCACAGGGGGTGGTGGGTGAATGGGACTGGGTGTGAGTTAGGACACGGGGCAGTGAGCACAGGGGGTGATGGGTGAGCGGGACTCGGTGCGAGTTAGGACACACGGCAGTGAGCACAGGGGGTGATGGGTGAACGGGACTGGGTGTGAGTTAGGACACGGGGCAGTGAGCACAGGGGGTGATGGGTGAACGGGACTGGGTGTGAGTTAGGACACGGGGCAGTGAGCACAGGGGGTGATGGATGATCTGGAGTGGGTGTGAGTTAGGACACGGGGCAGTGAGCACAGGGGGTGATGGGTGAATGGGACTGGGTGTGAGTTAGGACACGGGGCAGTGAGCACAGGGGGTGATGGGTGAGCGGGACTCGGTGCGAGTTAGGACACAGGGCAGTGAGCACAGGGGGTGATGGGTGAACGGGACTGGGTGCGAGTTAGGACACGGGGCAGTGAGCACACGGGGTGAGGGGTGAACGGGACTGGGTGCGAGTTAGGACACGGGGCAGTGAGCACAGTGGGTGATGGATGAATGGGACTGGGTGCGAGTTAGGACACGGGGCAGTGAGCACAGGGGGTGATGGGTGAACGGGACTGGGTGCGAGTTAGGACACGGGGCAGTGAGCACAGGGGGTGATGGGTGAACGGGACTGGGTGCGAGTTAGGACACGGGGCAGTGAGCACAGGGGGTGATGGGTGAACGGGACTGGGTGTGAGTTTGGACACGGGGCAGTGAGCACAGGGGGTGATGGGTGAACGGGACCTGGTGTGAGTTAGTACACGGGGCAGTGAGCACAGGGGGTGATGGGTGAACTGGAGTTGGTGCGAGTTAGGACACGGGGCAGTGAGCACAGGGGGTGATGGGTGAACGGGACTGGGTGTGAGTTAGGACACGGGGCAGTGAGCACAGGGGGTGATGGGTGAGCGGGACTCGGTGCGAGATAGGACACAGGGCAGTGAGCACAGGGGGTGATGGGTGAACGGGACTGGGTGTGAGTTAGGACACGGGGCAGTGAGCACAGGGGGTGATGGGTGAACGGGACTGGGTGCGAGTTAGGACACGGGGCAGTGAGCACACGGGGTGAGGGGTGAACGGGACTGGGTGCGAGTTAGGACACGGGGCAGTGAGCACAGTGGGTGATGGATGAATGGTACTGGGTGCGAGTTAGGACACGGGGCAGTGAGCACAGGGGGTGATGGGTGAACGGGACTGGGTGTGAGTTAGAACACGAGGCAGTGAGCACAGTGGGTGATGGGTGAACGGGACTGGGTGTGAGTTAGGACACGGGGCAGTGAGCACAGGGGGTGATGTGTGAACGGGACTGGGTGTGAGTTAGGACACGGGGCAGTGAGCACAGGGGGTGATGGGTGAACGGGACTCGGTGCGAGTTAGGACACGGGCAGTGAGCACGGGGTGATGGGTGAACGGGACTGGGTGTGAGTTAGGACACGGGGCAGTGAGCACAGGGAGTGATGGGTGAACGGGACTCGGTGCGAGTTAGGACACGGGGCAGTGAGCACAGGGGGTGATGGGTGAATGGGACTGGGTGTGAGTTAGGACACGGGGCAGTGAGCACAGGGGGTGATGGGTGAGCGGGACTCGGTGCGAGTTAGGACACAGGGCAGTGAGCACAGGGGGTGATGGGTGAACGGGACTGGGTGTGAGTTAGGACACGGGGCAGTGAGCACAGGGGGTGATGAGTGAACGGGACTGGGTGTGAGTTAGGACACGGGGCAGTGAGCACAGGGGGTGATGGATGATCTGGACTGGGTGTGAGTTAGCACACGAGGCAGTGAGCACGGGGTGATGGGTGAACGGGGCTCGGTGTGAGTTAGGACACGGGGCAGTGAGCACAGGGGGTGATGGGTGAACGGGACTGGGTGTGAGTTAGGACACGGGGCAGTGAGCACAGGGGTGATGGGTGAACGGGACTGGGTGCGAGTTAGGACATGGGGCAGTGAGCACAGGGGGTGATGGGTGAACGGGACTGGGTGTGAGTTAGGACACGGGGCAGTGAGCACAGCGGGTGATGGGTGAACAGGACTGGGTGTGAGTTAGGACACGGGGCAGTGAGCACAGGGGGTGATTGGTGAAAGGAATGGGTGCGAGTTAGGACACGGGCAGTGAGCACAGGGGGTGATGGGTGAACGGGACTGGGTGCGAGTTAGGACACGGGGCAGTGAGCACAGGGGGTGCTGGGTGAACGGGACTGGGTGCGAGTTAGGACACGGGGCAGTGAGCACAGGGCGTGATGGGTGAACGGGACTGGGTGCGAGTTAGGACACGGGGCAGTGAGCACGGGGGGTGATGGGTGAACGGGACTGGGTGCGAGTTAGGACACGGGGCAGTGAGCACAGGGGGTGATGGGTGAAAGGGACTTGGTGCGAGTTAGGACACGGGGCAGTGAGCACAGGGGTGATGGGTGAACGGGACTGGGTGTGAGTTAGGACACGGGGCAGTGAGCACAGGGGGTGATGGGGTGAACGGGACTGGGTGTGAGTTAGGACACGGAGCAGTGAGCACAGGGGGTGATGGGTGAACGGGACTCGGTGCGAGTTCGGACACGGCGGCAGTGAGCACAGGGAGTGATGGGTGAACGGGACTGGGTGCGTGTTAGGACACGGGGGCAGTGAGCACAGGGGGTGATGGGTGAACGGGACTGGGTGCGAGTTAGGACACGGGGAGTGAGCACGGGGTGATGGGTGAACGGGACTGGGTGCGAGTTAGGACACGGGGCAGTGAGCACAGGGGGTGATGGGTGAACGGGACTGGGTGTGAGTTAGGACACGGGGCAGTGAGCAAAGGGGGTGATGGGTGAACGGGACTGGGTGTGAGTTAGGACACGGGGCAGTGAGCACAGGGGGTGATGTGTGAACGGGACTGGGTGTGAGTTAGGACACGGGGCAGTGAGCACAGGGGGTGATGGGTGAACGGGACTGGGTGCGAGTTAGGACACGGGGCAGTGAGCACAGGGGGGTGATGGGTGAACGGGACTGGGTGCGAGTTAGGACACGGGGCAGTGAGCACAGCGGGTGATGGGTGAATGGGACTCGGTGCGAGTTAGGACACGGGGCAGTGAGCACAGGGGGTGATGGGTGAACAGGACTGGGTGTGAGTTTGGACACGGGGCAGTGAGCACAGGGGGTGATGGGTGAACGGGACCTGGTGTGAGTTAGTACAAGGGGCAGTGAGCACAGGGGGTGAAGGGTGAACTGGAGTTGGTGCGAGTTAGGACACGGGGCAGTGAGCACAGGGGGTGATGGGTGAACGGGACTGGGTTTGAGTTAGGACACGGGGCAGTGAGCACAGGGGGTGATGGGTGAACGGGACTGGGTGTGAGTTAGGACACGGGGCAGTGAGCACAGGGGGTGATGGATGAACTGGACTGGGTGCAAGTTAGGACACGGGGCAGTGAGCACAGGGGGTGATGGGTGAATGGGACTGGGTGTGAGTTAGGACACGGGGCAGTGAGCACAGGGGGTGATGGGTGAGCGGGACTCGGTGCGAGTTAGGACACGGGGCAGTGAGCACAGGGGGTGATGGGTGAACGGGACTGGGTGTGAGTTAGGACACGGGGCAGTGAGCACAGGGGGTGATGGATGATCTGGACAGGGTGTGAGTTAGGACACGGGGCAGTGAGCACAGGGGGTGATGGGTGAATGGGACTGGGTGTGAGTTAGGACACGGGGCAGTGAGCACAGGGGGTGATGGGTGAGCGGGACTCGGTGCGAGTTAGGACACAGGGCAGTGAGCACAGGGGGTGATGGGTGAACGGGACTGGGTGTGAGTTAGGACACGGGGCAGTGAGCACAGGGGGTGATGGGTGAACGGGACTGGGTGCGAATTAGGACACGGGGCAGTGAGCACACGGGGTGAGGGGTGAACGGGACTGGGTGCGAGTTAGGACACGGGGCAGTGAGCACAGGGGGTGATGGGTGAACGGGACTGGGTGTGAGTTAGGACACGAGGCAGTGAGCACAGGGGGTGATGGGTGAACGGGACTGGGTGTGAGTTAGGACACGGGGCAGTGAGCACAGGGGGTGATGTGTGAACGGGACTGGGTGTGAGTTAGGACACGGGGCAGTGAGCACAGGGGGTGATGGGTGAACGGGACTGGGTGCGAGTTAGGACACGGGCAGTGAGCACGGGGTGATGGGTGAACGGGACTGGGTGTGAGTTAGGACACGGGGCAGTGAGCACAGGGAGTGATGGGTGAACGGGACTCGGTGCGAGTTAGGACACGGGGCAGTGAGCACAGGGGGTGATGGGTGAACGGGACTGGGTGCGAGTTAGGACACGGGGCAGTGAGCACAGGGGGTGATGGGTGAACGGGACTGGGTGTGAGTTAGGACACGGGGCAGTGAGCACAGGGGGTGATGGATGATCTGGACAGGGTGTGAGTTAGGACACGGGGCAGTGAGCACAGGGGGTGATGGGTGAATGGGACTGGGTGTGAGTTAGGACACGGGGCAGTGAGCACAGGGGGTGATGGGTGAGCGGGACTCGGTGCGAGTTAGGACACAGGGCAGTGAGCACAGGGGGTGATGGGTGAACGGGACTGGGTGTGAGTTAGGACACGGGGCAGTGAGCACAGGGGGTGATGGGTGAACGGGACTGGGTGCGAATTAGGACACGGGGCAGTGAGCACACGGGGTGAGGGGTGAACGGGACTGGGTGCGAGTTAGGACACGGGGCAGTGAGCACAGGGGGTGATGGGTGAACGGGACTGGGTGCGAGTTAGGACACGGGGCAGTGAGCACAGGGGGTGATGGGTGAACGGGACTGGGTGTGAGTTTGGACACGGGGCAGTGAGCACAGGGGGTGATGGGTGAACGGGACCTGGTGTGAGTTAGTACACGGGGCAGTGAGCACAGGGGGTGATGGGTGAACTGGAGTTGGTGCGAGTTAGGACACGGGGCAGTGAGCACAGGGGGTGATGGGTGAACGGGACTGGGTGTGAGTTAGGACACGGGGCAGTGAGCACAGGGGGTGATGGGTGAGCGGGACTCGGTGCGAGATAGGACACAGGGCAGTGAGCACAGGGGGTGATGGGTGAACGGGACTGGGTGTGAGTTAGGACACGGGGCAGTGAGCACAGGGGGTGATGGGTGAACGGGACTGGGTGCGAGTTAGGACACGGGGCAGTGAGCACACGGGGTGAGGGGTGAACGGGACTCGGTGCGAGTTAGGACACGGGGCAGTGAGCACAGGGGGTGATGGGTGAATGGGACTGGGTGTGAGTTAGGACACGGGGCAGTGAGCACAGGGGGTGATGGGTGAGCGGGACTCGGTGCGAGTTAGGACACAGGGCAGTGAGCACAGGGGGTGATGGGTGAACGGGACTGGGTGTGAGTTAGGACACGGGGCAGTGAGCACAGGGGGTGATGAGTGAACGGGACTGGGTGTGAGTTAGGACACGGGGCAGTGAGCACAGGGGGTGATGGATGATCTGGACTGGGTGTGAGTTAGGACACGGGGCAGTGAGCACAGGGGGTGATGGGTGAATGGGACTGGGTGTGAGTTAGGACACGGGGCAGTGAGCACAGGGGGTGATGGGTGAGCGGGACTCGGTGCGAGTTAGGACACAGGGCAGTGAGCACAGGGGGTGATGGGTGAACGGGACTGGGTGCGAGTTAGGACACGGGACAGTGAGCACACGGGGTGAGGGGTGAACGGGACTGGGTGCGAGTTAGGACACGGGGCAGTGAGCACAGTGGGTGATGGATGAATGGGACTGGGTGCGAGTTAGGACACGGGGCAGTGAGCACAGGGGGTGATGGGTGAACGGGACTGGGTGTGAGTTAGGACACGGGGCAGTGAGCACAGGGGGTGATGGGTGAACGGGACTGGGTGCGAGTTAGCACACGGGGCAGTGAGCACAGGGGGTGATGGGTGAACGGGACTTGGTGCGAGTTAGGACACGGGGCAGTGAGCACAGGGGGTGATGGGCGAACGGAACTGGGTGTGAGTTAGGACACGGGCCAGTGAGCACAGGGGGTGATGGGTGAACGGGACTGGGTGTGAGTTAGGACACGGGGCAGTGAGCACAGGGGGTGATGGGTGAACGGGACTGGGTGTGAGTTAGGACACGGGGCAGTGAGCACAGGGGTGATTGGCGAACGGGACTGGGTGTGAGTTAGGACACGGGGCAGTGAGCACAGGTGGCGATGGGTGAACGGGACTGGGTGCGAGTTAGGACACGGGGCAGTGAGCACAGGTGGCGATGGGTGAACGGGACTGGGTGTGAGTTCGGACACGGGGCAGTGAGCACAGGGGGTGATGGGTGATCGGGACTGGGTGTGAGTTAGGACACGGGGCAGTGAGCACGGGGTGATGGGCGAACGGGACTGGGTGTGAGTTAGGACACGGGGCAGTGAGCACAGGGGGTGATGGGTGAACGGGACTGGGTGTGAGATAGGACACGGGGCAGTGAGCACAGGGGGTGATGGGCGAACGGGACTGGGTGTGACTTAGGACACGGGGCAGTGAGCACAGGGGGTGATGGGTGAACGGGACTCGGTGCGAGTTAGGACACGGGGCAGTGAGCACAGTGGGTGATGGGTGAACGGGACTGGGTGCGAGTTAGCACACGGGGCAGTGAGCACGGGGTGATGGGTGAACGGGGCTCGGTGTGAGTTACGACACGGGGCAGTGAGCACAGACGGTGATGGGTGAACGGGACTCGGTGCGAGTTAGGACACGGGGCAGTGAGCACAGGGGGTGATGGTGTGAACGTGACTGGGTGTGAGTTAGGACACGGGGCAGTGAGCACAGGGGGTGATGGGTGAACGGGACTGGGTGTGAGTTAGGACACGGGGCAGTGAGCACAGGGGGTGATGGTGTGAACGGGACTTGGTGCGAGTTAGGACACGGGGCAGAGAGCACAGGGGTGATGGGTGAACGGGACTGGGTGCGAGTTAGGACACGGGGCAGTGAGCACAGGGGGTGATGGATGAACGGGACTTGGTGCGAGTTAGGACAGGGGGCAGTGAGCACAGGGGGTGATGGGTGAACGGGACTGGGTGTGAGTTAGGACACGGGGCAGTGAGCACAGGGGGTGATGGGTGAACGGGACTGGGTGTGAGTTAGGACACGGGGCAGTGAGCACAGGGGGTGATGGGTGAACGGGACTGGGTGTGAGTTAGGACACGGGGCAGTGAGCACAGGGGGTGATGGGTGAACGGGACTGGGTGTGAGTTAGGACACGAGGCAGTGAGCACAGGGGGTGATGGGTGAACGGGACTGGGTGTGAGTTAGGACACGGGGCAGTGAGCACAGCGGGTGATGGGTGAACGGGACTGGGTGTGAGTTAGGACACGGGGCAGTGAGCACAGGGGGTGACTGGTGAAAGGAATGAGTGCGAGTTAGGACACGGGGCAGTGAGCACAGGGGGTGATGGGTGAACGGGACTGGGTGCGAGTTAGGACACGGGGCAGTGAGCACAGGGGGTGATGGGTGAACGGGACTGGGTGCGAGTTAGGACACGGGGCAGTGAGCACAGGGGGTGATGGGTGATCGGGACTGGGTGCGAGTTAGGACACGGGGCAGTGAGCACGGGGGGTGATGGGTGAACGGGACTGGGTGCGAGTTAGGACACGGGGCAGTGAGCACGGGGTGATGGGTGAACGTGACTTGGTGTGAGTTCGGACACTGGGCAGTGAGCACAGGGGTGATGGGTGAACGGGACTGGGTGTGAGTTAGGACACGGGGCAGTGAGCACAGGGGGTGATGGGTGAACGGGACTGGGTGTGAGTTAGGACACGGGGCAGTGAGCACAGGGGGTGATGGGTGAACGGGACTCGGTGCGAGTTCGGACACGGGGGCAATGAGCACAGGGAGTAATGGGTGAACGGGACTGGGTGCGAGTTAGGACACGGGGCAGTGAGCACAGGGGGTGATGGATGAACGGGACTTGGTGCGAGTTAGGACACGAGGCAGTGAGCACAGGGGGTGATGGGTGAACGGGACTGGGTGTGAGTGAGGACACGGGGCAGTGAGCACAGCGGGTGATGGGTGAACGGGACTGGGTGTGAGTTAGGACACGGGGCAGTGAGCACAGGGGGTGATTGGTGAAAGGAATGGGTGCGAGTTAGGACACGGGGCAGTGAGCACAGGGGGTGATGGGTGAACGGGACTGGGTGCGAGTTAGGACACGGGGCAGTGAGCACAGGGGGTGATGGGTGAACGGGACTGGGTGCGAGTTAGGACACGGGGCAGTGAGCACAGGGGGTGATGGGTGAACGGGACTGGGTGCGAGTTAGGACACGGGGCAGTGAGCACGGGGGGTGATGGGTGAACGGGACTGGGTGCGAGTTAGGACACGGGGCAGCGAGCACAGAGGGTGATGGGTGAACGGGACTTGGTGTGAGTTAGGACACGGGGCAGTCAGCACAGGGGTGATGGGTGAACGGGACTGGGTGTGAGTTAGGACACGGGGCAGTGAGCACAGGGGGTGATGGTGTGAACGGGACTGGGTGTGAGTTAGGACACGGGGCAGTGAGCACAGGGGGTGATGGGTGAACGGGACTCGGTGCGAGATCGGACACGGGGGCAGTGAGCACAGGGAGTGATGGTGTGAACGGGACTGGGTGCGAGTTAGGACACGGGGGCAGTGAGCACAGGGGGTGATGGGTGAACGGGACTGGGTGCGAGTTAGGACACGGGGGCAGTGAGCACAGGGAGTGATGGGTGAATGGGACTGGGTGCAAGTTAGGACACGGGGCAGTGAGCACAGGGAGTGATGGGTGAACGGGACTGGGTGTGAGTTAGGACACGGGGCAGTGAGCACAGGGGGTGATGGGTAAACGGGACTGGGTGTCAGTTAGGACACGGGGCAGTGAGCACAGCGGGTGATGGGTGAACGGGACTGGGTGTGAGTTAGGACACGGGGCAGTGAGCACAGGGGGTGATGGGTGAACGGGACTCGGTGCGAGTTAGGACACGGGGCAGTGAGCACAGGGGGTGATGGGTGAACAGGACTGGGTGTGAGTTAGGACACGGAGCAGTGAGCACAGTGGGTGATGGGTGAATGGGACTGGGTGTGAGTTAGGACACGGAGCAGTGAGCACAGTGGGTGATGGGTGAACGGGACTGGGTGTGAGTTAGGACATGGGGCAGTGAGCACAGGGGGTGATGGGTGAACGGGACTGGGTGTGAGTTAGGACACGGGGCAGTGAGCACAGGGGGTGATGGGTGAACGGGACTGGGTGTGAGTTAGGACACGGGGCAGTGAGCACAGGGGGTGATGGGTGAACGGGACTTGGTGCGAGTTAGGACACGGGGCAGTGAGCACAGGGGGTGATGGGTGAACGGGACTTGGTGCGAGTTAGGACACGGGGCAGTGAGCACAGGGGGTGATGGGTGAACGGGACTTGGTGCGAGTTAGGACACAGGGCAGTGAGCACAGGGGGTGATGGATGAACGGGACTTGGTGCGAGTTAGGACACGGGGCAGTGAACACGGGGTGATGGGTGAACGGGACTGGGTGTGAGTTTGGGCACGGGGCAGTGAGCACAGGGCGTGATGGGTGAACGGGACTGGGTGTGAGTTAGGACACGGGGCAGTGAACACGGGGTGATGGGTGAACGGGACTGGGTGTGAGTTAGCACACGGGGCAGTGAGCACGGGGTGATGGGTGAACGGGACGGGGTGTGAGTTTGGACACGGGGCAGTGAGCACAGGGGGTGATGGATGAATGGGACTGGGTGCGAGTTAGGACACGGGGCAGTGAGCACAGGGGGTGATGGGTGAACGGGACTGGGTGTGAGTTAGGACACGGGGCAGTGAGCACAGGGGGTGATGGGTGAAGGGGACTGGGTGTGAGTTAGGACACGGGGCAGTGAGCACAGGGGTGATGGGTGAACGGGACTGGGTGTGAGTTAGGACACGGGGCAGTGAGCACAGGGGGTGATGGGTGAACGGGACTGGGTGTGAGTTCGGACACGGGCAGTGAGCACGGGGTGATGGGTGAACGGGACTGGGTGTGAGTTAGGACACGGGGCAGTGAGCACAGGGAGTGATGGGTGAACGGGACTGGGTGTGAGTTAGGACACGGGGCAGTGAGCACAGGGGGTGATGGGTGAACGGGACTGGGAGCGAGTTTGCACACGGGGCAGTGAGAACAGGGGGTGATGGGTGAACAGGACTGGGTGTGAGTTAGGACACGGGCAGTGAGCACGGGGTGATGGGTGAACGGGACTGGGTGCAAGTTAGGACACGGGGCAGTGAGCACAGGGGGTGATGGGTGAACGGGACCTGATGTGAGTTAGGACACGGGGCAGTGAGCACAGGGGGTGATGGGTGAACTGGAGTTGGTGCGATTTAGGACACGGGGCAGTGAGCACAGGGGGTGATGGGTGAACGGGACTGGGTGTGAGTTAGGACACGGGGCAGTGAGCACAGGGGGTGATGGGTGAACAGGACTGGGTGTGAGTTAGGACACGGGGCAGTGAGCACGGCGTGATGGGTGAACGGAACTGGGTGTGAGTTAGGACACGGGCAGTGAGCACGGGGTGATGGGTGAACGGGACTGGGTGTGAGTTAGGACACGGGGCAGTGAGCACGGGGTGATGGGTGAACGGGACTGGGTGTGAGTTACGACACGGGGCAGTGAGCACAGGGGGTGATGAGTGAACGGGACTGGGTGCGAGTTAGGACACGGGGCAGTGAGCACAGGGGGTGATGGATGAACTGGACTGGGTGCGAGTTAGGACACGGGGCAGTGAGCACAGGGGGTGATGGGTGAACGGGACTGGGTGTGAGTTAGGACACGGGGCAGTGAGCACAGGGGGTGATGGGTGAACGGGACTGGGTGCGAGTTAGGACACGGGGCAGTGAGCACAGGGGGTGATGGGTGAACGGGACTGGGTGTGAGTTAGGACACGGGGCAGTGAGCACAGTGGGTGATGGGTGAACGGGACTGGGTGCGAGTTAGGACACGGGGCAGTGAGCACACGGGGTGAGGGGTGAACGGGACTGGTTGCGAGTTAGGACACGGGGCAGTGAGCACAGTGGGTGATGGATGAGTGGGACTGGGTGTGAGTTAGGACACGAGGCAGTGAGCACAGGGAGTGATGGGTGAACGGGACTGGGTGTGAGTTAGGACACGGGGCAGTGAGCACAGGGGGTGATGGGTGAACGGGACTGGGTGTGAGTTAGGACACGGGGCAGTGAGCACAGGGGGTGATGGGTGAACGGGACTGGGTGTGAGTTAGGACACGGGGCAGTGAGCACAGGGGGTGATGGTGTGAACGGGACTGGGTGTGAGTTAGGACACGGGGCAGTGAGCACAGGGGTGATGGGCGAACGGGACTGGGTGTGAGTTAGGACACGGGGCAGTGAGCACAGGTGGCGATGGGTGAACGGGACTGGGTGTGAGTTAGGACACGGGGCAGTGAGCACAGGGGGTGATGGGTAAACGGGACTTAGTGTGAGTTAGGACACGGGGCAGTGAGCACGGGGTGATGGGTGAACGGGACTGGGTGTGAGTTAGGACACGGGGCAGTGAGCACAGGGGGTGATGGGCGAACGGGACTGGGTGTGAGTTAGGACACGGGGCAGTGAGCACAGGGGGTGATGGGTGAACGGGACTGGGTGTGAGTTAGGACACGGGGCAGTGAGCACAGGGGGTGATGGGTGAACGGGACTTGGTGCGAGATAGGACACGGGGCAGTGAGCACAGGGGGTGATGGGTGAACGGGACTGGGTGTGAGTTAGGACACGGGGCAGTGAGCACAGGGGGTGATGGATGAACGGGACTTGGTGCGAGTTAGGACACGAGGCAGTGAGCACAGGGGGTGATGGGTGAACGGGACTGGGTGTGAGTTAGGACACGGGGCAGTGAGCACAGCGGGTGATGGGTGAACGGGACTGGGTGTGAGTTAGGACACGGGGCAGTGAGCACAGGGGGTGATTGGTGAAAGGAATGGGTGCGAGTTAGGACACGGGGCAGTGAGCACAGGGGGTGATGGGTGAACGGGACTGGGTGCGAGTTAGGACACGGGGCAGTGAGCACAGGGGGTGATGGGGTGAACGGGACTGGGTGCGAGTTAGGACACGGGGCAGTGAGCACAGGGGGTGATGGGTGAACGGGACTGGGTGCGAGTTAGGACACGGGGCAGTGAGCACGGGGGGTGATGGGTGAACGGGACTGGGTGCGAGTTAGGACACGGGGCAGTGAGCACAGAGGGTGATGGGTGAACGGGACTTGGTGTGAGTTAGGACACGGGGCAGTCAGCACAGGGGTGATGGGTGAACGGGACTGGGTGTGAGTTAGGACACGGGGCAGTGAGCACAGGGGGTGATGGGTGAACGGGACTGGGTGTGAGTTAGGACACGGGGCAGTGAGCACAGGGGGTGATGGGTGAACGGGACTCGGTGCGAGATCGGACACGGGGGCAGTGAGCACAGGGAGTGATGGGTGAACGGGACTGGGTGCGAGTTAGGACACGGGGGCAGTGAGCACAGGGGGTGATGGGTGAACGGGACTGGGTGCGAGTTAGGACACGGGGGCAGTGAGCACAGGGAGTGATGGGTGAACGGGACTGGGTGCGAGTTAGGACACGGGGCAGTGAGCACAGGGAGTGATGGGTGAACGGGACTGGGTGCGAGTTAGGACACGGGGCAGTGAGCACGGGGTGATGGGTGAACGGGACTGGGTGTGAGTTAGGACACGGGGCAGTGAGCACAGCGGGTGATGGGTGAACGGGACTGGGTGCAAGTTAGGACACGGGGCAGTGAGCACAGGGGGTGATGGGTGAACGGGACTGGGTGTGAGTTAGGACATGGGGCAGTGAGCACAGGGGGTGATGGGTGAGCGGGACTGGGTGTGAGTTAGGACACGGGGCAGTGAGCACAGGGGGTGATGGGTAAACGGGACTGGGTGTCAGTTTGGACACGGGGCAGTGAGCACAGCGGGTGATGGGTGAACGGGACTGGGTGTGAGTTAGGACACGGGGCAGTGAGCACAGGGGGTGATGGGTGAACGGGACTCGGTGCGAGTTAGGACACGGGGCAGTGAGCACAGGGGGTGATGGGTGAACAGGACTGGGTGTGAGTTAGGACACGGAGCAGTGAGCACAGTGGGTGATGGGTGAATGGGACTGGGTGTGAGTTAGGACACGGAGCAGTGAGCACAGTGGTTGATGGGTGAACGGGACTGGGTGCGAGTTAGGACACGGGGCAGTGAGCACAGGGGGTGATGGGTGAACGGGATTGGGTGTGAGTTAGGACACGGGCCAGTGAGCACAGGGGGTGATGGGTGAACGGGACTGGGTGTGAGTTAGGACACGGGGCAGTGAGCACAGGGGGTGATGGGTGAACGGGACTGGGTGTGAGTTAGGACACGGGGCAGTGAGCACAGGGGTGATTGGCGAACGGGACTGGGTGTGAGTTAGGACACGGGGCAGTGAGCACAGGTGGCGATGGGTGAACGGGACTGGGTGCGAGTTAGGACACGGGGCAGTGAGCACAGGTGGCGATGGGTGAACGGGACTGGGTGTGAGTTCGGACACGGGGCAGTGAGCACAGGGGGTGATGGGTGATCGGGACTGGGTGTGAGTTAGGACACGGGGCAGTGAGCACGGGGTGATGGGCGAACGGGACTGGGTGTGAGTTAGGACACGGGGCAGTGAGCACAGGGGGTGATGGGTGAACGGGACTGGGTGTGAGATAGGACACGGGGCAGTGAGCACAGGGGGTGATGGGCGAACGGGACTGGGTGTGAGTTAGGACACGGGGCAGTGAGCACAGGGGGTGATGGGTGAACGGGACTCGGTGCGAGTTAGGACACGGGGCAGTGAGCACAGTGGGTGATGGGTGAACGGGACTGGGTGCGAGTTAGCACACGGGGCAGTGAGCACGGGGTGATGGGTGAATGGGGCTCGGTGTGAGTTACGACACGGGGCAGTGAGCACAGACGGTGATGGGTGAACGGGACTCGGTGCGAGTTAGGACACGGGGCAGTGAGCACAGGGGGTGATGGGTGAACGTGACTGGGTGTGAGTTAGGACACGGGGCAGTGAGCACAGGGGGTGATGGGTGAACGGGACTGGGTGTGAGTTAGGACACGGGGCAGTGAGCACAGGGGGTGATGGGTGAACGGGACTTGGTGCGAGTTAGGACACGGGGCAGAGAGCACAGGGGTGATGGGTGAACGGGACTGGGTGCGAGTTAGGACACGGGGCAGTGAGCACAGGGGGTGATGGGTGAACGGGACTTGGTGCGAGTTAGGACACGGGGCAGTGAGCACAGGGGGTGATGGGTGAACGGGACTGGGTGTGAGTTAGGACACGGGGCAGTGAGCACAGGGGGTGATGGATGAACGGGACTTGGTGCGAGTTAGGACAGGGGGCAGTGAGCACAGGGGGTGATGGGTGAACGGGACTGGGTGTGAGTTAGGACACGGGGCAGTGAGCACAGGGGGTGATGGGTGAACGGGACTGGGTGTGAGTTAGGACACGGGGCAGTGAGCACAGGGGGTGATGGCTGAACGGGACTGGGTGTGAGTTAGGACACGGGGCAGTGAGCACAGGGGGTGATGGGTGAACGGGACTGGGTGTGAGTTAGGACACGAGGCAGTGAGCACAGGGGGTGATGGGTGAACGGGACTGGGTGTGAGTTAGGACACGGGGCAGTGAGCACAGCGGGTGATGGGTGAACGGGACTGGGTGTGAGTTAGGACACGGGGCAGTGAGCACAGGGGGTGACTGGTGAAAGGAATGGGTGCGAGTTAGGACACGGGGCAGTGAGCACAGGGGGTGATGGGTGAACGGGACTGGGTGCGAGTTAGGACACGGGGCAGTGAGCACAGGGGGTGATGGGTGAACGGGACTGGGTGCGAGTTAGGACACGGGGCAGTGAGCACAGGGGGTGATGGGTGAACGGGACTGGGTGCGAGTTAGGACACGGGGCAGTGAGCACGGGGGGTGATGGGTGAACGGGACTGGGTGCGAGTTAGGACACGGGGCAGTGAGCACGGGGTGATGGGTGAACGTGACTTGGTGTGAGTTCGGACACTGGGCAGTGAGCACAGGGGTGATGGGTGAACGGGACTGGGTGTGAGTTAGGACACGGGGCAGTGAGCACAGGGGGTGATGGGTGAACGGGACTGGGTGTGAGTTAGGACACGGGGCAGTGAGCACAGGGGGTGATGGGTGAACGGGACTCGGTGCGAGTTCGGACACGGGGGCAATGAGCACAGGGAGTAATGGGTGAACGGGACTGGGTGCGAGTTAGGACACGGGGCAGTGAGCACAGGGGGTGATGGATGAACGGGACTTGGTGCGAGTTAGGACACGAGGCAGTGAGCACAGGGGGTGATGGGTGAACGGGACTGGGTGTGAGTGAGGACACGGGGCAGTGAGCACAGCGGGTGATGGGTGAACGGGACTGGGTGTGAGTTAGGACACGGGGCAGTGAGCACAGGGGGTGATTGGTGAAAGGAATGGGTGCGAGTTAGGACACGGGGCAGTGAGCACAGGGGGTGATGGGTGAACGGGACTGGGTGCGAGTTAGGACACGGGGCAGTGAGCACAGGGGGTGATGGGTGAACGGGACTGGGTGCGAGTTAGGACACGGGGCAGTGAGCACAGGGGGTGATGGGTGAACGGGACTGGGTGCGAGTTAGGACACGGGGCAGTGAGCACGGGGGGTGATGGGTGAACGGGACTGGGTGCGAGTTAGGACACGGGGCAGCGAGCACAGAGGGTGATGGGTGAACGGGACTTGGTGTGAGTTAGGACACGGGGCAGTCAGCACAGGGGTGATGGGTGAACGGGACTGGGTGTGAGTTAGGACACGGGGCAGTGAGCACAGGGGGTGATGGGTGAACGGGACTGGGTGTGAGTTAGGACACGGGGCAGTGAGCACAGGGGGTGATGGGTGAACGGGACTCGGTGCGAGATCGGACACGGGGGCAGTGAGCACAGGGAGTGATGGGTGAACGGGACTGGGTGCGAGTTAGGACACGGGGGCAGTGAGCACAGGGGGTGATGGGTGAACGGGACTGGGTGCGAGTTAGGACACGGGGGCAGTGAGCACAGGGAGTGATGGGTGAATGGGACTGGGTGCAAGTTAGGACACGGGGCAGTGAGCACAGGGAGTGATGGGTGAACGGGACTGGGTGTGAGTTAGGACACGGGGCAGTGAGCACAGGGGGTGATGGGTAAACGGGACTGGGTGTCAGTTAGGACACGGGGCAGTGAGCACAGCGGGTGATGGGTGAACGGGACTGGGTGTGAGTTAGGACACGGGGCAGTGAGCACAGGGGGTGATGGGTGAACGGGACTCGGTGTGAGTTAGGACACGGGGCAGTGAGCACAGGGGGTGATGGGTGAACAGGACTGGGTGTGAGTTAGGACACGGAGCAGTGAGCACAGTGGGTGATGGGTGAATGGGACTGGGTGTGAGTTAGGACACGGAGCAGTGAGCACAGTGGGTGATGGGTGAACGGGACTGGGTGTGAGTTAGGACATGGGGCAGTGAGCACAGGGGGTGATGGGTGAACGGGACTGGGTGTGAGTTAGGACACGGGGCAGTGAGCACAGGGGGTGATGGGTGAACGGGACTGGGTGTGAGTTAGGACACGGGGCAGTGAGCACAGGGGGTGATGGGTGAACGGGACTTGGTGCGAGTTAGGACACGGGGCAGTGAGCACAGGGGGTGATGGGTGAACGGGACTTGGTGCGAGTTAGGACACAGGGCAGTGAGCACAGGGGGTGATGGATGAACGGGACTTGGTGCGAGTTAGGACACGGGGCAGTGAACACGGGGTGATGGGTGAACGGGACTGGGTGTGAGTTTGGGCACGGGGCAGTGAGCACAGGGCGTGATGGGTGAACGGGACTGGGTGTGAGTTAGGACACGGGGCAGTGAACACGGGGTGATGGGTGAACGGGACTGGGTGTGAGTTAGCACACGGGGCAGTGAGCACGGGGTGATGGGTGAACGGGACGGGGTGTGAGTTTGGACACGGGGCAGTGAGCACAGGGGGTGATGGATGAATGGGACTGGGTGCGAGTTAGGACACGGGGCAGTGAGCACAGGGGGTGATGGGTGAACGGGACTGGGTGTGAGTTAGGACACGGGGCAGTGAGCACAGGGGTGATGGGTGAACGGGACTGGGTGTGAGTTAGGACACGGGGCAGTGAGCACAGGGGGTGATGGGTGAACGGGACTGGGTGTGAGTTAGGACACGGGCAGTGAGCACGGGGTGATGGGAGAACGGGACTGGGTGTGAGTTAGGACACGGGGCAGTGAGCACAGGGAGTGATGGGTGAACGGGACTGGGTGTGAGTTAGGACACGGGGCAGTGAGCACAGGGGGTGATGGGTGAACGGGACTGGGAGCGAGTTAGCACACGGGGCAGTGAGAACAGGGGGTGATGGGTGAACAGGACTGGGTTTGAGTTAGGACACGGGCAGTGAGCACGGGGTGATGGGTGAACGGGACTGGGTGCGAGTTAGGACACGGGGCAGTGAGCACAGGGGGTGATGGGTGAACGGGACCTGATGTGAGTTAGGACACGGGGCAGTGAGCACAGGGGGTGATGGGTGAACTGGAGTTGGTGCGATTTAGGACACGGGGCAGTGAGCACAGGGGGTGATGGGTGAACGGGACTGGGTGTGAGTTAGGACACGGGGCAGTGAGCACAGGGGGTGATGGGTGAACAGGACTGGGTGTGAGTTAGGACACGGGGCAGTGAGCACGGCGTGATGGGTGAACGGAACTGGGTGTGAGTTAGGACACGGGCAGTGAGCACGGGGTGATGGGTGAACGGGACTGGGTGTGAGTTAGGACACGGGGCAGTGAGCACGGGGTGATGGGTGAACGGGACTGGGTGTGAGTTACGACACGGGGCAGTGAGCACAGGGGGTGATGAGTGAACGGGACTGGGTGCGAGTTAGGACACGGGGCAGTGAGCACAGGGGGTGATGGATGAACTGGACTGGGTGCGAGTTAGGACACGGGGCAGTGAGCACAGGGGGTGATGGGTGAATGGGACTGGGTGTGAGTTAGGACACGGGGCAGTGAGCACAGGGGGTGATGGGTGAAAGGGACTGGGTGTGAGTTAGGACACGGGGCAGTGAGCACAGGGGGTGATGGGTGAGCGGGACTCGGTGCGAGTTAGGACACAGGGCAGTGAGCACAGGGGGTGATGGGTGAACGGGACTGGGTGTGAGTTAGGACACGGGGCAGTGAGCACAGTGGGTGATGGGTGAACGGGACTGGGTGCGAGTTAGGACACGGGGCAGTGAGCACACGGGGTGAGGGGTGAACGGGACTGGGTGCGAGTTAGGACACGGGGCAGTGAGCACACTGGGTGATGGATGAATGGGACTGGGTGCGAGTTAGGGCACGAGGCAGTGAGCACAGGGAGTGATGGGTGAAAGGGACTGGGTGTGAGTTAGGACACGGGGCAGTGAGCACAGGGGGTGATGGGTGAACGGGACTGGGTGTGAGTTAGGACACGGGGCAGTGAGCACAGGGGGTGATGGGTGAACGGGACTGGGTGTGAGTTAGGACACGGGGCAGTGAGCACAGGGGGTGATGGGTGAACGGGACTGGGTGTGAGTTAGGACACGGGGCAGTGAGCACAGGGGTGATGGGCGAACGGGACTGGGTGTGAGTTAGGACACGGGGCAGTGAGCACAGGTGGCGATGGGTGAACGGGACTGGGTGTGAGTTAGGACACGGGGCAGTGAGCACAGGGGGTGATGGGTAAACGGGACTTAGTGTGAGTTAGGACACGGGGCAGTGAGCACGGGGTGATGGGTGAACGGGACTGGGTGTGAGTTAGGACACGGGGCAGTGAGCACAGGGGGTGATGGGCGAACGGGACTGGGTGTGAGTTAGGACACGGGGCAGTGAGCACAGGGGGTGATGGGTGAACGGGACTGGGTGTGAGTTAGGACACGGGGCAGTGAGCACAGGGGGTGATGGGTGAACGGGACTTGGTGCGAGATAGGACACGGGGCAGTGAGCACAGGGGGTGATGGGTGAACGGGACTGGGTGTGAGTTAGGACACGGGGCAGTGAGCACAGGGGGTGATGGATGAACGGGACTTGGTGCGAGTTAGGACACGAGGCAGTGAGCACAGGGGGTGATGGGTGAACGGGACTGGGTGTGAGTTAGGACACGGGGCAGTGAGCACAGCGGGTGATGGGTGAACGGGACTGGGTGTGAGTTAGGACACGGGGCAGTGAGCACAGGGGGTGATTGGTGAAAGGAATGGGTGCGAGTTAGGACACGGGGCAGTGAGCACAGGGGGTGATGGGTGAACGGGACTGGGTGCGAGTTAGGACACGGGGCAGTGAGCACAGGGGGTGATGGGTGAACGGGACTGGGTGCGAGTTAGGACACGGGGCAGTGAGCACAGGGGGTGATGGGTGAACGGGACTGGGTGCGAGTTAGGACACGGGGCAGTGAGCACGGGGGGTGATGGGTGAACGGGACTGGGTGCGAGTTAGGACACGGGGCAGTGAGCACAGAGGGTGATGGGTGAACGGGACTTGGTGTGAGTTAGGACACGGGGCAGTCAGCACAGGGGTGATGGGTGAACGGGACTGGGTGTGAGTTAGGACACGGGGCAGTGAGCACAGGGGGTGATGGGTGAACGGGACTGGGTGTGAGTTAGGACACGGGGCAGTGAGCACAGGGGGTGATGGGTGAACGGGACTCGGTGCGAGATCGGACACGGGGGCAGTGAGCACAGGGAGTGATGGGTGAACGGGACTGGGTGCGAGTTAGGACACGGGGGCAGTGAGCACAGGGGGTGATGGGTGAACGGGACTGGGTGCGAGTTAGGACACGGGGGCAGTGAGCACAGGGAGTGATGGGTGAACGGGACTGGGTGCGAGTTAGGACACGGGGCAGTGAGCACAGGGAGTGATGGGTGAACGGGACTGGGTGCGAGTTAGGACACGGGGCAGTGAGCACGGGGTGATGGGTGAACGGGACTGGGTGTGAGTTAGGACACGGGGCAGTGAGCACAGCGGGTGATGGGTGAACGGGACTGGGTGCAAGTTAGGACACGGGGCAGTGAGCACAGGGGGTGATGGGTGAACGGGACTGGGTGTGAGTTAGGACACGGGGCAGTGAGCACAGGGGGTGATGGGTAAACGGGACTGGGTGTCAGTTTGGACACGGGGCAGTGAGCACAGCGGGTGATGGGTGAACGGGACTGGGTGTGAGTTAGGACACGGGGCAGTGAGCACAGGGGGTGATGGGTGAACGGGACTCGGTGCGAGTTAGGACACGGGGCAGTGAGCACAGGGGGTGATGGGTGAACAGGACTGGGTGTGAGTTAGGACACGGAGCAGTGAGCACAGTGGGTGATGGGTGAATGGGACTGGGTGTGAGTTAGGACACGGAGCAGTGAGCACAGTGGGTGATGGGTGAACGGGACTGGGTGTGAGTTAGGACATGGGGCAGTGAGCACAGGGGGTGATGGGTGAACGGGACTGGGTGTGAGTTAGGACACGGGGCAGTGAGCACAGGGGGTGATGGGTGAACGGGACTGGGTGTGAGTTAGGACACGGGGCAGTGAGCACAGGGGGTGATGGGTGAACGGGACTTGGTGCGAGTTAGGACACAGGGCAGTGAGCACAGGGGGTGATGGGTGAACGGGACTTGGTGCGAGTTAGGATACGGGGCAGTGAGCACAGGGGGTGATGGGTGAACGGGACTTGGTGCGAGTTAGGACACAGGGCAGTGAGCACAGGGGGTGATGGATGAACGGGACTTGGTGCGAGTTAGGACACGGGGCAGTGAACACGGGGTGATGGGTGAACGGGACTGGGTGTGAGTTTGGGCACGGGGCAGTGAGCACAGGGCGTGATGGGTGAATGGGACTGGGTGTGAGTTAGGACACGGGGCAGTGAACACGGGGTGATGGGTGAACGGGACTGGGTGTGAGTTAGCACACGGGGCAGTGAGCACGGGGTGATGGGTGAACGGGACTGGGTGTGAGTTTGGACACGGGGCAGTGAGCACAGGGGGTGATGGATGAATGGGACTGTGTGCGAGTTAGGACACGGGGCAGTGAGCACAGGGGGTGATGGGTGAACGGGACTGGGTGTGAGTTAGGACACGGGGCAGTGAGCACAGGGGGTGATGGGTGAACGGGACTGGGTGTGAGTTAGGACACGGGGCAGTGAGCACAGGGGGTGATGGGTGAACGGGACTGGGTGTGAGTTAGGACACGGGCAGTGAGCACAGGGGGTGATGGGTGAACGGGACTGGGTGTGAGTTAGGACACGGGGCAGTGAGCACAGGGGGTGATGGGTGAACGGGACTGGGTGTGAGTTAGGACACGGGCAGTGAGCACGGGGTGATGAGTGAACGGGACTGGGTGTGAGTTAGGACACGGGGCAGTGAGCACAGGGGGTGATGGGTGAACGGGACTGGGAGCGAGTTAGCACACGGGGCAGTGAGAACAGGGGGTGATGGGTGAACAGGACTGGGTGTGAGTTAGGACACGGGCAGTGAGCACGGGGTGATGGGTGAACGGGACTGGGTGCGAGTTAGGACACGGGGCAGTGAGCACAGGGGGTGATGGGTGAACTGGAGTTGGTGCGAGTTAGGACACGGGGCAGTGAGCACAGGGGGTGATGGGTGAACGGGACTGGGTGTGAGTTAGGACACGGGGCAGTGAGCACAGGGGGTGATGGGTGAACAGGACTGGGTGTGAGTTAGGACACGGGGCAGTGAGCACGGGGTGATGGGTGAACGGAACTGGGTGTGAGTTAGGACACGGGCAGTGAGCACGGGGTGATGGGTGAACGGGACTGGGTGTGAGTTAGGACACGGGGCAGTGAGCACGGGGTGATGGGTGAACGGGACTGGGTGTGAGTTACGACACGGGGCAGTGAGCACAGGGGGTGATGAGTGAACGGGACTGGGTGCGAGTTAGGACACGGGGCAGTGAGCACAGGGGGTGATGGATGAACTGGACTGGGTGCGAGTTAGGACACGGGGCAGTGAGCACAGGGGGTGATGGGTGAATGGGACTGGGTGTGAGTTAGGACACGGGGCAGTGAGCACAGGGGGTGATGGGTGAAAGGGACTGGGTGTGAGTTAGGACACGGGGCAGTGAGCACAGGGGGTGATGGGTGAGCGGGACTCGGTGCGAGTTAGGACACAGGGCAGTGAGCACAGGGGGTGATGGGTGAACGGGACTGGGTGTGAGTTTGGACACGGGGCAGTGAGCACAGTGGGTGATGGGTGAACGGGACTGGGTGCGAGTTAGGACACGGGGCAGTGAGCACACGGGGTGAGGGGTGAACGGGACTGGGTGCGAGTTAGGACACGGGGCAGTGAGCACAGTGGGTGATGGATGAATGGGACTGGGTGCGAGTTGGGGCACGGGGCAGTGAGCACAGGGAGTGATGGGTGAACGGGACTGGGTGTGAGTTAGGACACGGGGCAGTGAGCACAGGGGGTGATGGGTGAACGGGACTGGGTGTGAGTTAGGACACGGGGCAGTGAGCACAGGGGGTGATGGGTGAACGGGACTGGGTGTGAGTTAGGACACGGGGCAGTGAGCACAGGGGTGATGGGCGAACGGGACTGGGTGTGAGTTAGGACACGGGGCAGTGAGCACAGGTGGCGATGGGTGAACGGGACTGGGTGTGAGTTAGGACACGGGGCAGTGAGCACAGGGGGTGATGGGTAAACGGGACTTAGTGTGAGTTAGGACACGGGGCAGTGAGCACGGGGTGATGGGTGAACGGGACTGGGTGTGAGTTAGGACACGGGGCAGTGAGCACAGGCGGTGATGGGCGAACGGGACTGGGTGCGAGTTAGGACACGGGGCAGTGAGCACAGGGGGTGATGGGTGAACGGGACTGGGTGTGAGATAGGACACGGGGCAGTGAGCACAGGGGGTGATGGGCGAACGGAACTGGGTGTGAGTTAGGACACGGGGCAGTGAGCACAGGGGGTGATGGGTGAACGGGACTTGGTGCGAGATAGGACACGGGGCAGTGAGCACAGGGGGTGATGGGTGAACGGGACTTGGTGCGAGTTAGGACATGGGGCAGTGAGCACAGGGGGTGATGGGTGAACGGGACTGGGTGCGAGTTAGGACACGGGGCAGTGAGCACAGGGGGTGATGGGTGAACGGGACTGGGTGCGAGTTAGGACACGGGGCAGTGAGCACGGGGGGTGATGGGTGAACGGGACTGGGTGCGAGTTAGGACACGGAGCAGTGAGCACAGGGGGTGATGGGTGAACGGGACTTGGTGTGAGTTAGGACACGGGGCAGTGAGCACAGGGGTGATGGGTGAACGGGACTGGGTGTGAGTTAGGACACGGGGCAGTGAGCACAGGGGGTGATGGGTGAATGGGACTGGGTGTGAGTTAGGACACGGGGCAGTGAGCAGAGGGGGTGATGGGTGAACGGGACTCGGTGCGAGTTCGGACAGGGGGCAGTGAGCACAGGGGGTGATGGGTGAACGGGACTGGGTGCGAGTTAGGACATGGGGGCAGTGAGCACAGGGGGTGATGGGTGAACGGGACTGGGTGCGAGTTAGGACACGGGGCAGTGAGCACGGGGTGATGGGTGAACGGGACTGGGTGCGAGTTAGGACACGGGGCAGTGAGCACAGGGGGTGATGGGTGAACGGGACTGGGTGTGAATTAGGACACGGGGCAGTGAGCACAGGGGGTGATGGGTGAACGGGACTGGGTGTGATTTCGGACACGGGGCAGTGAGCGCAGGGGGTGATGTGTGAACGGGACTGGGTGTGAGTTAGGACACGGGGCAGTGAGCACAGGGGGTGATGGGCGAACGGGACTGGGTGTGAGTTAGGACACGCGGCAGTGAGCACAGGGGGTGATGGGTGAACGGGACTGGGTGTGAGTTAGGACACGGGCAGTGAGCACGGGGTGATGGGTGAACGGGACTGGGTGTGAGTTAGGACACGGGGCAGTGAGCACAGGGAGTGATGGGTGAACGGGACTGGGTGTGAGTTAGGACACGGGGCAGTGAGCACAGGGGGTGATGGGTGAACGGGACTGGGTGCGAGTTAGCACACGGGGCAGTGAGCACAGGGGGTGATGGGTGAACGGGACTTGGTGCGAGTTAGGACACGGGGCAGTGAGCACAGGGGGTGATGGGCGAACGGAACTGGGTGTGAGTTAGGACACGGGGCAGTGAGCACAGGGGGTGATGGGTGAACGGGACTGGGTGCGAGTTAGGACACGGGGCAGTGAGCACAGGGGGTGATGGGTGAACGGGACTGGGTGCGAGTTAGGACACGGGGCAGTGAGCACAGGGGGTAATGGGTGAACGGGACTGGGTGAGAGTTAGTACACGGGGCAGTGAGCACAGGGGGTGATGGGTGAACGGGACAGGGTGCGAGTTAGTACACAGGGCAGTGAGCACGGGGTGATGGGTGAACGGGACTGGGTGCGAGTTAGGACACGGGGCAGTGAGCACAGGGGGTGATGGGTGAACGGGACTCAGTGCGAGTTAGGACACGGGGCAGTGAGCACAGTGGGTGATGGGTGAACGGGACTGGGTGTGAGTTAGGACATGGGGCAGTGAGCACAGGGGGTGATGGGTGAACGGGACTGGGTGTGAGTTAGGACACGGGGCAGTGAGCACAGGGGGTGATGGGTGAACGGGACTCGGTGTGAGTTAGGACACGGGGCAGTGAGCACAGTGGGTGATGGGTGAACGGGACTGGGTGTGAGTTAGGACATGGGGCAGTGAGCACAGGGGGTGATGGGTGAACGGGACTGGGTGTGAGTTAGGACACGGGGCAGTGAGCACAGGGGGTGATGGGTGAACGGGACTCGGTGTGAGTTAGGACACGGGGCAGTGAGCACAGGGGCTGATGGGTGAACGGGACTGGGTGCGAGTTAGGACACGGGGCAGTGAGCACAGGGGGTGATGGGTGAACGGGACTCAGTGTGAGTTAGGACACGGGGCAGTGAGCACAGGGGGTGATGGGTGAACGGGACTCGGTGTGAGTTAGGACACGGGGCAGTGAGCACAGTGGGTGATGGGTGAACGGGACTGGGTGTGAGTTAGGACATGGGGCAGTGAGCACAGGGGGTGATGGGTGAACGGGACTGGGTGTGAGTTAGGACACGGGGCAGTGAGCACAGGGGGTGATGGGTGAACGGGACTCGGTGTGAGTTAGGACACGGGGCAGTGAGCACAGGGGGTGATGGGTGAACGGGACTGGGTGCGAGTTAGGACACGGGGCAGTGAGCACAGGGGGTGATGGGTGAACGGGACTGGGTGCGAGTTAGGACACGGGGCAGTGAGCACAGGGGGTGATGGGTGAACGGGACTGGGTGTGAGTTCGGACACGGGGCAGTGAGCACAGGGGGTGATGGGTAAACGGGACTGGGTGCGAGTTAGGACACGGGGCAGTGAGCACAGGGGGTGATGGGTGAACGGGACTGGGTGTGTGTTAGGACACGGGGCAGTGAGCACAGGGGGTGATGGGTGAACGGGACTGGGTGCGAGTTAGGACACGGGGCAGTGAGCACAGGGGGTGATGGGTGAACGGGACTGGGTGTGAGTTCGGACACGGGGCAGTGAGCACAGGGGGTGATGGGTAAACGGGACTGGGTGTGAGTTAGGACACGGGGCAGTGAGCACAGGGGGTGATGGGTGAACGGGACTGGGTGTGAGTTAGGACACGGGGCAGTGAGCACAGGGGGTGATGGGTGAACGGGACTGGGTGTGAGTTAGGACACGGGGCAGTGAGCACAGGGGGTGATGGGTGAACGGGACTGGGTGTGAGTTAGGACACGGGGCAGTGAGCACAGGGGGTGATGGGTGAACGGTGTGAGTTAGGACACGGGGCAGTGAGCCCAGGGGGTGATGGGTGAACGGGACTGGGTGTGAGTTAGGACACGGGGCAGTGAGCACAGGGGGTGATGGGTGAACGGTGTGAGTTAGGACATGGGGCAGTGAGCACAGGGGGTGATGGGTGAACGGGACTGGGTGTGAGTTAGGACACGGGGCAGTGAGCACAGGGGGTGATGGGTGAACGGGACTGGGTGTGTGTTAGGACACGGGGCAGTGAGCACAGGGGGTGATGGGTGAACGGGACTGGGTGCGAGTTAGGACACGGGGCAGTGAGCACAGGGGGTGATGGGTGAACGGGACTGGGTGTGAGTTCGGACACGGGGCAGTGAGCACAGGGGGTGATGGGTAAACGGGACTGGGTGTGAGTTAGGACACGGGGCAGTGAGCACAGGGGGTGATGGGTGAACGGGACTGGGTGTGAGTTAGGACACGGGGCAGTGAGCACAGGGGGTGATGGGTGAACGGGACTGGGTGTGAGTTAGGACACGGGGCAGTGAGCACAGGGGGTGATGGGTGAACGGGACTGGGTGTGAGTTAGGACACGGGGCAGTGAGCACAGGGGGTGATGGGTGAACGGTGTGAGTTAGGACACGGGGCAGTGAGCCCAGGGGGTGATGGGTGAACGGTGTGCGTTAGGACACGGGGCAGTGAGCACAGGGGGTGATGGGTGAACGGTGTGAGTTAGGACACGGGGCAGTGAGCACAGGGGGTGATGGGTGAACGGGACTGGGTGTGAGTTAGGACACGGGGCAGTGAGCACAGGGGGTGATGGGTGAACGGGACTTGGTGTGAGTTAGGACACGGGGCAGTGAGCACAGGGGGTGATGGGTGAACGGTGTGAGTTAGGACACGCGGCAGCAGAGTTTCGGATGAGCTCAAGTTTACGGACTTCCACGACTTCAATGGAGAGTAAAGTCGAGCAGGATGTAAAACCAGCATTCCATCCGATCCCATCAGATTCCCAATGAGCAGGTTAGGTTAAGATTGCCCCCATTTTATGTGGCAAAAGAGTTTACCAGGCAACAGCAAATGGAACACAAGGGGGTCATTTTTCCCTTCACCCCGGGCAGTAACCTGGCAGAGCAAATCGCCCGCTGTTTGCAGAACCCGCCTGACTTTCACCGCATTGATTTCGGGTGGGTTCTATAATGGGCAGGTGATCTGATCCTGCAGATTACTGCCCCGGGGTGAAGGTGAGAATTACTCCCAATAAATGTATCAAAGGGTCTGAAGACTTGATAAATTGTGGAAATGCAGTACAAGTGATCTCTGAATATCAGCAGAACAATGAGTGATTAGCTAGTTTAAACTCACTAGTACATGCTCACACCCTCACTATTGTATTACTCACACCCTCACTATTGTATTACTCACACCCTCACTATTGTATTACTCACACCCTCACTATTGTATTACTCACGCCCTCACTATTGTATTACTCACACCCTCACTATTGTATTACTCACACCCCCACTATTGTATTACTCACACCCCCACTATTGTATTACTCACACCCTCACTATTGTATTACTCACACCCCCACTATTGTATTACTCACACCCCCACTATTGTATTACTCACACCCTCACTATTGTATTACTCACACCCTCACTATTGTATTACTCACACCCTCACTATTGTATTACTCACACCCCCACTATTGTATTACTCACACCCCCACTATTGTATTACTCACACCCTCACTATTGTATTACTGACACCCTCACTATTGTATTACTCACACCCTCACTATTGTATTACTCACACCCCCACTATTGTATTACTCACACCCCCACTATTGTATTACTCACACCCCCACTATTGTATTACTCACACCCTCACTATTGTATTACTCACACCCCCACTATTGTATTACTCACACCCTCACTATTGTATTACTCACACCCCCACTATTGTATTACTCACACCCCCACTATTGTATTACTCACACCCTCACTATTGTATTACTCACACCCTCACTATTGTATTACTCACACCCTCACTATTGTATTACTCACACCCTCACTATTGTATTACTCACACCCCCACTATTGTATTACTCACACCCTCACTATTGTATTACTCACACCCTCACTATTGTATTACTCACACCCCCACTATTGTATTACTCACACCCCCACTATTGTATTACTCACACCCTCACTATTGTATTACTGACACCCTCACTATTGTATTACTCACACCCTCACTATTGTATTACTCACACCCTCACTATTGTATTACTGACACCCTCACTATTGTATTACTCACACCCTCACTATTGTATTACTCACACCCTCACTATTGTATTACTCACACCCCCACTATTGTATTACTCACACCCCCACTATTGTATTACTCACACCCTCACTATTGTATTACTCACCCCCCCACTATTGTATTACTCACACCCCCACTATTGTATTACTCACACCCTCACTATTGTATTACTCACACCCCCACTATTGTATTACTCACACCCCCACTATTGTATTACTCACACCCTCACTATTGTATTACTCACACCCTCACTATTGTATTACTCACACCCCCACTATTGTATTACTCACACCCCCACTATTGTATTACTGACACCCTCACTATTGTATTACTCACACCCTCACTATTGTATTACTCACACCCCCACTATTGTATTACTCACACCCCCACTATTGTATTACTCACACCCCCACTATTGTATTACTCACACCCCCACTATTGTATTACTCACACCCTCACTATTGTATTACTCACACCCTCACTATTGTATTACTCACCCCCCCACTATTGTATTACTCACACCCCCACTATTGTATTACTCACACCCCCACTATTGTATTACTCACACCCTCACTATTGTATTACTCACACCCCCACTATTGTATTACTCACACCCCCACTATTGTATTACTCACACCCTCACTATTGTATTACTCACACCCTCACTATTGTATTACTCACACCCCCACTATTGTATTACTCACACCCCCACTATTGTATTACTGACACCCTCACTATTGTATTACTCACACCCTCACTATTGTATTACTCACACCCCCACTATTGTATTACTCACACCCCCACTATTGTATTACTCACACCCCCACTATTGTATTACTCACACCCTCACTATTGTATTACTGACACCCTCACTATTGTATTACTCACACCCTCACTATTGTATTACTCACACCCCCACTATTGTATTACTCACACCCTCACTATTGTATTACTCACACCCCCACTATTGTATTACTCACACCCTCACTATTGTATTACTCACACCCCCACTATTGTATTACTCACACCCCCACTATTGTATTACTCACACCCTCACTATTGTATTACTGACACCCTCACTATTGTATTACTCACACCCCCACTATTGTATTACTCACACCCTCACTATTGTATTACTGACACCCTCACTATTGTATTACTCACACCCTCACTATTGTATTACTCACACCCTCACTATTGTATTACTCACACCCCCACTATTGTATTACTCACACCCCCACTATTGTATTACTCACACCCTCACTATTGTATTACTCACACCCTCACTATTGTATTACTCACACCCCCACTATTGTATTACTCACACCCCCACTATTGTATTACTCACACCCCCACTATTAAAGAAAGAAAGACTTGCATTTATATAGCGCCTTTCACATCCACCGGACATCCCAAAGCGCTTTACAGCCAATGAAGTACTGTTTGAAATCTAGTCACTGTTGTAATGTAGGAAACGCGGCAGCCAAAAACTGCACAGCAAGCTCCCACAAATAGCAATGTGATAATGACCAGGTAATCTGTTTTAGTGATGTTGATTGAGGGATAAATATTGGCCAGAACACCTTCTTTTCGAAATAGTGCCTTGGGGTCTTTTATGTCCATCTGAGAGAGCAGACGGGACCTCAGTTTAACGTCTCATCCAAAAGACGGCACCTCTGCTAGTGCCGCACTCACTCAGCACCGCACTGGAGTGTCAGCCTAGATTTTTGTGCTCAAGTTCCAGGGTAGGACTTGAACCCACAATCTCTGGACTCGGACAACTGAGCCACACTATTACACTACTGTGCAACGTTATCCTCATAGTTGGAGTGTTTCCAGTTTCCACTTTCATTCTGAGACAGGACCTGATCACCCCCCACACTGCGACCTTATGGCAGGATGATCTGAATCACCAACATCTCCGCAGATAACGTCAACGCTGCTCTCAGGCTGACTGAGTGGAGTCAGTTGAGTACTGACGCTAATCTCCAGTTATTGGTGGATCAGTTACACTGCTCTTTGTATTTGTGCTGCATACATCAGCTCTCCAGTGCGCCGAAAATTTGTTGGAACTGAAACATTTCTTCTGTGAAGCCAGCTTGGAGACGATATCCCAATCGAGCGAGCCATGGGCAGCGTTCCCCAGACTCCACAGGGGCTACGGTCAACTGCCAGCTGCCCATTTCTCACCGGGACAATGGATGTCTGGCAGTTGAAATCGTGGTGGGGGATCACCTTAATTGCACCAATGATGCCCAAGGACTATGAAATATACTTTGTGCAAATGGATGAGCAGCTTGCCCATCTGTTTCTGGTGGGAGACTGTTTAAATATGCAAATCAGGGTCCAATGCTGGTTGTAGGATCCCATTTGCAATTTACAGTTACCAATGGGTAGAGAATAGGCTGTCCCATTTTGTCCATTTGAGCGGCTTAACCAGTGGTCTATTTAGCTGAGCAGGGGACTGGATTTCAGTATACAGGAAACTTTGTGCTATCCGGCACCCACGGGACCGAGCTGCTGCCATTGCCTCAAAACTGCCGTACTCTCCAGAGTTAATGTTGAGAGATACGGAGATTCTTATCTCCGTATTTGACAACAAACACTGTTGCTTAGCAACAGCTTCTAAACACTCGGGTGTAGCCTGCAAGCTCTGTAGCTGAAGCTGTTGCTATAGCTACAGACCTTGCACAGCTTGACTGTTCAAACAAAGCAAAAAAAACAAACAAAAAGAATAAAAAACGTCTGCTGATTTTTGCCGGTGGCTCCAGATTGCCAGATAGCGCACCTCCGGATAGCACAAAGTTTCCTGTAAAACTAATCCAAAAGCCAGCATCTCTGACAATGCAGCGCTCTCTTGGTACTGAACTAAAATATCAGCCTAGCTTATTATTATTAGGTGTTAGCCGTGGCTTAGTGGGTAACGCTCTCGGCTCTGAGTCAGAAGGTTGTGGGTTCAAAAAGGTATATTGAGCATGTAATCTAGGGTGACACTCCCAGTGCAGTACTGAGGGAGTGCTGCACTGTCGGAGGTGCCGTCTTTCAGATGAGCTGTTAAACTGATGTCCCATCAGCCCTCTCAGGTGGACGTAAAGGTCCCACGGCTCTATTCAAAGAAGAGCAGGTGAGTTTTCCCCAGTGTCCTGGCCAATAATTATCCCTCAATCAACATCACCAAAAAACAGATTTTCTGGTCATTATCACATTGCTGTTTGTGGGATCTTGCTGTGTACAAACTGGCTGCTGTGTTTCCTACATTACAACAGTGACAACATTTTAAAAGTACTTCATTGGCTGTAAAATGCTTTGGGGAATCGTGAGGTTGTGGAAGGCGCTGTATAAATGCAAGTCTTTATATGCTCACATCCTGGAGTGGGGTTTGAACCTTATATTTTAGAATTATCAGTGCTAACAGTGAGCCAAGGTAACACTCAGAATTGCGCTTGATCTACATCTTCTGCAAAACAACAAACACCTCGCAACTTAATGTAAATATTTTAATAGTGCCAAACTTTTGTTTAGTGTTTCAGAGTCAACTAGTGATTGATAATTTTCCTGTTATTACTCTCCATCAGTATTTAGCAATCAAAGGCACACTACCAAAATGCCATCCATCTTTCATTAAGAATGGCCAGAATGGAAAGGAAGTGGCAGCTTTATGCAGAGTGTTGATGAATTGAAGGCCCTTGTGAGGTCACTCACGGCCTTTGCACTTTGACCTGAATGAATGTCAAGGCCGCAGACGTGAGTTCTGATCTGATAACACCTTTAGGTTTCAACATGCACGCTAAACTGCCCTTACATCGGCCACACTCTCTACGCTAGAATAGCAATAGGAAAGTGAAACTCCAAACCGTACAGTGGTGGTATAAGCAGCATCCGGATCATCTTCCAAAATCCGGGACAGGCCAAAGTCCGACACTTTACACACCAAGTTGCTGTTGACCAGGATATTTCGAGCTGCGAGATCCCTGTGTATGTAACCCAAGTCCGACAGGTACTTCATTCCGGCAGCTATCCCACGGAGCATCCCAACAAGTTGGATGACTGTGAACTGCCCATCATGTCTCTAAAGGAACAGAAGATAGAATCAATCCCGCTCCAGAGTGACACTAACCAGTCGATGCTATAAAACCACTCTTCATAAATGGGAGACCTCATTTAAAAATCAAATTCAAAATGGAAAATTCTAAGATTGGTTATAGGCAAAATCTCTGCCAAGTGGACCTTGCGGGGGTTGCCGCGATGTGTAGAAATTCAGCTTATAACATGGCACCAGTAACGGGACACCACGGGGTAAAGTTTCACCATCACCGCCTGGGCAATATCAATGGGATGAAATTCGGATGGGTTCTACAACAGGTGGGCGATCCGATCCCCCAGGTTACTGCCCAAGCGGAGAAAGTGGAAATTCATAGAAACATAGAAGATAGGAGCAGGAGTAGGCCATTCGGCCCCTCGAGCCTGCTCCGCCATTCAATGCGATCATGGCTGATCATCCAAACTCAGTACCCTGTCCCTGCCTTCTCCCCAAATCCCTTGATCCCCTTAGCCTTAAGAAATATATCCAACTCCTTCTTGAATATATTTAATGAATTGGCCTCAACTGCCTTCTGTGGTAGAGAATTCCACAGGTTCACCACTCTCTGTGTGAAGAAATTCCTCCTCATTTCTGTCCTAAATGGCTTACACCTGATCCTTAGACTGTGACCCCTAGTTCTGGACTCCCCGCCATCGGGAACAGCCTTCCTGCATCTAGTCTGTCTAATCCTGTTAGAATTTTATAAGTTTCAATGAGATCCCCTCTCATTCTTCTAAACTCTAGTGAATATAAGCCTAATCGACCCAATCTCTCTTCATACGTCATTCCTGCCATCCCAGGTATCAGTCTGGTGAATCTTCGCTGCACTCCCTCAATGGCAAGAACATCCTTCCACGGATAAGGCGACCAAAACTGCACACAATACTCAAGGTGTGGTCTCACCAAGGCCCTGTACAACTGCAGCAAGACATCCTTGCTCCTGTGCTCGAATCCTCTCGCTATGAAGGCCAGAATACCATTTGCCTTTTTAACCGCCTGCTGCACCTGCATGCTTACCTTCAGCGACTGGTGCACAAGGACTCTCAGGTCTCGTTGCACTTCCCCTTTTCCCAATCTGCCATTCAGATAATAATCTGCCCTCCTGTTTTTGCCACCAAAGTGGATAACCTAGCATTTATCCACATTATACTGCATCTGCCCAATCGCCCAACCTGTCCAAATCGTACTGGAGTTTCTCTGCATCCTCCTCACAGCACATACGCCCACCCAGCTTTGTGTCATCTGCAAACTTGGAGATATTACATCTAGTTCCCTCGTCTAGATCATTAATATATATTGTGAATAACTGGGGTCCTAGCACCGATCCCTGCGGTACCCCACTAGTCACTGCCTGCCACTCGGAAAAAGACCCGTTTATTCCAACTCTTTGCTTCCTGTCTGCCAACCAGTTTTCTATCCAAGTCAGTACCTTACCCCCAATCCCATGTGCTTTAACTTTGCACGCTAGTCTCTTATGCGGAACCTTATCGAAAGCCTTCTGAAAGTCCAAATACACCACATTCACTGGTTCTCCCTTATCTATTCTACCAGTTACATCCTCAAAAAATTCCAGTAGATTAGTCAAACATGATTTACCTTTTGTAAATCCATGTTGACTTTGTCCGATCCTGTCACTGTTTTCCAAGTGCTCTGCTATTACATCTTTTATAATGGACTCTAGCATTTTCCCCACTACCAATGTCAGGCTTTCCAGTCTATAATTCCCCGTTTTTTTCTCTACCACCTTTTTTAAATAGTGGGGTAACATTAGCTACCCTCCAATCCATGGGGACTGTTCCAGAGTCTATAGAATTTTGGAAGATGACCAGCAATGCATCTACTATTCCCTGAACCCATTAATCCTGCTTCCCATTGTGCAGTCTCAAAAAATATATTTTATATGTGGTAAAATTTTATGGGAAGTTACACAGACAAGTGTCAGAGCAAGACACAGTGATATCATCTCACCCAGGATGCAGCGGGTGAGAGTAACAATGGTGCCTATTGGTCAGACACTTGGCAAGAGGATTCTACCATTTATTTGCAGTGCTGGGGGTGCCCTCTCTCTCATTGTTCTGCTCATTTTCTCAGGTGTTCATTTTTCAGTTTCAGCTGGTTATAATTTTGGATCACTTGCAGACATAATTCGAGTTCCTCGGTGCTACAAAAGCTGCGTATACGTCGCACTTTCCGGGCTACCAATGTTGCCTACATACTTCTGTATCTAGAGATGTCGCTCAGAAACCAATATGAATTGTTGGCACTGCCAGTGATTTGCAGTTTTTATAGGCAGATGCACGAGATACGATTGCCAACACACGCACTGTTTCTGCTTCACGCGTGATGCCATTGTGACCGGTTTGTACTAGGAGAGTGTCCTGTGTCATTTTCCACAGGTTAATCCCATTTAGCTGTAAATATCCTTGGGCTATTATTTCAGATATAGTGTCACAGTGCCGGTACAATCCCAAACACACAAACCTTGCTAGCCATACTATAAGTAAATACTCAGTCCAGTTAAGTGTACATACCAATGGTGCAGTGGTGATCTGTTACCCTTTACACAATTAACATCTTTCGCAGATTAAGTGAGCATTTGTTACATGTACTCGAGGAATCAATCTCATATATTTGAGTCAAACATGCCTTTAGGGATTGTTTATTGTGAATTCTATTTTAGCGTTCCCTGGCAATGGTTGGCATATCCACCGGCAAAGCTTCACCCCATCCCACGAGGAAATGAAACATCGCCAGAGAGATGAGCTACTTCATCTGAGCTGAGGTTCCGTTAGGAGGGAAAGATTGGAAGAACACAGACGCTTCCAAGAGCCTAAACAGTGAGACAGGCCTGGCCCACAGATAAAGGCCCGATCCACTTTCTTCCAAACAGCAAGTATTATTAAAGAATGATAGGGGATGGTTTAGTAAGGGATCGTGAAATGGCATAATTTAAATAGAAAGGCGCTTACTTCCATTTAGATCTGCTCTTCTACTTACCCACAGTATACCCTTTGTTTCAAATGTAGGAAGACAGGTACATGTCTACTTTTAAACAGAGGACAGCAAACACCTGCCAGACTTGAAGAATGTTGAAGGGTCTGGTAGCCCTAGTGTTTGTTCCCTTGCCCCCAAAGCTGTCAGGTTTAAGAGTTGGGTTTGTCAGTTCCACCCAGTTCTTGTCTAATCACAGGCAAGCAGCAGAATGAAAACCCTGCCCTGATCCAGCTCACACCACTCGAACTCCGATTTCCCCGGCTGGCCGGGTAGCGGGAACGACCATGAAAGCAATGATCGAGACCACCCTGCCCTTCTCACTGGAGATGGACACATGGCAACAGGCAGTTTACAAAGGGAGGAAAGCATGGGGAAGTGGGGAAACAGCACAGTTATCAGTCACCCGGTTAAACACAATACACAAAATATATTTCATATAATTTAATTCTGTTTGACTGGAATGAAAATAGCGTTGCAATTTCAGGGTGTATTGCTCCTGAGTATTTATGAGGTGTTGGCTGAAAGCACAGCAAAAATATATAAATCATATTTTAATAACATTTTCTGATTACTACTGAATATAACATTTCCGCGGGATGTTTTGATTTAGCTTTCCCTTCCACTGACATTCCAATTTGACATTCAGTATGAATGAGCATAAAAATATTATTTGATATAATTTTCAGGGTTCGATCCATTTCTAGTAATAGCTAGCGTTAAAATAAAATTTGAGTCACGTTTTGAACTCAGTGCATAACTCCTGATCCACATGTCACCTTACAAATGACAGTGTTTGTAAAATCTAATTTAGAACAAAAGATTTAAGCCTGACTGCTGTGAAATACAGTCCTACTTCACTTGAGTGCTCCACTGAGGAAACTCACTGAAGAAGTAAACATGTTTATAAGGAACACAGAATTGAATCAGTCAGAAATTTGATGTTCTTCTCATTTTGAATATTCTCTTTTTTAATTTATCTCCAAAGGTCAGGGATCATATACTGTCTCTGAAACTTTCCAACTCATGTATTCAGTATAACGATCACTATAAATAGCTTTTCAAAAATTACTTTTAGGTTGTATGATGAGAAGTATGAACCCAAGTTGGTTTAATATTCTACATAACTTTCTGACGAAGGGTCCTCGACCTAAAAAGTTGACTCTGTTTCTCTCTCCACAGATGCTGCCTGACCTGCTGAGCATTTCCAGCATTTTCTGTTTTTATTTCAGATTTCCAGCATCCGCAGTATTTTGGTTTTGCTTTAATATTCTGTTAGTTTAAGTGCAATGAGCTTACCCTCAAAAATGAATCCAGCGATCCATTCTCCATATAGTCTGTAACGATCATCACTGGTTTACCTGCAAATGAGAAGCCCATAAAGTATTACAATGTCTCACACCCTTAGTCCATCCTGGACTGAACACAGGGTCATTCTACAATCAATGCAGATACACCACACAGGGTAAGCAGGAAGTGGGAACGCAGGCCAATGGACCTTTGAAATGTGTTGACTCTGATTGGCTGTCACAGCCTTGTAAACCTTTGTAGAATGTTGGCATTTACAGTTGACTTGTTTTCCCACGCTGCTCTCCCTAAACGTGACGCCCATTTAGATTTCAATTCAGTCTGCAAATGACTTAGCTCTGCTGCTACTTCACACTATAGTTTGCACTTCTCTAACATTTGTAGAAGGTCCTCAGATCTATTCTGTCCAGTTCGATCTCCAGCAATCCCGTCCTCAACTACCTTTCCTTACTGAAACTCACTCTTCACATCTTTCTGCCTCTTCCTCCTTCTAATTTTCCTCTTTCACTCTCTAGTCTAACCTCTGATCTGCAGGAGTTGTGCACCTTTACCTTCATTCTGACATTCCTGCTGCTCATTTTAGCTCCCTTGAATCGTCTCAGTTCAACCTCTCGTGGTTAAAATATCCCTCTCACCTCATTAAATTCACCAGCAGTTCGCCATATCCCTCCTAACCATCATCACTCGCTAAAACTTAGCAAACTCAAATCTATCAATTGGAACTTCCCCTCTTCTGTAATCATCACTCTTGGTGACTTTAGTGCTCACCATCAGCTGATGATTAGAACCACACTAGTACCATTGTGTCATTGTGGCAGACCTTGAACAACATGCCAATCAACGTACCCGTATCCTTGGTTGTTCTTTTAATTCAGCTAATCCCCTGGACTGTTTCCACAACCCTAGTGCTGACTTCTACATCGCACATGTTGCCTCATTATAGGCTGTTACAAGCACTGCCTTAAAGCTGGTTCTTACAAAATATCCTGAAAAAATATTGCTTCAATCCCAGTAGAACCATTCTGTTTTGATTGGCATGTTAAATTAGGACTACAGTAATGTAATGGTTACAGTACTTGACTTATAACGCAGAGATAGTGGAGGAGAAGTTCGACTTGTGCCCAAGACAGGCAGTGAGCTGGTGGAGCAAGTGCTTCGTGTGCCAGTCTGTGCCGACCTGAGGCCTGAGCCGAATTTGGCATTGAATTACATAAAATTTACAGCACAGAAACAGGCCATTCTGCTCGACAAGTCTCCTGCTTCTCCTGGACCCACAAAGAGTAAAAACTCAAAGTTCTGAACATTTCCTGGGCCCTTGTTTGAGCAGTCATTTTAAGGACAATCGGAGTAGGAACCTGATTTGTATACATAAGGAGCCTAATGCCTGTTTCGGGGGGTGGGGGGAGGACCTGGATGACTAAAAGTCATCTGAGCCAATGTGGTGCCCTAAGCAATTCCGGCAAAGTTCGGGCGCAGCAGATCAGAACACGAAATTCAGAGAAAAATGGGCAGGTTGAATTTCTCCCTCATTGTGCCTTCCTTGGAATGTTTGGTGCAGATTTATTGAGCAGAAGGAAGACATGGCAGATGGTGCTGGGGCAAACATGTCGGCATAGTTGTTAAGTTAGAAGGGATTTGACCCAGTGTGTTAGTAGAAGCTGGGTGGAGTACAGAGAGGCGTATAGGGCTCTTTATGTTGGGGATGTGGGATTGCTTTTAACTAAATGTCTGGTCAATCAGCCCTTGCCGCACTCGACTGCCTGGCCGGGCATCAGCCGATCCCTTGCTCCTCCTCAACCTCCTCTGTGGGAATGGTGCAAGGTCACCTATCAGCCCTTCTGGCTACATGGCTTTCCCTCTTCTATTTGGCAAAGTTATGCAGAACGCAGCAAACATGAACGATTGTGGGATCTCAGGGCCGTAGAGTAGAAGCTTACCTGATCTGTGCAGATATTGAAAGCACTGCCTCACCAGTCCCAGTGGATTGTCCCACAAGATTTCAGGGGGAGGGGTGAGCCTCATTGTATTGTCTTCTGGTGTCAGTGTTAGAGTGCCTGACTGGAGGCAACAATCAGGACAGCAAGGAGTATCCTTTGTCCCCCTGCAGCCACCCGCCCATTCTTCTTGGTCCTTCTGGCATCATCTCCTGTCGTAAGCCAGAAGTGCCGAGTGGATGGTCCATATCGGCCTCCTCCTGAGGTCCTCACCATCACAGAAGCCAGTCTTCAGCCAATTCGATTCACTCCACGTGATATCAAGGAATGGCTGAGCGCACTGGATACAGCAAAGGCTGTGGGCCCCGGCAACATCCCGGCTGTCATGCTGAAGACTTGTGCTCCAGAACTAGCCGCGCCTCTAACCAAACTGTTCCAGTACAGCTACAACACTGGCATCTATCCGACAAAGTGGAAAACTGCCCAGGTATGTCCTGTCCACAAAAAGCAGGACAAATCCAACCCGGCCAATTACCGCCCCATCAGTCTACTCTCAATCATCAGCAAAGTGATGGAAGGTGTCATCGACAGTGCTATCAAGCGGCACTTACTCACCAATAACCTGCTCACTGATGCCCAGTTTGGGTTCCGCCAAGACCACTCGGCTCCAGACCTCATTACATCCTTGGTCCAAACATGGACAAAGGAGCTGAACCAGAGATGAGGTGAGAGTGACTGCCCTTGACATCAAGGCAGCATTTGACCGAGTGTGGCATCAAGTAGCCCTAGTAAAACTGAAGTCAATGGGAATCGGGGGGAAAACTCTCCACTGGCTGGAGTCATACCTAGCACAAAGAAAGATGGTTGTGGTGGTTGAAGGTCAATCATCACAGCCCCAGGACATCGCTGCAGGAGTTCCTCAGGGCAGTGTCCTGGGCCCAACCATCTTCAGCTGCTTCATCAATGACCTTCCCTCCATCATAAGGTCAGAAATCGGGATGTTCGCTGATGACTGCACAGTGTTCAGCGCCATTCACAACTCCTCAGATATTGTAGCAGTCCATGCCCACATGCAGCAAGACCTGGACGATGTTCAGGTTTGGGCTGATAAGTGGCAGGTAACATTCGCACCAGGCAATGACTATCTCCAAAAAGCGAGAGTCTAACCACCGTCCCTTGACATTCAACGGCGTTACCATCACCGAATCCCCCACCATCAACATCCTGGGGGTCACCATTGACCAGAAACTTAACTGGACCAGCCACATAAATACTGTGGCAACAAGAGCAGGTCAGAGGCTGGGTATTCTGCAGCGAGTGTCTCACCACTTGACTCCCCAAAGCCTTTCCACCATCTACAAGGAGTGTGATGGAATATTCTCCACTTGCCTGGGTGAGTGCAGCTCCAACACTCAAGAAGCTCGACACCATCCAGGACAAAGCAGCCCACTTGATTGGCACCCCATCCACCACCTTAAACATTCACTCCCTCCACCACCGGCGTACTGCGGCTGCAGTGTGTACCATCTACAAGATGCACTGCAGCAACTCGCCAAGGCTTCTTCAGCAGCACCTCCCAAACCCGTGACCTCTTCCGCCTAGAAGGACAAGGGCAGCAGGTGCGTGGGAACACCAGCACCTCCAAGTTCCCCTCCAAGTCACATCCTGACGTAGAAGTATATCGGCCGATCCTCCATCGTCGCTGGGTCAAAATTCTGGAACTCCCTCCCTAACAGCATTGTGGGAGTACTTTCACCACACGGACTGCAGCGGTTCAAGAAGGCAGCTCACCACCACCTTCTCTCGAGGGCAACTAGGGATGGGCAATAAATGCTGGCCTTGCCAGCGATGCCCAGATCCCATAAACGAATATTAAAAAATGAAAGCTCGGCTGCTGCCATGGTATCTCGATCCACCTGCATTATTTGGTCGGGAATGAAATCCTTTTCGATTCATACCTGCCCTGGGGTTGTTGTTTGGTGATTGGATGTAAACAGTGATGCCATCGATAAGGCTTTGTTGGGTCCTCACCAGTTTTCTCATGTGAAATGAGGCCTGCACAGACACGTCGCTCCGCCTCAAAATTTCCATTCTTCTTCCTGATTGCGCTGGCCGCACATACTGCTAGTGATGGACAGCTATCCGAGTATAGCACTTGGAAACAGAGCGAGGTGTATCAAAGTCGGCAGGAGGTATAAGCCAGGAGATCGAGCGGATAGTGAAGGAGAGCAGAAAATTGCAAACAGAGAAAGTGAGAGGGCAGAACTGTGGTAGATGCAGTTTAATGTAATGAAGTGTGAGAGCGTACACCTTGGATTCGAGAATGCGAGGTGGAAGATAATCTAAATACGAAAGCACAGGTTAGGATAGCTGAACAAAAGAATTTGAGGCTCCACATATATAACTCATTAAAAGCTGGTTCACAGGGGCCAAGAGTGTTGGGAAAGACCAATGGGATGTTGAACTTTATCACAAGAGGTTTAGGATACAAAAGCAAGTAAGTGCTCCTGCAATTGCTGATCAGAACTCATTCTGAATATTGTATTCAGTTCTGGGCATATGTCAAGGAAAAGCTACAGTGGAGCCCACCTGAACCTGGAGAAAGTCCTGCGATGTTTCACCAGGATAATAGCTGGGATGAAGAGACTGACTTATATTGAGTGGTAAACTTGGGTCATATTCCCTGGAGTTGAGGAGGTTAAGTGGGTAACATGATTGAGATGTTTAAGCTAACAAAGAGAATTGACAAGGCAGATGGGGAAATTACTCTTCCCTTTACTAGAGGAATCTTAAACAAGGGGAAGGAATCTAAGCTACAAGGGTTAAAAGTGAATCCAGTAAAAAATGATTTACACAAACGGTGCAGAAACTGTGGAACACACTGTCCTAGATACTATAGATGCAAGGTCAATTGAGTTGTTTAAAAGGAAAATGGATACTTACTTGGAAAGTAAGCGTATCAAGGGATATGGAGAAAAGGGTGGGGAACTGGAATTAAAAGGACAAGAGGGTGCCAATGGTAAATAAAATGGTGGAGCAGGCTCGATGGGCCGAATATCCCACTCCTGCTCCAAAGGGGTTGATTTCTCTCCTGAGGTGTAACAGAATGTTGGGCTGATAAAGGGGAAGTAAAGTTTGCACCGCACAAGCGCCAGGCAATGATCATCTCCAACAGGAGAGAGTCTAACCACCTCCACTTGACATTCAATGGCGTTTCCATTGTCAAATCCCCCACCATCAACATCCCAAGGGTCACCATTGACCAGAAACTTAACTGGACCAGCCACATAAATGCCGTGGCTACTAGAGCAGGTCAGAGGCTGGATATTCTGTGCCGAGTGTCTCACCTCCTGACTCCCCAAAGCCTCCTCACCACCTACAAGGCACAAGTCAGGAGTGTGATGGAATAGTCACTACTTGCCTGGATGAGTGCAGCTCCATCAACACTCAAGAAGCTCAACACCATCCAGGACAAAGCAGCCCGCTTGATGGGTACCCCATCTGTAGTGTATGTGCTTTAAGTCAGAACTACTTTTTACAGCTCCTGTATACTGTAGTACCGGCAGTGACCACACCGGTATATAAGCTGTGCGCATGCCTCTAGAGATTACCCTCCTCCAGTAAAGACTTGTTATTTGTTTATGTACAGCATCCGTGTAATTATTTATCCACTGAACCACGGATCTAACAGTGGCGACGAGTGTCGATGCGAATCTACCTGCAACATAAAACAGAGAGAAAAAAATAAAAGTAGTCGAGTCCAGGAACACGGGCGTCGACCGCGAGCAACCGCCCAGCAGTCAGGCAGAGATCCAACTTCGCTGGGGAGGCTGTGGAGAGCCGGGCTTGGTTCCCCAGCCACAACGAGCAGTAAGAGACCGACAACAGGTCCAGAGCAGACCCTTCCCGAGCAGCGGCGGCTGGAGCCGACCGACGGCAGAGAGAGAGAGCCGAGCAGCGTCGACGGGGTAAGAAGAGGGTGAAGAGAGCAGGGCGCAGCCGGGGGTTGATCACCGAGTGGCGTCGAGGACAAATACTGCAAACCGGAGAGAGAGAGAGGGTAAGAAACAGCCGGGTTCTAGACTGAGCGGCGTCGACAAATATCAAGAGAGGAACGCGCAGAGCACAGCCAGGGATCACGGGCTGATCAGGGTCCGCGGGGCGAAGCAAGGGGAGATGCCATTGAGCCACGGAGAAGCAGGGAGAGCGCGAGAGACGCCATTGAGCCGCGGAGAAGCAGGGAGAGCGCGGGAGGCGCCATTGAGCCGTGGAGAAGGAAGAGCGCGGGAGACGCCATTTTGCGAAGCCGCAGCGGAGAAGACGGGCGCGCGCAGGAAGGAAGGAAAGCGCGGGAGACGCCATTTTGTGCCAGCGGAGAAGAAGGGGAAGCGTGGGAGGCGCCATTGGTGATAGTTAACGCACAACCAAGGATGCTGAAGAGTGGCAGTATCTCTACGTTCGACAATGACGTTGGAAGATTGGGCAACATATGTGGAACGTATTGAGGTGTACGGCAGGGCGAATGAAGTGTCAGATGCTAATAAAGCACTGGTTCTATTAAATTCCATGGGTGCAAAAACTTATGCGTTACTGCGAAATCTAATAACCCCAGAGAAGCCGGTAAACAAGAATTTTGAAAGCATAGTAGAAATCCTACAGGACCACTTAAACCCCACACCGCTGCTGATAGCAGAACGATTTAAGTTCCATAAAAGGAACCAACACAAAGACGAAAGCAATGCTGAGTAGCTAAGGGAACTGCGCAAGCTATCGAAACACTGCCAGTTTGGAGCGGGACTAGCAGACACGTTAAGGGACAAGTTTGTGTGTGGGCTACAAAGTGAAGGAACCCAGAAATGGCTTCTGGCAGAAAAGGACCTTACGCTGGACAAAGCTTTCAGTATGGCAGTATCACACGAAGCAGCCGCAAGGGGCGCTGCAGAGATACAACGGAGACCGCAAGAATATGGCACCAACGAAATGACCTATGGAACAGGGAAGTGCTATCGCTGCGGCAGAACAACACATGACCAGAAAGATTGTTGGTTCAAGGACCAAGTGTGCAGACAGTGTGGGAAAGCAGGACACATAGCAAGAGTCTGCAGGTCTGGGAAGAAAACCAACAGTAAGAAATCTCCACAGGAGAAGTACAAAAAGGTACACCAGCTGATGGACAGTGGTTCAGATGAACAGAAAAATGACACAGACTCCGGAAGCAAGGACCTGGGTTGTCTGAAACTACATAATGTAACCGAAATGGAGGATCACCAGACTATCTGGGTTACACTCAAGATAGACGGAGTCCAAGTGGAAATGGAATTGGACACAGGGTCAGCTCTAACAGTCATAAATCAAAGAGACTACAAGCGGCTATTTTCACACATACCCTTGAAAGCTACAGAGATTATCTTGAAGACCTATACGGGGCAAAAAGTCTACCCCAAAGGGAAAATAAGGGTGAAAGTGACATATAAAGGTCAGGAAATACCTAAAATGGATATATATGTATTGCCAAATGGAGGACCACCACTGCTAGGACGTGAATGGATCCGGAAGATACATTTAGATTGGCATTCCATACAGGCACTGAAGGTGGAAGCCAAAAAGGATGACGACGTCACACCTGGGCGACTGTCAAAAATGCTAACTGAAGCAAAAGTAGTGTTCCAGGAGGGACTAGGAACACTAAAAGGAATAACAGCAACAATTAAAATAGAGGATAATGCAAGCCCAAAGTTTCTGAAGGCCAGACCAGTGCCTTATGCGATCAGGCCAGCTGTCGAAGCAGAGCTGGAAGGGTTGGAACGTTCTGGAGTACTGTCCAAAGTGGACTGGAGCGAGTGGGCTACACCCATCGTTCCTGTATTGAAGAGGTCGTTGAGTAATACGCCTGGGGAACCAAAGAAGGTCCGCATCTGTGGGGATTTTAAGGTGACAGTGAACCCAGTCCTTCACACGGTGCAATATCCGCTTCCACGAATTGAGGATATTTTTGCCTCGCTATCTGGTGGTAAACGCTTCACCAAAATTGATCTAGCCCAGGCGTACTTGCAAATGGAGGTAGAAGAAGCTTCGAAACATTACCTTACGATCAACACCCATAAAGGTCTCTATCAATACAACCGGCTGGTGTTTGGAGTAGCCTCGGCTCCGGCTATCTGGCAAATGGCGATGGATCAGGTCCTGCAAGGGATTCCAGGGACCCAGTGTTATTTGGACGACATCTTGGTCACGGGCGAAAATGACGGAGATCACCTCGCTAACTTGGAGAAGGTGCTCGCCAGATTAAAGGAATATGGGCTACGAGCTAATCACCACAAGTGCGAGTTTTTCCAGAAACAGATCTCGTATTGCGGCCACGTCATCGATGAAGAGGGGTTACATAAGTCCCCTGACAAGATAGAGGCAGTAGTCAAGGCTCCAGCACCGGAAAATGTGTCACAACTGAGGTCGTTCCTCGGGCTGGTAAACTATTCCCACAAGTTCTTACCAAATTTGTCTACGGTATTACACCCGCTGAACACCCTACTGCAAACAGGGGTACCATGGAAGTGGGATGACGAACGTAGATGAGCTTTCCAGAAGTGTAAAGAATTGATCACATCAAAAGAGGTGTTGGCCCATTTCAACCCAGCACTACCAATTCGTTTGGCATGTGATGCATCACCCTACAGCATTGGAGCGGTGCTGTCGCACAAATTCCCAGACGGGTTGGAGAGGCCAGTAGCCTTTGCGTCTCAGTCACTAACCTCAGCCGAGCGCAACTACGCCCAGATTGACAGGGAGGCCCTCAGCCTAGTATGGGGAGTAAAAAAATTCAACCACTATCTGCATGGACAGAAGTTCACCTTGCTGACTGACCACCAACCACTTGTCTCCATCTTTAATCCTAAGAAGGGCGTGCCAGTAATGACTGCACAGCGGTTACAAAGATGGTCCCTGTTTCTAGGGACGAATCAATATGAAATAGAATATAAAGGCACGAGACAGCATGGGAACGCTGATGGGCTATCGTGCCTGCCACTGCCTACTGTGGAGGAAGCACCAGCAGTGGATCCTATCGAGATATTTTATTCGTCGATAATTGAACGCTTGCCAGTAACAAATGCAGATATAGAGAAGGAGACCCGCAATGATCCGACGCTGTCACGGGTATATGAATTGACGGTGAGGGGATGGCCAACACATGGTGACTCACTGTTGCCAGCATTCTCATCCAGAAGAGAACAGCTGTCAGTATGCCAGGGGACAGTGATGTGTGGATCCAGAGTGGTGATTCCACCCAAGTTAAGGGAGAGAGTGCTAAATGAGCTACATGAAGGTCATCGGGGGGAGTGAAAATGAAAAGCCTAGCTAGGGCTTATGTGTGGTGGCCGGGAATCGATCAACAAATCGAAGACCTAACTAAGAGCTGCTTAGGATGCCAGAAGGTCCAAAATGCACCACCACATGCCCTTCTACACCCATGGGAGTGGCCCTCCTCTCCATGGCAACGGGTGCACATTGATTTTGCAGGTCCATTCATGGATTCAATGTTCTTAATAGCAGTGGATGCTCATTCAAAGTGGCCTGAGGTGATAAAGATGTCTTCAACCACTACAGAGAAAACAATTGCAGTCCTACGGACCATATTTGCCAGAAACGGGTTGCCAGAGCAGATCTGCTCTGATAATGGACCACAGTTTGTGTCCGACGAGTTCCAAAAATTCATGAAAAGGAATGGGGTAAGGCATTACACATCCGCCCCGTATCATCCAGCCACCAATGGATTGGCTGAGAGGTTCGTGCAAACCTTTAAGAAGGCGATAAAGGCCATGTGCGACGAGGAAATTCCACTACAGCATAAGATGGAAAATTTCTTATTAGCCTACCGAAACGCGACACATGCAGTTACCAACCAGACCCCGGCCATGATGTTCTTTAACCGAAGGTTGAGCTCTCGTCTGGACTTGCTCAGACCAAATGTGCGAAGAAATGTTGAGGACAAACAATTCCAGCACATCAACGAGAAGCCGACAAGGAGCTTCAATGTAGGGCAACCAGTCTTGGCCCGGGACTATCGAACAGAGAAGTGGCAACCCAGAACGATATGTACAAGGCAGGGGCCATTAATGTACACAGTGGATGTCGGGGAGAACATTGTGAGACGCCACGTCGATCAGATCTTAGCATCACAGGAATGCATCAACCCCATGTCTCGAGTACCTGGGGATGAACCCGACATACCGGTATCATCTACTTCAGACCCAGTAGCAGTGGAACCCGATGAACTACCCGATGAAAGGGGGTCAGAATCGCCTCTGCACCAAGAACAAGAACCTCCGGAAAGGCGCTATCCCGAAAGGGTCAGGAAGCCGCCCCAAAGACTGAATCTATAAATGGACTTTTGTTATTGAATGTACATGTAAAAATGTAATTGTTATTTGAATATTAAGGGGGTATTATTAATCTAAAAAGGGAGGAATTGTAGTGTATGTGCTTTAAGTCAGAACTACTTTTTACAGCTCCTGTATACTGTAGTACCGGCAGTGACCACACTGGTATATAAGCTGTGCGCATGCCTCTGTACCCCAGTCTAGAGATTACCCTCCTCCAGTAAATGTTGAGTCTGTGTGTCCCAGTTATGCTTATTATAAATCACTGGACACAGACAACAAGAATAACTTTAACAGGTCTTTACTATTCGGAGGTCAGGGCTGAACTGCCCAGCAAATCACTACACAACGTTTATATACCGGTGTGGTCACCACCGGTATTACAGTATACAGCAGCCAAGAGAAAGTAGTACATCTCTTAAGGTAGTTCTCTTAAGGTGGAACAGGTTACATACACCACAGTAAAGACCTGTTATTTGTTTATGTACAGCATCCGTGTAATTATTTATCCACTGAACCACGGATCTAACGCCATCCACCACCTTAAACATTCACTCCCTCCACCACCGGCGCACCGTGGCTGCAGTGTGGACCATCTACAAGATGCACTGCAGCAACTCGCCAAGGATTCTTTGACAGCACCTCCCAAACCCGTGACTTCCGCCACCTAGAAGGACAAGGGCAGCAGGCGCAGGGAAACAGAAACCCTACAAGTTCCCCTCCAAGTCACACACCATCCCGATCTGGAAATATATCAACGTTCCTTCATCGTCGCTGGGTCAAAATCCTGAAGTTAGCAGCACTGTAGGAGTACCTTTACCTTCACCATATGTACTGCAGCAGTTCAAGAAGAAGATGGCCTTCTGAAGGGCATTTTGGGATGGACAATAAATGGTGGCCATGCCAGTGACGCTCACATCCCAAGAACGAATATTTAAAAAATTGAGGTGAGGAGATTGGGGACGAACACTACTCATTATTGCAAATTTACTTACGACATTATGGCCTAGAAATTCAGTATCGCCACGTTTGGGGCGCTGCAGCCGGGCGATCTGGCGCAACTTAGCGCCACCTTCGCCGAAATTGAGTTGCATCGCCCCAAGAGGTTGCTGCTGCGCTAAAGCAGGCGGTGCACGACAATCATAAGGCGCTAAGACGGCGAGCCGGGGCGCTACCACCGAGGGCAGGCGCAGCACAGGTGCGGCGAGTTGCTGATTGAAGGCAGACACGCTGGCGCCGGTCAGCTCTTAAAGGAATTGTTTGGCTGCCACGCCCTGCACACTGCAGCCCTGTATCAAGGCCTGAACATGCTGCTTCACCAGTTCAATGCCCAGGACTATGGAGAAGGCTAGGGAGCGAGCGCAGCGCTTCAGCGAGGGTGCCCTGAAGCTACTGGTTGGTGCAGTGGAGCGCAGGCGACCTGTCCTCTTCCCTGATAGTGGCAGGAGGCCGCTGCCCAGCGAGTATAGAAAAGCCTGGAGGGAGGTGGCAAACAGGGTGACCTCCAGCAGCATGGCTGCCAGGACTCCTGTGCAATGCAGAAAAAAGTTCAACGACCTCACTCGGGTTGTCAGGGTGAGTACCCTTTCCAGTATCCTCTTCATCCCTGCATGTGCACCTCACTTTATGGCCAAAGGGACCTGAAAGCCCCAATGCCCAGCCCTCATCCAACAGCTATGGGACTCTCATGAAAATCACTTGCACATTCAGCACTTGACACACTGTCAGGGCTATTCCACCATGGGAGGCAGTGCAGGTAAGATGAGGGCTTGACACTGTCAGGGCTATTCCACCATGGGAGGCAGTGCAGGCAAGATGAGGGCTTGACACTGTCAGGGCTATTCCACCATGGGAGGCAGTGCAGGCAAGACCAGGGCTTGACAGTGTACATAGAGTCCGTCCTTTCACTTGCAGGGCAAGCTGGCCCACAATTGCAGGCAGCAGCGATGGACCGGGGGAGGCCGTCCTGGCCTTAAAGAGCTCAGCGACCTGGAGCAGCGAGTGGAGCAGATTATGGGAGGCTGGCTGATTGGCCCCGTCACCACTGGAGATGCCGACCCCGTTCTGAACAGCAATGGTAAGGTCATCACCTTTTTGACCTCTCTCTTTCCACTTGCGCCTCACACCAGCATCCTTTGCCACTCTCGAACCAATGCAGTGCATAGCAGTACTCATGCCTCCCTCGTTGCCACCCTATCCTCACTCTAAAGCAACTCTTGTGCCTCCCTGCTTTCAGATGCTGATTCGCCAGGTGAGGGGGCGGCCCCTCAAGCTGGCACTGTGTCTGATTCAGAATTCGAGGAGGAGGAAGAGGAAGCCGGCCCATCAGTGCCACCCTCAACCGACGCAGCTCATGGCTATGATCGGGACACGTCTTCCCTGGAGGGGAGCAGGGGGGAAGGGTCGGAGGAGAGTGAAGCTCCGGGGCCCAGCGGGCTGCAGCAATGCGGGAGGGGTGGGGAAGCTCGGCGGCCTTCTCCCCGGAGGGTGAGTGCGGCCTCCAGTCCTGCGACGGTGAGTGCAGAGGAGGTGCGGCTCCTTGGTGAAATGGGCGCCCAGGCTGAGCGCAGGCACACCGAGCTCATGGCTGCAGTGGCAAGGATGCCTGACTCCATAGAGTCACTGGCAAGGAGTGTTCAGGAATTCGGGGCAGCACAGGAGGCTTCCAGCCAAGTGCTCAGTCGTGCCGTGCATTCACTGGCTGGTGTGATGCAGACAGACCAGGGCCACACGGCCACTAACTGCTGCCACCCTCGCTGGATCGGCCAGGCATCGACGGGGCCCTCGCCGCGCCACAGTAGCCCAGCAGTCTGTGCTTCAGCAGATTGCTGCGCATGCTTCAGTGCTGGCCCGTGCGAGTGCCAGTGTCTTGGCCGACCAGGGAGTGCCTGTGCTCTGTCAGGTTGGCAGCATTCTTGCAGCCAACACTGTCACTCCTCCACTGCAGCTGCCACCACCCGTAGGACAGACTGCTGCCGCCCAAGCAGAGTTGGAGCAGTCAGAAGCCAGCCCCTCCAGGCCCAGAGCTGGTCCGGGCCGTCCCCCAAGGGCATCTGCCAGCTCACCATCTGACCCTCATTAGCCTTCCCCCAGCCTTGCTGCAGCCACTGGGGTCCCATTGAGGAGGAGCTGCAGGGCGGGAAGGGGCCAATCGCGGAAGCGAGGCGGATCACCCTCGCAGGCGAAAAAGTAGAAGGTGTGGCAAAATGTTTTTTTTATATGAAGGCCGAGAATGTTGTGTTTCTTTTTTATATGAAGGCCGAGAATCATGGTCATTTTAGTTTAACTGTTTTTTTCATTTTCTCAAGGTTGTGAGAGCCAGTTATGTGTCTGACTGTTTTTTGGGGGGTTTCTCTGAATTTGTTTGTCATGCGGGAAGGGCACAGAGTTTGCAAAATAAAAAATTTTCTTTATTCAGATTGTCCATGTTTGCACTTTGAACTATTTGTTGCCTTGACCGGCTGAGGGTTTGCGGAGTGGCTCCATTCATGCTCTTTCATTGGCACAAGCCATTCCCTGAGAGGGGGCCTAGAACCGAGTTGCAATGATCCGCCGACGGACGGCCTTTGCACTTTGTGCCTCCCTCCCGTCTTGGTGCTCCTCCTCCTCCTCCTCCGGTGGTCCTCCAATGTCTGCTGGCAGTGGCCGAGTCCTGAGGATAGCCAGGTTGTGCAGAATGCAGCACACTACAATGAAATGGGAGACTCGCTCAGGCGAGTACTATAGGGCTCCTCTGGAACGGTCCAGACAGCGGAACCGTTGCTTGAGCACGCCGATTGTGTGCTCAATGATGTTCCTGGTAGCTTGATGGCTGTCATTGTATAGTTCTTCAGCAGGGGTGCTGGGCGCATGGAGTGGGGTCATCAGCTAGGTACACAAAGGATAGCCCTTGTCCCCGAGAAGCCAGCCTCATGGGTGAGCCGGGGCTTCGAAAATGTCTGCCACAGAAGTCTGGCACATGATGTAGGTATCGTGGCTGCTGCCTGGAAAGCGGGCATTGACAGCTAGTATGAGCTGCCTGTGGTCACACACCAATTGGACGTTGAGCGAATGGTAGCCCTTCCGGTTGCGGTAATCCTCGGCATTCTGTAGAGGTGCCTGCAAAGCCACATGCATGCAGTCAATGGCGCCCTGGACCATGGGGAAGCCCGCTATTCTTGTAAATCCCATTGCACGCTTTTGCTGCTTGTCCAGGGTCATGGGGAAGGAGTTGTACTGACGTCTCCTTCTGAAGAGGGCATTCATCACCTGGCGGATGCAGCAATGTACCGCAAACTGGGAGATATTGGCAATGTCTCCAGTAGCGGATTGGAAGGAGCTGGTGGCATAGAAGTTGAGAGCCACCGTCACTTTCACTGCCACCGACAGAGACGTCCTGCTCCTCAGCTGTGGCTGCAGATCTCTCTGAAGCAGGTGGCCGATCTCTGTGACCACCTCCCTTCTGAATCGCAGCCTCCGAACACACTGCTCCTCAGACATGCTCAGATATGAGAACTGCTGGCGGTATACCCTGGGTGGGTAAGGCCTCCTGTGCCGACACCTGTTGGCCCTTCTCCGTCTGGCCATGACTGGCATTCTCTCTCGGCGTCTCTGAGCCCTTTGAATGCAATGCAGAAAGCCAACGTTTCCACCCATTGCAGCCCCCATTATATGTGGCGACTCAAGGCTATGGCACTGAAAGTTAAATCCAACTGTGTTGCGTCGGTACCTTTCTACCTAGACACAATTTATGACTCAGAACTCAGAGATTCAAACATGAAGTGCTTTATTGGAAGGAAAGGAAGTTCTGGCAAGTTCCGAACAAAGAGAGCTAAACTTAACCGAGAGAATACCCAACCATTTATCTCCTGTGACAGCGCCACCACAGGTGGGAGGAGAACACACAATACATAACAAACTGCAACGCGCTGGCCTGAAGCCAGAAGTACCTGTGCGAGCGCTGAGTCAAAGCAGAAAGCTCTCTCCCTTTGTCTCTCTCCAAAAATCTCTCTCTCACAAAGAAGGAGTGGAACAAAATGGCTGCCACAAAGAATGGAGGAAGAGTCCCCTTTAAATAGCACCCCCCGCGCCTCGCAGCGACTGGGAACCGTCCCACTCAACCAGTCGCTGGGGGCGCCAGGCGCACAGAAGGGGGGCACCACTGAAGTTCTGGTTCAGGGCGCACCAAAGGCGTTGCACCATGAAATGACGTCAGGATCTGCGCGCGCAGCTGAGCGGGCGCTGCGGTTTTGCGCCGCCGCTAAATCTTGAGTAAAGTTCGCGAGAGGCGCAGATCGCGCCGCGCCCGGATGCTAGCCGCTTAGCGCCCCACTTCTCCTCCTCCTAAGGCGCTAGCGGCTGGCACTAACAACTGAATTTCTAGGCCTATAATTCTTACTACTTGCAGTATTCCTCCCAAGCTGAAAGCCAATTAATGAAAGCAATGAAGAAACAGCTCCTTGCTAAAGATTAGTTGACAGCTTGTTGAAGTCAGATGGAAAGAAATTCATTCTGTAGTCCTCAGGGAATGATTAAATCAAAAGGCAGATATTTGTCCCCATTCAGACCTAGTGTCAGCTTTCGAACAGGGGTCCAGGCTGACTGAGTATCAATAAAGCACAGGGAGCCCGGTATCCTCACCACCTATGTTGGGGTCATCATCGGAGGTCACTTAATTTAAATAAAATGCCACGTGCCTCTAGCAATGCATCTTGGGCACACACTGCCCCAGGAGGACGCAAAATGAGCGTGCTGGTTCAGGAAAGCGGTGGATCGCCTGGAGGTTGGGGGTGGGGAGGTGTCAGGGTGGTGGTGTGCAGGGAGTGTGGTGGGTCGGGGGAGAGGATTTGGGGGGGCGTGCTGGGTCAGAGGGAGGGTTGGGTCGGGATGGCAGTGGGTCAGTGGGTCGGGGGTTGGTGGATCGCGGGCTGGGTCTGGGGGGGTGGTGGTGGGTCAGAGGGATGTTGGGTCGGGCTGGCAGTGGGCCGGGGGTTGGTGGATCGCGGGCTGGGTCTGGGGGGGCGGTGGTGGGTCAGAGGGATGTTGGGTCGGGCTGGCAGTGGGTCAGGGGGTCGGGGGGTTGGTGGATCGCGGGCTGGGTCTGGGGGGGCGGTGGTGGGTTGGGAGGGTTGGGTCGGGCTGGCAGTGGGTCAGGGGGTCGGGGGTTGGTGGATCGCGGGCTGGGTCTGGGGGGGCGTGCTGTGTCGGAGGGTTGGGTCGGGCTGGCAGTGGGTCGGGAGTTATGCTGTCGGACTATCGGGACCAGGAGTGCGCAATCCCGGACACTCTGCGGCACTTTTACTGTAACTCAGAGCTCCATTCTCAGTAATTAGGGATGTCATGGCATCAAGGTGCAGGCCTAAGTCTGGAGACTCACCATTCATTCATTTCATGGGAGCCTTCCCTGCATTTCATTCATGAAAAGAAACAAGCCTTTTAATGTGCTAAATATGTCTATGCTGTCCAAATTAAAAAGGGGCCAACTTAAACTTACAATTGAATGTGTGGGCTTTTCATTAATACTTTAACAAATTGACCCGTGATGAGTTCAAGTCAGACTCTTTTGATTTGAACAGCGTTGCTAGATTTGTTGCAGTACACCACTTTGGGCAGGTCTTATGAATGAAATGGAGGGAATGGCTCCCAGGAAATGAATGAATGATGAGGTCGCAGTTGAGGCCTACACATCAATAACATTTCATCAATTACTGATTTTGTGTGAGTCGATACCTTGTACGTTATTTTGTGGAAGCAAATGATGCCAATTTATTTGCAAATAAGCGTGTGAGTGCTTCCTGTTTGAAAGTATAAATCGAAGGGTGCAAGTTTGACAGCAAATTACCATGCAGTGTGTCAAGTACTAAAACTTCACCAGCAGTTGGGTCGCGCCTGGTTGGGTCAGACGTTGGGAGGAGGGGTCATGTCTTAGAGCTGGAGCCAGGTCATACCTGAGAGTAACTTTGAGGGGCAGCTCCTGAGAAAACTCCCACTTTCCTGTGCTAATCAGCTGGATTCCACCACCACCCCCTTCCCTTGCTCTCTCCCACTAGTTGAGGAGCACGTTAGCTGCTTGAGACTGACCATTAGTACAGGTACGTGCTAATTGACCAAGTTCATACTGAGCATGGAATCACCAGAAGGCAACCCGGGAACGCCACCCATCGGTTTGATTGACAGGTGCCAAATACGAGTAGAATAGTGGCTGCCTGACATCTGGAAAGAGATAAGTATACCCATAAGTGTCAACTTTCCTGAGCAGCTTCAAGCTTTTGAAATGTGTTTGGAGATAGACTGATTCACATGCTAGATAAATTGGGTCGAGCTAGTTTGTGGACAAATATTTTTCAGTATTTAGTGCAAGATAAAAGCGTGAGTGTGATTGATCATCTGCTGTCTTTGCGAGGTGTTCAGAAAGGAGGTTGTGGTGAGAGCATACTGCACGGAGAGTGCTTTATTTAGCTGTTCTATTTGTAAAGGGAACTGCAAACAACAGACATTATATTAAAATATACACAGCACATCTCAGTGTCTTGAGGGGTCGTGTTCTGATTTGTGGTGGGAAGCTTTGCTCACTGTAAGCAAGTTTTGAGAAATTCGGATATGCGCTGCGCACATTTTTTTAATCAATAATTTAAATTCTTCAAGAATGACAAGCAGCACCTACCCTGATTTCTGATACGCATCGTCAATAGGCGAGGGATCCAGTAGGATCACAAAAGCCAAAAATGACCTCTTGAAAGGAAAATGGAACAAAGTGGACCAGCACTAAATTACATTAAATAAACAGTTAACAATTTCTGTAAGATTAGAATTATAGAATCATACAGCACAGAAGGAATGTCACAGAGTGGGAGCATCTCGGGAATAGTGATCATAGTATCGTAAGGTTTAGATTAGTTATGGAGAAGGACGAGGAGCAACCTAGAATAAAAATACTTAACTGGAGGAGGGCTTAATTCAGTGAAGTGAGAAGGGATCTAGCCTGGGTAAACTGGAGACTGAGACTGGCAGGGAGGAATAGAACGGAGCAATGGGTGGCCTTTAAAGAGGAGATGGTTCGGGTACGGTCGAGGTACATTCCTACAAGGGGGAAAGGGAGGGTAACCAAAGCCAGGGCTCCCTGGATGATGAAGGATTTCGAGAGTAGGGTGAAGCAGAAATAGTGTGACAGATGTCAGCTTAATAATACAAGGGAGGACCAGGCTGAATATAAGAAGTACAGAGGAGAAGTTAAAAAGGAAATAAGAGGGGAAAAGAGGCAGTATGAGAATCGATTGGTAGTTAACATAAAAGGGAATCCAAAGGTCTTCTTGCCATATTAACAGTAATCGGGTACAGTCTGACGAAGGGTCATCGACCTGAAACGTTAACTCTGTTTCTCTCTCCACGAAGCTGCCTGACCTGCTGAGTGTTTCCAGCATTTTCTGTTGTTATTTCAGATTTCCAGCATCCGCAGTATTTTGCTTTTGTATTAACAGGTTGTCAGAGAAGCAGTGCGGCCAATTAGGGACCAAAATGGAGAAATATTGGTGGAGGCAGAAGTCATGGCTGTGGTACTAAATGAATACTTTGCATCAGTGTTTACCAAGGAAGAGGACTTTGCCAAAGCCATGGTAAACGAGGAGGTTGCTGGGATACTGGATGAGATAAAAATCGATAAAGAGGAGGAAGTGGAAAGGCTGGCAGTAGTTAAAGTGGATGAGTCACCCGGTCCGGATGGGAGGCATCCTAGGTTGCTGAGGGAAGTAAGGGTAGAAATTGTGGATGTGCTGGTCACAATCTTCCAATCCTCCTTCGATACAGGGGTGGTGCCAGAGGACTGGAGGATGGCAAATGTTACAGCATTGTTCAAAAAAGGGGAGAAGGATCAACCTGACAATTACCGGTCAGTCAGTTTAACGTCGGTGGTGGGGGAGCTTTTCGAAACGTTGGGGGCGATTTTGCCAGCCCTGGGGAGGAGGGTTTGAAGGTGGGACTGCCGGGAAAATGGCAGAATCTGGGGGCGGCTACCCATCCTGCCCCCAATCCGTCTCCATGCCATCTTCCCAGGAGGCGGGTAGCCGACCCGTGCCAGGTCCTGTCTCCTGGAGGCGGGAAGGGGATTACAGCCACTTAACTGCCTGTTAACAGGTAGTTAACAGGCAGGTAAGAGGATTATCGGATTGGAGGGAGGTGTAAAGTGTCATTCCCTGCGGTTCAGTACTGGGGCCACTGCTGTTTTTGATATACATTAATGACTTGGACCTAGGGGTACAGGACACAATTTCAAAATTTGCAGATGACACAAAACTTGGAAGTGTAGTAAACAGTGAGGAATATAATAATAGACTTCAAGAAAACATAGACAGGTTGGTGAATGGGCGGACACGAGGCAGATGAAATTCAACGCAGAGAAGTGTGAGGAGATACATTTTGGTAGAAAGAATAAGGAGAGACGATACACACTAAATGTTAAAGGGGAGCAAGAACAGAGCGACCTGGGGGTGTTTGTGCACAAACCTTTGATGTTGGCAGGACAGGTTAACAAAGCAGTTAAGAAAGCACATGGGATCCTGTGCTTTATAAATAGAGGCATAGAGTACAAAAACCAGGAAGTTATTCTAAACCTACATAAAACACTAGTCCGGCCTCGGCTGGAGTATTGTGTCCAATTCTGGGCTCCACACTTTAGGAAGGACGTAAAGGCTTTGGAGAGGGTGCAGAAGAGATTTACTAGAATGGTTCCAGGGATGAGGGATTACAGTTACGTGGATAGACTGGAGAAGCTGGGGTTGTTCTCCTTGGAGCAGAGAAGGCTAAGAGGAGATTTGATAGAGGTGTTTGAAATCTTGAAGAGTTTCGAAAGAGTAAAGAAAGAGAAACTGTTTCCAATGGCTGAAGGGTCGAGAACAAGAGGGCACAGATTTAAGGTGATTGGCAAAAGAACCAGAGGCGACATGAGAGAACGAGTGGTTAGGATTTGGAATGTGGTGGATACAGATTCAATAGTAGCCTTCAAAATGGAATTGGATAAATACTTGAAGGAGAAAAAAATTGCAGGGATATGGGGAAAGAGCGGGGGAGTGGGACTGACTGGTTTGCTCTTCGAGGGAGCTGGCGCAGACTCGATGGGCCGAATGGCCTCCTTCCGTGCTGTACTATTCTATGATTCTATGAGGGAGGCCATTCGGCCCATCGTGCCTGTGCCAGCTCTTTGAAAGAGCTCTCCAATTATCCCCACTCCCCCTGCTCTATCCCCATAGCCCTGCAAATATTTCCTTTTCAAGTATTTTTCCAATTTCCTTTTGAATGTTACTATTGAATCTGCTTCCATCATTCATTCAGGCAGCGCATTCCAGATCACAGCAACTCGCTGCGTAAAAAAAAATCTCATCTCCCTTCTAGTTCTTTTGTCAAATATTTAATAATTAATGCTGTTTAATATTCATGAGCTTCAAACTTGTTCCAACTCAGATTACCTGATGCAAGGCTTGTTCATTCTTACCATCAGTAACAATTCTGGGATTCTCCAAGTCCCCTGAAGCCCCAAAGTACTGACAATATTTTTTGAGTAAATTCAAGCTCCACATTATGGCCCAGAGATTCCTCAGAGCTACTCCTGCTCTGCTGCCGTAACTTCTCCGCAATTTTGCCGTAACCGTGGGAGCAGCTCCGAGGAAATTCCGGGCCGATAAAATGTTTCTAATATCCACAGAAAGTATTTAGCTGTAAGGTACATTCATTCTTGAATCGAGTAATGTCTGTTCATGAAACTACTGCCATTCTAATACTTACTTCTAGTAACAACTCCTTCTAGGCGAATGATGTTAGGATGGTCAAATTGTCCCATGATGCTGGCCTCACTCAGAAAGTCCCGTCTCTGTTTTTCGGTGTACCCTGACTTGAGTGTTTTTAAAGCCACAGGGATCTCTCGCTTTGCCGGCAGCTTCAGACGACCATAGCACACCTCACCAAATTCACCTGCATGACAGCAAAGTGATAAAAGCAAAATGACGAAAGTAGTAGACTCCGAGGGGTGTCAGTGGGTGGTATCACATCGGCAGCCTGTTATACGCCCCGCCCGATATTCACTTCTATTGAAGTCAATGCAACTGAATATTGGGTGGAAAATACATTACTACCCGTTTTGCCTACTGCCCAGGCTGAGGTTTTACCTACTAGTGCTCTCGGAGCAACCAGGAATGGGCACTAGGCACTGCCTTGCCAATGTCGCCCGTGCACCGAACAATAAATAAACACAGAAATTGCAAAGGAGTTCCTCTGATAATCACAGATTTTGTTAGAAGAAAAACAAAATCTTCTCACCTGAGCCAATAACCTTCTCAATTTTTATTCGTGATGCCTCTATTTCTCTGGCAAATTCGCGGACTGCTTGACCTGGGTCTTCGTAGGTGTGAGGGTCGACGTAAATCTTTGGGTCTGGGAACCTGACTGTTAAAATAAGGACAATACACTCCGTGTAATACTATTTTAAACATTAAAATAAAGTGAGAACCCTCACTGGAATAATCCAGTAAAGTTAGTGAAAATTTGGTTTGAGATTCAAGTTTCAAAAACGAACTGAAAAATGAATCTCAATTATTAACTCTGTACATCAATCACCAGGGATAAGATGAGCCATCCAGCTCAAGCTAAGAGTGGATCATTTCACAGTGCCGCTATACGGATACAAAATATAAGGGTAAATTCAATGATCTTCACTCCCAATTTGATCTGCTCTTGTAGCCCTTTGAGCACAACTCAACACTGGGAATGAAGGAGAGCTGAGTTTACCTGATAGAGTGCAACTGCAGGTCAGCAGAATTATCAAAACAACATACAGGACAGGAAGAAGCAGCCAATCAGTCTGGCAAGCCCGTTCCTCCCTGCCTTAGACAACAAGCATCAGAGGCTTGGTATTCACTGGATTAACTGCCCAACTAAAGTAATGAAGTATTAACAATTTCAGGCATTACACGGAGTTTGGAGATGTGAACAGTTTAATCACAGAATTCTAATGACAAGGGATATGGATCAAAGGCGGGGATGTGGGACTGAGGTACAAATCAGTCATGATCTGATTGAATGGCGGCACAGGCTCGAGGGGCTGAATAACCTCCTCCTGTCCCTATGTGCAGAGGATAACAATAATGGTTGGGAGGTTGACATTCACTTAAAACTTTAAAAGGAGTAGAGGAGCAGAGAGACTTAGGTACACAAACCTTTAAAAGTTGATAAAGATGCATTAAAAAATATAGGTTTATAAATAGGGGCATAGTGCACAAAAGGCTGCATCTAGCAGATCGTTGGTTAAAATACTGTGTCCAGTTTTAGGTGCCCTACTTAAGGAAGGATATCAAGGCCACAGAGAGGGTGCATCACTAAGATGGTCCTGGGGATGAAATACTGGGGCTATTTTCATTGGAAAGAAGAAGGCTAAGAGGTGATCTGATGTACGTGTTCAAAATTATGAAGGGCTTTGATCAGATCACTGTGCAAGTTCACACATGAAGAATGGCCCCTTGGGAGAGGTGAAGAAGCACTTCCAGTGGCTGTGGAACAGTAGACCAGCCTGAGCACTGCCTCCAGGAGAGGAGCGGAAAACAGAGGCCCCTGAAATACGAAGGCAGTTCAATGGCCATAGAATTAAAGTGAGGGACATCATAGTTAAATCTAGTCCTGTCTTCATCTGGCATCAACATGCACTTTCATTCAGGACTCATCTGGATATTTAACAAGCACAGGGAATGCTGGCTGATTTTTATCCTTTACTTTGCCTAGAGATACTGGGGGAAAAATTTGGTTGCTTTGCGCCTCCCGTTAGCGATCTAAGAGGGTTAGGTTTAGGGTTCGGGATCCTGAAATGCTTCACTGTACCCACACCTTCTGTAAGGAAAATACATTTCAGTAAAGCCACAGTTACACCCAGAGGGAGCCTCAGTTTAGCACAGTGCCCTACATGTAATTCAAGCCACTTGGTTTAATGTAAAGAAAACATAATATTCATTCACCGAGGGCGTAAGCTCTCATCTCTCTGGTGACCCTTACATACTCTGTAGCAGTGACACAGAAACATAGAAGATAGGAGCAGGAGTAGGCCATTCGGCCCCTCGAGCCTGTTCCGCCATTTAATGAGATCATGGCTGATCATCCAAATTCAGTACCCTGTCCCTGCTTTCTCCCCATATCCCTTGATCTGTTTAGCCTTAAGAAATATATCTAACTCACGCCTGGCCACGATCTTCGGTAGTGCCCCTGACATACCGCCGGACGCATGGCGCTGTGGTACGTAGCACCGTGATATTGCCTCACAGCGCCCCAAGAGGGACATGGGGTGCTTCCAGTAGTGCCCCTCCTCCCTCTCGGGGTGCTACCTGGGAAAATCGGCCGCGGGGGCGCTAATTTTTTTGGGGTACTACCGCCCCAAAGGGCGCGCAACTCAATTTTTCCCCCACTGAGTCTAAGTATAGCATCTCCAATGCCACACTTGCTGAGATCAGCTAGCTCAGCACAGATCAGGGGTTGGGATCTTCCTGACCTGTGTGACTGAGTACTATGCCATAATTACATTTACATCGAGTGCTTCGTCCGTTTAATAGCTCAATACTTCCCAGATTTTTTTCTTCTGTGGGTTGAAAATAATCAGATTTTCTAGGATGTCTCTCTCCTGCTAAGAACAAGCGCTAATCAAGGACTTATTGATCCACCGACAATCACAGCCCTTTCATTGCTTGAATACACCATAATGTTGCTGGGGGAGAAGAAATGATGGCATCTGAAGTGCAGGCTAGATCACCAGGACAAGCACCCTCTCCAGTCTCTTCGATGAGATGTTAAACTTGAGACCCTGTCTGCCAGCTACATAGATATAAAAGATCCCGTGACACTATTTGAATAAGAACAGGAGTTCTCTTGGTGTCCTGGCCAACATTTCTGTCTCAACCAACACCACTAAAAACAGATGATCTGGCCATTCATTCATTTGTTGAGCATATTGGCTGCTGTACGAGCCTCTGTAACAACAAGCACAGAACATCAGTTAATCCACTGGCTGTAAAGTTCTTTGGGATGTCCTAAGGATGTTGTAGAGCACGACATAAATGCCAGTTCTTTCTTCCTTCTTTGCAGATGAAAGAGGACCTTTGGCCCATCTAGCCTATCCTACCATAGAAACAATCCACAACAGCTAGCTGTCTCTTAGCTCAGTTGGTAGCACTGTCGCTTTTAAATCAGAATGGTTGCAGGTTCAAATCCCCCTCCAGGAGCAAGCACGTAATCTAGGATGAGGGAGTGCTGCACTGTCGGAGGTGCTGTCTTTCAGAAGAGACATTAAACTGAGGCCCTGTCTGCTCTCTCAGGTGGATGTAAAAGATCCCATGGCACTATTTGATAGAACAGGGGAGTTCTCCTGATATATTGACCAACATTTGGTTGTTTATCACATTGCTGTTTGTGGAACCTTGCTGTGCTTAAATTTGCAGCTGCATTTCCTACATTACAACAGTGACTACACTTCAAAAGTACTTCATTGGCTGTAAAGAACATGGGGAAGTCATGAAAGGACGTAACAGGTGCTATATAAATGTAAGTTTTCTTGAATAATTCCAGAATTTTTGCCTCCACTCTCCTACCTGGACACCATTTTCAGGTATCAAAGAAAGAATGAACTTGCATTTCTATCGCGTCTTTCACCACCTCAGGACGTCCCAAAGCGCTTTACAGCCCATGAAGTATTTTTGAAGTGTAGTCACTGTTACAGTGTAGGAACAGTACTTATGTGAGGAGATGTATCCTGCATCAGTCCTGAACATAAGAACATAAGAAATAGGAGCAGGAGTAGGCCAATCAGCCCCTCGAGCCTGCTCCGCCATTCAATAAGATCATGGCTGATCTGATCCTAACCTCAAATCTACTTCCACTCTCCATCCCACCCGAACCCATGTGATCTCCCGGGAGAGGCAAAAAACCAGATAAAAAACCCAATGGCCAATTTGGGAGAAAAAATCTGGGAAATTCCTCTCCGACCCATCTAGGCAATCGAAACTCGTCCAAGAGATCACTCTGTCCCTGTATTTCCTGCAGTACTTACCTTCTGTAAAAGGTGATCTCCACCCCAGCCAGGAACAGGCCCAATTTACTCTTGAAGGACTCCTAGCTGGCAGCCTGTTCCCAAGGTCTCCACTAATCCCTGTGAATAGAACCATCTCCTGAAATCTAACACAGAATTAGAACACAAGAAGTAGGAGCAGGACCAGGCTACACGGCCCCTGGGCCCGCTCCGCCACCCACAGGGCCATGACCGATCCGAACCTAGACTCATGTCCAATTTCCTGCCCGATCCCCGTAACCTCTAATTCCCTTTACTTCTAGGAAACTGTCTATTTCTGTTTTAAATTTATTTAATGATGTAGCTTCCACAGCTTTCTGGGGCAGCAAATTCCACAGACCTACTACCCTCTGGGTGAAGAAGTTTCTCCTCATCTCAGTTTTGAAAGAGCAGCCACTTATTCTAAGACTATGCCCCCTAGTTCTAGTTTCACCCATCATTGGGAACATCCTCACCGCATCCACCCGATCAAGCCCCTTCACAATCTTATATGTTTCAATAAGATCGCCTCTCATTCTTCTGAACTCCAGTGAATAGAGTCCCAAGCTACTCAACCTCTCCTCATATGTCCACCCCCTCATCCCTGGGATTAACCGAGTGAACCTTCTTTGTACTGACTCGAGCGCAAATATGTCTTTTCTTAAGTATGGACACCAAAACTGTATGCAGTATTCCAGGTGCAGTCTCACCAATACCTTGTATAACTGCAGCAATACCTCCCTGTTTTTATATTCTATCCCCCTAGCAATAAAAGCCAACATTCCATTGGCCTTCTTGATCACCTGCTGCACCTGCATACTAACTTTTTGAGTTTCGTGCACCAGGACCCCCAGATCCCTTTGTACTGCAGTACTTTCCAGTTTCTTGCCATTAAGATAATAACTTGCTCGATGATTTTTCCTGCCAAAGTGCATAACCTCACACTTTCCAGTATTGTATTCCATCTGCCAAATCTCTGCCCACTTACTTAGCCTGTCTATGTCCCTTTGCAGGTTTTTTATGTCCTCCTCACTCACTACTTTCCCTCCCATCTTAGTATCATCTGCAAACTTTGATATGTTACACTCGGTCCCATCCTCCAAATCGTTAATATAGATTGTAAAGAGTTGGGGACCCAGCACTGACCCCTGCGGAACACCACTAGTTACTGATTGCCAGTCTGAGAATGAACCATTTATCCCAACTCTCTGCTTTCTGTTAGATAACCAATCCTCCACCCATGCCAGAATATGACCCCCAATCCCGTGATTTTTTATCTTGAGCAATAATCTTTTGTGTGGCACCTTGTCAAATGCCTTTTGGAAGTCTAAATACACTACGTCCACTGGTTCCCCTTTATCCACTCTGTATGTTACGTCCTCAAAGAACTCAAGCAAATTTGTCAAACATGACTTCCCCTTCATAAAACCATGCTGACTTTGTCCTATTAAATTGGGCCAGAAATTGCTGAACGGGGCTTGCAGCCCCGTTTTTGCACTTACCCCGCGCTCCTGCCGATCAGCTCCAGGGACGCCTGCACTTGCTGAAACAGAAAGAAGAATCCCGGGCAGCGTATGACGTCACGCCGCCCAGGAGTGCAGCCAGCGCGAAGCCAGGAGCGTGCAGTGCAAGTGAGACACGCCCCTTGAGGTCTCAGTTTCACTGGACACGCCCCCAATGTTTCTGTCAAGCTGCTAAGCATTTTTACATGCAAAGCAGCAGTTTAAATAGGTTTTTGGAAGTTTTTTGAAGATTTTGGTAACTTTTATAAACTTTTTTAAATGTTTACATTATTTTGAGTAATCTGAAGTAGTTTTAAAGAGAATTAAAGCAATTTAAAGACTTTTAAAAGCCCTAAAAGAATTTTTTTAATTCCATTTATTTATTTAGCAATGTCGTCGTCATACGTGTCTTCACACTGTTCCCTTTGGGGAACTGTATGAAGTGGTGGAAGGATTTATGGCCATGATTAACGCTCATTCCGTGACCGTAACCATCTTTGAACCAGCCATTAGGGCGGTTAGTCCTATGGCGGGAGGGTTTTACGGGCTCCCACAAGCTATACAAGGAGGGGGGTCCACCCACACCCACGGACGCAAATATCCCACTGGATGTCAACCCAGAATTTAGAGCCGGAGCTCCGACTCCACTTGCCGGGACTGTCTGGAGCGGGGTTCGAAACCCTACCCTGATCTGGCCCAGCGGCGGGGATCCTACCGCTATGACAAAGGCCCAATCCGATTAGCAACGTGAAATGGCAGCATAGGGCTCCAGTCACGGGGAGGGAAAAGGCGCAGGAAACGTATGGGTGTCACCTTTTGTGCGGAGTGGGCCTTTTGCGTAGCAGTAAGCATCCCCGCCGCTGGGCCAGAAGGAGTAGGGTTTTGAACCCCACTCCAGACAGTCCCGGCAAGTGGAGTCGGAGCTCCAACTTTAAATTCTGGGTGGACATCCAGCGGGATACTTGCGTCCGTGGGTGTTGGTGGGCCCCCCCCCCTCAGATGGGTTGTGGGAGCCCGTAAAACCCTCCCGCCATAGGACTAACCACCCTAATGGCTGGTTCAAAGATGGTTACGGTCACGGAATGAGCGTTAATCACGGCCATAAATCCTTCCACCACTTCATACAGTTCCCCAAAGGGAACAGTGTGAGGATACGTACGATGATGACCTCTTGCGCAATGCACCTCCTTGGACCCTCAGTCGCAGATGCGAGGGGGCAAGTCGTGCAATTGTTAAATTTTTCATTTTATTGACATGTAAAATGTTGGCCCTGTAATTCCCTTCCAAATGCGCGAGTACGGTTGGGGTACTTACGCATCTGGCTGGATGAAATGCCGGTTTTCAGCATGCACAGTGCATGTGGGGAAAACCGGCATTTCCTGTCCTCTGAGCGAAGGGGTTCAGAGGCAGAACGCGTGCGACTGCACAGGCAGCGCGTGCGCAGTATAATTCGCCGCTTTCATTAATGCTTTCAGTGAGGTCAAGTCATTACAACTTACGCATGAAAAAAGCATGGGTACAGTTGCTCCAGAGGCTGCGGAGGAAGATATTTATTATCGTGGAGCTTCTGAAAGTATGTATGTCTGTATATATTCCTTTGCGTGTTATGTATATATTCCTTTACTTATGTGTATGAATGTATTATTTAATTATGACTTTCAGAGAAAGTAACTTATTGGAAAATCATAATTAAAAACATACATTCATACACATTAGTAAAGGAATATAAAACATACATACATATACGTAAAGGAATATATGTGGACATACATACATAACTCATTCTCACATTCCATTCACACAGCCACAATTGCTCCTTCTACCTACCGTTCTGAAAACACTTTAAAAAAAAAAAAAATTTTAACTTTAAAACTTACTTAAAATTTCTTAAAATAACTTCCCTCCCTTTCCCAAACAAAAATATTGCATTTCAGAAGCTCCACGATAAAATATATCTTCCTCCGCAGCCAATGAACAACTTTACACTTGCTTTTTTCAAGTGTAACTTCTAAGGACTTACCCTCACTGAATCCATCATTGAAATCCACAAAGTTCACTGCGCAGTGAATAGACCTCGGGTCTGGAAATGCCGGCGTTCCCCGCATGCGCTGTTCCTGCTGAACGCCGGCATTTCCAACGGCCAGATGCGTGAGTACCCCGACCGCACTCACGCTTCTGGCCGCGAATTTCTGGCCCATTATGTTTATCCAAATGTCCCGTTACTGTCTCCTTAATAATGGACTCCAAAATTTTACCAACCACAGATGTAAGGCTAACTGGTCTATAATTTCCAGCCTTCTGCCTACTACCCTTTTTAAATAAGGGTGTTACATTAGCAGTTTTCCAATCTGCCGGGGCCTTTGCTGAGTCCAGGGAGCTTTGGAAAATTACCAATGCACCCACAATCCTTACCGCCACTTCCCTCAAGACCCTAGGATGTAAGCCATCAGGTCCAGGGGATTTATCCGCCTTGAGTCCCATTATTTTACCGAGTACCAATTCCTTAGTGATTTTAATTGTATTTAGCTCCTCCCCACCTAGAGCCCCCTGTTTGTCCAGTGTTGGGATATTCTTAGTGTCCTCTACCGTAAAGACTGAAACAAAATATTTGTTCAGCGTTTTTGCCATCTCCATGTTTCCCACCATTAATTTCCCGGTCTCATCCTCTAAGGGACCAACATTTACTTTAGCCACCCTTTTTCTTTTTATATAACTATAGAAACTCTTACTATCTGTTTTTATATTTTTTGCTAATTTACTTTCATAATCTAGAACTTGCTCTGTATTAGTTTGTACTATGTCCCCTTGTCCTGCAGTCATGGTTTAATAGTTCGGTGGATTTCTGTTCCCAATATCTTACAGGGACCTATGACATCACCAGAAGAAATCAAGGAGTTGGGGTATATTTGCAGCAATCCTTCAATGGACAATGACAATATACAGAAGACAATTCATTCTCCATGGGTTCATTTCAACTTTACAATCGATTGAATGCTATTGCTCTGGGTACTTACGGTGTCCATTTTGGTAATACATCTTCTCTTCATCGGGATCCTGAAATGCTTTACTGTACCCACACCTTCTGTAAGGAAAATACATTTCAGTAAAGCCACAGTTACACCCAGAGGGAGCCTCAGTTTGGCACAGTGCCCTACATGTAATTCAAGCCCAGAGGGCATAAGCTCTCATCTCTCTGGTGACCCTTACATGCTCTGTAGCAGTGACATAGAAACATAGAAGATAGGAGCAGGAGTAGGCCATTCGGCCCCTCGAGCCTTCTCCGCCATTTAATGAGATCAGGCTGATCATCCAAATTCAGTACCCTGTCCCTGCTTTCTCCCCATATCCCTTGATCCCTTTAGCCTTAAGAAATATATCTAACTCCTTCTTGAATATATCTAATGAATTGGCCTCAACTGCCTTGTGTGGTAGAGAATTCCACAGGTTCACCACTCTCTGGGTGAAGAAATTCCTCCTCATCTCTGTCCTAAATTGCCTACCCCTTATCCTTAGACTGTGACCCCTGGTTCTGGACTCCCCGCCATCGGGAACATCCTTCCTCAAACCTAGCATTTAAACCAGTCCAGAATCGTACCAGTCATTTTCAAGAGCGACTAGTTTACTACAAAAGCTTTCTGACGCTCATTAATTAAAAAGTGACTCTCGCATCAAAGATAATGAATGCACACCACCAAAAAAGAACGTTCTTATCGGCATTGTGGCTGGCCTCCTTCCTCCACTTGGTTTAATGTAAAGAAAGCATAATATTCATTCACCGAATCGCCTTAGGCAAGTCTCAGCTGGCTGTGTGGCCTGTAACTGAACATCTGCACTGACGGGCACTGGGGTGAATTTCTCTGATCACTGCACTGGCGGTAATCTGGCGGAGAGGATCGCTGCCCGTTATAGAACCCGTCCAATTTTCATTTCACTCAGCCACATATCCGCTGTGTGAAGCACTTTACAAATTCCCCACGGGAAGTTATTTTATCAAATCTGCGTCAGTCAGTCTATTCAAACCGAGGGCAGGTAACAAAAGTTCACAGATCACAGAAATCACAGAAACCCCACAGTGCAGATAGAGGTCATTTCGGCCCATCGAGCCTGCACCGACACATATCCCACCCTATCCCCGTAACCCCATGTATTTAATCCCCCTAACACTAAGGGTCAATTTATCACAGCCAATCAACCTAACCCGCACATCTTTGGACTGTGGGAGGAAACCGGAGCACCCGGAGGAAACCCACGCAAACACGGGGAGAATGTGCAAACTCCACACAGACAGTCACCCGAGGCCAGATTCGAACCCGGGTCCCTGGCGCCGTGAGGCAACAGTGCTAACCACTATGCCACCATGCTGCGTTTTTTAGCATTTGATGGGAGCTTTTATTCCCTGAGGGCATCACACAGGGTACGACAGCCTAGCTTTTAATGATACTGGATTGGCAAGCCAAAGGTCAGAAGATCAAATCACACCATGGCAAATTAGAAAATTGAAATTATTGGCTCGGCACCAGAAAATGACCACAAAACCTGTGGATATGTTACCATAAACTCAACTGGTTCACTCCTGCCCTTCAGGGAGTGGAAGCTGCCACCCGTACCCAGTCTGGTTTCATAGAATCATAGAAATTTACGGCACAGAAGGAGGCCATTCGGCCCATCGTGTCTGCGCCGGCCGACAAAGAGCTCTCCAGCCTAATCCCACTTTCCAGCTCTTGGTCCGTAGCCCTGTAGGTTCCGGCACTTCAAGTGCATATCCAAGTACTTTTTAAATGTGATGAGGGTTTCTGCCTCTACCACCCTTTTAGGCAGCGAGTTCCAGACCCCCACCACCCTCTGGGTAAAAAAATTCTCCTGAACTCCCCTCTAATCCTTCTCCCAATTACTTAAAATCTATGCCCCCTGGTTATTGACCTCTCTGCTAAGGGAAATAGGTCCTTCCTATCCATTCTATCGAGGCCCCTCATAATTTTATTCAGAAATGTGTGGGTCTGGCTTATGTGTGACACTAGGCCCACACTATGTGGTTGATGCGCTATCAATTACTCATAAAAGACTGAGAGTTAGAAGAGTAACTAAAGGCTTTTATTAACAACAGAATGGAGGTCTGCCTCGCGTGGTCGACCGGTCCATGATACAAAGGGCTGGGGAGCAGTCACCTTTATACTAGGACCTGTGGGAGGAGTCAGCCGAGGCATGTCCAGGCATGTACACAGTGGAATACAAACAGGACAAACAGGAATACAAACAGTGGTTTACCACATTCACCCCTTGTTTAAAATTGAGTCCGGCGGGGTGAAGTGTATTAAAAGTTAGTGTATTGGAGTCTCTCCGGAGGTCTTGTCTGCCGCTGTGATCTGCGTGGCGACGGCAGGGGTAGTGAAGTTTCCAGCGTCGAGTCCAGCGTAGGCTGTGGCACAGGCGTGTCGTCCTCGTAGATGTCGAGCGGGTCGCGGGGCCCAGGCCTGCCGTCTGCTGGGGCTGGATATCGGATCGTGGGGGGTGGTGGTAGTGGGTAGTGGGTTACTGCGGCCCCCGAGGGTGCAAGGTCTCTTATGGAGACTGTGTCCTCCCGCCCGTCCGGGTATGCGATGTAAGCATACTGGGGGTTGGCGTGGAGGAGGTCGACCCTCTCGACCAGGGGGTCCGTTTTATGGGTCCTCACGTGTCTTCTCAGTAGGACCGGCCCTGGGGACGTCAGCCATGGCGGTAGCGATGTCCCCGATGTGGACTTCCTTGGGAAGACAAACATTTTCTCATGAGGGGTGGCGTTAGTGGCAGTGCAGAGCAGTGACCGAATAGAGTGGAGCGCATCGGGGAGCACATCCTGCCAGCGGGAGGTTGGAAGGCCCCTAGACTTTAAGGCTAGCAGGACGGCCTTCCAAACTGTCGCATTTTCTCTTTCCACCTGTCCGTTCCCCCGGGGGTTGTAACTGGTGGTCCTGCTTGTGGCAATACCCCTAGTTAGCAGGTACTGACGGAGTTCATCGCTCATAAACGATGAGCCCCGGTCGCTATGGATATAGCTGGGGAAGCCGAACAGGGTGAAGAGGTTGTTCAGACATTTAATGACCGTGGCACTGGTCATGTCCGGGCAGGGGAAGGCGAACGGGAAACGGGAGTACTCATCAATAATATTGAGGAAGTACACATTGCGGTCGGAGGAGGGGAGAGGCCCTTTAAAATCGACGCTCAGGCGCTCGAAGGGGCGAGTGGCTTTTATCAGGTGGGCCCTGTCTGGTCTATAAAAGTGCGGTTTGCACTCAGCGCAGACTTGGCAGTTCCTGGTCATGGTCCTGACCTCCTCAATAGAGTAAGGCAGGTTGCGGGCCTTGATGAAGTGGAAGAACCTGGTGACCCCCGGGTGGCAGAGGTCATTGTGGAGGGCCCGCAGTCTATCGATCTGCGCGCTGGCGCAGGTGCCACGCGATAGCGCATCCGGGGGTTCATTTAGCTTCCCGGGCCGGTACAAGATCTCGTAGTTGTAGGTGGAAAGTTCGATTCTCCACCTCAAGATCTTGTCATTTTTGATTTTGCCCCTCTGCTTGTTGTTAAACATAAAAGCAACTGAACGCTGGTCAGTGAGCAGGGTAAATCGTTTTCCGGCCAGGTAGTGCCTCCAATGACGCACAGCCTCCACAATCGCCTGGGCCTCCTTCTCAACAGCGGAGTGTCTGGTCTCCGGGCCTTGGAGGGTTCGTGAAAAGAAGGCCACGGGTCTCCCTGCCTGATTGAGGGTAGCGGCCAGGGCAAAGTCAGACGCGTCGCTTTCCACCTGGAAGGGGATGGATTCGTCCACTGCGTGCATGGTGGCTTTGGCAATGTCCTCCTTGATACGGTGGAAGGCTAAGCGGGCCTCTGCCGTCAAGGGAAAAGAGGTGGACTTGATCAGCGGACGGGCCTTGTCCGCATAGTAGGGGACACACTGGGCGTAATAGGAGAAAAACCCTAGGCACCTCTTCAGGGCCTTGAGGCAGTGGGGCAGTGGAAGTTCCATAAGGGGACGCATCCGGTCGGGGTCGGGGCCGATGACTCCGTGTTCCACAACACAGCCAAGGATGGCGAGGCGGTTTGTGCGGAATATGCACTTCTCCTTGTTATATGTCAGGTTTAGGAGTTGGGCGGTGCGGAGGAATTTTTCGAGGTTTGCGTCATGGTCCTGCAAGTCACGGCCGCAGATGGTCACATTGTCCAGATATGGGAAAGTGGCCTGCAACGCATTTTGATCTACCATCCGGTCCATCTCCCTTTGGAAGACGGAGACCCCGTTGGTGACGCCAAAGGGAACCCTAAGGAAGTGATAGAGGCGGCCGTTTGCCTCAAAGGCAGTGTACTGGCGGTCCTCAGGGCGGATGGGGAGCTGGTGGTACGCTGATTTCAGGTCAATGGTCGAGAAGACGCGGTACTGCACGATCTGGTTGACCATATCAGCTATACGGGGGAGTGGGTAGGCGTCCAGCAGGGTGTAGCGATTTATTGTCTGGCTGTAGTCGATGACCAGGCGCTGCTTCTCGCCGGTCTTAACTACCACAACCTGGGCTCGCCAGGGGCTGGTGCTGCCCTCAATAATCCCTTCCTTCAGGAGCCGCTCCACTTCGGTTTTAATGAAAACCCTGTCCCCGGCACTGTATCGCCTGCTCTTTGTGGCGATGGGCTTACAGTCGGGGGTGAGGTTAGCAAACAGTGCGGGGGGGGGTGACTCTGAGTGTGGAGAGGTTGCACCTGGTGCGCGGCGGGCAATTTGGGAGCTGCTGGCTGCGGACTGTGAGTGGGGGTAGGGGTCCACCGTACGCCATCGTAACACTTTTAAGGTGGCACTGAAAATCTAACCCCAGCAGGACGGCAGCGCAGAGGTCGGGCAGGACCAGAAGTTTAAAATGATCGTACACGGTCCCGTCTACTACGAGTGTCACCACGCAGTAGCCGCCGATGTCCGCCGACTGGGACTCGGAGGCCATAGAAATCCGCTGTTGCGCAGGCAGGACTGGGAGAGAGCAACGCCGCACCGTGTCGGGGTGGATGAAGCTCTCCGTGCTCCCAGAGTCAAAAAGGCAGATTGTATCGTGACCATTTACCTTAATGTCCATTGTGGAACTGGCCAGTTGGTGCGGTCTCGCTTGGTCCAGTGTAACGGATGCCAGCGTAGGGGTCGGTGTGTCGCTGCGGGTATCAGATGAGGCGGTGTCGGGGGCCTGCTGCGTCCTGGCTGTCGTCCAAGATGGCGGCGTCCATGATCCCCATGTGGCTGGAGGCGTCCAAAATGGCTGCTGTACCGGTGATTCGCACATGGCCGGGGAGGTCCAAGATGGCGGCCCGCATGGCCCACACGCGGCGCTGCTGGGGTTCGGGGTGGCTTTGGCCCTGCAGACGCTAGCGTAGTGTCCCTTCTTCCCGCAGCCCGAGCAGATCGCGTTTTTCGCCGGGCAGCGCGCTCTGGGGTGTTTTGCCTGGCCACAGAAGTAGCATTTCTGGCCTTGGGGCACTGCTGTCTGGCCTTGGGACACTGCTGCGGTAGTTGGGCCGTTGTTGGGGTGTGGCTGGGGTGGCACGGCGCTATGAGGCGGTCCTACCGTGTCCCAGGCTGTCATTCCCCGCGGCGTCCACGGTGCAGAGGAGTAGGCATCCATGCCCTGGTAGGCTGCATCCAACGATAGTGCGAGTTCAGAGGCCTTGTTGAGGTCGAGGTTACTCTGCTCCAACAGTCGCTGTCGGGTGTAATTGGATCTGTGGCCCGCTACAAAAGCGTCCCGGATAAGTTCCTCTGTGTACACGGCGGCCTTTACATCCTTACAACCACAGGCCCGGCCAAGCACAGACAGTGCCTGAAGGTATTCCACGGTCGATTCCCCAGGTTGTTGTTTACGACTCCCCAGGAGGTGCCTGGCGTACACTTCGTTCACTGGGCGCGTGTACTGGTCCTTGAGGAGCTTGATAGCGTCCGCGTACGAGGTCGCGTCTTGGATGACCGAGTACACTCGGTGGTTCACTTTGGAGGTCAGGACATCCAGTTTGTCCTCGTCCGATTTGATTGCTTCGGAGGCGGTCAGGAATTTTTCGAAACACTTAAGCCAGTGAGTAAACTTGGTGGATGAGTCCGCCTCCCGATGATCTAAGTCCAGGCATGCTGGTGTGAGGATCTTCTCCATTATAAAAATGTTGTTAATAAAATTGATGCACTATCAATTACTCATAAAAGACTGAGAGTTAGAAGAGTAACTAAAGGCTTTTATTAACAGCAGAATGGAGGTCTGCCTCGCGTGGTCGACCGGTCCATGATACAAAGGGCTGGGGAGCAGTCACCTTTATACTAGGACCTGTGGGAGGAGTCAGCCGAGGCATGTCCAGGCATGTACACAGTGGAATACAAACAGGACAAACAGGAATACAAACAGTGGTTTACCACAGTGGTTGACTCTAAATGCCCTCACGACACCCTGGGATGGGCCTTGCCAATGTTGCCCACATTCCAAGAACAAACATAAAACAAATCTTGGGGCTGCTGAGAATGCAGGTGATTCTTTCAAAGGTGGGTGGGAAAGCAAGTTGTGCAGAGGGCTCAAGAACCTGCAAAGGGATATAGACAGGCTAAGTGAGTGGGCAAACATTTGGCAGATGGAGTATAATGTGGCAAAGTGCGAGGTTATCCACTTTGGCAGGAAAAATAAAAAAGCAAATTATTATTTAAATGGAGAGAGATTACAAAATGCTACAGTTCAGAGGGACCTGGGGGTCCTTGTGCATGAAACACAAAAAGTTAGCATGCAGGTACAGCAAGTAATCAAAAAGGCAAATGGAATGTTGGCCTTTATTGCAAGAGGGTTGGAGTATAAAAGCAGGGAATTCCTGCTACAACTGTACAGGGTATTGGTGAGACCACACCTGGAGTACTGCGTACAGTTTTGGTCTCCTTATTTAAGGAAGGATATACTTGCATTGGAGGCAGTTCAGAGACGATTCACTAGATTGATTCCAGAGATGAGGGGGTTGACTTACGAGGAAAGGTTGAGCAGGCTGGGCCTATACTCATTGGAGTTTAGAAGAATGAGAGGTGATCTTATTGAAACATATAAGATACTGAGGGGGCTCGACAAGGTAGATGCAGAGAGGATGTTTCCCCTCATGGGGAAATCTAGAACGCGGGGGCACAGTCTCAGAATAAAGGGTCGCCCTTTTAGAACTGAGATGAGGAGGAATTTCTTCTCTCAGAGGGTCGTAAATCTGTGGAATTCTCTGCCCCAGAGAGCTGTGGAGGCTGGGTCATTAAATACATTTAAAGTGGAGATAGACAGATTTTTGCAAGATAAGGGAGTGAAGGGTTATGGGGAGCGGGCAGGGAAGTGGCTTTGAGCCCAAGACCAGCCATGATCTTATTGAATAGCGAAGCAGGCTCGAGGGGCCAAGTGACCTATTCCTGCTCCTACTTCTTATGTTCTTATGTTTTAGCCAGGTTGCATTTTTGGGTTGAACAGCCTCTGCTGCTCGCCCCTTCCCCTTACCCATCAAGCCAAACCTCCACCTCCATGTTCTTATGTTTCCCCTTTATAGATGAAGGCGATAGGAATTGCTGAGCTGGAATCACTGTGTGAAGAGCTACAACCGCGAATCAGCCACAGCTTCCATCTTCAAATCTATAACTCATGTGGCAAGAATTTCCATTTTGTCTTACTTTTTAGGTTTATGGTTGTGGGCTTTGCACATTCTTCAAAACAATTCCTTGTATTGTGAATAGAGTAAGGAAAATATCACTTGTATAGCAAGATGGAGATCACTGAGTACATTTTGTCATTCATTATTATACTTACATAAGTATATTCAGATATAAGAGTGGAGACTAATTTTCTACAGCACCTATGCACCAGAATGATAATCTTCTATGTACAGTATTCTATCTTGTAAAATTCTCTGAAATAGCACATTTTATGTCTCAATATTGGGGCATATTTCTACATCTGTAGCACAATTTAAATATACCTTAAAACTGGCAGTTTGTTCCAGCTCCTGGCAGTTAGCACTAAGGCCACAGTGTGGTCCCAGTAGCACTGATACTCCCGCAACACAAAGTACTGGTTGTGGAGTTGGAAATGTAATTAGAAGCCTATTAAGTTATTAAGTCTGACAGTTGTGGGTCCTATACCTGGCATCAGGTTTACTTTCAGTCATTGGGTTCAAGTCAAGACCTTCTGGAGAGCCAAATGCCACTTCCCATAAATATCTGGGTGATATTAGTGCACTCTTAGCTCTGCTATAGTCCTGCCTAGAGCAAAATTGCTGCAGGGTAGTTGGTCCTGCAGCTGTTGTTGGCAGCAGGAGCACTGCCTGATTTTTATCCTTGATGTAACTGGGTCAATCTATTTCTTGAGCAGCAAAGGTTTCAACCAACGAAACACTTCCTTAAAAACCGTTCCAGCTTAGAGTGGAGAGCGAGGCAGAAAGAAAGTGCGTTAAACATTTTAAACTTAAAGCAGGTTCGAATAGAGGAAAGAGCTGTAGATTCAGCAGAATAGAGTGAAAGTAAAGCTAAAACTAAAAAAGGACAGGGAGAATAAGGAAGAGATATTGGGAAGGGGAGCGTGACAACAAATGAACAGTAAATGTTCTTTATTTTATGTAAATTGTGTTTAATTTATTAACTTAAGGCTAATCTTACAACTATCAACTATTCCAGATGTTTCAATAATTTGATCACTGTAATATTTCATTTTCAGATTAGCTGAAAACAAGCTGGAGCAGCACGTTCCCTAAACCTGCTGGCAGTGCGAGGGTTCTTCTATCTAACTCTACACTACGACACAAATAGAATTCTCAGTGACTGAAGACCTCAATGTGACTGGGGCCTGTACAGTGACTGCAGACCTCAATGTGACTGGGGTCTGCACAGTGACTGCAGACCTCAATGTGACTGGGGTCTGCACAGTGACTGCAGACCTCAATGTGACGGGGGTCTGCACAGTGACTGCAGACCTCAATGTGACGGGGGTCTGCACAGTGACTGCAGACCTCAATGTGATGGGGGTCCGCACAGTGACTGAAGACCTCAATGTGACTGGGGTTCGCACAGTGGCTGAAGACCTCAATGTGACTGGGGTCTGTACAGTGACTGCAGATCTCAATGTGACGGGGGTCTGCACAGTGACTGAAGACCTCAATGGGACTGGGGTTTGTACAGTGACTGAAGACTCAACGTGACTGGGGTCTGTACAGTGACTGAAGACCTCAATGTGACTGGGGTCCACACAGTGACTGCAGATCTCAATGTGACTGGGGTCCGCACAGTGACTGAAGATCTCAATGTGACTGGGGTCTGTAAAGTGACTGAAGACCTCAATGTGACTGGGGTCCGCACAGTGACTGCAGACCTCAATGTGACTGGGGTCTGTACAGTGACTGAAGACATCAATGTGACTGGGGTCTGTACAGTGACTGATGACCTCAGTGTGACTGGGATCTGTACAGTGACTGCAGATCTCAATGTGACTGGGGTCTGTACAGTGACTGCAGATCTCAATGTGACTGGGGTCTGTACAGTGACTGCAGATCTCAATGTGACTGGGGTCTGCACAGTGACTGAAGACTTCAATGTGACTGGGGTCTGTACAGTGACTGAAGACCTCAGTGTGACTGGGGTCTACCAGTGATAATACAGCTAGCTTGTGTCCAATGGTTCATGTGTGGTGCGGTGCTGAGCAACGTAGGTCAGGAGGATCCCTGGTTTGATCCTTGCTCGGTGTTGAGTTAGCCGATCTTACTTAGAGCAGTGATCAAGTACTAAAAGGTGTCAGCTGTGGCTCACTTGGTAGCAGTCTCGCCTCTGAGTCAGAATATTGTGGGCATCCAACCACATATCCCCACCATCACTAAGACTGCCTAGATCCACCTCCGTAACATCGCCCAACTCCGCCCCTGCCTCAGCTCATCTGCTGCAGAAACTCTCAGCCATGCCTTTATTACCTCTAAATTTGACTATTCCAAAGCACTCCTGGTCGGCCTCTCATGAGCCAACTTAAGCTCATCCAAAACTCTGCTGCAGGTATCGTGACTCGCACCACACCGCACAAGAACCACTGGGCACAAGCTGGCTGTATCATCACAGGTAGAGTATTCGGATATCACATACGTTACTCTGCCCTCACAGAAAGGTGCTGCCTCCTTTCTAATGACTGTAACTCAAAATATTCCGTTCACCCATCACCCCTGTGCTCGCTAACCTAAACTGGCACCCGGTTGAGCAAAGCCTCAATTTTAAAATCCTCATCCTTGTTTTCAAATCTCACCCTGGCCTCGCCCCTCCCTATCTCTGTAACCTCCTCCAGCCCTACAACCCTCAGAGGTATCTGCCCTCCTCTAATTCTGGCCTCTTGAGCATCCCTGATTTTAATCGCTCCACCATTGGCGGCCGTGCCTTCAGCATCCTAGGCCCTAAGCTCTGGAATTTCCTCCCTAAACGTCTCTGCCTCTCTACCTCTCTTTCCTCCTTTAAGACACTCCTTAAAACCTAAAAACTCCTTAGCTGCCCTAATTTCTCCTTATGTGGCTTGGTGTCAAATTTTGTTTGATAACGTTCCTGTGAAGCCTTAGGATGTTTTACTACGTTAAAGGCGCTGTATAAATGTAAGTTGTTGTTGTTGTTGTTCACGCCCCTCTCCAGAGACCTGAGCACATAATCCAGGCTGACACTCCAGTGCAGTGCTGAGGGTGTGCTGCACTGTCAGAGGTGCCGTCATTTGGCTGTGACGATAAACAGACACCTGCTCTATCGGGTGGACGTATAAGATCCCATAATGCTATTCTGAAGACGAGCGGGGGAGTTGCCCCTGGCCAATATTTATCCCTCAACCAACATCACCAAAACAGCTTATCTGGTCATTATCTCATCACTGTTAAGGAGACCTTGCTCTGTGTAAATTGCTTACTACATTACAACAGTGGCTACACTTTAAAACGACTTCATTGGCTATAAAGCACTTCGGGACATCTTGAGGTAATGAAAGGTGCTATAGAAATGCAAGTTCTTTCTTTCATTACCCACTCAATGCGCTTAGAACCACTGAAACTTACAGCACAGAAGGAGACCATTTGGCCCATCATGCCTGTGCCAGCTCTTTGCCAGAGCAATCGCAAACTAGTCCCACTGCCCCATTCTTTCCCCATTGTCCTGCATCAATCCCAAACTTATCCTACTGCCCCAAGCTCTCCCCTAGCCCTATATCTTTCTCTGCTTCAAATATATCATCCTTAATTTAGGAAGGAGAAAATCAATTATGTTTCCTGCTCCTGATTGCTTCCCAGTGACCTCTGAAAGTGCGTGAGTGGACTTTATACGGGGATACAATGACAGATTTGGACATAGAGGTGATGCTATCCCCATCCCCGGCACCAAGTCATGGGATAGAACTTGCAGCTTCGGCAGAGGTGTAAAATCAGCGGCCAATAAGCTACCGGCAAATTTGGAAAAACTCCCAAAGAATTATTTGTGTCCAGTGATTGAGACTAACATATAAAACAGCCTTCAACTACTTAATAGTGCTCAAGTAGACCAGAAGCCTTTTGTTCCCACAAGATTGTTGGAACTGGCTGTCACTGATGAGATATTTTGTTTACATTGAGTGAGACTCTGATCTCAAGAACCTCTGCTTAGCCTTTAAATCATTTCTGCAATGGTGTGTACACATGTCAACTATCCAGACATAACTCACTTGATGTGAATTATTACCATTCAACGTAGTGAAATGATCCATCTCTCCAATGGAGAAAATTACTGTATTACAGAGATCAGTTCCATTTTATTTGTGGATTGATGAGTCTTTCCGTTGCTTCACAAGCCTTCATTTATCAAAATATGATATTAAATGACTGCAATGTTTGCTTTTAATCTCTTTCTGGTAGCATTTCTTTGTAAACAAGGCTGCTCAGAACTTTTCATGTTGTGTTTATTGTTCTTCCTGAATGTTCAATGGGTTTGTGTACTTGGACACTGGACCATGAGCGGATCAACGATGGTTCTTCCCATCTGATTTGCAGGGGCAGTAGAATCGAAAGAGACAGCCCAGAGATTACAGAATGGGTTAAACAGAATATGTGAATGAGCTGAACAGTAGCAGATTAATTTTAATGTAGACAAGTGTAAAGCGTAAAATGTGCAACGGGCATACTTCCTGAACAAGTTGAGGATGAAGCTGAAAGAAACCCAAGAGTCTTGGTAAACTCAACACTCAACATGTCCAACAAAGGCAGAGCAGCAACCAACAAACCCAATAGGATGCTGAACTCCAGACAATACAGTGAGTACAGGTCAGAGGAGGTGATGACCAAACTGTACAGGGCTCTGGTCAGACAGCATCTTGACCACTGTGGCTAGTTCTGGTCACCGAGAAACAAATGAGTTATTCAATCACTGGAGGCAGTGCAGAGAAGGCCACTGGGTCTGAGTTATGAGGAGGGACTGGAGGGCTTTTCAGCCTGGAAGGAGCGCTTTGGGAGATGATCTTATAAACTGCTGCAAGATTGTTAAAGATTCATCTGAAATATTACTTTAAATTAAACTGTGTGAGTAGGACAAGGGAATACAGGGTTAAACCAGTAAAAGGTAACTTTAGGACTGATATCAGGATGTCCATTTTCACCCAGGGCATAATCGGCACTTGGGATGGTCTTCCAGATGGAGAGGTGGTGGTGAAAACTCTGGATGTGTTTAAGAAACAACTAAACGCAGCAATGGGGGAAGTGTACGATGCTTCAGGATGGCTGAATTAAGATGGGCCGAATGGCCTTCCTCATCCATAAGTATCAATTTTAAGCACAAAATTGTTTGTGGAGATACCAAGCAGTCAACAGATACACTCTTGAGAGATCAACCGGTGAGCATGCAAGACCTGTTTCAGAATGGCACTGGGCCAACACTGCAGCAAGGCTGCCTGAATCACAATAAGCAAAATGATGGGTCGTCTCGATGGAACAATGGTCTCCTCCTATCCAAAAGGTTATTGTGTTATTGCATTACTTTTACCTTTTCCTGCAGATAAACATTGCCAGGAGAATGATGAGCCCAGTCACCAAAGCAAAACAGATCCAGATTATTGTGGTGGTATCGTATCGGAGAGACACTAAAGGAGAGAGGTAGAAACACTGTTGATATAATAAGCTGTCACACCACCAAGCTATATTTGGATTTTGTTCCTGCTCTCTATGATTAAGCATCATTAAAATAAATGAACAATCTGATATTTTCCTGTAATAACCAGTGATTGAGACGCATGAGATATGGAGCCAATTTCCAGTTATGTGACTTTTCTCTGATGGTTGCCATAGAAACCAATATTAATCAGAAAATGCATTTGAAGTAGACATCTCAATTTTAAAGCAAGTTAAATAGTTTCAGGGCACTTGTGATAGATTTTATGCAGATGTTTAATCACAACTGAGGGTTGAAACTATTTGGTTACGGTGGTGACCTCGAATGTGCAGATCATAACCTGCACCTTGTGATATCAGCAAAGACAAGACTTGCTTTTGTGTTCTCCTTAGTCAATCCCACTTATCCCCATGTACAATGTGTGCATCATCTGTGGTATCAGCACAGTGCGTCTCTCACTTTCCCTCAAAGAAAGTTCTCGCGGGAAGCGCGGTGATAAAACTCTAATTGTCCTCAGCTACTCCTGACAAGGCGGAGGAAGGGAATTCGAGCAGGGCTCTCAGTAACGAGCGCTAGCCACGGATTGCTAGTAGACAATACACACGAGTGGACATTGAGGGAGTGCAGAATTGAGTTTGGTTCCATGGCCCTTATAATTGAGCAGCCTGTCAACACTCACGGCCTAAAGAGGCATCTGGTATTGAGACCCGAGGGTAGATTTTGCTGGTGCTGCTGCTGCACTTGGGCGCAGTGAATACAGGGACATCAGTCAGGGAGGAGCACATGCCATAACGGAACCCACCCAACCCTGTATCCATTCACTTAAATGGATGAACAGTTGGGCTCTGTTAGGGACACGAGGCGTTAACAGTGTGTTAGAAGTGTGCGCTCCATTAGTGTAAGGCTCTGTTAGGTCTACGCTCCATTAGTGTCAGGGTGTGTCGGGGTCTGCGCTCCATTAGTGTCAGGGTGTGTCGGGAGTCTACGCTCAATTAGTGTCAGGGTGTGTTAGGGGTAGGAGTTCCATTAGTGTCAGGGTGTGTCAGGGGTCTACGCTCCATTAGTGTCAGGGTGTGTCGGGGTCTACGCTCCATTAGTGTCAGGGTGTGTCGGGGTCTACGCTCCATTAGTGTCAGGGTGTCGGGGTCTACGCTCCATTAGTGTCAGGGTGTGTCGGGGGTCTACGCTCCATTAGTGTCAGGGTGTGTCGGGGGTCTACGCTCCATTAGTGTCAGGGTGTGTCGGGGGTCTACGCTCCATTAGTGTCAGGGTGTGTCGGGGGTCTACGCTCCATTAGTGTCAGGGTGTGTCGGGGGTCTACGCTCCATTAGTGTCAGGGTGTGTCAGGGGTCTTATGTTCATTAATAATTAGACATTCTTATTATGAACACAGCTAGCTTTTGCTAGACACTTTTATTGAGCACATGTGGACTAGGTACAGTATCTGTAGAGGCCTCCATCTTGACTGCTGCCTTGTGGGCAGCCTAGTGCCTCATGGGTAATGTAGTCTTAATATACATACAGCTGGGTAGTGTAGTCTTATACATGCAGCTATATACAGCTCTACACAGCTCTACGGCTCCACCTAGTGTCCACTATAGAATGACATGTTATTGATCATTACATCCCCCTTTCTTTGAGGTTTAACAAAATCAATATCAACTTTCAAGAAAACAATAAAGATAATATCAGTAACACTTTTGTTAGTGCTCTATAAACAAACATTTTCAAAACAGTCAACACATTTTCAAAGCTTTACATTGTACTCAAAGATTAAGTCTATCAGGCTTTTTTACTTCACGTGTGGATCTTCTCAACACGGGTAAGTCTGATGTGTCTTCATGAGATTGTTCTGGCGGTGAATGATAAGATGCAGTTGCGGCATTGTCATCAATCTGCTCTTGTATAGATCGAGGTCTCCTTGCGATCTTTGCTTGGAGAGGGTTTCAGTGTTTCCTTCACTCTTCATGCCATAACTCTCAATGTAGTCAATACACTCTCGAAAAACTGCTGGCAGCTGGATCCCATCATACAGCATAGTCCTCTCAGCAGCCTCGGCTAATGGAACACCAAAGATTGGCCTGAGGGAAGAAGGAGTATCCACCGGAACTGCTTCCTGCTCTGGTGCAGGCTTCTTCTTTTACTTTTTCTCTTTCCACTGCTTAACAACATCTGCTGCGGTTATATCTTTGGACTTTTTCTCCTTGTGTTTTTCCTCTTTGTGCGTTTCTTCCTTTGGCTTCTCTTTGACCTTAAAGTCTTTTTCTTTCGTCTTGGAGAAACTCGGCTTTTTGAAGACATGGATACCCTTTGGCCTTTTCATCCTTGATGGGCTCTCTGCTTCATCACCTGAGTCATCTGGTCTGCTTATGGCACAGTTTATATGGTAGACTCTCTTGACCAGTTCTAAGTCTTCACAAGCTTTGTCACCTAGTATCGAATCAAGTCTTTCAGCCACAACAGAAAACATGAGATGATGCACTTTGTCTTTGACTGTCACTTTAAGTCTGCATACACCTAAGCTATCTATTTTCTGTCCATTATAGCTCTTCAGCTGTACTGACTTTTTCTGTATTTTGGGCTTTTCTTTCATATTTTTTATGTCACTCATACTGATTAAGTTTGCTTTTGCCCCAGTGTCCAGTTTCAATGTAACTAATGCTCCATTTATCTGCAGTGGGATCATCCATTTGTCCACTTTTACTGCATTGACTTTATGTTCAGCATTGTCCATTTCTGAGGGCTGCACATTTTCTGTATCTTTTTTGATATCGTCACATGACACCATTCCTACAAAAAATGTCTCACTTAAATCAAATCAGTGTCCTCAATTACATTAACTCATTGCCCTTTCTTAGTTTTTACTTTTGAAAAGCATTGTTTGGCAAAGTGATTCTTTCCATTACACTTTGTGCACATTTTTCCAAATGCTGGGCATTGTCTTAACTGGTGTTTGTAACCACAGCGTTTACAATTAAAAATTTCATCCTCCGATTGCTTTTCATTTCTGTTCTGCCCACGTTTCTTCCCCTTGTAGGACACAGCACCGACAGCAGCATTATCACTCATTACAATCACATCATTATTGATTTCACTGAAAGTATTCGCGTGCTTTCGAGCTAGCTCACTGGCTTGGCATATTTTCACCGCATTTTCCAAATTTAGTTCGGTTTCTCTCAACAGACGTTCCCTGACTTTTTTTATCATGAATACCAAACACAATCTGGTCACGAATCATGGATGATTTCAGCTCAGAGAAATTACATGTCTGTGCTTTCAGTTTCAGATCAGTTATAAAGCTATCAAAAGTCTCATTTTGTTGCTGTGTCCGAGAACGGAAGATGTATCTTTCATACGTCTCATTCTTTTTGGGAGAGCAATGTGCATCAAATTTTTTTAGCACATCTTCTAATTATTCTCTGTTCTCCTCTGGATTAAATACAAATGTATTAAATACCTCTATCGCCTGTGGGCCTGCAACCGTAAGCAGCAACGCTATTTTTTTTGCGTCTGGCTTCGTACCGAATCCGATGGCTGCAATGTAGAGTTCGAATTGTTGTTTAAGAGTCTGCCAATTGTAGTCGACATTTCCCTCGAGATTCAAACGCTCTGGTGGCTTCAAATTCTCCATGTCGCTTTTCACAATTTTCAGCAGATCTTCACCATCCTGGTACCATGTTATGTTCATTAATAACTAGACATTCTTATTATGAACACAACTAGCTTTTGCTAGACACTTTTATTGAGCACATGTGGACTAGGTACAGTATCTGTAGAGGCCTCCATTTTGACTGCTGCCTTGTGGGTAGCCTAGTGCCTCATGGGTAATGTAGTCTTAATATACATACAGCTGGGTAGTGTAGTCTTATACATACAGCTATATACAGCTCTACGGCTCCACCTAGTGTCCACTATAGAATGACATGTTATTGATCATTACAAGGGGTATGAGCTCCATTAGTGTCAGGGTGTGTCAGGGTCTACGCTCCATTAGTGTCAGGGTGTGTCGGGGGGCCTACGCTCCATTAGTGTCAGGGTGTGTCGGGGGTCCACGCTCCATTAGTGTCAGGGTGTGTTGGGGTCTACACTCCATTAGTGTCAGGGTGTGTCAGGGTCTACGCTCCATTAGTGTCAGGGTGTGTCGGGGGGCCTACGCTCCATTAGTGTCAGGGTGTGTCGGGGGTCCACGCTCCATTAGTGTCAGGGTGTGTTGGGGTCTACACTCCATTAGTGTCAGGGTGTGTCGGGGTCTATGCTCCATTAGTGTCAGGGTGTGTCGGGGGTCCATGCTCCATTAGTGTCAGGGTGTGTCGGGGTCTATGCTCCATTAGTGTCAGGGTGTGTCGGGGTCTACGCTCCATTAGTGTCAGGGTGTGTCGGGGGTCTACGCTCCATTAGTGTCAGGGTGTGTCGGGGGTCTACGCTCCATTAGTGTCAGGGTGTGTTGGGGGTCTACACTCCACAATTGTCGCGCTCTGTTACAGACGTATTCTTCTCCACCCAATTTCCTTGTGTTCACTGCTTCCCGGCAAGAACAATGGTAACTTGCACTGATATAGCAAGTTATATACATCAAAAAATGCCCCAAAGAGCTTCAGAGAGGCATAGGGAACAAATTGACACTGAGCCAAAGAAGGAAATATTAGGAGGAATGGCCAGACTTGGTCAAAGAGGCAGCTTTTAAGAAGGGTCTTAAAGGAAGAGAGAGAGGTGGAGAGGTTGAGACAGTGAATTCCCGAGGGGCAGCCGAGAGCAGCTAATGGTGAAGCAAAGGGAGGGGGAATGCACAAGAGTCTCGAGTCAGAGGATCAGAGAGGGGGAGGGGGAGAGGGAGTGTAGGGCAGGAGGAGGCTGCAGAAGTCGGGAGAGACGTCACCATTCAAGGGTTTGAGAATAAATGTGGGTCAATCAAGACAGAATTACATAGAGTAACACAGAATCTACAGCACAGAAAGATGCCATTGAGCCCTACTGGTCTATGCCAGTGTATATACTCTACACCATTCTAACAACCTCTTCCTACACTGCCTTGTCTATTTCCTTCTCCCTCTGGTCTGCATGAAGTCTCGCCTTAATGTAGGATATAATACGAGCAGCAGAGTTTTGGATGAGCTGGTGTTTACAGAGATGGAGGGTTCCAGCAGAGCATTGGAATAGTTGTGTCTGGGGGTGACAAAGGCATGGGAAGAGGATTTCATCAACAGATGGGAGGTTTGGCACTGTTATGGAACAGGTGGAATGGGTGGTCTTTGTAATGGAGAGGATAAGAGATCAGAAGGATTCAACACACCCAGGTGCACGGCCAGGAAAATCGACTCCTCTCTCTCTGAGGAGTGCTGACGGGCAGTCACCCACTTAACATATTTAACAAGGATTTTACCAATCCATTGCTCGGAAGCCCGCGCTACACATACCTGATTTCCCAGTCTCAATCTCTACAGTCTGGCTGAATCGGCCACACCCAGCAGATGTACGAGCTCGAACCTGAAATACATAACGAGTTCCAGGTTTCAGGTTGGAGACTGTCACACTTGTTCCCCTGGCTTTCAGTGTGGAGTAACTCTGCTGTTCCTTACCCTGTGGGACAGTAAAAATACTCCATTTGAGGAGCAGCTTGAGGCAGACCGCTAGTCATTACTCATATTACAAGTCAGTGGCTGCAAACTCAGATAGACAGAGAATTAAGAATAGGGCTTTCAAGTCTGGTTGGGCCATATTCCAGTTGGTTTCATCACATGACCTCCTGCCTCCAACCATCCCACTCACGCGCTCCCGCCATTGATTGCCCGATATGTCAGTCAATCAATTATGGTGGCTACAGTACCCACAATCCTCTGCGCTTCAGAAGCCACTCTATCCATCGTGTGGTTTTATCAGCTGCATTGCCCCACGGCCGCATTGCATCGTGGGAGCATTGCGGCCTTGCTATTTGTTGTAAGTCTGGTCAGAGTGAAAGAAATGAAGGAAATGTCCCTCTGATTTTTCACCCGGGTTGCTCGCAAACATGTCCAGGAAATTCATCTTTAATCCCGGAAGACTCCAGGACAACCCGGGAGGGGTTGGCAACCCTAATTAAGGAGCAGAAAGAAGAGAAATGGAGGAAAGCTGAAATGAAAACTATTAATGTTGGAAAGGCACAGCAGGGGAGTGAGTATCTCAAAGGAGGGCAGTGACATTTTGTTTTGGGTTGGACTGCAACGTCTGGTGAACTAACTCAGCCAAAACCAGAAAGAAAATTCAAGGAGGAAACAAAACAATAACTTGCATTTATATAGCGCCGTTAACATAGTAAAACGTCCCAAGGTGTTTCCCAGGAGTGTTACCAAACAAAATTTGACACCGTGCCACATAAGGAGATATTAGGAAGAGGTAGGTTTTAAGGAGCGTCTTAAAGGAAGAGAGAGAGGTAGCGAGGCGGAAAGGTTTTGGGAGGCAGTCCCAGAGCTTAGGGTCTAGGCAACTGAAGGCACGGCCCCCACTAGTGGGGGGCTGGAAATCGGGGATGTGCAAGAGGCCAGAATTAGGGCTATACCAAAATCTCAACACAACTTAACAGGGGCAGATTTTAGTCTTTATCGCCAGGGTATTATGCATCATCTGAGCAGAGAGGGAGGTCTGGTGGGCAGGAATCCACACCAGTGACAGGGCCTGCCTGATTATCCATCCCTTTAAATGAATGGAATGAATATCAGGTGAACTTTGAACCCTATGTACGATCCTGCCTGCCCAATTTTTCTCTCTGCATTTGGCCCAATCAATATCCAACACACGGGCACTAAACCTGACAATCTCAGAGGGATAGATTTAAAGAGGGATCTGACCGGCAAGGCTCCTTATAAAATTCAAACAGTCACAAATGACTGCAATGCCTGTTTATCTTCCGAGGGTTTTTTTTTAATCTTTCTTAAATTATTTTGAAGACTTTGGATCAGGAGTTCACTCGAAGCAGTCACTCAATCTGAGCGGGCTGAATTAATTTTTTTTTTAAAAACACTCGCACTAACGGGGTTCCTGTGTGGACCTGCTACATCCTGTCCATGCTCCACAGCAGCCAGAACGTGCGCTGGAGTAACATTAGGTAGTAGGATGTCTGCTCAGTATCACTGGTGTCAGTGTCAGGGCTTCAATAGAGACAGATTGAGGACAGCTGTGTTTTTGTTCTGTCTCCAATGAGTATGTGTTATATTTTAATGAACACTTGACCGACACGCAAAAATAAATATAAAATAAATCTCCACAAAAATCGGTTCCACCAAAATGAATGACGTTAAACAGATGGAAGGGAACCTTGTGCCAACATGTGAACGCAGGTCCGTACTGCACCAAGAGGACAGGAGCCCAGCCAGCCTAATCTAAGTAAATATATTTAAACGTGATGTCCAAATGACCCACTGGAGATATTCGTAATGGTAAGCTCTATCTGTGGAATGTAACGAAGTGCAACAACTTAATATTTTATCTGCCCACAGCTAGTATTATTGATGATATTTACACCTTGCGTTGCCATCTCCGTTAATCATGATTCCCTGTAACGGCATGTTTTAAAGAGGCCCCTGATGGCGTATTGTATCATAAACGTACAATTCAAACACAGTGAAGCACAGATTGGGAAACACTCTGTTCAGATAAAAGAATATTTCAGACAACCCGATCACCTGTTAATTCCGCTCTTGCTCTGAATTGAGCAGTATTAGTTCAGTATGACAAAATAGTTATAAACACAGGGCATGTTGGGAGGCCCAGCTGCTTGACATCATTGGTCAGTTTGGGTTTAGTTCAATGCCGCCCACACTGTAAACGGTGTAAACTGCTGGGCAATGCATAAATCGAGACAAGGTACCCGCTGCATTGATTGAATCTGACAGATTCATTAACCTGTTCACAATCATCTGGGAACTAATATTCTGGGTTACATCCCCATTGGTTGCCTGCCTACATTCCCTCACCAATCCCTCGCCAAGAGGGTGACAGGTAGACTGTCCCAGCACCCCCATCCCCACCCCAAGTCTCTGCCAAAGCTACACGAAGTGCTGTTAGACTTCCTGGGGTTTGGGTTCCTGTTTTGGGGACAGTGAGATTCTGTGGCCCACTTTCTCCCTTTCAGGTCCACAGCAGTGTGTAACACAGTGAAATAAAGGGCGAGCATGTGGGACTGATTTCCTACATGTGTTTCCCTGGGGCAGGAGACCGTGAACTCACGTCAGTTTCTCGGCCTATACTTTCACCTGTCGCGTTTGTAATGTCTCTCTGCAGGTCTCTGTGTAATACCCCTTCACTGTGTGGAGGTACAGCCCCAACACACCCCGACAGTCAGTGTAACTCCCCCTCACTGTGTGGAGGTACAGCCCCGACACACCCAGTCAGTCAGTGTAACTCCCCCTCACTGTGTGGAGGTACAGCCCCGACACACCCAGTCAGTCAGTGTAACTCCCCCTCACTGTGTGGAGGTACAGCCCCGACACACCCAGTCAGTCAGTGTAACTCCCCCTCACTGTGTGGAGGTACAGCCCCGACACACCCCGTCAGTCAGTGTAACTCCCCCTCACTGTGTGGAGGTACAGCCCCGACACACCCCGTCAGTCAGTGTAACTCCCCCTCACTGTGTAAAGGTACAGCCCCGACACACCCCGTCAGTCAGTGTAACTCCCCCTCACTGTGTGGAGGTACAGCCCCGACACACCCAGTCAGTCAGTGTAACTCCCTCTCACTGTGTGAAGGTACAGCCCCGACACACCCCGTCAGTCAGCGTAACCCCCCCTCACTGTGTGAAGGTACAGCCCCGACACACCCCGTCAGTCAGTGTAACTCCCCCTCACTGTGTGAAGGTACAGCCCCGACACACCCCGTCAGTCAGTGTAACCCCCCCTCACTGTGTGAAGGTACAGCCCTGACACACCCAGTCAGTCAGTGTAACTCCCTCTCACTGTGTGGAGGTACAGCCCCGACACACCCAGTCAGTCAGTGTAACTCCCCCTCACTGTGTGAAGGTACAGCCCCGACACACCCCGTCAGTCAGTGTAACCCCCCTTCACTGTGTGGAGGTACAGCCCCGACACACCCAGTCAGTCAGTGTAACTCCCTCTCACTGTGTGAAGGTACAGCCCCGACACACCCCGTCAGTCAGTGTAACTCCTCCCTCACTGTGTGAAGGTACAGCCCCGACACACCCCGTCAGTCAGTGTAACTCCCCCTAACTGTGTGGAGGTATGGCCTCGACACACCCCGTCAGTCAGTGTAACTCCCCCTTGTTGTGTATGTACCTTTGAGAGAATAACTGGTCTCAGACTGCAGTACCGGCAGTGACCACCCCTGTATAAAAGGCGCTAGTGGGCCACTGTTGTTTTAGTTTCACTATTGACTTCCACCAGTAAAGACGTGTTTTGTTTAACTCTGCTGTCCGTGTCTCAATCATTCACGGACATAATACTGGCGACGAGCAGATACGAACCTACCTACAGTCTGCACCACCTCCTGGGATCCATTCCTACAGCGAAGTGAGCAGAGGTCGAGGCCAGAAAGAAAAGAAAATAAGAGGCAGTAGAAACGGGCGTCGACCGCGGGCATCCGCCCTGTGTTGCAGAGTTGAAGATTGCTGGAGAAGCTGTCGGATGCGGGGCCTGGTTCCTGTCGACGGTGCTTCAGCTAATCGGGCTGGTGGCAGGTCGTGCACTGATCCTTCCTGGGCTGCGGCGGTCGCGAACTCGAGCGGGTGGTTTGCAACGGGGCCGAGCAGCGTTGTCGGGGAGAGAGAGAGGGTGGAGCACACAGGGCGCGGCCGGTGCTACGAAGCCGGGCTGCGTATAGACCCGCGAAGAGGGAGGCAAGAGTCCCACAGCGTTGTTCCACGACGGGAAAATAATTTTAAAAATATATATATTAAACGCGCAAGAAGCCGTGGAAAGCAGCGCTAACAACAGCGGGGAAGAAGGCAAAGCGCGGGAGGCACCATCGTAATCAGCGGGGAAGAAGGCAAAGCGCGGGAGGCGCCATTTTAGATTTGCAAGCTGCTGAAGACTGGCTGTATCACTGCCTTTGATAATACAATAGAGGACTGGACCACGTATGTGGAAAGAGTCGAGGTATATTTCGAGGCAAACGAAATAGCGGAGGAGAAAAAGGCATCGATATTGTTAAACTTAATGGGCGCTAGAACGTACGGCCTATTGCGGGACCTGATTACTCCAGCCAAACCGAAGGCGAAGAGTTTTAACGAAATTGTTGCTGTTCTACAGGAGCACTTAAACCCTGCACCGCTGTTGATAGCAGAAAGATTTAAATTCCACAGGAGAACTCAGCACAAAGATGAGAGCAATGCTGAGTATCTTACGGAATTACGCAAGCTATCAAAGCACTGCCAGTTCGGAGCAGGACTGGCAGATACCCTACGGGACAAATTTGTCTGTGAACTCCTGAGTGAAGGAACACAGAAGAAGTTACTCTCAGAGAAACAGCTGACGCTAGATAAGGCTTTCAGCGTGGCAGTATCGTATGAAGCAGCAGCCAGGGGAGCTGCAGAAATTCAACAAAAACCACAGGAATACGGCACCCACGAAATGACACGGGGATTTGCAAAATGTTATCGCTGCGGCAGAACTAACCATGACCAGAAGGACTGCTGGTCCAAAGACAAAATATGCAGGCAATGCGGGAAGATGGGACACATTGCACGAGTTTGCAGGTCTGGGAAGAAGACCAGCGACAACAAAAAGGCTACTAAGGAACCGTACAAGAAAGTACAAAAGATGACGGACAGTAGTTCCGAAGACCAGATGAGCGATAGTGAATCCGGGAACAGGAGACTAAGCTGTCTCAAACTTCACAATGTAATCGCAAAAGAGGATCACCGAACCATTTGGGTCACCCTCACGATAGCAGGGTCCCAAGTTAAAATGGAATTGGATACAGGATCAGCGCTAACCGTCATGAATCGACGAGACTACGAGCGGCTATTTTCACACATACCCTTGAGAGAGACATCCATTGTCTTGACGACGTATACAGGGCAAAAAGTATACCCCAGAGGAAAAATAAGGGTGCCTGTCGAATACAACGGCAAGAAAATACGGAAATTGCATCTCTACATACTGCCAAATGGTGGACCACCGTTATTGGGACGGGAATGGATCAGGAAGATAAACTTAGATTGGCACTCCATTCATGCAATGACGGTGGACAGTAAAAAAGATTAAGACGTCACTCCTGGACGATTGTCAACAATCTTAACTAACGCCAAAGAGGTATTTCAACAAGCACTGGGCACGCTTAAAGGCGTAACCGCCTCGATAAAAATAGAAGAGAATGCAGCTCCCAAGTTTTTCAAAGCAAGACCGGTACCATATGCAATTCGCCCAGCCGTCGAGGCAGAGCTGGAGAATCTGGAGAAGGCGGGCGTGTTGTCTAAGGTCGACTGGAGCGAGTGGGCGACACCCATCGTTCCTGTCATGAAGAAAACGTTAAGCAATAAGTCCGGGGAGCCAAGGAAGATTCGCATCTGTGGGGATTTCAAGGTGACGGTGAACCCAGTCCTTCACACAGTACAATATCCTCTTCCAAGGATAGAAGACATCTTCGCCTCGCTGTCTGGAGGGAAGCATTTTACAAAAATTGACCTAGCACAAGCATATTTGCAGATGGAGGTTGAAGAGTCCTCTAGGAAGTATCTCACGATAAACACTCACAAAGGTCTTTACCAGTATCATCGATTGGTATTTGGAGTAGCATCGGCTCCGGCGATATGGCAAAGAGTGATGGAACAAGTCCTGCAAGGGATTCCGGGGACTCAGTGTTACTTGGACGACATCCTTGTGATGGGTGAAGATGACAGTGAACACCTTAACAACCTAGAACAGGTGCTCACTAGACTACGGGAACATGGGCTGCGAGCAAACCGCCCCAAGTGCGAATTTTTTAAGAAACAGATATCGTATTGTGGCCACGTGATTGATGAAGAGGGGTTACATAAGTCCCCTGACAAAATTGAAGCGTTGTTAAGGCCCCAGCGCCTGAAATTGTGTCGCAACTGAGGTCATTCCTCGGATTGGTGAATTACTATCATAAGTTTTTGCCGAATTTGTCGACAATTCTGCACCCACTGAACGCCCTGCTACGAACGGGGGTAGCATGGAAATGGAGCGATGATTGTAAGCGTGCTTTTCAGAAGAGTAAGGACTTAATCACTTCAAGGGAAGTATTGGCTCACTACAACCCAGCACTGCCGATCAGACTGGCGTGTGATGCATCTCCCTACGGCATTGGGGCGGTACCGTCACATAAATTCCTTGATGGGTTAGAGAGGCCGATAGCTTTTGCGTCACGCTCGTTAACTTCTGCCGAGCGTAACTACGCCCAGATTGACATAGAGGCCCTAAGCCTAGTGTGGGGGGGTGAAGAAGTTCAATCACTACCTGCACGGTCAAAAATTTACTCTACTAACCGATCATCAAACTCTTGTCTCCATTTTCAACCCTCAGAAGGGCGTACCGATAATGACAGCACAACGGCTGCAGAGATGGTCCCGTTTCCTAGGGGCACACCAATATGACATCGAGTACAAAGGAACTAAACAGCATGGAAATGCTGATGGATTGTCACGCCTACCGTTGCCGACGGTGGAAGAAGACGACCTTGCAGTGGATCCAATGGAGTTATTCCACTCGACCATAGTCGAATGTCTCCCTGTGACGAATGCAAACATAGAAAAGGAAACACGGAATGACCCGACACTATCACGGGTCTATGATTTAACGGTGAAGGGATGGCCAGCACATGGCGAACCACTGCTGCCTGCATTTTCGCCAAGAGGAGAACAGCTGTCAGTGTGCAGAGGAACCTTGATGTGTGGATCCAGAGTAGTAATTCCACCTAAGTTGACGGATAGAGTGCTCAATGAGCTTCATGAGGGTCATCTGGGAGGGGTAAAAATGAAGAGCTTAGCCAGAGCGTTTGTGTGGTGGCCGGGAATCGATAGAGAAATCGAAGAGATGACCAAGAGCTGTGCAGGATGCCAGAAGGTCCAAAACGCCCCACCACAAGCTCCTCTGCATCCATGGGAGTGGCCCTCATCTCCATGGCAAAGGGTGCACATTGATTTTGCTGGTCCCTTCATGGACTCGATGTTTTTAATTGCGGTGGATGCACATTCAAAGTGGCCAGAGGTAATAAAAATGTCCTCAACCACCACGGAAAAAACTATCGCAGTTTTACGAACCATATTCGCCAGGAATGGGCTGCCTGAACAGATTTGCTCTGACAATGGACCACAGTGTGTCTGAAGAGTTCCGGAGGTTCTTAAAGAACAATGGTGTTAAGCATTACACATCTGCCCCATATCATCCAGCCACTAATGGATTGGCCGAGAGGTTTGTCCAAACATTCAAGAAGGCTATCAAGGCAATGTGTAATGAAGATATACCCCTACAACACAAGGTGGACAACTTCTTGTTTGCCTACCGGAATGCGACACATGCGGTTACCAACCAAACTCCAGCCATGATGTTCTTCAATCGAAGACTACGATGCCGCTTGGATTTGGTTAAGCCAAACGTCCGAAGAGATGTGGAGAACAGGCAGTTTCAGAATATGAATGAAAGGCCGACCAGGAGTTTTAAGATAGGTCAACCAGTTTTGGCCCGGGACTACCGCACTGAGAAATGGCAGCCAGGAACGATTTGTACACGACAAGGACCTCTCATGTATACCGTGGACGTTGGGGAGAGCATTGTAAGATGCCATGCTGACCAGATACTAGAGTCACTGGAAAACGTCAACTCCACACCACGATCTGATACACCTGGTAATGAAATCGACGTTCCAATTGCAACTACCGCAGAACCGGTAATATTGGAAGCAGATGAACCAAACAACGACATTGATCCCGACTCAACATTGCCAGAAGAACCCGATACCCCAAAGAGGCGTTATCCAGACAGAATCAGGAAGCCTCCTCAAAGACTGAACTTATAATTGCTTAAACTTAACCAATGTATCTTGCAACAGTAATTGTGATTGTAATTAGTTATCATTTAGTTGTTAAATGAATGTTATGTACTGTTTATCTAAAAGGGGAGGAATTGTTGTGTATGTACCTTTAAGAGAATAACTGGTCTCAGACTGCAGTACCGGCAGTGACCACCACTGTATAAAAGGCGCTAGTGAGCCTCTGTTGTTTTAGTTTCACTATTGACTGCCACCAGTAAAGACGTGTTTTGTTTAACTCTGCTGTCCGTGTCTCAATCATTCACGGACATAATACCCCTCACTGTGTGGAGGTACAGCCCCGACACACCCCGTCAGTCAGTGTAACTCCCCCTCACTGTGTGAAGGTACAGCCCCGACACACCCCGTCAGTCAGTGTAACTCCCCCTCACTGTGTGGAGGTACAGCCCCGACACACCCCGTCAGTCAGTGTAACTCCCCCTCACTGTGTGGAGGTACAGCCCCGACACACCCCGTCAGTCAGTGTAACTCACCCTCACTGTGTGAAGGTACAGCCCCGACACACCCAGTCAGTCAGTGTAACTCCCCCTCACTGTGTGGAGGTACAGCCCCGACACACGCCGTCAGTCAGTGTAACTCCCTCTCATTGTGTGAAGGTACAGCCCCGACACACCCCGTCAGTCAGTGTAACTCCCCCTCACTGTGTGGAGGTACAGCCCCGACACACCCCGTCAGTCAGTGTAACTCCCCCTCACTGTGTGGAGGTACAGCCCCGACACACCCCGTCAGTCAGTGTAACTCCCTCTCACTGTGTGGAGGTACAGCCCCGACACACCCCGTCAGTCAGTGTAACTCCCTCTCACTGTGTGAAGGTACAGCTCCGACACACCCCATTAGTCAGTGTAACTCCCCCTCACTGTGTGGAGGTACAGCCCCGACACACCCAGTCAGTCAGTGTAACTCCCTCTCACTGTGTGGAGGTACAGCCCCGACACACCCCGTCAGTCAGTGTAACTCCCCCTCACTGTGTGGAGGTACAGCTCCGACACACCCCGTCAGTCAGTGTAACTCCCCCTCACTGTGTGGAGGTACAGCCCCGACACACCCCGTCAGTCAGTGTAACTCCCCCTCACTGTGTGGAGGTACAGCCCCGACACACTCAGTCAGTCAGTGTAACTCCCCCTCACTGTGTGGAGGTACAGCCCCGACACACCCCGTCAGTCAGTGTAACTCCCCCTCACTGTTTTCACACATTCTTAATGAACAATAAATGCTGAAATCCGGAAACCATCACAGACAGCCTGTTATTTATTTACTCTTAAACTGCACAAATATTTTATACAGCTGTCCCTGGATAAAATTAAGATTAAATTGTGCTTTTTTAAAATGTTGCTAGTGAAATGCCTCTGTGTCATTTGCAGTGTTAGACAGGGCCTTGGCACATACCTAATTCAACCGAGATTATAAACGTCCCTAATAAACCGCAGATTTGTTTGGGCTTGACAGTCCATTACGTGATGTACTGATATTGTCAGTTGTGTCGTGAGGGTCAATAGAAAAGGCAAATGTTCAACTAAGAGCTGTCAACAACAATTGAGGCCTAACTGACGCAAAGTCCATGTGAATGAGCAGATGACCTGAATGATGCAAAGGCGAGCGAATGCCGTGTGCAGCACTGTGAGCAAGGAGAAGGGGGTGGAATGTGACAGTGGGAAATAAGGAATTTTATAACACTTTGTAATGTAGCACATAAACCAAGAACACCTGTATATGAAACGGAAGTTACTCAGCACCTTGACGAGCAACATTCATTCTTTGCGTGGAATTTTCTGCTGTTTATTGTCCTGTGAAGTCAAAGGGAAGTGAAATTGGGCAGGGGTAAAAGAGACACCCAATCCCATCCTATCAATGTCCCGCCTGGTGCTTTAGATCAATGTCTGTGCTCCAGCTCCTTGTGTTTACTGTACTAAAACAGGCTCCCTCAACCCAGCCGTAAAATCATGGACCCAAGGACGTTTAAGCCTATCAATTTGTCATCAGGATAAAGGTGGATGAAGATACGGTGCAGGATGGTAATGAGTTATACAGACCAGAAGGTACCAGGGCGAGTTCTGGGATCATGATGAAGAGTGATTTGACTGAGGAACACAGGAGGCAGTCACCCCCATTGTCAGATCGGCAGGTGTTGGGAGAGTCACTCGTGGAGATCTGAAGCCGAGGCAGCATTGTCTCTCTGGGCCCTTGCTGTTCTCCTTGTCTAAATCTTTTGCACTCGGGTGTGAAGTTTCCTCCAGCTTAAAAGGAACTGGGTCTGTCCTGAAAGGCACAGACTGGCCCGTGTCTGGAGTTGTACAGAAACTGTTGGAAGCCGTGTCTGCATTCGCTTTTAGGCCTTAGGAGGTTTTACAAAGCAGTTATCACTTGGTTGCAATAATATGTTCCCAACGAATGGGATCTCCAAATACTGTCTGTAAGTAAACAGAGAAACCTAATACTCTAGGACAGAAGCATAACTAGGCTAGAGCTCTGATTGCAACATCTAGTGCGTCAGTGGTGAGCTGCTGTAGTCGGTCCCACGTCTGAAGAATGTTATTTTTACTTCCTAAGGTTGTTAATTGGATGTTTTGACAGTCAGAAGGAAAGGCTGTTAATTATGACTGACCAGGTGGTTCGATGTCGGATTTTGTTGCTGTAACGTTAAGTGTATGACTGAGAGGACCTGTGAGCCAAAGTTAAGGTGCTGTACTGCACTTTCCATTCTGTACTTTGTGTACCAGGCTTAGCAACTCATTTTAATGTGCAGAAAGGAGCTGTCACAGTGAAGTGGAATTTGATCGGTATTTTCCAGTCTGCATTTTTCAACAAGCCTTGAGCTGAGCTTGTCACAATCAAGGAAATAAATGGAACAGGGCTCTTCAGAGCAGAATAAAAAGACTGTTCCAGCTTTACCAGCTATGCTGACTGACCTGCTCCACAATGCCACAGAATCACTGGGGGGAATTGTAACCCCCCCCGGGACAGGTGGGGCGGGGGGGGGGGGGGGCGCGGGCTGGGGGGAGGGGGTTAAATTCTTAAAAATTTGGAACCCGGCCTCAACCCACCATGAACGCGGCCACTTCTGGTTTAACCGGGGCGGGTTGGGGGGGGCGGGTGAGAAACCTGCTCTCGAGAGGCGGGGTCAGTAATTTCAATCTGTTAATGAGGCCACATGCCTCGGATTTTAGCAGCCCTTTAGACTGAACGGCTGCGGGCCGGGCTTCGCAGGGCTCGGGAAACCTGGCGGCTGAAGGGAGGCGGGGGCGGCCGGATCCAGCAGGTAAGTGCTTTTCCAGCACTGCTTGTGGGCCAGGGAGGAGCAGGAGTGCTGCCCTTCCCCGGCCCAACAAGCTAAGCTGCTGCGATCAGCCTCCCTCCTCGCGATCCTCCGACCCACCACGAGCTCCAGGCCCACGCGCTAGCCGATGTCCAACACCCCCCAGCCCCCACCCCCCAAGTGTACAAATTAATTTCCTACCCTCTCTTTTCATTCTTTGGATGATGATCTTAAATTTATTACACAGAATTTGAAGCACAGAAACAGGCCATTCGGCCCAACTGGTCTGTGCCGGTGTTTATGCTCCACACCAGCCGCCTCCCACCCTACTTTATCTAACCCTATATAATTATGCCCTCTAGTTACCGACTCACCAATCAGTGGAAATAGTGTTTCCTGATTTACTTTATTAAAGCCCTTATAACTTTGAACATCTCTATCAGATCTCCTTTTAAGAAAGAAACAACATTTCTCTAATATTCTAAAAGGGATGTTAAAGAAGGGCTCCAGCACCATGTCTGATTAACACACACCATTCAGCCGCTGCACTAGACCCTGTGGGGTTTTTTCTATACTATTTAATTTGTGGCAATAATTTTGCAACTGTAGAAATGTTACTACAGACATGGGAGCTTGTTTTGTTAGTGTCAGTGTAGCTAAAGCTCACCACTTTCATTATTGTCACTGTACGTATTATACTCCTGTCATTTAACTGTACCATTGCACGTTTAGATTGTATCAAATACATTTGCTTTGTTTAGTGGGACATCGAGTGTTGGGTCAAGTGCTTGATTTCTCCAAGGTGAGTTAAGGGTCTAACTCCTGGTGTTAGTGCCCACAGCCAGAGGACAGAACCTCCAACTGGCAAAGCTCATGTACAAATGCCAAACTTGTTTGTGTTATGCTGCTGTGTGCAATATTTTATACAGGCCTTAACCCTTCCATTGTACTTCAGTCGTTGGAATTTCTGCCCTCAATACTCCACCTTATGGAGAAGAATTGATCCATAAGCGGATTTTGCAGTGGCAATCTGCTTGAAATATTTCCCCTCCGGAGGCATTATTTTAAGTGTTGTTTGACGCTTGATCAAGCCCAACAACAACAACAACTTGCATTGTTATAGTGTCTTCAATGTAGTAAAATGACCCAAGGAGTTTCACAGGAGTGCGAGCAAATAAAATTAGACACCGAGCCACGTAAGGAGATACTCGGACAGATGACCAAAAGCTTGGTCAAAGAGGGAGGTTTTAAGGAGCGTCTTAAAGGAGGAGAGGTAGAGAAGCGGAGAGGTTTAGGGAGGGAATTCCAGAGCTTGGGGCCCAGGCAGCTGAAGGCACGTCTGCCAGTGATGGAGAGATTAAAATCGGGGATGCTCAAGAGGCCAGAATTGGAGGAGCGCAGAGATCTTGGAGGGTTGTACGGAGGTTACAGAGATAGGGAGGGGGCGAGGCCATGGAGGGATTTGAAAACAAGGATGAGGATTTTAAAGCCGAGGTGTTGCCGGACCGGGAGCCAGTGTAGGTCAGCGAGCACGGTGGGGGGGGGGGGGGGGGGGGGGGGGGAGATGGGTGAGCAGGACCTGGTGCGAGTCAGGATACGGGCAGCAGAGTTTTGGGTGAGCTCAGGTTTATGGAGGGTGAAAGATGGGAGGCCGGCCAACCTGGGACAATGGAAACTGTTCTGTGGACACTGCCCAAGAACGCTTTGTTCCAATGGTCTCAGAAAGAGGGCTCCAACACTTGGCACCTCAGCTGAAGCTGACATTGCTGTTTTAGTGGATAGTTCACGCCCCACAGATTGATAGGTCAGTGAGAGGATTGACAGTGCCTTGTAACTTCTGAGGTACCACATGATACGAACATGGAATGAAATTGCTCCTTCAGGAAGCTCCACGATTTCCAATTCTACTTCTGATACTTTAAGGATGGGTGACTGGGCGCCAACAAGACCTGTGGGGAAATGTAACCCTACCCACCCAGCGGAAACCGGGCGAGTAGGCAGTTAAATTGCCCTGGGTTAGGACCCGCCTGAATCCCGTCATTTCCAATTTGCGGGTTATTAAGCACCGAAGCAGAACCTCTGCCTTTCCTGCTCCCCCTGGCCTCACAAGAATAAAAATTTGGCCCACTTTTTGAGCGACCTCCAACACTGCAGTTAAGAACCGTTGGTTAGGCCGCTCAATGGGCAGGGCATGCATGGCACAAGCTTCGCCCATTGCAATCGCCGTGCTGTGGATGGTATTTGACCCCAATGTGCATGTTATAAGTGGCCCCCTATCTGAAGCAGGCGGGTGATCCGCCCGCCCTTCACAGGACCCTACCCAAGGTGGTGGTGCCTGGAGCACTAACATAAACAGGCAGTAAATAACACGACGTCATCCTCAGCCCGCGAGCGAACGTTAACTCGTGGCAAGTGATAAAGAAAACAACAGCGACTATATTTTAAAATATTACTCCAGCAATTCTGTGATTGCAAACCACCACTGGAGCTAACTCCGAGATGGCAGCATAAGGAAGTCCTTCACACAAGTCAGGCATCCTGTAGACTGAGACGCCAATACAACAAAACAATTGGAGCCATTTACTGTCTAATGATCCATATCACACAGCACAGAAGGAAAGAGTTTACCTTCTCAAAGTACTTGATCTCGTACTCCAGTATAATGCCATTGGGCTGGTCGGGTTCATGCCACATCAATGTCACACTGTTCTGGCTGGCGTTCTCCTGTTTGATGACCAAGATTTGTGACGGGGCTGGAGAAACAGATGCCGTGGGCATAAAACAGCTCAAATTAGCCTCCAAATTAAAGCATTAGCAAGTAGCAGTTACTTTTAACAGGTTAATATATAACAAGGGCTATATCAGATCAATATGAAAGAACAGCAGCAGTCAATCAAGTGGACAGCCCAGAACACTGCAGTCCTGTTAAATGCGCCACTAAGTCTCCAATATATGTTTACACTCTATAATGAGAACATGGGTAAGTGGAATAAAGTTAAAATATACGCCAGCACTGTGTTAAATTTATTGGGAAACATACCATTTACTTTTACAGTAAGAGGGCACCTTACTCAGACTAAAAGAGAATACAAGAAGGTCTAAGGTAGGTTTGCAATGCATGTGTGTAAACACACAAAGTGAGGTAAATAAGGTTGGTGAGCTGCAGGTGCAAATAAACACATGGGAATATGATGTTGTGGGGATAACAGAGACCTGGCTCAAAAAGGGGATTGGGTACTAACTATTCCTGGATATAGGTGTTCAGGAAAGATAGGGAAGGAAAAAAAGGAAGTGGGGTGGCAGTTTTGATTAAGGAGAATATTACAGTGCTGGAGAGAGAGGATGTCCTGGAGGGGTCAAGGACAGAATCTATTTGCTTAGAGCTGAGAAACAATCGAGGTGCCATTACACTAGCAGGTGTATTCTGTAGGCCACCAACCAGTGGGAAGGATATAGAGGAGCAAACTTGCAGGGAAATTACAGAGACGTGCAAGAACTATAGAGTAGTGATAATGGGGGACTTCAACTATCCTAATATAGACTGGGATAGTAATAGTGTCAAGGGCAGAGAGGGGGAAGAATTTCTGAAGTGTGTTCAGGAGAACTTTCTTGATCAGTATGTTTCTGGCCTAATGAGGGAGGAGGCATTGCTGGATCTGGTTCTGGGGAATGAGGTGGGTCAAGTGGAGCAAGTGTCAGTAGGGGAACATGTAGGGAACAGTGATCATAGTATCATAAGGTTTAGACTAGCTATAGAAAAGGACAGGGAGCAATCTAGTGTAAAAATACTTAACTGGAGGAAAGCCAATTTCAGTGGGTTGTGAATGAATCTGGCCCGGGTAAAATGGAGTCAAAGATTGGCAGGAAAAACTGTAATCAAACAATGGGCTGCTGTTAAAGAGATGGTTCAGTTACAGTCGAGGGGGAAAGGTAGGGCAACCAAAGTCAGAGCTCCCTAGATGACGAAAGAGATAGAGAGTAAGATGAAGCAGAAAAAGGGGGCGTATGACAGATGTCAGGTTGAGAATACAAGTGAGAACCAGGCTGAATGTAGAAAGTTCAGAGGGGAAGTGAAAAAGGAAATAAGAGGGACAAAGAGAGAGTATGAGAATAGATTGGCAGCTAACATAAAAGGGAATCCAAACGTCTTCTACAGGCATATAAATTGTAAATGGGTAGTAAGAGGAGGGGTGGGGCTGATTAGGGACCAAAATGAAGACCTACCCATGGAGGCAGAGGGCATGGCTGAGGTACTAAATGAGTACTTTGCATCTGTCTTTACCAAAGAGGAAGTTGCTGCCAAAGTCATAGTGAAAGAGGAGGTAGTTGAGATATTGGATGGGCTAAAAATTGATAAGGAGGTACTAGAAAGGCTGGCTGTACTTAAAGTTGTTAAGTCACCAGGACCGATGTTCAAAAAAGGGTGTAAAGATAAACCCAGCAACTACAGGCCAGTCAGTTTAACCTCGGTAGTGCGGAAGCTTTTAGAAATAATAATCTGGGACAAAATTAACAGTCACTTGGACAAGTAGGGATTAATTAAGGAAAACCAGCATGGATTTGTTAAAGGCAAATTCTGTTTAACTAACTTGATTAAGTTTTTTGATGAGGTAACAGAGAGGGTTGATGAGGGCAATGCGGTTGATGTGGAGTACATGGGCTTCCAAAAGGTGTTTGATAAAGTGCCACAGAATAGGCTTGCCAGCAAAGTTGAAGCCCATGGAATAAAAGGGACAGTGGCAGCATGGATACAAAATTGGCTAAGTGACAGGAAACAGAGAGTAGTGGTGAACGGTTGTTTTTCAGACTGGAGGAAGGTACACAGTGGTGTTCCCCAGGGGTCGGTACTGGGACCACTGCTTTTCTTGATATATATTAATGACTTGGACTTGGGTGTACAGGGCACAATTTCAACATTTGCAGATGACACAAAACTTGGAAGTATAGTGAACAGTGAGGAGGATAGTGATAGACTTCAAGAGGACATAGACAGGCTGGTGGAATGGGTGGACATGTGGCAGATGAAATTTAACGCAGAAAAGTGCGAAGTGATACATTTTGGTAGGAAGAACAAGGAGAGGCAATATAAACTAAAAGGCACAATTCTAAAGTGGGTGCATGAACGGAGAGACCTGGGGGTATATGTGCACAAATCATTGAAGGTGGCAGGGCAGGTTGAGAAAGTGGTTACTAAAGCATACGGGATCCTGGGCTTCATAAATAGAGGCACAGAGTACAACAGCAAGGAAGTTATGATGAACCTTTATAAAACACTGGTTCGGCCTCAACTGGAGTATTGTGTCCAATTCCGGGCACCGCACTTTAGGAAGGATGTGAAGGCCTTAGAGAGGGTGCAGAAAATATTTACAAGAATGATTCCAGGGATGAGGGACTTCAGTAATGTGGATAGACTGAAGAAGTTGGGGTTGTTCTCCTTAGAGCAGAGAAGGTTAAGAGGAGATTTGATAGAGGTGTTCAAAATTATGAGAAGTCTGGACAGAGTAGATAGAGAGAAACTGTTCCCATTGGCAGAAGGGTCAAGAACCAGAGGACACAGATTTAAGGTGATTGGCAAAAGAACCAAAGGCGACATGAGAAAAACTTTTTTACGCAGTGACTGGAATTCACTGCCTGAAAGGGTAGTGGAGGCAGATTCAATCATGGCTTTCAAAAGGGAATTGGCTAAGTACCTAAAGGAAAAGAAATTGCACAGGGCTAGGGGGAAAGGGCGGGGGAGTGGGACTAGCTGCAGTGCTCTTGCAGAGAGGTGGCACGGGCTCGACGGGCCGAATGGCCTCCTTCTGTGCTGGAACCATTCTATGATTCTATGATTTGTTAAACTTAAAATATGACCTTTACATTAGCTGACTAGTAGCTGGACAATTGTGAGATTGCAGTGAGGTGGAGCAGTGACCCTCCACGTTGGGGCAGTGATGACAGCACTGTGGGATGGAGAGGTTAGAGTTCAATCCCCCAATTCGCTGAGTGAATCTCAACTGAGCAGAAGCCAGGTGCCTCCACAAGTGACGGTTAAAATTGGAGATGTAATGCCAGGGTTCCGCCTCCCAGCCATTGCCTGGGAGGAGCATTGACGAGGACCTAAAAGCAGATCAGAAAATGCCTGGCCTGGCAAGGAATGCAGGAAAATAAGCTTGAAAAAAGTGTTTTTTAAAACAAAAAATGCTTTTACAGGGATGAGAATCAAGATCAACATTATAAATATTAAACTAAACAGAAAAAGAACCTTTACTGTGTACTTTGCAAAACAGGCTGTCATAAAAAAATAAATAGGAAAAACAGCATATTTTACTAACTTACACTTAACAGTTATTAGGCGATCTTACGTGGCATTGCTCATGGGCAGTCTGGAACCTCAGGTGTGGTTTTACCATGTGATTTTACCATGGTCTTGCTGGTGCCTAAATGTGATAGCAGTTCACCCATCACTGTCACATGGCTAAATTTACTGAAGCAGGGTATGATATGACTCATACCTGACCGATACTGCAAGATACAGGCCTTACAGATGGAGTAGTTGTAACACTATTTACTTAACACTTTACAAAACTTGCTTCAAATAAATCTGGAGATGGCTGAAAGTACAGCGGAGTCCACTTTCAACTTGTGTGGTGTCATCTCGCAGGGCATCACCACTCTGCAATCTTGCCCTGGATAGTGCGGCCAGCTCCAGGGACACTGCAGCCAGGTCCTCACATCAGGAGCCCATGTCACCCACCTTTGTAGTTTGGGTGGAAACTCAAACGGCTGTTGTCCAGACTCTGGGTTTCAACTTAGAGAGACTGGGAGACTAGTGATTAGGGGCTTTAGATAGGGGCTTTCATGGCATCATTCATCTCCAGTGGGACTGATGAGAGGCAGCCCTGTGGGAGTGCCATGGGAGTAGGACACGTTGCCTTCTCTCAGGATGTCAGCACATCTTGTCTTTCACGACCCCTTCAAACAACAACCGCCATGGTGCCAGCTTTACCTGGACCAAACTGCCCCAACAGAAACCGAGATATATCAGTCTGCAGGCAGACCCTCACAGGCTCGGGCACTAGAAGTCGCCGGCCATGAGCATCGCAAGGTTCCTGAAATGAGCAGCAGCCCCTTCCACCAACTTTGGTAAAGCCACTAGGGGAGCACCTCATTGAGTAGTAGAGTTAGTAACCCCAGGCATTGACACTTGGGTGTGAGATGGATTCGAGGCAATCATTTCAGTTGGCATTAAATTAATCACCTTTAGCACATTTGGCACGATGCTCTGCACTGTTTTTTCTTAGCAGCTTCCGCGTTGTCATTCCTACAGACGGTCCTTCAATGTAGGGTTAAGGGAGTGGTGAAAAGACTGTTCATGCAGATGGATTTTGTCAAAGTTTCCAGGGGAGGGGATTGAGCAGGTCACTGCTGGTCTATCAACTGACCCCTGGCCTCTGTGGCTGCGATGCATTGTGTTCACCCCCCCCCCCCTTCTCCTGCTCTCCCTCGCTTTCATCCAATTCTCCCTCAGCAGATGATGACTCTTTCTGTTGCTCTCCCTTCTCCACCCACAGTCCTTTCTGGATTGCCATGTTGTGCAACATGCCGCACATTACAATGATGTGACAGACCTTGTGTGGGGCATGTTACAGGGAGCCCTCAGACCTATCTGGCACTGGAGCTTTGCTTCAATAGCTCAATCGTGTGCTCAGTGATATTCCTGATAGTCTCATGGCTGGGATTGTACATCAGCCATTTGTACAGAGGGTAACCCTTATCCCCAAGCAGTCTCATGGCTGGGATTGTACATCAGCCATTTGTACAGAGGGTAACCCTTATCCCCAAGCAGCCATCCGCTTACGTTCCCGGAATAGTGGGGGAATGGATGAGTGTTTCAGGATGAAGGAGCCGTGACAGCTGCCCGCGAAACTGGCACAGACTGGCACGATCCTTCTACAGTGATCGCACACCAGCTGGACATTAACGGAGTGATAGCTCTTCCTGTGGACGAAAGCTGCTGGATCACCTTCTGGTGCTTTGGTGGCTACATGAGTGGAGCCTATAACGCCCTGGACACAAGGGAAGCCGGGCACTGCTGCAAGTCCCAGAGCTCGCTCATTTTTACGGGTTGGTGTTGATGGGACAGGTGATGCGTTGATTGGGCCTGGCAAAGAGGGCATTGGTAATCTGCTCGACCCAGCCGTGCACTGCTGACCGGGAGATGCGGGTGATGTCCCAGGTCCTGCTGCAGGAGGCTGCATAGGACTGCCTGGCATAGCACAGCCACCTCCTGCACTGCTCCTCAGAGATATCCAGGACATGGACTCTCGGCCTACCGACCCTGTGAGCTGGGGCAGGCCTCCTACGAGCCGGTCCCCTGGCCTGCTGCTCATGCCGCCTGCAGAGGCTGATGGTGGTGGTGCTGATCCCACTCCTGCAACCGTTCCTCAATCCAAAGGAATGAAGCAAAATCGCTCCTATGGTGAGCTGAGAGAGTTTCATCCGGGCTCACAAATCCACAACAGCACACAGAGCCCTTTGATCCGAGTGCCCCTGGAAATAGTGCTTCCAATCAGTCAATCAGTGCCTGAAGCCGATCCCGCGAGGTTTCACTCAGAGGCGCCATCAGGCGGGGATTCTGACCCGCCCCATTAAAATACCGTCAGCATCCTAATTATGTCATCGGACCCCAATTTGCATGAATTAATGAGGCACTCGCCTGCTCCTGGCACACAACTTCGCCAGCTAAATGAATTGAGCGGTTAAAATGGCTGCCAGCACAATTAAAGTGGGACCGAGGCGGTAAGTCAAACTGCTCGATTTTAATGGTCACATCCTCGGCCCATTTGTCCTGATGAGCAATGCCACAGGAGTCCTGCTGGTGTTATTATATAATAATTACACTGGGATTTCGCCCTCAAGTCTCTAAGTTAGTGAACGCATTCTAATGGAACCAGGCTGAATTACAAAGAGTTAGAAAGCCACACTTGTCTCGGGGCTGAGGCACTTGGTTTTTTTTTTCTTCACCGACCTTCTCCACAAGACGGGAGAGTTTAAAATACACAGAATGAGAGAGAATGTGGCCTGCAGCGCACAATTCCATTTCCCCCAGCAGTGAATATGAAAACGCACAGCAGAGAAGGGAATGATGCAAGCAGTTGCATATTCAGACTTTATCGTAAACCAGCTCGATCCCAGAGTACAAAGTGAGTCCAAAAATTTGACGTTCACCTCACGCTGATCGGTTTTGCTGAAATAATAGCAACAAAGTTGCTCCCAAGTCACATAATCTAACAAGTTTGATGTTAAAATAGAAAACCAATGAATAGCAAGACATACACAATAGCAAAATACTGCGGATGTTGGAAATCTGAAATAGCAACAGAAAATGCTGGAAACACTCAGCAGGTCAGGCAGCATCCGTGGAGAGAGAAACAGAGTTAATGTTTCAGGTCGATGACCCTTCGTCAGAACTGGAACAAGTTAGGGATGTAACAGGTTTTAAGCAGGTGCGGGGGTGGGGGGAGAGGGGAGGAAAGAACAAAAGGGACGGTCTGTGGTAGGATGGAAGGCAGGAGAGATTAAATGTTGCAAATGGGGATGGCAGAATCATCAACAGCTGCCGCCTGGAAAAAATGGGGGCAGAGGTTATAGTCTGACATTGTTGAACTCAATGGTGAGTCCAGGAGGCTGTAAAGTGCCTAATCGAAAGATGAGGTGTTGTTCCTCGAGCTTACGTTGAGCTTCATTGGAACAGTGTAAGAGGCCGAGGACAGAGAGGTCAGAGTGGGAGTGGAGCGGAGAATTAAAGTGACAGGCGACTGGAAGCTTGGGGTCACCCTAATAGAATAGCAAGACTTTGTGTGATTGAGGACATTGAAAGTTTGTGCTCTGCAATCGCATGTCCCTTTAAGATGTGGGGTCAACAGACTGTTGCTCCAGGTCTATGGACTCCATGGTACAAATGATCTTCAATGAACCAAACAAAAAAGGTTGCAACCCCATGTGATCACGTTTTCCTTTCACTAAATTAGGCTGAATGAGACTTATCTTTCATACCTGCCTGGTTAGTGGTGACATTAAGTGAAATGAATTGCCGGGGCTCCAGGCTGAGATCGGACACCCCATTCACCGCCTCGACCTTCAGTGTATAGTTGGTGTGCGCCAGTAGGTTTATTATGCTGATGGCCGGCTCGGTCAGTCCCATCTGCTTCGGGCTGAATCGTATCCGATTGCCGCATGCTTCACACTGGCTCGACTCCCAAGCACACTTCCTGCAGATGACATTGTATCGGATGTCACTCCTTCCTCCGTTGCTGAAGGGCGGGCTCCACTCCACGTTCACGGAGGTTCCATTCACACTGGACAGAGCGGTTACTGGGGCGGAGGGGGGTCCTGGTACATGGGGAAGGATCAGAGACAGTGAAAGTCAGAATACAACTGAAATGTCACGTCGCGCTGCGCGAGTCTTTAAATAGTAACATTTTACCTTTCGGAAAACTGACAAGAGTTAAATCTCATTAAATTCTTTTGCTTATTTCAAGTTCCTTTCCTACCGTGCAGCATGAATCGTATCTCAGTGCAAATAGTTAATTTCACGAATGTGCCATGTCACCACTCCGCATCATTAACATGTCCCTGGGATCCCGCTAACGTTCGTCACATCACATCCAATTTGCACCGTCCAGGAATCGCCTCAAATTTAGTTAATCTCCTTGGAGAGGCGAATGTAAAACCGTAAGGAAGAGAAAACTCTGAACCTTCTCCCCGGCCCCAAAGGCAATTGAATGAAACTACTCTACCTGGCTGATTAAATTCCACCAGCAAACCTCCCAGTCCCAACAGGATTGCAGCTATATCAGTGATCTAGAGAGACGGTACGAGTGACTATTATATGCACAATAACAGGTAAATGACTGGGAGTTAACGTCCAGCACAGTTAAGCAACGAAAGCGTTCAGGTGGTGAAACCCAGTCTCCGGCGGTTTGTAAAAGTGGTTGAATCCTAGGACCAGAGTCTCAGGTTTTACAAAGAAAAACGCACCTTTGAATCCAAAAGTAAGACTTGCATTTATATAGCGCCTTTCATGACCACCGGACAAACACAAAACGCTTTACAGCCAATGTAGTATTGTTTCAAGTGTAGTCACTGTTGTAATGTAGGAAACACAGCAGCCAATTTGCGCACAGCAATGTGATAGTGACCAGATAATCTGTTTTTTAGTGACATTGATTGAGGGATAAATATTGGCCAGGACAGCAGGATAACTCCTCTGCTCTTCGAAAGTGTCATAGCATCTTTTACATTCACTTGAGAGGCCAGACGGGGCCTCGGTTTAACGTCTCATCCGAAAGGCAGCACCTCTCCCTCAGTGCTGCACTGGAGTGTCAGCCTAGGTTTTGGAGCACAAGGGCTCAATTTTAACTCAGCCATCAGGTGGGCTTTGAGGCGTGTGGGGGGTTAAAATTGCAAAACCTGGGGGTCGGAACCCCCCCCGCCTGGTTCCCGACACCTAGCCATTTTAACCCAGGTGTGTCTGATGGTCCCGAATCAGTCCCACCTGCAACAGGCGGGACGGGTCTTTAGGGTCCTTAAACAGCACTAATTGGCCTTTATAATCCCATTTTAACAGGCCCTTGCCTGTTTAACCCTTTCCCCACGTAAAACACACCTGGTGGGGATCATGCCTGTGAAACCTGGTGTGAGCACTATTGGCTTGCTGACTATCAGCTGCAGGTCAACCAGTAAAGAGGAGATTTGATCAGTCATCATTTGCAGGTGGCAGGACTTTGTTGTCTCAGGCCTGGGGCAACTTTTACCAGGCTTAACCACACCTGTGGAAGGTTGGAGCCTCACACGCTTCTCCAGTGTGACCTCCTGGGAAACCCCGCTCGCCACCTTCACTCAGCGCTTCCTCAACTGAGGCATCTACCAGAAGCATGGGAGGCCTTTTTTTACTTCCCTTCTTGGCATTAGAGGACCTCCAGCACCAGGCGCGGCAGCAGCAGAACCAGGAACAACAGCAGCACCAGCAACAGCAGCAGCAGCAGGAGCGACAGGCTGCTGCTCACCCACCTGAGGCAGCACAGGCCAGAAGGGGCCAGCGCATGGAAGCCCGTTGGCGCAGGAGATACCCCCCAAACAGGGTCTACAGACACAGGGTCAGCTGCCTCAACATGACTGAGCAGCAGTGCCAAAGGCGGCTCCGACTTTCGCAAGAGGTAGTGACTGACATCTGCGCAATGCTACAGCAAGGCCTGCTGTCCAGAGGACCAGGTGGACACTCCTTATCAGTGGCCATCAAAGTCACCACTGCACTCAACTTTTTGGCCTCAGGCTCATTCCAGGGATCAGCAGCAGACATCAGCGGCATCTCCCAGGCGGCCGCACACACTTGCATCACGCAGGTAACCGATGCCCTCTTTGCCCTCGCGCACAATCACATCCATTTCACCAGGGATCGCCAAATGTGACGGCGCGAGCGGTTGGATTAGCTCATCTGGCAGACTTTCCAAGGGTGCAGGGCGTCGTTCACTGCACACATGTGGCCCTTAGGGCACCCCATCGCAATCCAGGTATTTTTGTCAACCGCAAGGGCTTCCACTCCCTTAACGTTCAGCTGGTGTTTGACCACAAGAAGGAGATTTTGCATGTTTGTGCCAAGTACCCTGGCAGTTGCCATGACTCCTTCATACTGCGCCAGTCTAGTGTGCCTCCGCTATTCAGTCTGCCAGACCAACTTCACGGATGGCTACTTGGAGACAAGGGCTATCCCCTGAGGATTTGGCTAATGACGCCGTTGAGGAGGCCAGCCAACGAAGCTGAGGAGCGCTACAACTCCAGCCACATTTCCACCAGATCCATTATTGAGCAAACCATCGGCTTGCTGAAGATGTGCTTCAGATGCCTGGATAGATCAGGTGGAGCCCTGCAGTACTCAGCAGCCAGGGTCTCCAGAATCGTCGTGGTTTGCTGTGCACTTCACAACATGGCACAGCATCATGGCTTGCAGATTCCTGAGAACCAAGTGGCTCCTCACATACCCTCCTCAGATGATGATGATGAGGAGGAGGAGGGTGAAAATGAGCATCCTGCAGAGGCTCATCAACCAGCGGTAGCATTACGCGAGAACATTGTTGCCCAGGTTGCAAGGAACGCGCTCATCATGGCCAGATTTGCTTAGCCTAGTAAATCAAACTCTTTTGCCTCGCAGCTTCTTACCTGAGCATCGACAATGGCCAAACCCTGCGGATTCCGAGCTATTTGACCAGCATCCTGACAACTGCAAGTAATCCTAGGCCCTCAATGTGAAAGCTCCATTCGCAAAATGACACACGCCAGAACTGCAGCAGTTGCCATCAGAATTTTTATGCAAAACAAACAACTGATGGCATTTTTACAAAATACACAACATTTCACCCAAGTGACTACCCTTGTGACTATTTGTGCTTTATTTTCCTCTTACGCATGCTCCTACGTAATGGTTCCCCTGTGGCTTCAGCAGATGTGGAGGCCCCTTGCTCACTTTCCTGCTGCTCCTGTCTCGACACCTTTGGCGGGCGTCCTCTGGGGTGGCGAGCCTGTGAGGGCTCGTCAGCAGTCTGCTGCTCCTGTGGCTGTGCAGGAGTTGAGACGTCTATCTCAGTTGGGTGTGGACTCTGGCGGGGCTCTGACCGAGGGCTCTGCAATGGCATGGAAGTGTGAGCGCTTGGAGAGGAGCCCCCACTTCCTTGAGGTCAGCCACCAACCTCCCTCTCATGGGTCAGGTCCCCCTCAGTGCCTGCAATTGGCTTGAGAGCACCTTGCTGCACATCAGGGGGGCCATGGGGACTCAGAAGGACTTCCATGAAGGTCTGCTTTCTCTGTTCAATAGATGCCCATCGCTCCTCAAGAGATGTCATTCTGTTTTGAACACTCACCATGTTTTCCATACCCTGGCGACTAACCTCCTCCATGGCCGTAGCCCTCCTCTCCTCTACCGTAGCCCTCCTCTCCTCTACGGTAGCCAGCCTTACCACTGAGGCAGCAATCATTTCCACGTAGGTTGCCATCCTTTCCGTGTTGATGCGTTCATGCGCCACTGACTCCACAAAGGCTCTGCTCATGTTCGCTATGGACTCCTCCATTCGCTCCACACTCGCAGTGACCCTGGAGACAAAACGTGCCAGAGACTCCTGCATCTGTGCATGGAGTTCCATCACCTCTGATCTTACGGATGGACCCAGAGGCAGAGGGCCGACATGCAGCTGAGCCGAGCTGGCAGAGTCCTGCGCCCTCCGACGAGGACTCTCCACTGCTGTCCCTGTCTCCACAATCTGCTGATGCTCACTTGTGAGCTGTGATACACCAGGTGACAACTCTACTCTATGTCCTGAAGGTCCCACCGAGGTGTGAGTGTCTGCGCTGGTGCTGGGTGTGCTTATTTCTGCTGACGCTGCGCCCTCAGAGGTTGCAGATTCCTCTGAGGAGTCTGGCATCTCAGGCTCTTCCTCCTGCACAGTGGGGACGGGGGCTCTCGATGGTCCTGTGGGGGAGTCAAGGAAAACGTTAGAGATGTGATGCCAAGGTTACATGCACATTGCATTTTGCAGATGATCATAAGTCCATATGATGTAGCTTCAGAATCATTATCAGCGACTCATGCAATGCCAATGAGAGAGATGGAAAACTATTCTGTCACCAGCTTGCGGGGATGCTCCTGTCTATCCTTCCCCAACTTCCACATCTCGGTCAGCCCCGGCAATCTCCAGGACGGCTTCCTCCCAGGGGGTGAGCTGGGCTAATGAGGGCAGCCCTCCTCCTGTCCTGGCTCGCTCTCTCCTATTGTGAGCTCTCTTTTCCTGCAATGAGGGAGACAAGTGGAGGTTGAGTGAGAATGAAGGAGTGAGTGCAGAGATTGCATAGCGTAGATACTTCGAAGGAGGCAAAGATGGAGTGAGGCTGTAAGACCAAGGGCCCCCCCTGTGTGTTGTCAGTTGTGTTCAAAGCATCAGTGAGAGGGAGTGTGAGGGCTGCATGGTTGAATAGTTATGTGAATGTGAGCATAGAGAGAGAGGGAATGGGTAAGGGTGCATGGATGTGAGTGTCAAGTGGGATGTGGAGGAAGAGATTGCTAAAGCTGAGTGCTGGTGAGGAAAGGCAATGGGGATCAGATTGAGGGTGATGGAAACTTCATACTTACTTTTCCAGTGCGATGAAGGTCATGGAATCTTTTCCTGCACTGCATCCAGGTGCGCCGTGTGAGCCCCAAGGAGTTGACTTAACCTGCCACCTGTAGCCACATAGCCTTGGTCTGGCTGGGAGGCCTCTTCCTCCCTGAGGAAGGGAACAGGATCTCCCTGTGGGCCCTAGCACCATCCAGTAATGCCTGGAGTGAAGCCTCATCAAATTTGGGGGCAGCTCTTGCCCTCCCGCTGGCCATTGCTCCTGCAGGCTCCCATGCCATCTTAATGGTGAAGTTTGGAAGCCTGCAGAGGAAGCAAGGCTTGCTGTGGACCTTAAAAGCAGCAGCAATGATGACGTCATATTCTGCGACTTTCTGACTGGAAACACTCAATTGCCAAGGCTTCCCACACGCTGCAAATCAATTGGCCAATTGCATCAATCTCACAGACCCATTTAGATTCGTGTGGGAAACACTGAATTCGGGGAACCCGCCAATTCCCCGCACCTGAGTTAAAATTGACCCCCAGGTCTTTGGAGTGGGACTATGAACCCACAACCTTCTGACTCACAGGCAAGGGTGTTACCAACTGAGCTACAGCTGACATCGTCATTCCATGTAAAGCATACTGAGCATGGAGAGGAGGCTGAGGAGGAGCGATAGAGGAAAAGAGGGCAGAACCACAGTGTTGTCCAACTGAAATCGCTGACTAGTTACAGGTGTGACGACAGTAACACTCTTTTAGCCACATGCACTAATTTAAGTACAAAACACCTTATGCACGATACTCCACATGTATATTTACATAAACATCTACTGCCATTCAGTGTGAAACTTTACAGTCATAGAATCATAACATCTTACAGCACAGGAAGAGGCCATTCAGCCCATCGTGCCTGGGCTGGTTCTTTGAAAGAGCGATCCAATTAGTCCCACTCTCCCGCCCTGCAGTTTTTCTCTTTCACCAAAGTTGGGAATTCTGCCGTGAATTTATCAGACACGCCGCATCTTAGTGGAGCCTCTGGGTTTGTGCCCAGCAGCTGTGAGCGGTACTTTCACTTCATCAGAGAGATTGACTCGCACAACGGGACTCGCCAGACCCAGACCCAGACCCTCCCCCGCTCTCCACCCCCACCCACCCCCGCTCTCCACCCCCTCCCTCCCCCGCTCTCCACCCCCTCCCTCCCCCGCTCTCCAACCCCTCCCTCCCCCGCTCTCCATCCCCCCTCCCCCGCTCTCCACCCCCTCCCTCCCCCGCTCTCCATCCCCCCTCCCCCGCTCTCCATCCCCCCTCCCCCGCTCTCCACCCCCTCCCTCCCCCGCTCTCCATCCCCCCTCCCCCGCTCTCCACCCCCTCCCTCCCCCGCTCTCCACCCCCTCCCTCCCCCGCTCTCCATCCCCCCTCCCCCGCTCTCCATCCCCCCTCCCCCGCTCTCCACCCCCTTCCCCCGCTCTCCACCCCCTCCCTCCCCCGCTCTCCACCCCCACCCTCCCCCGCTCTCCACCCCCACCCTCCCCCGCTCTCCACCCCCACCCTCCCCCGCTCTCCATCCCCCCTCCCCCGCTCTCCACCCCCCCGCTCTCCACCCCCACCCTCCCCCGCTCTCCACCCCCCTCCCCCGCTCTCCATCCCCCCCCGCTCTCCACCCCCACCCTCCCCCGCTCTCCATCCCCCCTCCCCCGCTCTCCACCCCCTCCCTCCCCCGCTCTCCATCCCCCCTCCCCCGCTCTCCATCCACCCCCCTCCCCCGCTCTCCACCCCCACCCTCCCCCGCTCTCCACCCCCCTCCGCTCTCCATCCCCCCCGCTCTCCTCCCCCGCTCTCCACCCCCCTCCCCCGCTCTCCACCCCCTCCCTCCACCCCCACCCTCCCCGCTCTCCACCCCCCTCCCCCGCTCTCCACCCCCCCCGCTCTCCACCACCCCCCCTCCCCCACACCATTTCATGACCATTGGTCGTCTCAAAGCGCTTTACAGCCATTTAAGTACTTTTGAAGTGGAGTCACTGTTGTAATAGAGGATTTCAAGATGATGAGAGCTTTTGATAGAGTAGATAGAGATAAACTATTCCCTCTGGTGAGTGGGTCAATAACCAGAGGTCATTGATTCAAAATCATTGGCGAAAGATCTAGAGGGGAGATGAGGAAAAATACGCAGATCACTAACCCACTCAAGTCGACCTACAACACAGACTACGCTGAGAGACTCTGCCGTCGTACCTCTCGCACACTCCTCAACCATCTCGTACACCAGCTCTACAGCAGACGCCGCAACCTCGAAACCGAGATGGAGTCCATGTTCTCAGCCTGTGCTCAGGACGCAGCAGACCAGCTACGAGACACCGCCAAACAAACAAGGCAACGGAACTACGCTACCTACATGCACACCAAGAAGAGGAAGCTTGAGAAACTTGGCATCACCAGCAGCAGCAACCAAGCCTCCCCCGGTACCACGGTTGAAACCACAGGGAAATCCATCGTCAACCTGTCCGACCACACCCTTCAACCAGACGAAATTGAAGTTCTCAGCCGAGGGCTCAATTTCTGCCCCACCACCAAAATGGACCCCATCGGTCTCGCGGCAGACACAGAGGAATTCATCAGGAGAATGAGGCTCCGGGAATTCTTCCACAAATCCCAAGATGTCAGCAGTGAACCCAATGAGACAATCAATGATCTGGAACAGCAGACAGAGGGATCCGCAGTGCAGCAACCGAAGAAGAAAGAGTCAAATTGGACCCCTCCGGAGGGTCGCTGCCCTAAGCTTGACATGTATGCTCAAGCTGTCAGGAGATGCATCAACGCCAGATTCATCAGCCGCACTCACAAGACAGTCCAGAATGTCACCCGAGCACAACGCAACGCCATCCACGCTCTCAAGACCAACCGCAACATCGTCATCAAACCAGCAGACAAAGGAGGTGCCATCGTCATACAGAACAGAACGGACTATTGCAAAGAAGTATACCGACAACTGGACAACCAGGAACACTACAGACAGTTACCCGCAGATCCGACCAAAGAACACACCCGCCAACTCAACAGACTGATCAAAACCTTCGATCCAGTCCTTCAAAGCATCCTACATGCTCTCATCCCACGTACCCCCCGCGTGGGAGACTTCTACTGCCTCCCAAAGATACACAAAGCCAACACACCTGGACGTCCTATCGTATCAGGCAACGGAACCCTGTGTGAGAACCTCTCTGGATATGTCGAGGGCATCCTGAAACCCATCGTACAGGGAACCCCCAGCTTCTGTCGCGACACTACAGGCTTCTTACAGAAGCTCAGCACCCACGGACCAGTTGAACCAGGAACACTCCTCGCCACGATGGACGTCTCGGCACTCTACACCAGTATCCCCCACGATGACGGCATCGCTGCGACAGCCTCAGTACTCAACACCAACAACAGCCAATCTCCAGACGCCATCCTACAACTCATCCGCTTCATCCTTGACCACAATGTCTTCACCTTCGACAACCAGTTCTTTACCCAAACACACGGAACAGCCATGGGGACCAAATTCGCACCCCAATACGCAAACATCTTCATGCACAAGTTCGAGCACAGGATCTCCAACCAACGCTATACACCAGATACATCGACGACATTTTCTTCCTATGGACCCACGGCGAAGAATCACTGAAAAGACTACACGATAACATCAACAAGTTCCATCCCACCATCAAACTCACCATGGACTACTCCTCAGAATCAGTCTCATTCCTGGACACACGAATCTCCATCAAAGACAGACACCTCAGCACTTCACTCTACCGCAAGCCCACGGACAACCTCATGATGCTTCACTTCTCCAGCTTCCACCCTAACCACGTTAAAGAAGCCATCCCCTATGAACAAGCCCTGCGAATACACAGGATCTGCTCAGACGAGGAGGAACGCGATGGACACCTACAGACACTGAAAGACGCCCTTGTAAGAACGGGATATGACGCTCGACTCGTCGATCGACAGTTCCGACGGGCCACAGCGAAAAATCGCATAGACCTCCTCAGAAGACAAACACGGGACACAACCAACAGAGTACCCTTCGTCGTCCAGTACTTCCCCGGAGCGGAGAAACTGCGCCATGTTCTTCGCAGCCTTCAACATGTCATCGATGACGACGAACACCTCGCTAAGGCCATCCCCACGCCTCCACTACTCGCTTTCAAACAGCCGCCTAACCTCAAACAGACCATCGTTCGCAGCAAATTACCCAGCCTTCAGGAGAACAGCGACCACGACACCACACAACCCTGCCACAGCAACCTCTGCAAGACATGCCAGATCATCAACACAGATACCATCATCACACGTGAGGACACCACCCACCAGGTACATGGTACATACTCATGTGACTCGGCCAATGTTGTCTACCTCATACAATGCAGGAAAGGATGCCCCGGAGCATGGTACATCGGCGAGACCATGCAGACACTGCGACAACGGATGAACGGACACCGCGCAACAATCACCAGGCAGGAGTGTTCCCTCCCAGTCGGGGAACACTTCAGCAGTCAAGGACATTCAGCCTCCGATCTTCAGGTAAGCATTCTCCAAGGTGGCCTTCGAGACACACGACAACGCAAAATCGTCGAGCAGAAACTGATAGCCAAGTTCCGCACCCATGAGGACGGCCTCAACCGAGATCTTGGGTTCATGTCACGCTACATGTAACCCCACCTGATGCAGGGTCATCCAGACTCGAGTCGACATTGGCCTGTTCTCTCTACACAGATGCGGCCGGACCTGCTGTGATTTCCAGCCCAAAAAAAAAAAAAAAAAAAATGTTTTTTGTCTGTTTTTTTGTTTTTCATACAGACCCCAGCATCTGCAATATTTGACCCCTTGTGACCCCACCTCATTGTTCTTTGATGTAATGTTTCCCTGACTGACCTGTTTGGACACCATTCACACCTTTGACTGCTGTGATTATCTCTCTGCCGAGGTGTGATAAATGGCAGTTGGAAAGGTTACCTGTAAACATCTGACATGATTCTCTGACTATATAAGCTGTGTCTTTATGCATTTCTCCACTTCACCTGAAGAAGGAGCAGTGCTCCGAAAGCTTGTGATTTCAAATAAAGCTGTTGGACTATAACCTGGTGTTGTGTGACTTCTTACAATGGTCATGAAAGGCGCTATAGAAATGTAAGTCTTTCTTTCCTTTTATTAGGTCACCTCTTAACCTTCTCTGTTCCAAGGAGAACAGTCCAAACTTTTCCAACCTCTCCTCATAACTGAAGTCCCTCATCCCGGGTAACATCCTGGTAAACCTCCTCTGTCCCCTTTCTAAGGCCTTTACATCTTTCCTGAAGTGTGGGGCCCAGAATTGTCCACAATACTCCAGCTGAGGCCTAACCAGTGATTTATAAAGTTTTAGCCTGATCTCTTTGTTTTTATATTCTCTGTCTCTAAATATAAACCCAAGTAACCCATATGCTTTTTAACCACCTCATCAACTTGCTCTGCCACCTTTAAGGATTTGTGTATATGGACACTAAGGTCTCTCTGCTCATCGACACTTTTGAGAATCGTGCCATTTATCGTTTAGTGACTTTCCATATTAGTCCTCCCAAAGTGCATCACTTCACACTTCTCCGCATTGAACTCCATCTGCCCTGTTTCTGCCCATTTCACCATCCTGTCTGTCAGCCTGAAGCCTGGAACTATCCTCATCACTATCTACTACATGCCAAGTTTTGTATCATCTGCAAACTTTATAATGCTGCTCCCTACACCCGAGTCTAGGTTGTTTATAAAATTATAAAGAGTAATGGACCCAAAACTGACCCTTGGGGAACACCACTGCAAACCACCTCCCAGTCTGAAAAACATCCATCCACCACCCCCCTCTGCTTCCTGTCACTGAGCCAAGTGTGTATCCATAGTGCCATTTTCCCCTTAATTAAGAACATAAGAAATAGGAGCAGGAGTCGGCCATTTGGCCCTTCGAGCCTGCTCCGCCATTCAATGAGATCATGGCTGATCTTCTGCCTCAACTCCATTCACCGGCCCTATCGCCATATCCCTTGATGCCCTTACTAGTCAGAAATCTATCGACTTCTGTTTTGAACATACCCAATGACTGAGCCTCCACAGCCCTCTGGGGTAGAGAATTCCAAAGATTCACCACCTTCTGTGAAGAAATTTCTTCTCATCTCAGTCCTGAATGGCCTCCCCTTTATCCTGAGGCTGTGGCCCTGGTTCTACACTCCCCAGCTAAGGGAAACATTCTCCCAGCATCCACCCTATCAAGCCCTGTAATCATTTTGTATGCTTCAATGGGATCCCCTCTCATTCTTCTGAATTCAAGAGAATACAGGCCTAGTTTACTCAATCTCTTCTCATACGACAGTCCCGCCATCCCAGGAATCAATCTCGTGAACCTTCGTTGCACTCCCTCTATGGCAAGTATATCCTTCCTTAGGTAAGGAGACCAAAATTGCACACAGCACTCCAGGTGTGGTCTCACCAAGGCCCTATATAATTGGAGTAAGACTTATTTACTCCTGTACTCAAATCCTCTTATAATGAAGGCCAGCATACCATTTGCCTTCCTAATGGCTTGCCCTTTGAGCATCTGCATTCCCCAATCTTTCACCATTTAGGAAATACTCTGCCTTTCTGTTTTTTCTACCCAAGTGGATAACTTCACATTTATCCACATTATATTCCATCTGCCATGTTCTCGCCCACTCACTGAGCCTGTTGAGATCCCCTTGAAGCCTCTTCACATCCTCTTCACAACTGACACTGCCACCTAGCTTTATATCATCAGCAAATTTGGAAATGTTACATTTAGTCCCCTCATCCAAATCATTGATATAGATTGTGAATAGCTGGGGCCCAAGCACCAATCCTTGCAGTACCCCACTAGTCACAGCCTGCCATCCTGAAAAAGACCCGTTTATCCCTACTCTTTGTTTTCTGTCTGTTAACCAATTCTCAATCCATGCTAGTATATTACCCCCAATTCCATGTGCCCTAATTTTGTTCACCATCCTCTTGTGTGGGACCTTATCGAAGGCCTTCTGAAAATCCAGATACACCACATCTACCGGTTCCCCTTTGTCTACGCCACTAGTTACATCCTCAAAGAACGCCAATAGGTTTGTCAAACAGGACTTCCCTTTCATAAATCCATGTTGACTCTGCCCAATCTTACTATTAGTTTCTAAGTGCCCAGTTATTGCATCCTTTATAATAGACTAGCTGGGGTGAGCCCGGCGTTGCCGAGGCTTTTTCGAGGGCATGTTGTTGTTGGAAGAGAGAGAGAGAGCGACTGGGGGGGTGGGGGGGCGGCAGAGAGAGACTGGGGGGGGGGGGGAACAGAGAGAGACTGGGGGGGGAACAGAGAGAGACTGGGGGGGGAACAGAGAGAGACTGGGGGGAGGGGGGAACAGAGAGAGACTGGGGGGAGGGGGGAACAGAGAGAGACGGGGGGGAACAGAGAGAGACTGGGGGGGGAACAGAGAGAGACGGGGGGGGAACAGAGAAGCTCTCCCCCCCCCGCGATTTACCGAGGCTCTCCCCCCCGCGATTTCCCGAGGCTCTCCCCCCCCGCGATTTCCCGAGGCTCTCCCTCCCCCCACCCCCCGCGATTTCCCGAGTCTCTCCCCCCCCCCGCGATTTCCCGAGGCTCTACCCCCCCCGCGATTTCCCGAGGCTCTCCCCCGCGATTTCCCGAGGCTCGCCCCCCCCGCGATCTCCCGAGGCTGTGTGCTGGCGTCACGGGGACCGTGCGCATGCGTGCCGGCATCAAGGCGACTGCGCAACTGGCGGCCTCTTCATTTTTTTTAAACTCATCTTTCGCCGATGAAATAAATAGAGAGCAGCAAAAGAGGAGGAGGGAGTAGGAGTCGCTCGGTAGGCCCATGCAAGAAGGACGGTAGATGTGAATAGGAGGCAGGGCTCGGCTGCCGGTTAACTAAGTGGCCCCTGGGGTCGGACGCAGGCCTGGTCTCGAACGAGGAGCCAACTGCCCCGCCCACCGCGTGCGCATTTGCTAAACACAATTTAAAACACAAATAAATTGTTATTTAATTCCCTAACACATCATTAAAATATTTACCTTAGTTCCCTAACACACAGAAAGTGTGGGGGAAAAAACCGTGAAAAATCAAGATGGCGGCCACTCACCTCGGTTGAGAAGGATAAGGCCCGCCCACACATGCACCGATTGGTCGACCGGTCAGGTCACCGAAGTGTAGGATTGGTCAATCGTCGAGTCACTCGACACTCAACTGTAGGACGGCACGCGCCAGGAACCCGCCGTCCGATTGGTCGACCTCGACGTCACACGGTCGCTAATGAGATGCTAATGAGCGGAACGCTGAACGTTTTTGGGATACCGCGGGCGGGATTTTTGTCCGGCCGAAACGCAAGCTTTCTTTTGAGGCGACGCGCGCGTCGGTACGCTCTGTAACTTTCAAATGTATAGAGAACGGACAGACAGACAGACATCGGGACAGACAGACAGAAGAGCCGCTTTATATATATAGATTCCAGCATTTTCCCATATACTGATGTGAGGCGAACAGGTCTATAGTTCCCCGTTTTCTCTCTTCCTCCATTCTTAAATAGCGGGGTTATATTTGCTATCCTCCAATCTGCAGGAACTGTTCCGGAATCTATAGAATTTTGGAAGATGACAACCAATGCGTCCACTATCCCAGTGGCCATCTCTTTCAAAACACTAGGATGTAGGTCATCCGGTCCTCGGGATTTATCGACTTTTAGTCCCATTAATTTTGTTAGTACTGTTTTTTTTACTAATAATAATTTCTTTAAGTTCCTTATTCTCACCACACCCTTGGTTTTCTCGTATTTCTGGAAGGTTTTTTGTGTCTTCCTCCATGAAGACATGAAGACAGAAACAAAGTATTTATTTAATTTCTCTGCCATTTCCTCATTCCCCATTATAAATTCTCCTGTCTCTGACTGTAAAGGACCTACATTTACCTTCATCAGTCTTTTCCTTTTCACATACCTATAGAAGCTTTTACAATCCGTTTTTATATTTTTCGCTAGGTTGTGCTCATATTCCATTTTCCCTTTCTTTATCAATTTCTTGGTCACCCTTTGCTGATTTCTAAAAAGATCCCAATCATCAGGCTGACCGCTTTTTCTGGCAACTTTATAAGCTTCCTCCTTTGACTTAATACTAGCTTTAATTTCTTTTAATGGGCTTCCATCTTCTTAATAAGCCACCTGTGTGGTACTTTGTCGAATGCCTTCTGAAAGTCCATGTATACAACATCTACCTTGATCAGCTTTCTCTGTCACCTCATCAAAGAATTTAATCAAGTCAGTGAGACACAATTTGCCTTCAGCAAATCCATGCTGGCTCTCCTTGATTAACCCAGGCCTTTCCAAATGAAAGTTTATTTTGTCCCTGATAATGGTTTCCAATATCTTCCCCACCACCGATGTTAGACTGATGGGCCTGTCGTTTCCTGGTTTATCCCTCTCCCCTTTCTTGAATAATGTTATAACATCAGCGGCCCTCCAGTCCTCCGGCTCTACTGCTGTATCCAATGAGGATGGAAAGATTGTGACCAATGTCTCTGCTGTTTTTGCCTTTGCTACTTTCAGCAACCGAGGATGCATTTCACCAGGTGACTTACCGACTTTCAGTGATGTTAATCGCTTTAGTATGGCTTCTCTATCTATTATTATCCTGTCCATAACTTCCCTCTCCTCTTTTACTGTAACCTTCACATCATCGCTTCCTTTGTGAAGACAGATGCAAAGCACTCATTTAATACTTTAGCCAAGTCTTCTGCCTCTACATGAAGATTTCCCTTTGGGTCCTCAATAGGCCCAACCTTTTCCCTCGCAAACCGCTCACACTTAGTGGGCTAAAAAATTGAGTAGCGCCCCACTAACTTCGCTGGGGCGCTACTTTTAGCGCCCCGGAAAAATTAGCACCCCAGCGCCGGAAATTGAGTGGTTGTGCCCCAAGAGGGAAGCGGGGCGCTACTGGAAGTGCCCCGCATCCCTGTTGGGGTGCTACGTCGTGCCGCGGCATTGCAGGCTTTCCTCCCCTTCTTAAAGGGGAGGGGCCTTGCGCAGCGTGACCTGGGGCCCAGCTGGGCTCCCGGGGATCGGGACTGCCGGCAAAAGAGCCCGGTACTCAAGCGAAGTGCCGGGCTCATGAAGCGCAGCCGGCACTCCGCGAAGGGGCCGTTCAGGAGGCCGGGGACGGCAGCGCAGGCAGGTGCTGGCAGCTGGCCAGCAACAAAAATGCCCGCCCCGCACCTCGCCTTTAAATTGCGCCTCCCCGGCCGCAGGTAGGCCCCCCTGACCCCGTCGGACATAGCGTCTGGTGGTAAGTCAGGGGGTGCTCCTGAAGATCGCGGCCAGGGCGCGAGTGGGGCGTTGCGCATGGCAATGATGTCATCGCCGGTGGCGCAGCACCGCAGGGCGCTACCAGTTAGCGCGCCGCTAACCTCCCACTGAATTTCGCAGGAGGCGTGGGCAGCATCGCGCCTGAACACTAGTTGCTTTGCGCCCTGTTAGCGCCCTAAGAGGGCACTAATGGGAGGTGCAAAGCAACCCAATTTTTCCCCCCTATAGGTTTATAAAATATTTTATGGTTCAATTTAATGTTGCCTGCTAATCTTTTCTCATAACCTCTCTTTGCCTTCTGCATTAACATTTGCAATTTCCTCCTGTGCTTTCCATAATCTTCCTGGTTATTAACTGAATCTTGCTCCTGACATTTGTCATAAGCCTCCTTTTTCTGTTTTATTTTAGGTTGTATTTCCTTTGTCATCCAGGGTGCATTAGCTTTGGATGCCCTACATTTCCCTTCAAAGGAATCTGCCTAATTTGCACCTGAAGTATCTCTTCCCTGAATACCCTCCATTGCTGCATTGCCTGCAATCGCCTTTCCCAATCACCCTGCGCTCGATCCCTTCTTAAATCACTGAAATTAGCTCGTCCCCAGTTCAGCATTCTACCTTTGATATTTTCTACAGTCTCATTCCATAATTACTTTAAACCGAGTTATGTTGTGGTTACTGTTAGTTAGATGATCTCCTACTGTAACACACTCCACTTCATTTCCCAGAAACAGATGCAACACTACTTCCTTCTTTGTTGAACTGGAGACATATTGATCGAGAATGTCCTCCTGTACACATATCAGAAATTCCTTTCCTTCCATACCCTTAGTGCTATGTTTTTCCCAGTCTATATTAGAAACATAGAAACATAGAAGATAGGAGCAGGAGTAAGTCATTCGGCCCTTCAAGCCTGCTCCGCCATTCAATGAGATCATGGCTGATCATCCAAATTCAGTACCCTGTCCCTGCCTTCTCCCCATATCCCTTGGTCCCTTTTAGCCTTAAGAAATATATCCAACTCTTTCTTGAATATATTTAATGAACTGGCCTCCACCACCCTCTGTGGCAGAGAATTCCACAGGTTCACCACTCCCTGGGTGAAGAAATTCCTCCTCATTTCAGTCCAAAATTATCCTTAGACTATGACCCCTGGTTCTGGACTCCCCGGCCATCATAAACATCCTCCCTGCATCTAGTCTGTCCAGGCCTGACAGAATTTTATAGGTTTCGATGAGATCCCCTCTCAATCTTCTAAACTCCAGTGAGTATAAGCCCAATCGACACAATCTCTCCTCATACGTCATTCCTGCCATCCCAGGTATCAGCCTGGTGAATCTTCGCTGCACTCCTTCCATGGCAAGAACGTCCTTCCTCAGGCAAGGCGACCAAAACTGCACACAATACTCATGGTGCGGTCTCACCAAGGCCCTGTACAACTGTAGCAAGACATCCTTGTTCCTGTACTCGAACCCTCTTGCTACGAAGACCAACATACCATTTGCCATCTTAACCGCCTGCTGCACCTGCATGCTTACCTTCAGCGACTGGTGCACAAGAACACCCAGGTCTCTTTGCACTTCCCCTTCTCCCAATCTATTGCCATTCAAATAATAATCTGTCTTCCTGTTTTTGCCACCAAAGTGGATAACCTCACATTTATCCACATTATAGTGCATTTGCCATGTTTCTGCCCAATCACCCAACCTGTCCAAATCATACTGGAGTTTCACGACATCCTCCTCACAGCTTACCCTCCCACCCAGCTTTGTGTCGTCTGCAAATTTGGAGATATTACATCCAATTCCCTCGTCCAGATCATTAATATATATTGTGAACAGCTGGGGTCCTAGGACCGATCCTTGCGGTACCCCACTAGTCACTGCCTGCCACTCGGAAAATGACCCGTTTATTCCAATTCTTTGCTTTCTGTCCGCCAACCAGTTCTCTATCTTAAATTAAAGTCTCCGAATATTACTACTCTATTTTTGTTGCACGTACTTGAAATTTGCCAACAAATTTGCTCATCTATCTCTTTCTCACTGTTTGGAGCTCTATGAAAAAAACTCCCAGCAATGAAAGAGCTCCCCCTCTGTTCCCCAACTCAAGACAAATAGATTCAGTCCTCGAACCACATAGTGTATCCTTTCTATTTAGAACTGTAACAATATCCTTAATCAAAACTGCCTTTTCCGAAGATTCACCAGGCTGATACCTGGGATGGCAGGAATGATGTGTGAGGAGAGGTTGGGTCGATTGGGCTTGTACTCGCTGGAGTTTAGAAGAATGAGAGGGGATCTCATTGAAACTTATAAAATTCTGACAGGACTGGACAGACTAGATGCAGGAAGGATGTTCCCGATGGTCGGGGAGTCCAGAGCCAGGGGTCACAGTCTAAGGATGAGGGGTAAGCCATTTAGGACAGAAATGAGGAGGAATTTCTTCACCCAGAGAGTGATGAACCTGTGGAATTCTCTACCACAGAAGGCAGTAGAGGCCAATACATTAAATATATTCAAGAAGGAGTTGGATATATTTCTTAAGGCTAAAGGGATCAAGGGGTATGGGGAGAAAGCAAGGACTGGGTACTGAATTTGGATGATCAGCCATGATCGCATTGAATGGCGGAGCAGGCTCGAGGGGCCAAATGGCCTACTCCTGCTCCTATCTGTTAAGTCCGTGAATGATTGAGACACGGACTAGCAGGAGAGAAACAAACAAGTCTTTACTGGTGAAAGGCATAAACGAAACTAACCAACAGAGGCTCTCTAGCGCCTTTTATACAGGGGTGGTCACTGCCGGTACTGCAGTCTGAGACCAGTTATTCTCTTAAAGGTACATACACAACAATTCCTCCCCTTTTAGATAAACAGTACATAACATTCATTTAACAACTAATGATAACGAATTACAATCACAATTACTGTTGCTAGATACATTGGTTAAGTTTAAGCAATTATAAGTTCAGTCTTTGAGGAGGCTTCCTGATTCTGTCTGGATAACGCCTCTTTGGAGTATCAGGTTCTTCTGGCAATGTTGAGTCGGAATCAATGTCGTTGTTTGGTTCATCTGCTTCCAATATTACCGGTTCTGCGGTAGCTGCAATTGGAACATCGATTTCATTACCAGGTGTATCAGATCGTGGTGTGGAGTTGACGTTTTCCAGTGACTCTAGAATCTGGTCAGCATGGCGTCTTACAATGCTCTCCCCAACGTCCACGGTATACATGAGAGGTCCTTGTCGTGTACAAATCGTTCCTGGCTGCCATTTCTCAGTGCGGTAGTCCCGGGCCAAAACTGGTTGACCTATCTTAAAACTCCTGGTCGGCCTTTCATTCATATTCTGAAACTGCCTGTTCTCCACATCTCTTCGGACGTTTGGCTTAACCAAATCCAAGCGGCATCGTAGTCTTCGATTGAAGAACATCATGGCTGGAGTTTGGTTGGTAACCGCATGTGTCGCATTCCGGTAGGCAAACAAGAAGTTGTCCACCTTGTGTTGTAGGGGTATATCTTCATTACACATTGCCTTGATAGCCTTCTTGAATGTTTGGACAAACCTCTCGGCCAATCCATTAGTGGCTGGATGATATGGGGCAGATGTGTAATGCTTAACACCATTGTTCTTTAAGACCCTCCGGAACTCTTCAGACACAAACTGTGGTCCATTGTCAGAGCAAATCTGTTCAGGCAGCCCGTTCCTGACGAATATGGTTCGTAAAACTGCGATAGTTTTTTCCGTGGTGGTTGAGGACATTTTTATTACCTCTGGCCACTTTGAATGTGTATCCACCGCAATTAAAAACATCGAGTCCATGAAGGGACCAGCAAAATCAACGTGCACCCTTTGCCATGGAGATGAGGGCCACTCCCATGGATGCAGAGGAGCTTGTGGTGGGGCGTTTTGGACCTTCTGGCATCCTGCACAGCTCTTGGTCATCTCTTCGATTTCTCTATCGATTCCCGGCCACCACAAAAACGCTCTGGCTAAGCTCTTCATTTTTACCCACCCAGATTGTAAAGTCTGTGGGTTATATGGTGAATTAATACACAGACTACAAGAGTAACTTTAACAGGACTTTACTATTCGAAGGTCAGGGCGAATCTGCCCAATAAATCCTTACACAGCACTTATATACCGGTGTGGTCACCACCGGTATTACAGTATACAGTAGCCAAGATAAAGTAGTGCAACCCTTAAAATAGTTCTCTTAAAGGTGGAACGTTACATACACTACACAGATGACCCTCATGAAGCTCATTGAGCACTCTATCCGTCAACTTAGGTGGAATTACTACTCTGGATCTACACATCAAGGTTCCTCTGCACACTGACAGCTGTTCTCTTCTTGGCAAAAATGCTGGCAGCAGTGGTTCGCCATGTGCTGGCCATCCCTTCACCATTAAATCATAGACCCGTGATAGTGTCGGGTCATTCCGTGTTTCCTTTTCTATGTTTGCATTCGTCACAGGGAGACATTCGACTAGGGTCGAGTGGAATAACTCCATTGGATCCACTGCAAGGTCTTCTTCTTCCACCGTCGGCAACGGTAGACGTGACAATCCATCAGCATTTCCATGCTGTTTAGTTCCCCTGTACTCGATGTCATATTGGTGTGCCCCAAGGAAAAGGGACCATCTCTGCAGCCGTTGTGCTGTCATTATCGGTACGCCCTTCTGAGGGTTGAAAATGGAGACAAGAGGTTGATGATCGGTTAGTAGAGTAAATCTTTGACCGTGCAGATAGTGATTGAACTTCTTCACCCCCCACACTAGGCTGAGGGCCTCTCTGTCAATCTGGGCGTAGTTACGCTCGGCAGAAGTTAACGAGCGTGACGCAAAAGCTATCAGCCTCTCCAAACCATCAAGGAATTTATGTGACAGTACCGCCCCAATGCCGTAGGGAGACGCATCACACGCCAGCCTGATTGGCAGTGCTGGGTTGTAGTGAGCCAATACTTCCTTCGAAGTGATTAAGTCCTTACTCTTCTGAAAAGCACGTTTACAATCATCGCTCCATTTCCATGCTACCCCCGTTCGTAGCAGGGCGTTCAGTGGATGCAGAATTGTCGACAAATTCGGCAAAAACTTATGATAGTAATTCACCAACCCGAGGAATGACCTCAGTTGCGACACATTTTCAGGCGCTGGGGCCTTAACAACCGCTTCAATTTTGTCAGGGGACTTATGTAACCCCTCTTCATCAATCACGTGGCCACAATACGATATCTGTTTCTTAAAAAATTCGCACTTGGGGCGGTTGGCTCGCAGCCCATGATCCCGTAGTCTAGTGAGCACCTGTTCTAGGCTGTTAAGGTGTTCACTGTCATCTTCACCTGTTACAAGGATGTCGTCCAAGTAACACTGAGTCCCCGGAATCCCTTGCAGGACTTGTTCCATCGCTCTTTGCCATATCGCCGGAGCCGATGCTACTCCGAATATCAATCGATGATACTGGTAAAGACCTTTGTGAGTGTTTATCGTGAGATACTTCCTAGAGGACTCTTCAACCTCCATCTGCAAATATGCTTGTGCTAGGTCAATTTTTGTAAAACGCTTCCCTCCAGACAGTGAGGCGAAGATGTCTTCTATCCTTGGAAGAGGATATTGTACGGTGTGAAGGACAGGGTTCACCGTCACCTTGAAATCCCCACAGATGCGAATCTTCCTTGGCTCTCCGGACTTATTCCTTAACGTTTTCTTCATGACAGGAACGATGGGTGTCGCCCACTCGCTCCAGTCGACCTTAGGCAACACGCCCGCCTTCTCCAGATTCTCCAGCTCTGCCTCGACGGCCGGACGAATTGCATATGGTACCGGTCTCGCTTTGAAAAACTTGGGAACTGCATTCTCTTCTATTTTTAACGAGCTGGTTACGCCTTTAAGCGTGCCCAGTTCTTGTTGAAATACCTCTTTGGCGTTGGCTAAGATTGTTGACAATCGTCCAGGAGTGACGTCTTCATCTTTTTTACCGTCCACCGTCATTGCATGAATGGAATGCCAATCTAAGTTTATCTTCCTGATCCATTCCCATCCCAATAACGGTGGTCCGCCATTTGGCAGTATGTAGAGGTACAATTTCCGTATTTTCTTGCCATTGTATTCGACAGGCACCTTTATTTTTCCTCTAGGGTATACTTTTTGCCCCGTATATGTCGTCAAGACGATGGGTGTCTCTCTCAAGGGTATGTGTGAAAATAGCCGCTCATAGTCTCGTCGATTCATGACGGTTAGTGCTGATCCTGTATCCAATTCCATTTTAACTTGGGACCCTGCTATCGTGAGGGTGACCCAAATGGTTCGGTGATCCTCTTTTGCGATTACATTGTGAAGTTTGAGACAGCTTAATCTCCTGTTCTCGGATTCACTATCGCTCATCTGGTCTTCGGAACTACTGTCTGTCATCGTTTGTACTTTCTTGTACGGTTCCTTAGTAGCCTTTTTGTTGTCGCTGGTCTTCTTCCCAGACCTACAAACTCGTGCAATGTGTCCAATCTTCCCGCATTGTCTGCATATTTTGTCTTTGGACCAGCAATCCTTCTGGTCATGGTTAGTTCTGCCGTAGCGATAACATTTTGCAAATCCCCGTGTCATTTCGTGGGTGCCGTATTCCTGTGGTTTTTGTTGAATTTCTGCAGCTCCCCTGGCTGCTGCTTCATACGATACTGCCATGCTGAAAGCCTTATCTAGCGTCAGCTCTTTTTCTGCGAGTAACTTCTTCTGTGTTCCTTCACTCAGGAGTCCACAGACAAATTTGTCCCGTAGGGTATCTGCCAGTCCTGCTCCGAACTGGCAGTGCTTTGATAGCTTGCGTAGTTCCATAAGATACTCAGCATTGCTCTCATCTTTGTGCTGAGTTCTCCTGTGGAATTTAAATCTTTCTGCTATCAACAGCGGTGCAGGGTTTAAGTGCTCCTGTAGAACAGCAACAATTTCGTTAAAACTCTTCGCCTTCGGTTTGGCTGGAGTAATCAGATCCCGCAATAGGCCGTACGTTCTAGCGCCCATTACGTTTAGCAATATTGATGCCTTTTTCCCCTCCGCTATTTCATTTGCCTCGAAATATACCTCGACTCTTTCCACATACGTGGTCCAGTCCTCTAATGTATTATCAAAAGCAGTGATACAGCCAGTCTTCGGCATCTTGCAAATCTAAAATGGCACCTCCTGCCTTCTTCTCCGATTTAACAAAATGGCACCTCCCGCGCTTTTCCTTCTTCCCCGCTGTTGTTAGCGCTGCTTTCCACGGTTTCTTGCGCGTATTCTTTTTCTTTTATTATTTTCCCGTCGTGGAGCGGACCCTCTGGAACACTTCCCTCCCTCTTCTGAGGCCCGAACGCTGCCCAGCTTCGAAACACCAGCCGCGCCCTGTATGCTCCACCCTCTCTCTCTCTCTTTGCTTCCCGACTCGCTGCCCAGCCCCGTTGCAGCCCAGGAAGGATCAGAGCACTACCTGCCACCAGCCCGATTAGCTGGGAAACCACGGACCGAGGAACCCAGCCTGGCTCTGGACAGTCTCTCCTGCAAGTTTTGAAATCGATGATTGACGGTCAACGCCCGTTTCTCGAGTTTCAATGGCCTATTTTTTTTTTTTTCTTTCTTCTGGCTCCGACCTTCAACACGTCGTCGGAGCTGCTGCTGAGTTGCAGGTAAGTTCGTTTCTAACTCGTCGCCAGTGTTAAGTCCGTGTATGATTGAGACACGGACTAGCAGGAGAGAAACAAACAAGTCTTTACTGGTGAAAGGCATAAACGAAACTAACCAACAGAGGCTCTCTAGCACCTTTTATACAGGGGTGGTCACTGCCGGTACTGCAGTCTGAGACCAGTTATTCTCTTAAAGGTACATACACAACACTATCTTCTATGTTTCCCTTCTCTATTATTCCTGCATACTTGGTAACCGAGAATACTAAGAACCCATTCCTGGCCTTGTTTGAGCCGTGTCTCCGTTAATGCAACCACGTCATAATCCCATGTAGCAATTCATGCCTGCAGCTCACCAACCTTATTAGTTACGCTATGGACAGTGATGTTGTACATACAATACCTCCTGCGTCACGTTTGCTATTTTCCTCAATCTGGTCCCTGCAAGTTTTGGGATATTTCTAATTTTACTGCTGTTTATATCTCTCCATCCTCTGATATCATTGCTGCTCCTTTCTGCTATTTTCTAGATCCCAACCCCTGCCAAATTAGCTTAAAACCTCCCCAACGGCACTAGTTAACCTCTCAGCGAGAACATTGGTCCCGCCTTTGTTCAGGTGCAACCCGTCCATCTTGTACAGGTGCCCCTTCCCGCAGAACCAGTCCCAATGCCCCAAGAATCCGAAACTTTCCCTCTTGCACCACTTCTCCAGCCACAGATTTACGTGCCCTATCTCCCCGTTTCTATACTCACTAGCGTATGGCACTGGGAGTAATCCTGAGGTTACTACCTTTGAGGTCCTGTTTTTTAATCTTTTTCCTAGCTCCTGCAACTTTGCCTGAAGGACCTCAAGCCTTTTTATGTACTGAATTTGGATGATCAGCCATGATCTCATTAAATGGCGGAACAGACTTGAGGGGCCGAATGGCCTACTCCAGCTCCTATCTTCTATGGTTCTATGTTTCCTACCTCTGTCATTGGTTCCAACATGGATCACGGTGTCTGGCTGTTGCCCTTCCCCTCGAATGTCCTGCACCCGCTCGGTAATATTCTTTACCCTGGCACCAGGGAGGTAACATACCATTCAGGAATCACGTTTGTGGTTACAGAAACGCGTGTCTATGCCCCTAACTATCCACTCCCCTATGACCACTGCAATTTCTACTCTTCCTTTTTCCCCTGTGTGCAGTCAAATCTCTCACGGTGCCGGGGGGTTGATTCTTACTGCATTCCTCCAAGGAGTCATCACCCTCCCAAAACTGAAAACCGGTTAGCGAGTGCAACTGGCTTGGAGGATTCCTGCAATACCTGTGCCTTCCTTCTACCCTGTCTGGTGATCATCCACTCCCTCACCTTCTGCACCTTCTGTGGCAGTGGGGTGACCACCTCCGGGAATGTACAATCCAGGAAACCCTCAGACACCCGGATGCGCTGCAGTGACTCCAGCCGCTCCTCAAGCTCCGAAACAACGGACCCCGCTCACCTGCCATGACAGTCAATCTGATGGACAGGCTTGGCTTCCAGTCGGGCGGGGGAGCAGGACCAGGTAGGCCTGATCTCCAACCCCGGGGGCCTTTGCGTGCGAGGAATATGATATGGGGAGCTTGGGGGGGGGGGGGCGGCAGGGGAAAGTGCTCCTGCTCTTCCTGGCCCACAACCAGCGCTGTGAAGGCTCTTATCTTCTCCTCGAAGCTGTCCTTGCCTCACTTCAACTGTCGGGTTTCCCGAGGCCTGGGAAACCCGGCTGTCCACTGTAAAACCTGCTTTGCAGGTTAAAGCAGAAGCTGCCAGCCTCATTAAAATATTTAAATTACCAACCCACCTCCTGGGAGCTGGTTGGCTGCCCACCCGTTGTCCCACCTCCGGAAAACCCGAAGTGGGCGAGATGCCTCCTGGCAAAAGGGCACGGAGGTGGGATGGGGGCGGGTTTGCCATCCACCCCCACTTTCTGCTACTTTACCAGCAGGCCCGCCTCCTCGGGACTGAGAAAATCCAGCCCCATGGCTCTGTTTATAAAGCCCAGGATCCCATGTGCTTTATCAACTACTTTGTTAACCTGTCCTGCCAGCTTCAAAGATTTGTGCACAAACACCCCCAGGTCTCTCTCTTCTTTCCTGCTCCCCCTTTAACATTGTACCATTTAGCAGGTATTGTCTCCTCTCATTCTTCTTACCAAAAGGCATCACCTCCCATTTTTCTGCGTTGAATTCCATCGGCCTGTCCATGTCCTCTTGAGGTCTATTACCATCGTCCTCACTGTTTACTACACTTCCAAGTTTCGTGTCATCTGCAAATTTCTAAATTGTGCTCCATACCCGCCCCCGCCCCTCTAAATCCAAGTCATTAATGTATCTCTTCTTCTCAGGCAGTCCCTCGGAACCGAGGATGACTTGCTTCCACACTAAAAATGAGTTCTCAGGTGACTGATGAGCCCAATGCGGGACCTACAGTCTCTGTCACAGGTGGGGCAGTCGGTGGTTGAAGGGGCGGGTGGGTGGGGTGCTTGGGTTGACGTGCACTCCTTCCACTCTTTGCGCTCCTTCCGCTTGCTCCTGGCGAAGAGACTCGAGGTGTTCGGCGCCTTCCCGGATGCTTCTCCTCCACTTTGTGTGGTCTTGGGCCAGGGATTCCCAGGTGTCGGTGGGGATGTTGCACTTTTTCAAGGAGGCTTTGAGGGTGTCCTTGAAGCGTTTCCTCTGCCCACCTGGGGCTCTCTTGCCGTGTCGGAGCTTCAAGTAGAGCGCTTGCTTTGGGAGTCTCGTATCGGGCATGTGGACAATGTGACCCGTCCATCGGAGCTGATCGAGCGTGGTCAAAGCTTCGATGCTGGGGATGTTGGCCTGAGCGAGAACACTGAGCGTTGGTGCGCCTATCCTGCCAATTGGTTTGCAGGATCTTGCGGAGGCAGCGTTGGTGGTACCTCTCCAGTGCATTGAGGTGCCTGCTGAACATGGTCCATGTCTCTGAAGCATACAGCAGGGCGGGTATCACTGCTGCTCTGTAGACCATGAGCTTAGTGCCGGGTTTGAGGTCCTGGTCTTCAAACACTCTCTTCCTCAGGCGACCGAAGGCTGCACTGGCACACTGAAGGTGGTGTTGGACTTTGTCATTGACGTCTGCCCTTGTTGACAGTAGGCTCCTGAGGTATGGAAAGTGTTCCACGTTGTCCAAGGCCTCTCATGGATTTTGATAATCGGGGGGTAGTACTGTGTGGCGGGGGCAGGTTGGTAGAGGACCTTTGTCTTACGGATGTTTAGTGTAAGGCCCGTGCCCTCGTACGCTTCGGTGAAGGTGTTGACGATGGTTTGGAGTTCGACCTCAGATCTCTGCTGATCACACCTCCCCAGAGGTCTGTGTCTTTTCCAACTCTGGCGTTAAATTCAACAAGGAGGATCAGCTTCTTGCCCATTGGGACTCGCGACAGGGATTCTTCGAGGCTGGAGTAGAATTCCTCTTTGGTCTTGTCTGTGGCTTCCAGTGTTGGGGCGTACGCACTGATGACCGTAGCGCACTGGTTCCGGGCTAGGGTGAGTCGAAGAGTCATGAGGTGTTCGGTTATTCCACAAGGGGAGTCTCTGAGACGTTCAATTAGCTCATTTTTTATGGCGAAGCCGACCCCATGGAGGCGGCGTTCTTCTTCAGGTTTGCCTTTCCAGAAGAAGGTGTAACCACCGCCTTGCTCCTTGAACTGGCCTTCCCCTGCCCATTGAGTCTCGCTTAGGGCGGCGATGTCAAAACGTCTGAGCTCCCGGGCAACAATAGCAGTATGGCGTTCCGGTCTGTCACTGTTGGTGTTGTCCATGAGGTTCCTGACGTTCCAGGTCCCGAACTTCATTTTATAGGTGGAAGATGCCTGTGCGTGAATTCTTTTAACGTGGGGTGGCCGTTGCACACCAGCTACCACACGGGCTTGACAGAGCAAGGTCTTGGTCCAATGGCAAGGGGATCCAAGACGATTGGAGACCAGGCTCTGCTACATCGGCCTAGCACACACACACAAACATACCCCTACTGTCCGCCTCCCTCCTTCCCACAGGTCCTTTCTGCCTGGGTTTCATAGGCTACAATGTGGTCCTCCCAACCCCGCTGCTGGTCCATGCTGTGCCACTCCTGGGCCTCGACCTCGCTGCTGGGATAATGTGTATCAAAATAGCAGTGGCCCTAATGCTGAACCTGGGGAACTCCAGTCTGAAAAACAACATTCACCACAACTCTCTGTTTTCTATCCCTTAGCCAATTTTGAATCCATGCTGCTACTGCCTCTTTTATCCCATGGGTTAAATTTTGCTATCAAGCTTTATATGTGGTACTTTATCAAATGTCTAAGAAACTGATCTCTAAAAAAATGTTTTCTGATCAAAAACAGAGAACAACTGCAAATCCATTTAACCCCATCCAGGTGAGATATGTTCATTTTTTTAATTAGTTCTTGGGATGTGAGCAACGCTGGCAAGGCCCCATTTATTGTCCATCCCTAGTTACCCTGAGAGTGTCAAGGGTCAACCACATAGTGTGGGACTGGAGTCACGTGTAGACCAGACCAGCTAAGGGCAGTGGGTTCCCTTCCCTGAAGGACACTAGTGAAGCATTTGGGTTTTTATGACAATGGAGCAGATTCTATGTTCTTTTTCTAGCAGATATCAATAATACTAATTGTAGTTATAAAGCACCTTAATGCATTAAACATCTCAAAATAATTCATAGAACAAATGATCTTGTTTTTAAACCGCAGTGAATGAGTCTTACTCGATATCCGTGCACAGCTCTGGAATTATTTTGGGGAAATTTTCTGTCAGCAGTTTTAAATATATATTCATGAAACGACAAAAGAAACTGAAGCACTCTGGAGAAATGACATTCCAGACAGCCCAGTTATGTTCCTGATAGTTGGATTGTGTTCCTAACAGTCCGACTGTGTTCCTGACACAGGGATTGTGTTCCTGACATGGGGATTTTTCGTTCTATTCGTTCACGGGATCTGGGCGTTGCCAACAAGGCCAGCATTTATTGCCCATCCCTAGTTGCCCTTGAGAAGGTGGTGGTGAGCCGCCCTCTTGAACCGCTGCACTCCGTGTGCTGAAGGTACTCCCACAGTGCTGTTACGGTGGGAGTTCCAGAATTTTGACCCAGTGACGATGAAGGAATGGCGATATATTTCCAAGTCAGGATGGTGTGTGACTTGGAGGGGAACTTGCAGGTGATGGTGTTCCCATGCTCCTGCTGCCCTTGTCCTTCTAGGTGGAAGAGGTCGCGGGTTTGGGAAGTGCTGCTGAAGAAGCCTTGGCGAGTTGCTGCAGTGCATCTTGTAGATGGTACACACTGCAGCCACGGTACGCTGATGGTGGAGGGAGTGAATGTTTAAGGTGGTGGATGGGGTGCCAATCAAGCGGCTGCTTTGTCCTGGATGGTGTTGAGCTTCTTGAGTGTTGTTGGAGCTGCACTCATCCAGGCAATTGGAGAGTATTCCATCACACTTCTTACTTATGCCTTGATGATGGTGGAAAGGCTTTGGGGAGTCAGGAGGTGAGACACTCGCCGCAGAATACCTAGCCTCTGACCTGCTCTTGTTGCCACAGTATTTATGTGGCTGGTCTAGTTAAGTTTCTGGTCAATGGTGACCCCCCAGGATATTGATGATGGGGGATTCGGTGATGGTAATGCCACTGAATGTCATGGGGCAGTGATTAGATGCTCGCTTGTTGGAGATTGTCATTGCCTGGCACTTGTGTGGCGCGAATGTTACTTGCTACTTATCAGCCCAAGCCTGAACATCGTCCAGGTCTTGTTACATGCGGGCATGGACTGCTTCATTATCTGAGGAGTTGTGAATGGCGCTAAACAACGCAGTCATCAGCAAACATCCCCACTTCTGACCTTATGTTGGAGGGAAGGTTTTTGATGAAGCAGCTGAAGATGGTTGGGCCTAGGACACTGCCCTGAGGAACTCCTACAGTGATGTCCTGGGGCTGTGATGATTGACCTTGAACCACCACAACCATTTTCCTTTGTGCTCGGTATGACTCCAGCCAGTGGAGAGTTTTCCCCCCCGATTCCCATTGACTTCAGTTTTACTAGGGCTCCTTGATGCCACACCCGGTCAAATGCTGCCTTGATGTCAAGGGCAGTCACTCTCAACTCACCTCTGGAATTCAGCTCTTTTGTCCATGTTTGGACCAAGGCTATAATGAGGTCGGGAGCTGAATGGTCTTGGCGGAACCCAAACTGGGCATCAGTGAGCAGATTATTGGTGAGTAAGTGCTGCTTGATAGCACTGTCGATGACACCTTCCATCACTTTGCTGATGATTGAGAGTAGACTGATAGGGCGGTAATTGGCCAGATTGGATTTGTCCTGTTCTTGTGGAGAGGACGTGCCTGGGCAGTTTTCCACATTGTTGGATAGATGCCAGTGTTGTAGCTGTACTGGAACAGCTTGGCTCGAGGTGCGGCTAGTCCTGGAGCACAAGTGTTCAGCACGACAGCCGGGATGTTGTCAGGGCCCATAGCCTTTGCTGTATCCAGTGCGCTCAGCCGTATTCCTGACACAGGGATTGTACCTGACACGGGGATAGTTCCTGACACGGGGACTGTGTTCCTGACACGGGGATTGTGTTCCTGACACGGGGATTGTTCCTGACACGGCAATTGTGTTCCTGACACGGGGACTGTGTTCCTGACAGAGGACAAAGGGATTAATCAGGAAGGGGAAAATAGAATACGAAAGTAAACTTGCAGCAAACATAAAGGCAGACTGCAAAAGCTTTTATCGGTATATCAGGAGGAAAAGACTGGTAAAATCCCAAGTCGGTCCCTTGCAGTCCGATTCGGGAGAATATATAATGGAGAATAAGGAAATGGCAGACCAATTAAACTCATACTTTGGTTCTGTATTCACAAAGGAGGACACAAATAACCTCCCAGGAATATCGGCAAACATAGGGACTAATGAGAGGGAGGAGCTGACAGAAATTAGTATCTCTAGGGATATGGTGTTGGGTAAGTTGAGGGGACTGAAGGCCGACAAATCCCCGGGGCCTGATAAACTACATCCTAGGGTACTTAAGGAGGTGGCCCTGGAGATAGCAGATGCTCTAAGGATCATCTTCCGGAACTCCATTGACTCGGGAACAGTACCCGTGGATTGGAGGGTAGCTAATGTTACCCCAATATTTAAAAAGGGGGGTAGAGAGAAAGCAGGGAATTATAGACCAGTAAGCCTTACATCGGTTGTGGGCAAAATGCTAGAGTCCATTATTAAGGATAAAATAGCGGAGCACTTGACAAATGGGGAAAGGATCGGACAGAGTCAACATGGATTTACAAAGGGTAAATCGTGTTTGACTAATCTGCTGGAATTTTTTGAGGAAGTAACTGGTAAAATAGATGGGGGAGAGCCAGTGGATGTGGTGTACCTTGACTTCCAGAAAGCCTTCGATAAGGTTCCACACAAAAGATTATCATGCAAAATTAAGGCTCATGGGATTGGGGGCAAAGTATTAACGTGGATAGAGAACTGGCTGGCGGATAGAAAACAGAGAGTTGGAATAAACGGCTCGTTTTCGGAGTGGCAGGCAGTGACCAGCGGGGTGCCGCAAGGATCTGTCCTGGGACCCCAGCTGTTCACAATATATATAAATGATCTGGATCAGGGAATTGGATGCAATATTTCCAAATTCGCTGACGACACTAAACTAGGAGGAGGGGTGGGCTCTGATGAGGATGTCAGGAGGCTACAGTGCGATTTGGACAGGTTGGGGGAATGGGCGGATACGTGGCAGATGCACTATAATGTGGATAAATGCGAGGTTATCCACTTTGGGGGTAAAAACAGGAGGGTGGATTATTATCTAAATGGCAATAGATTGGGAGATGGGGAAGTGCAGAGGGACCTGGGTGTTCTTGTGCACCAGTCACTGAAGGAGAGCATGCAGGTGCAACAGGCGATTAAGAAGGCAAATGGTATGTTGGCCTTCATATCAAGGGGGTTCGAGTATAGGAATAGGGATACCTTACTACAGCTGTACAAGGTGCTGGTGAGACCGCATCTGGAGTATTGTGTACAGTTTTGGTCGCCCCATCTGCGGAAGGATGTTCTTGCCATGGAAAGAGTGCAGCGGCGATTCACCAGGCTGATACCTGGAATGGCGGGAATGACCTACGAGGAGAGATTGAATAGTTTGGGCTTGTACTCACTGGAGTTTAGAAGATTGAGAGGGGATCTCATCGAAACATATAAAATTATGGTAGGCCTGGACAGGCTGAATTCAGAGAGAATGTTTCCAATGGCCGGGGAGCACAGAACCAGGGGCCACAGTCTAAAAATAGCGGGCAAATCATTTAAAACAGAGATGAGGAAAAATTTCTTCACTCAAAGAGTGGTGAGCCTGTGGAATTCCCTGCCACAGAGGGCTGTGAAGGCTAATTCAATAAATATTTTCAAGAGAGAATTGGATATATTTCTGAAGGCTAAGGGGATTAAGGGTTACGGAGAAAAGGCGGGGACGGGGTACTGAACTGGTAAGATCAGCTATGATCTCAGACGAAGATCAGCCATGATCTCATTGAATGGCGGAGCAGGCTCGAAGGGCCGAATGGCCTACTCCTGTTCCTATCTCTATGTTTCTATGTTTCTATGACACGGGGATTGTTCCTGACACAGGGACTGTGTTCCTGACACGAGGATTGTTCCTGACATGGGGATTGTTCCTGACATGGGGATTGTTCCTGACACGGGGATTGTGTTCCTGACATGGGGACTGTGTTCCTGACACGGGGATTGTTCCTGACACGGGGACTGTGTTCCTGACACGGGGACTGTGTTCCTGACACGGGGATTGTGTTCCTGACATGGGGATTGTGTTCCTGACACGGGGACTGTGTTCCTGACACGGGGATTGTTCCTGACACGGGGATTATGTTCCTGACACGGGGATTGTGTTCCTGGCACCGCTGGGCTCACCATCTCCTGCACAGCACTCCCGCAATGACCTCATCAGCATTTCGCATTTAATGGAAGAAATATACAGAAACTCGGAAAAATCACAAGAGGTTATTTAAGTTATTCGTAGTTCTTTTTAGCTTTTGAAAGCTGATTGGAAGATTCTCTTTTAAAAACTTATTGTTTGCTCTATTTATATGTTCCCCTCGCCACGTTCCCTTCTATTCAATGACCCAGCAGAGTGAACAATGCAGCCAGCTACTCACCGGCCTCTGCTAATCTTACTATGTTGAGCCAGCTGCTGGGAGGTGGTAAGGATCCACACAGAGTGCTCCCACCACTCTGTCTGGGTGGTACCTTTATCTCTGCTAGGACCTTCTCCGATAGTCCAGTTGGCATCAGGAACTGATCACAGAGATCAAATGCAGATCCTCTGGACTGCAGTGTAGAATGGTGGAGCATCAGCTACACCACCCTGCTGTCAGACTCCTCGCTACGCCAGAGTGACCCTCTCCCGCTCCTCATTCCGCTTTGTTACCCCGCACTACATTGCTGCACCAGAATGAAGCATGCAGCCTGTGACTGATCAGATAATAAACGGCTATTAGAAAGCAATTTGATTAGCTGTGTATGGGAAGAGTGGATGAGAATAGAAAGGACAGATTCATTTCAAGTTGAGCCCAAATATGCATGAAATTGTTGGAGAAATGCCCCTGAGTTTATGGTAAGTAGACCCTCGTTAGACACACATGAAAAGCAAGTTAAATAAGGGGGAAAATCCTGTCAGTTCTAGCTGGCTGATTTCTCGTTATTCTCTAAGAACCCCAGGCCTGACTTATTTCTGAAGCTCAGAGTACCTTCGCCATGACGAGCATCCTTTGAAAAGTATGAATTATCACATTTCTTTAAAGTGAGAAAGTACTATTTAAAAGTTACAGAAGAAATCAAAGACTCTTCAGAACATAGAGGGTGAAATTTGACTTTAGTGTTAACACAGAGCGGGCGATAGCCAATCAGCAGTTTGTTTACACATTACCTCATTTTCTTTTCCAATGACTTCAATTGAAATGAAAATGGGGTGGGGCGTAAGACAGGCGGCCGATTCCCTCGCGCCTATTCCTCACTACCACCCAAGACTAATCTCACCCCCTTTCTTTATATTTCTAATAATGAACGTTTTAAAGTAAAGCTTGTGTCAGCCGTGGCTCAGTGGGCAGCACACGCGCCTGAGTCAGAAGGTTGTGGGTTCACAGTCCCACTCCAGGGACACGAGCACATAAAGCTAGGCTGACACTCCAGTGCGGTGCTGAGGGAGTGCTGCACTGTCAAAGGTGCCGTCTTTCGGATGAGACGTTAAACTGAGGCCCTGTCTGCTCTCTCAGGTGGACATAAAAGATCCCATGGCACTATTTTGAAGACGAGCAGGGGAGTTATCCCCCGTGTCCTGGCCAATATTTATCCCTCAACCAACATAACAAAAACAGATTATCTGGTCATTATCACGCTGCTGTTTGTGGGACCTTGCTGTGCACAAATTAGCTGCCACGTTTCCCACATTACAACAGTGACTCCACTTCAAAAGTACTTCATTGGCTGTAAAGCGCTTTGAGACGTCCGGTGGTCATGAAAGGGGCTACATAAATGCAAGTCTTTTTCTTTTCTTTTACGCAAAGCACAGCGTTAACTCAGAGCTCTGGAAGCTGCGTGCTCCAGACAAAGTCTGGGCACTTTTCAAACCTTTGTGAACACCATAACATTCAGCACCATACACTTCTTTACTCTTGACATAAAGTCATTTTCATCCAATCTGACAGTGGACTCTAAAGCTGAAATAAAACTGCAGCGAAATGTTTACACAGAGATGGTTTAAAATATAAACAGTATAAATTCCTTTGCTTTCTCTCAGGTAGCCTGGTCTCCCCAGACCACACGTGTCTTTGGTCGAACAGGACGTCAGTGAGCGGCAGTGAAGCCTCCACCATTATCCGCCTGGCCTATATGTGACTCCAGTCCCACACCAACGTGGTTGACTCTTAACTGCCCTCTGAAGTGGCCTTCAGTTGTGAAAGAATAACAACAACAGCATAGTGGGAACACCTTCCCTGCAGAGGCTGCAGCAGTTCAAGAAGAAGGCCCACCACCACTTTCTCAGGACAGCTAGGCATCGGTAATAAATGCTGGCCTTGCTAGCGACGCCCACATCCCAAGAATGAACAGAAAAGGAGATGATCAAATCCTCTGTAGGACACAACAGCCCACGTGTTACTGCTAGTAAGGGCTGGTGAATGTCCCTGGGACCTCCCCCGCCTCATTGCTGCAACTCCAGCGGCGGTTTGGTGGAAACCCTGTTTACAGAGTGTCCGCCAATCTTCCATCGAAATTATGGGGTGGCTGAGCGGGAACGGTCCTGGGTAAATTCTGCTGTAACCAGGCGGGACAGAGTAATGGAGTTTGTACATTACTGTATATAGCTATTCTGATGTGATGCTCCAATTCCACTGGGGTTGGAGCGAGTATTTATGCAGATGTTTATTGGGAAGATTGGACACGGTCTGTGGCAGCAGGTGGGCTTGATGGGTCAAATAGAACTTTCATATTTTGTTGTGGACAATTCGCTCAAATAAAACATATAGGGGGAAAAATTTGGTGGCGCACCTTTTGGGGCACTAATGTCGCCTGGGCACTAATTTTAGCGCCCTGAAAAAGTTAGCGCCCCTCTGCCGGAAATTCAGTAGTAGCGCCCCAAGCAGGAGGTGGGGCGCTACTGGAAAGCACTCCACCTCCTTCTTGGGGCGCTACTACTGAAGTTTGCGGCGGTACGTAGCGCCGAGTCATTGCAGGCTTCCTCCTCTGATTAAAGGGGTGGGGCCTAGCGCTGCCTGCACCGGGGTCCAGATTGCCGGGCTGAGCAATCGTGGAAGGCACCCTGGGAAAAAAAAGTGAAAGGGGGCAGGCGCTGGCAATCGGCCCAAAGAAAATGGCTGCCCAACATCTGCCCCTTTAACTACCACTGCCGCCGCTGCATAAACACCCCCTGACCCTGTCCGACATATCGTCCGGCAATAAGTCAGGGGGCACAAGGGAAGTTTGCGGCTGGGGTGCAAGCTGGGCGTGACGGTGGTGTCATCGCCGGCGACACGACACCACGAGGTGCTACTGGCTACCGATGCTGGTAACCTCCTGCTGAATTTCGCGGGAGGCGTCAGCAGCGCTAGGGGATTGCGCCCCGTTAGCACCCCCCTGAGTGCCAGCTCCTGGAATAAACGGCTCATTTTCTGAATGGCAGGCAGTAACAAGTGGGGTACCACAGGGATCTGTCCTGGGCCCCCAGCTGTTCACAATTTACATTAATGACCTGGATCAGGGAGTCGGATGCAGCATTTCCAAATTTGCAGACGACACTAAACTAGGAGGGGGGGTGGGCTCAGAGGAAGAGACCAGGAAGCTCCAGAGCGATTTGGACAGACTGGGCGATTGGGCGGATAAATGGCAGATGCACTATAATGTGGACAAGTGCGAAGTTATCCACCTTGGGTGCAGGAACGGGAGGGCAAATTATTATTTAAATGGCAATAGATTGGGAGAGGGGGAAGTACAGAGAGACCTGGGTGTTCTTGTACACCAGTCACTGAAGGCGAGCATGCAGGTGCAACAGGCGGTCAAGAAGGCAAACGGTATGCTGGCCTTCATAGCAAAAGGGTTAGAATACAGGAACAGGGATACCTTGCTGCAGCTGTACAGGGCACTGGTGAGACCACACCTCGAGTACTGTGTACAGTTTTGGTCGCCTCATCTGAGGAAGGATGTTCTTGCCATGGAGGGGGTGCAGCGGCGATTCACCAGGCTGATACCAGGAATGGCGGGAATGACCTATGAGGAGAGACTATGTAGTTTAGGGATGTACACACTGGAGTTTAGAAGATTGAGAGGGGACCTCATAGAAGTGTATAAAATTCTGACAGGTCTAGACAGACTGGATGCAGAAGGAATGTTTCCCTTGGCGGGTGAGAACAGAACTAGAGGACATAATTTAAGGATAAGGGCTAAACCATTTAGGACAGAGATGAGGGGGAATTTCTTCACTCAGAGAGTGGTGAACCTGTGGAACTCATTGCCACAGAGGGCAGTGTATGCCAGCTCATTAAATATATTTAAGAGGGAATTAGATATATTTCTACGGGCAAAAGGGGTTAAGGGTTACGGAGAGAAGGCGGGGACGGGATACTGAATTAAAGGATCAGCCATGATCTCATTAAATGGCGGAGCAGGCACGAAGGGCCGAATGGCCTACTCCTGCTCCTATCTTCTATGTATCTATGTATCTCTCTCCCCAGCTCAGTACCAGCTCCTGCTGGTGCTGCTGGTGCTGCTCTCTCTCCCCAGCTCAGTGCCAACCCCTGCTGGTGCTGCTCTCTCTCCCCAGCTCAGTGCCAGCCCCTGCTGGTGCTGCTCTCTCTCCCCAGCTCAGTGCCAGCTCCTGCTGGTGCTGCTGGTGCTGCTCTCTCTCCCCAGCTCAGTGCCAGCTCCTGCTGGTGCTGCTGGTGCTGCTCTCTCTCCCCAGCTCAGTGCCAGCTCTTGCTGGTGCTGCTCTCTCTCCCCAGCTCAGTGCCAACCCCTGCTGGTGCTGCTTTCGTGCCCAGCTGAGTATTGACTCCTATTCCTGTTACTCTCTCTCTGCTCTTTCTCGTCAACAGGTTTTAAAATTGGTAGAAAAAGTCGAGCTTTCAGGAGGTCAACAAAAGAACAATTCTGGAAAAAAAAATCTTTCTCTGCACACATAATGTGAAATTGATTTAACTCACTTCACGAGACACCAGCACAAACTAGTTTTTAAATGTTCCTTTTACTGAGGACTGAGGGGGGAATTTAAACCTCCCTACCATGGGTGGGAGACGATCGGGGGTGGTAAATCGTCAAATATGCAAAACCCGACCCCAACCCACCGCCAACATGCCTGCTTCCGGTTTAACCATGGTAAGTTTGGGCACAAGCCTGTATGTCTGGAGAGGCGGGTCATCCGACATTCCCCTCCACCATCAACCCATGACATTTCCCGGTTGGCGGAGCCCATCCCCAACGGTCCCAGGCTGCGGCCTTCTCCCACGGGCTTCACCACTCGTCTGTCAATCTGCCCGGCTGCTGGTCGGGAACCAGAATACAAAAATGATAATGAGGTCCTGATGTTAAATTCGCAAGACCTCTGCGTTCCTGGCATTTCCGGGTTTCACCCCCGCCTCCCTGTAAATATCGGGGCCGAAGTGTCAGTATTGGAGAGTTACACGTGGAGAGCACAGAGCTGGGTGTATAATAAATGGACACCGCGCAACAATCGCCAGGCAGGAGTGTTCCCTCCCAGTCGGGGAACACTTCAGCAGTCAAGGACATTCAGCCTCCGATCTTCGGGTAAGCATTCCCCAAGGCGGCCTTCGAGACACACGACAATGCAAAATCGTCGAGCAGAAACTGATAGCCAAGCTCCGCACCCATGAGGACGGCCTCAACCGGGATCTTGGGTTCATGTCACACTACATGTAACCCCACCTGATGTAGGGTCATCCAGACTCAAGTCGTCATTGGCTTGTTCTCTCTACACAGATGCGGCCGGACCTGCTGTGATTTCCAGCAAAAAAAATGTTTTTTGTCTGTTTTTTTGTTTTTCATACAGACCCCAGCATCTGCAACATTTGACCCCTTGTGACCCCACCTCATTGTTCTTTGATGTAATGTTTTCCTGACTGACCTGTTTGGACACCATTCACACCTTTGATTACTGTGATTATCTCTCTGCCGAGGTGTGATAAATGGCAGTTAGAAAAATTACCTGTAAACATCTGACATTATTCTCTGACTATATAATCTGTGTCTATAGGCATTTCTCCACTTCACCTGATGAAGGAGCAGCGCTCCGAAAGCTTGTGATTTCAAATAAAGCTGTTGGGCTATAACCTGGTGTTGTGTGACTTCTTACATTTGTCCACCCCAGTCCAACACCAACATCTCCACACCATGTATAATTAATGAAGCTGAACTCAGTGGGTGTCTTGTTATCTTTACTATTACCATCTCATGTGTGGAAATGGACAAGGAATCAAAGAACGTGGGTAGAACAGACAAAAGTGAACAAGAACAAAACCCTCAACCAAAATCTTAAAAAGAAACACACTCGACCTTCCGGTTGCGCAAGTCATGGCTAGAACTGGGCCTTGACCAAAATGTAATAAGTATCCTTGCTCTAAATTAGAAATTAGAACAAATGTTACTTCGCAGTGGATAGTGGATATCTGAAACCCCCAAAGAAGTTCTTTATTCAGGGTGAACTTGGATACGTTTGAAGCACCTGGATTGATATCTGTTCAGAAGAAGGATTGAGTATTATAGAGATAATAATAACAACACAATTGGATAAGTGTTTCCCACAGGAAGTGGGGGAAGGAATGTAACACTCTTAAATAGGGGAACACAGCTAGCTAATAGTGGGAGAGAGGGAGAGGGGAGTCCAGGGTAGAATGGGGGAGAGCGGAGTCCAGGGTAGAATGGGGGAGAGGGGAGTCCAGGGTAGAATGGGGGAGAGAGAGGAGTCCAGGGTAGAATGGGGGAGATGGGAGTCCAGGGTAGAGAGAGGGGAGTCCGGGGTAGAATGGGGGAGAGGGGAGCCCAGGGTAGAATGGGGGAGAGGGGAGTCCAGGGTAGAATGGGGGAGAGAGAGGAGTCCAGGGTAGAATGGGGGAGAGGGGAGTCCAGGGTAGAGAGAGGGGAGTCCGGGGTAGAATGGGGGGAGTCCGGGGTAGAGAGAGGGGAGTCCAGGGTAGAATGGGGGGAGTCCGGGGTAGAGAGAGGGGAGTCCGGGGTAGAGAGAGGGGAGTCCGGGGTAGAGAGAGGGGAGTCCGGGGTAGAGAGAGGGGAGTCCGGGGTAGAGAGAGGGGAGTCCGGGGTAGAGAGAGGGGAGTCCGGGGTAGAGAGAGGGGAGTCCGGGGTAGAGAGAGGGGAGTCCAGGGTAGAGAGAGGGGAGTCCGGGGTAGAGAGAGGGGAGTCCGGGGTAGAGAGAGGGGAGTCCGGGGTAGAGAGAGGGGAGTCCGGGGTAGAGAGAGGGGAGTCCGGGGTAGAGAGAGGGGAGTCCGGGGTAGAGAGAGGGGAGTCCGGGGTAGAGAGAGGGGAGTCCGGGGTAGAGAGAGGGGAGTCCGGGGTAGAGAGAGGGGAGTCCGGGGTAGAGAGAGGGGAGTCCGGGGTAGAGAGAGGGGAGTCCGGGGTAGAGGGGAGTCCGGGGTAGAGAGAGGGGAATCCGGGGTAGAGAGAGGGGAGTCCGGGGTAGAGAGAGGGGAATCCGGGGTAGAGAGAGGGGAGTCCGGGGTAGAGAGAGGGGAGTCCGGGGTAGAGAGAGGGGAGTCCGGGGTAGAGGGGAGTCCGGGGTAGAGAGAGGGGAGTCCGGGGTAGAGAGAGGGCAGTCCGGGGTAGAGAGAGGGGAGTCCGGGGTAGAGAGAGGGGAGTCCGGGGTAGAGAGAGGGGAGTCCGGGGTAGAGAGAGGGGAGTCCGGGGTAGAGGGGAGTCCGGGGTAGAGAGAGGGGAGTCCGGGGTAGAGAGAGGGGAGTCCGGGGTAGAGAGAGGGGAGTCCGGGGTAGAAATGTAACTTGAACAACAGCAATTTCGCATCACTGAACAAATGGAAGATGCCCTGACTGGATTAGGAGTGCTGGCTAGACTAGGCCACGTTACTCACTGGTACAAGGTGCGGAGGGAAGATCAGAAGCAGATCGGTAGTAGTTGGTGTCACACTGGCAGAAGAGAGCAGCCATAATATCAGAGTGACTGTGAAGAGGACATTTGGCACATAGCTGGTCTCCCGAGCTCGACTTGAAGAATCCGGGCTCACAAGCTGAAATAAAAAAGAATAACAGATATTTCTCGATATCTGTCTTTCACAAAACCCGCAATTGCTTCCACTGCCCTTTTGGATCAATCTCTGAACACTTCCAGCTTCAAAAGCCAGTTACATTTTCATTGATTAATTAACGTGTTATCAGAGCACCAAGGCCTTGGAGACCGATGCATAATTTGTATCTCCATTATGTATTTAAACAACCAGCTGATTCCATCAATGATTGCTTAAATCTCTGTGGAGCCCAGCATGTGTTCCTGGAGACCTGCTTCATGCTGAAAGGAATTTGAAAGCTACTCTGGGCCTAGCACGGAAATCAAAAAGAGCAGTGGATAAAATGGAGGTAACGCTCGGCACATCAGTAGTACATGCTCACAATAAATAGAGACTCCAACTCAATCATCTGCCACGTGTCGAGAGGCAACATACTGTCCTCCCACAGTCTCTGATAAATGACTGTGAGGTTCAGGGCTATCTGGACAGTAGAGTTTCCTGGTCCTGTACCCGGGGCAGGAGAGGCACAGGCACCTTGCTCGGTTTTCCACTACTTGCTGTGATCGGGTAATCCAACAGTCCCACGCACAGGATCAGGAAAACTTACACATTAAAGTTCTTCACTGGTTTAAACTAGCACTTGTCATTCTTGTTCTATTTTTTGTCCAAATAGAAAATCAGGGCAGGGCCGGATATAAAGACCGAAGGGGATTAAACGCCTCTGTACAACCCTATGAAGAAAGCAGGAGAAGACCCTCAGGCGCATCCGTGGTCACTCCTAAACACGAGCTAGGCCTCAATTTTAACTCCGGGCGAGTTTTAAGCGGATGGATAACCCACTTATTTAAATCCCACCGGCCAACCTCTGCCTGGAACGAGCGGGATGTCTGTGGGATACGGTGGAAAATCGTGCAGCTCGGAAGCTGCCCGGAGAGATAAGGTAGGTGGCGGGATCGGCTCCGTGCCATCTCGTAGGGGTTGGTGTTTGGGAAGGTGGGGGGGTGTGGGGGGGGCGCTGGTGGGGAGCGAGTCCATGGCTGGGGAGGCCTAAGCTTTACTTGTGAGACCTGGAGAAGCCACACTAAAAAGTTTTTTAAAAAGTACCTGTTAGGGCCTTTTCTGGGCCCAGGCTCCTGTGCTCACCTCCTGGGAAAGCCACAGCGGTTTCCCCGCTCAGGCCTCCAGTTAAAATTACAGTCAGGGCCCAATGACGCCATGGAAACCGGACATGCATGAGTAAAGAAGGACCCTGCCTGCTTTGGGCAGGTGTCCCTGCCGCCTGCTCTGTTGAGCAGATTGAAATTGAGAACACTGCTAGCTATCCGATGGGTAAGTATCCTGAGTAATTTTAACTGCCCACAGGCCCGGAACCGCCAGGCGGGTAGGATTAAAATTGCCCCTAGGTGAAGCACTGCACTGCCCTCCCTAACCACGAGTAACACTACCTTCAAAAATAGAGGAGAACACTATGGGAATTTGAGGACATTTCTCCACAGGTCCACAAGACAATCAAGCATCTTCTTTACACTGGCAGTGTTAGCGCCACACTCGGGCAGGGATTGGCGGAGGAGCAGATTGCTCCCTAGGGTTTGTGGTGAAAGTAGTTACCATAGCAATGAGAAGGAGCTTTGCTTTTTTTTTCTGATTTGTGTCTTGTTTGATTTGAAAATGTCTGTTGTGGTCAGTGCAAAGTTGGAAAGTTTTGTTTCATTTTGCAAATCTCTGAACCTGAACTGAAGACTAATGACAGGAGATCGGGGGTCTTTGTACATCTGTCTGAGTTCTGCTTTAACGATCCATAGATCAATTATTCATGAAAAGAGTTCAAATATTTAAACTGCAGGAAACAACTCAAAATCAGGGGCTGACAGTTTGATTTGTATTGTGTGGAATTGATGGATGCATAAAGCTCCCTCCTGCCATCTCCACATGGCTATCAGGGAACAGACTGATGCACCAGTCAGAACCAGCACTGTGCTTTCACCACATTCCCATAAAACAAACAGGATTTAGGCACCAGCTGAGAGAGTTTCTTTCTCAATGCTTTCTTTCACTGGACAGTAGTGCCCCACAACACTATAGAGCGGAACCCACAATCCTCCACTCGTTGAGGGACTGCCCTGCTGTAGAGGGATGCGAGCGGAGACCGCACCCAACCTCGTGGAGAGGAAGTGAGGGCAAACTGGGCAGAGAGGCATCTGTCGGCCTCACTCATGCAACTCCTAGTGGGCAATTTCAGAGTGGAATGGGCAGCACCTTCACAGCAAATCATCCGGTTGTCTTTTCAGGCAGGGTTAGTGTGTGCTGGGGGGAGACTGAGAAGGGAGGAAACAAAGTGAAACAGGTAGAGGTAATCTTAGACACACGTACATAAAAAGTAATAGTTACTGACGTAAGAAAACTACTAGGCACTTGGTCTAAGCGTTAAACAAAGCTTTAATCAACTGTTTTACAACATGGAGGTCTGGTTGTGTCCTTCACTAGTTCCTGTTAAGAATGTCCTGCGCAAGCTGGGCCCGTGCCCGAGTATTTATACTCTCCCTGGACAGCGCCACCCGTAGGCCGCTCAGTATTATTTCATAAGTCTTTCCTTCATGAATGACTGATTAATGTCAGTTACTTTCATGGTTCCAGTCACAGATATCAGTGCCTCGTTACCATAATGGAAAGTGGAACAGTAACGTGGTACAGGTAGACTATCCTTTATCCGAAAACCTCGGGACCAGCCGTGTTTCGGTTTTCGGAGAATTTCAGATTTCGGAAGGTGGGTTGGCAGGGGTCCGTGGGGGGTCGTGCGCACGACTTACGCTGACGCGCAGCGTAAGTCGTGCGCACGACCCCCCGCCGACCCCCCGCCGGCGCCGACCCCCCCGCTGACCCCCCCGCAGACCCCCGCCGGCCCCGACCCCCGCCGACCCCCCCCGCCGACCCCCCCTGGCCCCGACCCCCGCCGACCCCCCCGCGGACCCCCGCCGGCCCCGACCCCCGCCGACCCCCGCTGGCCCCGACCCCCGCCGACCCCCCTGCCAACCCCCCTGCGGACCCCCGCCGACCCCGACCCCCGCCGACTTACGGTCGGGGTCGGTGGGGGTCCACGGGGGGGGTCGGCGGGGGTCGGGGCCGGCGGGGGTCCGCGGGGGGGGTCGGCGGGGGGTCGTGTGCACGACTTACGCTGACGCTTAGCGTAAGTCGGCGGGGGTCGGGGTCGGCGGGGGTCCGCGGGGGGGTCGGCAGGGGTCGGGGCCAGCGGGGTCGGTCGGCGGGGGTCGGGGCCGGCGGGGGTCCGCGGGGGGGTCCGCGGGGGGTCATGCGCACGACTTACGCTGGACTTACGCTGACCAAAAAAACCTTCGGTTTTTAGAGGGTTTCGGTTTTCGGAAGTCCGGATAAAGGGTAGTCTACCTGTACATGCAAACACAAGGAAACCTCAACCCTAAACACCTCCAAACTGTCTAAAATCCCAGGGATTGAGTGAATGCTTTCCCACTAATTTGTGGGATTCCTTCCCTGGAGACAGTGATCCGGGATGGGGTACAGCTCCACAGGCCCCGCTACCTCTTTCCAATGAGCCTGGGCAATGGCTGCTGGCAGGCTGCTTGATCCCAAGGGCCCTCACGACCAAGTGCCATCCTTTCTTCAACCGACATTCACACTTTCCAGCAGGATGCAGATTGGGACTGGGAATCCTGCCTGATTGTAGTCCTGGGGCACTAAGACCAACTGTCCCCGCCCCACCCCCCGCAACACAGATTGGGGATCAAACCTGAGACCGCCAAGATCTGTATGGCTCGGTACCACACAAGGCACTTTCCCACTGAGGCACCCAGGACCATGAGACATTTTAAAGCTAAGCAGAACCTGGGATGGTCCATGATGGTCTAAGTTCAAGGGTTTGAGGCGCTGCAAACTGACCAAGTTGGGCTCACTGGGGCTGTGCTTCAATTCAGATCTGACTCCTTCCAGCGCTTCACCACTGTCTAATTGGTCATTGCCTCGGTACTCCCCAGACATTGCAGAAACATCATCACTGAGGTATTATTAAGTCCAATCTCCCATAAGAAACCTCTGGTGAAGACCTCACTGTTTCAACACTTCAAAAATGTCATGGGAGGAGAGGTTCCGAGAGGCTACCGTTCACTTCACCCTGACGGGCATGGCTGCTCTTCGTAACAACAACAACTAGAACTTGTATTTATATAGCGCCTTTAATGTAGTAAAACGTCCCAAGGCGCTGCACAGGAGTATTTTAAGACCAAAAATTTAACACCAATCCACATAAGGATAAATTAGGGCAGGTGACCAAAAGCTTGGTCAGAGGTAGGTTTTAAAGAACGTCTTAAAGGAGCATGGAGAGGCGGAGAGGTTTAGGGAGGGAATTCCAGAGCCTGGGGCCTAGGCAACAGAAGGCAAGGCCGCCAATGGTGGAGCGATGGAAATTGGAGATCTTCAAGAGGGCAGAATTAGAGGCGTGCAGATAACACCTTAAGTTGTTTAAGCAGTTACTAAATCGGGGGCGCAAGGTGGAGGGAAATGGCCCTATAATCAGTCCTCAGCCTTTCATGGAGCTGAATCGACTGACAATATAAATAAACACTCTTTCAATGAGCTCAGCTCATGTAATAACAGAGGTAGAAAGAAAGAAAACTCATCAGGGCACTTTGCATGAAAAAGAGGGATTTGCATTACTAAGTGTCAATTATATGAATATTAATATTTTAAACATATTTTCATACTAATTATCGGTGCCATTGTGATCATTGCATTTTCCCGAGTAACCCTCTTATTACATCTGATATCTGCATATCTACTGCATAATTCATAAACTAATGACTGCATTATCTTCAGAGCTGCAATGGGAAAGAGGGAATGTAAATGAGTGTTTGCTTTGACAACTTAATCAACACAATTTAGTCACATTGTCTTTTGCTTGAAGGATTTGCTAATATTAAATACTCTGTAAATTGGTAATCTTCCGTGTAAGCTCCGGCCCTAGTCAGGATTTTAAAATGCTAACACAAGATTAGAATCAGTGTTGCAACTATGGATCATAATATTGAGGCAAATATTTAGACAACATATCTGCTTATTGAAGAGTGCACGTTTTAAAAATCTGCTCGGAGGGTTATGGTGCGCATGTGGAAGCAGCTGATAAACTTGTTCACATTCGGTGCTGGATAGCTTGTGCTTCCCATTTCTTTATATCAAAGAAGCTTTAATTACAACATCACTGCTTGCTTCTCAGGCACTGCAATGGAGCTTTCACAGTGACGGATGTTAGAAAGGCATGAGTAATCGCTCAGCCTGTACACCAGATGGTGATGTTTTAGGATGGGCAATTTCAGCAAGGCAGCAGTCCAGGTCGGGAGCCTCACTCCACAGGAGTGTGGGTCAGAGGCAGGCCCCTGTATGATGCCTTTAATACACACAAGTTCATCATTGTCAGGTGTCAGCGGTTATTTGACGTGTGCACTACACCATTTATGCAGCTACATTATCTCATTGGGATACTAGACAAATTAATTTTGGCTTCACCATCACTAGTGCGTATCCCACACTTAAATATCCAACGTGTGCTAGAGTGGAGTACAGTCTGCCCAGTTTTCAATGTGCAGGAATTGACGTACACAAGTTCTTGTAAGTTGAATTGTTACATGAAAATAGGTAACAGTTAGATACAAAAACAACAAGTTGCATTTATATAGCGCCATTAATGTAGTAAAACATCCCAAGGCGCTTCACAGGAGCGTACTCAGACAACAATTGACACCGAGCCAATGAAGGAAACTTTAGAAAGGTGACTAAAAGCTTGCTCAAAGAGATAGGTTTTAAGGAGCGTTTTAAAGGTGGAGACAAAGGTGGAGAGGCAGAGCGGTTTAGGGAGGGAATTCCACAGTTGAGGGCCTGGACAGTTGAAGGCACGGCCGCCAATGGATGCAAGGCCAAATTTAGTGATGCTGCACTCCCACTGTGGCAAGAGAGAGAAAGAAATAACTCGCTTTGTGCTTTATTAGGCCCAATAAATTATTTTTGAGATGTAGTCACTGTTGGTAGGTGGGTAAACACAACAGCCAATTTGCACACAGCAAAGTCCCACAAGCAACAAATGCGAAGAATGACCAGCGAATCTGTTTTACATTGAGGGAGGAATGTTGATCTGGACACCGGGAGAACTCTCTTTTTGGGATAGTACTGTGGGATCTTTAACATCCACCTGAACCACTGGAAGAGGAAGATAGAACCTTGGTTTAACGACCCACCCAAAAGACGGCACCTCCAACAATGTAGCATTCCATCGCTACTGCACTGAAGTGCCAGCCTAGATTAGGTGCTCAACTCATAACCTTCCGATTCTGAGGTGAGCAATGTTCCCGCTAAGCTGCACGGCCATGCAGCATAAGAACATAAGAAATAAGAGCAGCAGTAAGCCATACGGCCCCTCGAGCCTGCTCCGCCATTCAATAAGATCACGGCTGATCATTGACCTCAACACCACTTTCCCGCCCGATCCCCAAAAAAGAGAGTAGCTAAAGTAAACATTGGTCCCTTAGAGGATGAGACTGGGGAATTAATAATGGGAAATAGAGAAATGACAGAGACTCTAAACAATTATTTTGGATCGGTCTTCACGGTAGAAGACACTAAAAACATCCCGATAATCTTCTATATATATAAATCGGTACTTCTGTCATTCTGTCTGTCTATCTGTCTGTCATCGCGTGTGCTTATGGGTATGCACTCGAAAGTTACAGGGCGTACCTACGCGCGCGTTACCTCCAAAGAAAGCTTACGCTTCCGAGACGGTTTTAAGCGTATTTACGTTTCGGCCGGGATAAAATTGCGCCCGCGGTATCCCAAAAACCTTCAACATTCCACTCATTAGCATCTCATTATCCGCTCATTAGCGACAGAGTGACCTCGAGCTCGACCAATCGTACGCCGGGTTGCTGGCGTGTGCCGCCGGGCCAATCGGTGCGTGTGTGGCTGGGCTTTATCGTTCTGAACCGAGGTGAGTCGCCGCCATCTTGATTCCAAACTTTTCCTTTCTTTTTCCCGCTTTCTGCGTCTTAAAAAAAAACGTTGCTTTTAAAACACATATTGTTTTTTAAAAAAACGATTTAGAAAGTAATTAACTTATCTAATCTCATTAATTTTCCTACCTTTCCCCGTTTTTCCAGGTAGGCCTCGAAGCCTCGGCGTCTCCTCCGCACCCACGCCCGAGCTAGGCACCTCCCGGCCCCACTCGAAGGCTGGAGGGCCGAGCCTCAGCCCAGCGCCGCTAGGGTGCGCGCGCAGCAGGAGCTGAGACGCGCTGTCTCTCTCTGGCTGGCCGGGGGGCGGGGCTTGCTGAGCGTCCAGCGTTACCCTGGCAACCGGGCCCACGTCTCCCACAGCCGCAATCGGCGGTCTTCACCTCGGGGGGCGACCCTCGAGGGGGGCGCCCCGCCCCCCGCCCTCCCTCCCTTCCTCCCCCCTCCCCTCCCCCCTCCCTTCCCCGCCCTCCCCCTCCCCTCCCCCCCGCCCTCCCTTCTCCGCCCTCCCCCTCCCCCCTCCCTCCCTCCCCTCCCTCCCCCCTCCCCCTCCCTCCCCTCCCTCCCCCCCTCTCTTCCCCCCAGTCGCTCTCTTGCTTCCCCCCATTCGCTCTCTTCCCCCCGTCGCTCTCTCTCTTCCCCCCAGTCGCTCTCTCTCTTCCCCCCAGTCGCTCTCTCTTCCCCCCAGTCGCTCTCTCTCTCTCTTCCAACAACAACATTCCCTCGAAAAAGCCTCGGCACCGCCGGGCACTTCAGCTAGTAAGAGATAATCAAGGGGCTATAGGGAGGGAGGAACTTAAAACAATCTCTATCACTAGAGAAAAAGTACTAGGCAAACTAATGGGGCTAAAGGCTAACAAGTCCCCTGGACTTGATGGCCTACATCCCAGGGTCTTAAAAGAAGTGGCTGCAGAGATAGTGGATGCGTTGGTTATAATCTACCAAAATTCCCTGAATTCTGGAGAGGTCCCAGCGGATTGGAAAACCGCAAATGTAACGCCCCTATTCAAGAAAGGAGGGAGACAGAAAGCAGGAAACTATCGGCCAGTTAGCCTAACATCTGTCATTGGGAAAATGCTGGAATCCATTATTAAGGAGCTAATAACAGGACATTTAGAAAATCAAAAGACAATCAAGCAAAGTCAACATGGTTTTATGAAAAGGAAATCGTGTTTGACAAATTTGCTAGAGTTCTTTGAGGATGTAACAAACAGGGTGTATAAAGGGGAACCAGTAGATGTGGTGTATTTGGATTTCCAGAAGGCATTCGATAAGGTGCCACATAAAAGGTTACTGCACAAGATAAGAGCTCACGGGGTTGGGGGGGTAATATATTAGCACGGATAGAGGATTGGCTAACTAACAGAAAACAGGGAGTCAGGATAAATGGGTCATTTTCTGGTTGGCAATCAGTAACTAGTGGGTGCCACAGGGATCAGTGCTGGGGCCTCTACTATTTACAATCTATATTAATGACTTGGATGAAGGGACCGAGTGTACTGTAGCCAAATTTGCTGATGATACAAAGATAGGTGGGAAAGCAAGTTGTGAGGAGGACAAAGAGTCTGCAATGGGATATAGATAGGTTCAGTGAGTGGGCAAACATTTGGCAGATGGAGTATAATGTGGGAAAATGTGAGGTTATCCACTTTGGAAGGAAGAATGAAAAAGCAAATTATTATTTAAATGGAGTGAGACGACAAAACGCTGCGGTACAAAGGGACCCGGGGGTCCTCGTACATGAAACACAAAAGGTTAGCATGCAGGTACAGCAAGTAATCAGGAAGGCCAATGGAATGTTGGCCTTTATTGCAAGGGTTAGGGAGTATAAAAGTAGGGAAGTTTTGATGCAACTTTACAAGGTGCTGGTGAGACCACACCTGGAGTACTGCGTACAGTTTTGGTCTCCATATTTAAGGAAGGATATACTTGCATTGGAGGCTGTGCAGCGAAGGTTCACTTGGTTGATTCCTGAGATGGAAGGGTTGTCTTATGAAGAAAGGTTGAGCAGGTTGGGCTGATACTCATTGGAGTTTAGAAGAATGAGAGGTGATCTTATTGAATCATATAAGATTCTGAGGGGGCTTGACAGGGTAGATGCAGGGAGGATGTTTCCCCTCGTGGGGGAATCTAAAACTAGGGGGCATAGTTTCAGAATAAGGGGTCGCCCATTTAAGACGGAGATGAGGAGGAATTTCTTCTCTCAGAGGGTCGTGAATCTTTGGAATTCTCTGCCCCAGAGAGCTGTGGAGGCTGAGTCATTGAATATATTCAAGGCGGAGATTGACAGACATTTGAACTACAGGGGAGTCGAGGGGTATGGGGAGAGAGCGGGAAAGTGGTGTTAAGGCCAAGATTGGATCAGCTCTGATCTTATTGAATGGCAGAGCAGGCTCGAGGGGCCGATCGGCCGACTCCTGCTCCTGTTTCTTATGTTCATCCCTTGATTCCCCTAGAGTCCAAAAATCTATCGATCTCAGCCTTCAATATACTCAAAGACTCAGCATTCACAGCCCTCTGGGGCAGCGAATTCCAAAGATTCACTACCCTCTGAGAGATGAAATTCTTCCTCATCTCAGTCTTAAATGGCCGACCCCTTATCCTGAGACTATGTTCTAGACACTCCAGCCAGGGGGAAACAACCTCTCAGCATCTACCCTGTCAATCCCCTTCAGAATCTTGTATGTTTGAATGAGATCACCTCCCATTCTTCTAAACTCCAGAGAGTATCGGCCCATTCGACACAATCTCGCATCACAGGACAGCCCTCTCATCCCAGGAATCAATCTAGTGAACCTTCGCTGCACTCCCTCTAAGGCAAGTATATCCTTCCTTAGATAAGGAGACTGAAACAGCGCCCAGTACTCCAGGTGTGGTCTTACCAAGGCCCTGTACAATTGTAGCAAGACTTCCTTACTCTTATACTCCAACCCCCCTTGCAATAAAGGCCAACATGCCATTTGCCTTCCTTATTGCTTGCTGTACCTGCATGCCAGCTTTCTGTGTTTCTTGCACGAGGACACCCAAATCTGCTGGTCCCACGCAGGCCGCTCACCGGTATTTCCATTGTAAATAACGCGCATGCGCGGAAATTTAAAGGGACCAAGCATTAAAAGAAACAGGCCATGCAGAACAAAGCGCAGCTCACAGGGAACATTGGAGGTGAGTATTTTGCTTTTTATAAAAGTCAGGAACTGTACTGAGAGGCAAATAATGGACATTCAGTCTTCCTTTCATTCTGCTGAATTTTACAGCATAATGTCTGACGTAATAAAACTCACTACACACTTGGTTTGAGTATAAAGCAAGGCTTTAATCAACTTGTTTCACAACATGGAGGTCTAGTTGTACTTCACTAGTTCCTTGTCTTACAAAAAGTCCCTGGAAAGCTGGGGCCCACGCCCGAGTATTTATACTCCTTGGACGGCGCCACCAGCTGGCCATCCAGCGTTATTTCATAAGTAGTTTCTTGATGATGAGATTTATAACAATGACCCCCCTCCCTTTCTCTGTTATCCTACTGCACTACAATGTGAACTGGCGATACATCCAGGTTTTCCCAAGATGGCCTTATAAATACAGTACACGTCCTCGCTGCGTAATCCCGACCTCAGCTCTGGAAGCCCGAGTGCAGTCACCTCCAAGCACTGGTCTTACACTGATTTGTTTCTGTGTAACTGCCTCGCACAAGCGCCCGTGCAATTATTTCAATGATGAAGTGTCCTGTAATAATGCGCTTTATTTTCTTTTGACAAGTTCTTTTTTGACTGGGAGGAAATGTGCTGAAGTTTCAGTCAATGCATGCAGTAGCTGCGTGTTTTTAAGGGCTGCAGCAGCTGCGTGGTGTTAATAGCTGCAGCAGCTGTGTGTTTTTAAGGGCTGCAGCAGCTGCGTAGTGTTAATAGCTGCAGCAGCTGCGGGGTGTTAAGGGCTGCAGCAGCTGCGTGGTGTTAAGGAAATCAACTGTTAGTAATTTGACAGCAGACACCGGGCCCTGAGTATAACATTGTAATTTGTATCTCTCATAGAAACATAGAAACATAGAAGATAGGAGCAGGAGTAGGCCATTCGGCCCTTCAAGCCTGCTCCGCCATTCAACGAGATCATGGCTGATCATCCAAACCCTAGCACCCGGTCCCTACACCGACAGCCATCCCACCCAAACCCTATCCCCGTAACCCCACGTATTTAATCCCCCCTAACACTAAGGGCCAATTTTTATCATGGCCAATCAACCTAACCCGCACATCTTTGGACTGTGGGAGGAAACCGGAGCACCCGGAGGAAACCCACGCAAACACGGGGAGAATGTGCAAACTCCACACAGACAGTCACCCGAGGCCGGATTTGAACCCGGGTCTCTGGCGCTGTGAGGCAACAGTGCTAACCACTATGCCACCATGTACACTATACCCAGGCTAATCGCAGTATCGTTCAATTATCCACCTGATACGATTTGATCCAAGTTGAAAGTAATTGATATGTATAATTAACAAAGTAAACTGAAAGTGATCGGTCATAATTCAAATTTCCCATAGACAGTCCGAGGTGAAACATGAACACTCCAATATCAATCGATTAAAAATAAATAACTCACATTAATCACTTCCAACTACAGAATACAGAGAATTTGACGTGAATGTAGAACAGTATAACTATGATCTGCTACCCTGTCAATACACAACTGATATACAAAACTATGATAACAAGCACGATGTGCTAGATTGTGGAGCATAAATGTTTAATTCCCTCAAACCTTTCAGGCCAACTCACTGCAGACTGTAAGGAGCAGGGGAGAATTTTTCTACCAGGATACTTGGGATACGGGAGGGTTACTGGTCCTTTGATTGGTCAGTCTAACATGCGACCTGTGGAGGATCCAGTCTCTGGTGAAGCGGTGAATAGAGGTTGTATTGCGATGTACAGGGAGGGTTGCAGTTCTGCAGCATGTTTTACAGTACATTGATGTACAGTGCCATGCTGGCTCTCCCCGTCATTCTCACAGAGGAGAACATGACAAGCAGAGGTCAAGGTTAGACTCTTCCCCAAAGCTCAGGTGAGACATGCCAGCCAGGGGCTCGTTAAAGAATAGAATGCCACTATTTATATTTGGGGTGTTTGCCTGAAGTAGAAAGGAGCTATTAATGCTCCTTTTTAAATAAAATTAATTATACACTAGATAAAACCCAACAATTCACTCATAGAAAGACTTACATTTAAATAGCACCTTTCGTGACCTCAGGTCGTCCCAAAGTGCTTTACAGCTAATTAAGCCATTTAAAAAAAATTTAGTCACTGTTGTAACGTAGAAAACGCAGTAGCCAATTTGTGCACAGCACGATCCCACAAACACCAATGAGATAATAACCAGATAATCTGTTTTTAGTGTTGTTGGTTGAGGGATAAATGTTGGCCGGGACACCGGGGAGAACTCCCCTGCTCTTCATCGAATAATGCCAGGTGATCTTTCACATCCACCTAAAAGGGCAGACGGGGTCTCGGTTTATCATCTCATCCAAAAGGCAGCACCTCCAACAGTGCAGCACTCCCTCAGTACTTCAGTGAAGTGTCAGCCTAGAGTGGGACTATCAACCCACAATCTTCTGATTCAGAGGCAAGAGTGCTACTGAGCCATGCAGAAACAAACGTGAAGTAGAAGCTAATAGAGGCGGAAAAGATGCAGGGGGGTACTTAAAGAGCAATAGATGCAATAATGCATTAAAATAGGTATATTTCCAGATTTCAGCCCCCAGCCTACAAAGCTCAGGCCACTCATTTCTGTTTGTGCTGATATTTCTGACTCACTGGGGGTGTGCCCTGCTTGAATTTCCTGGGTCTGGAGATTGGAAAAGGGCTGATCTTAGTCCTGTTGCCGCAGTGGCAAAACCAGAACCTGAGATCTGTTCGTGTCAGCAGCTTCAGGTATCTGGGAAATAACGGGAATGTGGATTAAAAGGTTACATGTGGCACTCCAGGCGCTATAATACGCCCACATCCCGAGAATGATTATTACACTTTGGTAGGAAGAAGGAGGAGAGGCAATATAAACTAAAGTTTACAATCCTAAACGGGGTGCATGAACAGAGAGACCTGGGTTTATCGGTGCACAAACCGTTGAAGGTGGCAGGGCAGGTTGAGAAAGCGGTTCGCGGTCGCTGTCATTCCCCCTCAGAAACTGACCGTAACGTCAGGAGGTAGCGCCTGCGCATCCAAACATGGAAATCCTGAAGTTGTGGTCAGTCGTTCACTGCTCCGACACTGGCACCACCCCCCGGGCCCATAGCCAGCAAACAGTGGAACTGACAAAAACTGAGCTTTTCCACATTAATATCGCTGTTAAATACCCCATTAAATGTTAAGCCTTGTTGGAATAGGTGCAACTGGGGTTTAACAGCGTATTGACTGCTAATTGACTATTGTTCTGGCCCTCAATAATTCCACAATCATTTTATATTTGTGGAATGTCAAATTTCTTCATTATGATAATTACTAGATTTTAAAATATCTTTTTTTAAAGTTTGTTCATGATATTTCAGCTTCTACCTTAACATCATTATTTCGCTCTCTAATATTGTTAAAAAGTGCAGATAATCAGCAATATTTTATTTCCTGGTTTGCTGTCTGTGAGAATTCTTCAATGTGATTGGTTGCTTCGACAGCTTGGTGACGTCGGTGCTGATCGACGCGAGGAATCCCCTTTACAAAGCGCTGCAATCAATTGTATGTGGAAGGAGCTAAAGTTCTCGCCGCAGAGATCGCGAGTCTCTGGGCGGCTTTCTTCGAGGTCAGTGAGGAGCACCTCACTTCGCCGCTGACTGCAAATTACGGGCTGTCGAGTTAGAGCCCCCTTAACCAGAGCACAGTCTGAAGGGTGAGCTGTGCCAATGCTCCTTTCATCTGGTGAAGAGTGTCGGGGTGGGTAAGGAAGGGGAGGGACAGTGTGTTAGCTTGCCTGCCCTGGTTGTTGTTGTTTATCATATCTTCACTCTTCCATCGGAGAGCAGTGTGAAGCAGTGGAAGGATTCGCAGGCTGTTTAACAGTCTGCCAGGACGCGACAGGAACACTCCTGCCATGGCCAGTCTCCTGCTGAAATGCGCAGTCCGTTTAAAAGCGGCACCCCAGCTAATTAAACCCGTTTTGCACGGGATTTACACCAATCACTACTTCAGGGGGTATGCAAAATAGCTGATCCAGCAAACACTTGCACAAACACCTGGCTTGGGCACAAATCTTTTTTTAATGGTGTAACAGTGGCGCATGTGTGGAAATTCTTCCCCTACATGTAAATGGAAAGTATATATACATGTGAATATAGTTCTGTATCATTCTGCCTAAACTGTGTTGGATCGCACTCTCTGCATTGAAGCACTTCACCGCGCTGCAAGTATTTGCCTTTTTGTTTGCTAAGGCTGCTTTGCAAAACAAATTAATTTTTTGTGGAGTCACAAAGATAATAGACAATGTACTCCAAGTAATCCTGCACCATGATATGTTGGATCAATGCACTAACAAGTCATTATTTCCTGACTAAACTGCTGACTGTGTCACATTTATTGATGTGGTACGGAACTGATAACAGCCTGAATTAGAGGATGAAGTGGTTTCTCTATCACTCAACAAAGGTGTCACATCAGAGTAACAGGGCTCTTTCATGAGATGGCAACAATGGAATGTAAGTGAGCGTCGAGACAAGTTCAAAGCTTTCATCCTGGCTTTTGTGAGGCGTTTCTGTTCCTACACACACACAGACACATCCTCCTGCTAAAGCCACAGAGAAAAGTTTGTAATTCTTTGGATTAAAAGAAGCTGATAAGAAGACACACAGGAGACACTCAGTCCTGCCTGTACCCAAGGTAAACAGCTCAATAAGGATCCCTTTGTGTTCACGGGCATGCCACAAACCATGTTCGTTTTGTAAAATATAACTCCTCAATTCACAGTGCACTCGTGCACACATATACACATAAATAACTGACCTCTACCTAGCGGAAGCTGAACGCCAACTCTCCGACACCTCCTCATACCTGGACCATGACCCCACTACCGAACATCAAACCACCATTTCCAAGACTGTCACTGACCGCATCTCCTCTGGAGATCTTCCCCCCGCAGCCACCAATCTCATAGTTCCCCAACCCCGCACAGCTTCGGCGGGTGCTTCAGCGGCAGAGCGGGCCTACAAAGGGCTCCAGAGACCAGGTAAGGCTTACTTTACTGGTGGTATTGAACTAAGTTAATTTAAATTGATTAAAGGGGTAGGTCATGCCAGGAGAGCCCAGCCCCGTGATGTGCTCCTCTTGCTCTATGTGGGAATTCAGGGACGCTGCCAGTGTCCCTGACCAACACGTGTGCCAGAAATGCATCCAGCTGCAGCTACTAACGGACCATCTTACGGCGCTGGAGCTGCGGGTGGATGGGCTGTGGAGCATTCACGATGCTGAGAGGGTCGCGAATTGCTCGTACAGTGAGTTGGTCACACCGCAGGGTAGGGCTGCACAGGCAGAAGGGAAATGGGTGACCACCAGGCGGAACAATAGAAGCAGGCAGTTAGTGCAGGAGACCCCTGTGGCCATCCCCCGTTCAACCAGGTATACCACTTTGGATACTGTTGAGGGGGATGACTTACCAGAGGAAGGCAGCAGCAGCCAGCTTCCTGGCACTGGGGGTGCTCCTGCTGCCCAGGAAGGGAGGAAAAAGAGTGGGAGAGCAATAGTGGTAGGGGATTCTATAGTAAGGGGAACAGATAGTCGTTTCTGTGGCCGTAGACGTGAATCCAGGGTGGTTTGTTGCCTCCCTGGTGCCAGGGTCAAGGATGTCACTGAGCGGCTGCAGGGCATTCTGGAGGGGGAGGGCGAACAGCCAGAGGTCGTGGTCCACATTGGTACCAACGACATAGGTAAAAAGAGGGATGAGGTCCTGCAGCAAGAATTTAGGGAGCTAGGTAGAAGATTAAAGAGCAGGACCTCAAAGGTTGTAATCTCTGGTATACTCCCGGTGCCACGTGCCAGTGAGTATAGGAATAGGAAGATAGAACAGATGAATGCGTGGCTAAAGAGTTGGTGCAGGAGGGAGGGCCTTAGTTTCCTGGATCATTGGGTCTGCTTCTGGGAAAGGTGGGACTTGTACAAGTCGGACGGTTTACACCTGAACCAGAGTGGGACCAATATCCTTGCGGGGAGGTTTGCTAGCACTGTTGGGGGGGGTTTAAACTAACTTGGCAGGGGGATGGGATACAGAGTGGAGCTATAGTAGGGGGTGAATTACAGCCAAATACGAAGGAAAAAACAAGCCAGCTGGGAAGGCAGAGCAAATATGTGAAGGCAAAAGGGAATATGGCAAGGCTGGAAGGCATTTATTTTAATGCAAGGAGTCTTGCAAATAAGGTGGATGAACTGAAGTTGTTGTTGAACACATGGGAGTATGATATTGTTGCTATCACGGAGACATGGTTGAGGGAGGGTCAGGACTGGCAGCTCAATATTCTGGGGTATAGAATCTTCAGGCGAGACAGAGGGGGGTGTAAAAGGGGAGGGGGTGTTGCAATATTAATTAAGGAATCAATTACTGCTGTAAGGAGGGATGATATATTAGCGGGTTCCTCTAATGAGGCCATATGGGTAGAACTTAAAAACAAAAAGGAGGCAAGCACTTTGCTGGGAGTGTACTATAGGCCCCCAAACAGTCAGGGGGAGATAGAGGAACAGATATGTAGGCAAATCTCAGAGAAGTGCGAAAATAATAGGGTAATAATAGTGGGGGATTTCAACTTCCCCAATATTAATTGGGATAGTCAGAGTGTGAAAGGCTTAGAGGGTGCAGAATTCTTAAAGTGCATCCAGGAGAGCTTTTTGAGCCAGCGTGTAGAAAGTCCTACAAGAGAGGGGGCGGTACTGGACCTAATTCTAGGGAATGTAGCCGGGCAAGTGGTGGAAGTGTCAGTAGGAGAGCATTTTGGCGACAGTGACCATAATTCGGTGAGATTTAAGGTGGTCATGTTAAAAGACAAAGACGGCCCGGAAATAAGGGTTCTAAATTGGGGGAAGGCCGATTTTAATATGATAAGGCAGGATCTGGCCAAAGTGGACTGGGAGCAGCTACTTATAGGAAAATCCACATCAAAGCAGTGGGAGACTTTCAGAAGGGAAATAGAGAGAGTACAACGCCAACATGTTCCCGTAAAGGTCAAGGGTGGTACCAACAAGCAAAGGGAACCTTGGATGACAAGGGATATACAAAAATGCATTTGGAAAAAAAGGGGGGCTTTTGGCAGTAACAAAAGACTAAAGATGGAGGAAGCCCTAGAGGAGTATAAAAAGTGCAGGGGCATACTTAAAAAAGAAATTAGGAGGGCGAGGAGGGGCCATGAAATAACACTGGCGAGCAAAATAAAGGAAAATCCTAAGATGTTTTATAAGTATATTAAGGGCAAGAGGATAACCAGGGAAAGGGTAGGGCCCATTAGGGACCAAAGTGGCAATCTGTGTGTAGAGCCAGATGATGTAGGCGGGGTTTTAAATGAATTTTTTGCATCTGTGTTCAATATGGAGGAAGACGATGTAGACATAGAAATAACGCATCGAGAGGGAGGAGGTACTAGCGGTTTTAGCAGGCCAAAAAGTGGATAAATCCCCAGGCCCGGACGAGATGTATCCCAGGCTGCTGTGTGAGGCAAAGGAGGAGATTGCAGGGGCTCTGACACAAATTTTCAGAACCTCTCTGGCCACAGGGGATGTACCAGAGGACTGGAGAACAGCTACCGTAGTACCATTATTCAAGAAGGGTAGCAGGGATAAACCAGGGAATTGCAGGCCAGTGAGCCTAACATCTGTGGTAGGGAAATTATTGGAAAAAATTCTGAGGGACAAAATTAGTCTCCACTTGGAGAGGCAAGGATTAATCGGGGATAGTCAGCATGGCTTTGTCAAGGGTAAATCATGTCTGACCAATCTGATTGAATTTTTCGAGGGGGTGACTAGGTGTGTGGATGAGGGAAATGCTGTGGATGTGGTATACATGGACTTCAGTAAGGCTTTTTACAAAGTCCCACATAGGAGACTGGTCAAGAAGGTAACAGCCCATGGGATCCAGGGTGCCTTGGCACGTTGGATCCTAAACTGGCTGAGTGGCAGGAGGCAGAGGGTGATGGTCGAAGGTTGCTTTTGTGACTGGAAGCCTGTGTCCAGTGGGGTACCTCAGGGATCGGTGCTGGGTCCCTTGCTGTTTGTGATCTACATAAATGATTTGGATGAGAATGTAAAAGGTATGATCAGTAAGTTCGCAGATGACACGAAAATTGGTGGGGTGGTAAATTGCGAGGAGGAAAGCCTTAGGCTACAGGACGATATAAACGGGTTGGTCAGATGGGCGGAAAAGTGGCAAATGGAATTTAACCCTGAAAAGTGCGAGGTGATGCATTTTGGACGGACAAATAAGGCAAGGGAATACACAATGAGTGGTAGGGCCCTAGGAAGCACAGAGGGTCAGAGGGACCTTGGTGTACATGTACATAGATCCCTGAAGGCAGCGGATCAGGTAGATAAGGTGGTTAAAAAGGCATATGGGATACTTGCCTTCATTAGCCGAGGCATAGAATATAAGAGCAGGGAGGTTATGATGGAGCTGTACAAAACGCTGGTAAGGCCACAGCTGGAGTATTGTGTGCAGTTCTGTTCACCTCACTATAGGAAGGATGTGATTGCTTTGGAGAGGGTGCAGAGAAGATTCACCAGGATGTTACCTGGGATGGAGCGCCTCAGCTAGGAAGAAAGACTAAACAGGCTGGGGTTGTTTTCCTTGGAGCAAAGAAGGCTGAGGGGGGACCTGATTGAGGTGTACAAAATGATGAGGGGCATAGATAGGGTAGATAAAGAGGAACTTTTCCTCTTAGTAGGGGGGTGTGGTGATTATTCTTTATGTTTAGTAAGAAGTATTGTAATTGGTTGTTTGTTTCCTACCTTGAGATATATGCTGTAAACTCATTGGTAGTTGATGTCATGTGATTTGTGGTGGCCATCTTAAATTCAGTTCTCTACAGCCTTGGTTGGGACTGGGTTTTGAAAGATGTGCTACTGGATTTTTAAAGTTAATAAAGCCTAGATTTAGAAAGGCAAATCTACTCTTTATTTCAATTTATTAACTTTAGTTCAGAATGGAGCGATATCTTCAACTGGAACGATTCAATGCTGACCCTAATTCTGCAGGAATGGATGATAAATGGAAACACTGGTATCGTACATTTAAAAACTTTTTGGGTGTGTTGGATCAAGAGTCTCTAAATAAGCTGAATATGCTGATCAACTACATTGCTCCGGATGTGTATAAGTATATTTTGGACTGTGAAACTTACGAATTGGCTATTTCTACATTGGAAAAGATTTTTGTTAAACCAAAGAATGAGGTATTTGCACGTCACCTTCTATCTGCCCATAGGCAGCAGGTGGGAGAATCTTTGGATACTTATTTACAAGCACTTCGGCGCCTTAGTGCTAACTGTAATTATAAGGCCATGACGGCAGAAGAATATAAGGAAGAATCGGTACGGGATGCTTTTATTAATGGATTACTGTCTAGATCAATTCGTCAGCGGTTGTTAGAAAATAAGACTTTGGATCTCAAGAGTGCTTTCGAGCAAGCCTCTACATTGGATGTGGCTCAGAGAAGTTCGGATTCTTATGCTCTTTTTAATCGGCCTGCGACTGTGGTTTCGGCAGTTCCGGATGAAAAGGAATTATGTGGACTTAATAGGAGTGGTTTACTAGATTCTGAAACAGTTTCTACTTCGGCGGCTGTTGCCTCTAGGATTCAGAAGTGTTATTTTTGTGGGAATGTCCGGCACCCTCATCTGAAGTGTCCTGCTCGGGAGGCTGTGTGTAGTAAATGCGGCAAGAGAGGTCATTATGCACGTGTTTGTAAATCATCAGGTACAATTACCTCCTCTGCGAATATTCAGCCTTTAGATAGGGCGTTTATTGCATCAATTTCTGCTGCATTTGCTCATGGCCTAAACAAAGCTATAGTTACGGCCCAAGTTAATGGGTTAGAAGTGAAGGCCCTTATAGATACGGGCAGTACCGAGAGTTTTATAAGTCTTCAGTTTGCGAAGGAGAAGCGTTTGAAAATTTCGCCTGTTACTTATCAGGTGTGTATGGCTCAGACGACTCTCACTTCACAAGTAGCTGGTTGTTGCCTTGTGAAATTGATTCTTCTAGGTAATACGTATACTGATATATGCCTATCTGTTTTGCCTAATCTCTGTGCGGATATTTTGATTGGTCATGATGTGCTTCAATTACACGAGTCTCTCAGTCTTTCGTTTGGAGGGACTAAGCCACCTTTATCTATTTGTGGATTAACCTCTTTATCCATTTCTCCATTATCACTTTTTTCCAATTTGATGCCGGATTGTAAGCCAATTGCTACCAAGTCAAGAAGGTATAGCAGTCAGGATAGAGAATTTATTAATTCTGAAGTTCAACGTCTTTTATTGGAAGGAATCATTGAACCTAGTTGTTCGCCTTGGCGGGCACAGGTAGTTGTCACCACTAACGAGAGACATAAGAAACGAATGGTGATAGACTACTCCCAAACTATTAATAGGTATACTCAATTAGATGCGTACCCTTTGCCTAAGATTGATGAGTTTGATGTGCCTCAATGAATCCGAGACTCGACGTTAACGGGGCAAAGCAAGGCTTTTATTAACTAAGAAAGTAATACACAGTGGAGAAGTGTCTCCCATCCAAAGATCTGCTGCACTGTCTGTGAGACAGTGCAGCCTGCTTAAGTAGTGGCCAGGTATGGGCGCAGCCCTACACACAATAGTACAGGTGGGGAAATGAAACTGAAACTAAACTAAACACAGAGAATACAGTGCCTGAGAACACAGAGAATACAGTGCCTGATGAACGGCATATTTCATCACATTCACCCCTTCTATAGATTTAGTCTGTTCGGGGGTTTGATAGTCCTCTGTGACCGACGTGGTGCTGCGGGTGTCGGCTGGGTGTCCCCGGTGGCCTCCTGGGTCTCTGCCGGGGGCGCCGCCAGGCTTGTTGAAGAGGTAGTTGGTGGGGGCACCGTTGGTCGATGTTCTTCCGGGGGTGATGAAAGAGTAGTGGGTGGGTAAGAGTGGCTGTGATCGCTGTTGCTGTTGTTGTCGTGGTTATTGTCGTTACCGGCTGGGGCGACGTCATTTATGGACACAGTGTCCTCCCTTCCGTCGGCGTGCCGGACATACGCGTATTGGGGGTTGGCGTGGAGTAGGTGCACTGACTCCACGAGAGGGTCCGTCTTGTGGCCCCTCACATGCCTTCGTACAAATACCGGACCTGGGGTGGAGAGCCATGACGGCATGGATACGCCTGAGGTGGATTTCCAGGGAAAGACAAACATTCGTTCATGAGGCGTGGCATTAGTGGCAGTACACAATAGCGACCATATCGAATGGAGCACATCTGGGAGGACATCCTGCCAGCGGGAGATAGGGAGGCCCTTGGTCCTTAGAGCTAGAGTGACTGCTTTCCATACTGTCCCGTTCTCTCGCTCCACCTGGCCGTTACCCTGGGGGTTGTAGCTGGTGGTACGGCTCGTGGCGATCCCCCTGGACAGCATGTACTGGCGTAGCTCTTCACTCATGAAGGACGCCCCCCTATCCGTGTGGATGTAGCTCGGCATACCGAACAGACAGAACAGGCTGTTGAGGCATTTAATGACCGTGGCGCTGGTCATGTCTGGGCAGGGGAAGGCGAATGGGAAATGGGAGTATTCGTCCACAATGTTCAGGAAGTAAACATTGCGGTCGACTGACGGGAGGGGGCCCTTGAAATCTAAGCTGAGCCGCTCAAAGGGCCGTGTAGCTTTGATTAAGTGGGCTCTATCTGGGCGGTAGAACCGAGGCTTGCACTCAGCGCAAGTGCGGCAGTTCCTGGTCAGAGACCGAACTTCCTCAATCGAGTAGGGTAAGTTGCGGGACTTTATGAAGTGGAACAGCCGCGTGACCCCTGGGTGGCAGAGGTCGTTGTGGAGGGTCTGTAGCCGATCCCCGGTGGCGCTGGCACACATCCCTCGTGAGAGGGCGTCGGGGGATTCGTTAAGGGCCCCTGGCCGGTAAATGATGTCATACTCGAAGGTGGAGAGCTCGATCCGCCACCTGAGAATCTTATCATTTTTAATCTTCCCCTTCTGTTTATTATTGGTAAGTAGGGTGAAGCGTTTGCCAGCTAGGTAGTGGCGCCAGTGGCGCACTGCCTCCACGATGGCTTGGGCCTCCTTTTCCACGGAGGAGTGTCTGATCTCGGGCCCTTGGAGGGTCCTCGAGAAGAAAGCTACGGGCCGCCCCGCCTGGTTAAGGGTGGCCGCCAAGGCAAAGTCAGACGCATCACTTTCCACTTGAAAGGGAGTGTTCTCGTCCACTGCCTGTAGCGTGGCCCGCTCAATATCCTGCTTAATGCTTTTGAAGGCGGCGTGGGCCTCAGCAGAGAGCGGAAAAGAGGATGCTTTCAAGAGGGGGCGGGCTTTGTCGGAGTAGTTGGGGACCCATTGGGAATAATAAGAAAATAACCCCAGGCACCTTTTCAGGGCTTTGGGAGTGTTGGGCAGGGGCAGCTCCCGTAGGGGGCGCAATCGGTCGGGGTCTGGTCCGATTTCCCCATTCTCCACCACGCTGTCTAGTATGCAGAGGCGCATGGTGTTGAAAACGCACTTGTCCTCATTGTAAGCGAGGTTGAGTTTTTGTGCGATTTTCAGGAACCTCTCGAGGTTCGAGTCGTGATCCTGCTGGTTGTGACCGCAGATGGTGATGTTGTCGAGATAGGGGAAGGTTGCCTGCAAGTGGTGGTCATCGACCATGCGGTCCATCTCCCTCTGGAAGACCGAGACCCCATTCGTCACCCCAAAGGGGACTCTGAGGAATTGGTAGAGGCGTCCGTTCACCTCGAAGGCGGTGTACGGGCGGTCCTCTGGTCTGATAGGGAGCTGGTGGTACGCTGACTTGAGGTCGATGGTGGAGAACACCCGGTATTGGGCAATTTAGTTCACCATTTCTGATATGCGGGGTAGCGGGTAGGCGTCTAGTTGGGTGTACATGTTGATCGTTTGGCTATAGTCGATCACCATACATTTCTTCTCGCTACCCCTCACCACTACCACTTGGGCGCGCCACGGGCTGTTGCTGCATTCAGTGACGCGCTCCCTCAGCAGCCTGTCCACCTCGGTCGCGATAAACCGTCTGTCCTCCCAGCTGTACCTCCTGCTTTTGGTCGCTATTGGCCGGCAGTTGGGAGTAAGGTTCGCGAATAGCGAAGGCGGCTTTACCTTCAGGGTAGCCAGACCGCACACTGTGAGGGGCGGCTGGGACCCACCGTAATTGAGCGTGATGCTTTGGTGGTGGCACTGGAAATCCAGGCCCAAGATCACGCTCGCACATAGATTCTTCACGATTAGCAATTTAAAATTATCGTATACAGTTCCGTTAACGGACAATTGTACCGCGTAGTAACCCATAACGGTCGATGTCTGGGTTTTATCAGCCATAGAGATGGTGCCCCGAGCAGGGACCACCGTTAGAGAGAGTTGTTGTGCTAGTTCAGGGTGGATAAAACTCTCCGTGCTTCCACTGTCAATTAAACATTTAACCCCGCACCCGTTTACCTCGATGTCCACCATTGATTTGGATAGCGGGTGCGGTCTGGTCTGGTCCACTGTGACCGATGCCACTGTAGGGCCCTGATCGAGACAAGATGGCGTCCACGCTGTCTGCTCACAAAATGGTGGACCCCACGAGGTCGGGCAAGATGGCGTCCAAGATGGCCGCTCCCACGGCGTACACGCGGCGGTGGCGGGTTTTCCAGCGGGGTTCCCTCTGCACACCTTCCCGAAGTGCCCCTTCTTACCGCACTTAAAGCAGGTGGTGCCTTTCGCCAGGCATGGGTTTCTGGTGTGCTTCGGCTGCCCGCAGAAGTAGCAGTTGGGGCCCCGACGCGTCGCGGCTGTCGTAGGGCTTCTGGGGGGAGAGCGGGGCCCCGACGGTGTCAGGCTGCCGGGCGGGGAAGATGCCTTCCAAGATGGCGGCGCCCTTGGTGCACACGTGGCGGCGTGGGCGGCGCGGGCTGAAGAGTAGGCGTCCGAGTTTCTCTGGGCCACATCCAGGGATCGCGCTGTGTCCACAGCCTGTTTCAGGTCCAATCCCGTTTTTTCCAATAGTCTCTGCCGGATGTAAGTGGAGCTGAGGCCTGTGATAAAGGCATCACGAACAAGCTCGTCAGTGTACACTGCGGCTTTTACATCTTGGCACTTGCAGTCTTTGCCAAGCGTTTTCAGGGTGACTAGGAACTCATCCAGCGATTCCCCAGGTCGCTGTGCGCGAGTAGCGAGCAGATGCCTAGCGTACACCTCATTCGTAGGCTGCTGGTAATGCGCCTTTAGGATGTCGCAGGCGGCCGGGTACGTGTCGGCGTCTTGGATGAGGGGGTAAACCCGGTGGCTTACCCAATTCCGCAGGATTCCGAGTTTCATACTTTCGGCGTCCGTAGCGCCTGTGATGGCTATGGAATTGTTCAGGAAGAATTCCATACACTTAAACCAGTGTCCGAAGCGTGCCGATGCGTCCGAAGCATGCTGGTCCAAATCCAAACGTTCGGGTTTCAAGAGTTGATCCATCGCGTTGAAAATTTAGTTAATAAAATTGATGTGCCTCAATGAATCCGAGACTCGACGTTAACGGAGAAAAGCAAGGCTTTTATTAACTAAGAAAGTAATACACAGTGGAGAAGTGTCTCCCATCCAAAGATCTGCTGCACTGCCTGTGAGACAGTGCAGCCTGCTTAAGTAGTGGCCAGGTATGGGCGGAGCCCTACACACAATAGTACAGGTGGGGAAATGAAACTGAAACTAAACTAAACACAGAGAATACAGTGCCTGAGAACACAGAGAATACAGTGCCTGGTGAACGGCATATTTCATCACAAACTTATCAACAAAGTATCTCAGTATAAGGTTTTTAGCACTATTGACTTAAAGAGTGCTTATCATCAGATTCCTATTGTTAAGAGGGATCAACCATATATGGCCTTTGAGGCTGGCGGAAAGCTGTATCAGTTTTGCCGAATACCATTTGGTGTTACTAATGGTGTTGCTTGTTTTCAACGGGCAATGGATGCTTTTATAAGTGATAACTCTCTCTCTGACACCTTTTCATACTTAGATGACATCACGGTGTGTGGCAAATCAAGGGTGGAGCATGATTCTAATTTAGAAAAATTCCTTCAAGCTGCGGAAAGAGTTGGTTTAACTTTCAATAAAGAGAAGTGTATCTTTTCGACCACTGAGGTAAATCTACTGGGGTATATTATCTCGGGAAACAAGATTAAACCAGATCCAGAACGTCTGCGACCATTGATTGATTTACCTTGTCCTACTAATTCTAAGGCTTTGCAACGAGTTGTTGGACTGTTTTCTTATTATTCTAATTGGATTGCAAATTTTTCACAGAAGATCCGGCCCCTTATTAGGGTTACGACATATCCTCTATCATGGGAGGCCAGGACGTGTTTTGATAATTTTAAAAAGGATATCCTTGGAGCAGTTGTGCATTCTATTGATGAGCAGGTTCCCTTTGTGATTGAGACGGACGCTTCTGATTTTGCAATTGGGGCTACTCTGAACCAAAATGGAAGACCTGTGGCCTTTTTCTCACGTACCTTGAACAATAGTGAAAAAAGACATTCTTCAATAGAGATAGAGGCGTATGCAATAGTAGAAGCACTGCGTAAATGGAGACATTATTTATCGGGGCGACATTTTACGTTGGTAACTGACCAAAAATCTGTGTCCTTTATGTTTGATGTCAAACATTTTGGAAAGATCAAGAATGATAAAATAATGAGGTGGAGGATTGAGTTGGCATGCTACCATTTTGATATAGTTTATCGTCCGGGAAGGATAATGTTGCTGCTGATGCGCTGTCGAGGGCTTATTGTTCTGTGATTCATGGAGATACGCTTATTAATCTTCACAATGCCTTATGCCATCCTGGGGTTACGAGGATGATACACTTCGTACGCAGTAAGAATTTGCCCTTTTCAGTTGAAGACGTCAAGCGGATGACTTCATCATGTTCTATCTGTGCTCGGTGTAAACCGAATTTCTTTAAGCCTCAACGAGCTCATCTTATAAAGGCTACTTCTCCTTTTGAACGTTTGAGCGTTGATTTTAAGGGGCCTCTTCCTTCAACGACTCAAAATCGATATATATTTACTGTTGTGGATGAGTTTTCAAGGTTCCCTTTTGCTTTTCCTTGCGTAGATGTATCAGCTGCTACAGTTATCAAATGTCTGACTCAACTTTTTGTCATTTTTGGGATGCCTGCGTATATCCATTCGGATCAGGGAAGTTCTTTTATGTCTTCCCAGTTGAAGGAATACCTTCAGAGTCGGGGAATCTCTACTAGTAGAACTACCCCGTATAATCCCCAGGGTAATGGACAGTGTGAACGATACAATGGGGTGATCTGGAAGGCAGTTATGTTGGCTTTGACATCCCGGAACCTTAAGAATACACAGTGGGAAATGGTACTGCCTGATGCCCTGCACTCCATTAGATCATTGCTTTCAACGGCTACTAATGTGACCCACCATGAAAGGCTCTTTAACTATCCGCGGAGATCTACTACGGGATATTCGGTACCTTCATGGCTAACTATGCAGGGACCTGTGCTGCTTCAACGCCATGTTAGATTGTCAAAATATGATCCTTTAGTGGAGGAGGTGGAGCTGTTGGAGGCAAATTCCCAATATGCTCATATTCGATTCCAAGATGGGAAAGAAAGTACTGTTTCAATTAAAGACTTGGCTCCTTGTGGTGGCCAGCCCTCTTCTGAGGATATTAACAATAGTCATGATTCAGATAATGTGGATGTCGTTACAGATACTACGAATATTTCCAATCCTATTGCAGATAATTATACTTCTATTAGTCAGCCTTCGATGGATGTTCATGACCGTCCCAGTTTACCTCCTGATGGGATTTCCAATCCGGAAACTGTTGATAATCGGGATATGGATAGCCTTCCTGCAGAAGATACTTCTGTGTCTCCTGGTGTGGGAGGGCAAGGAATTTCTTAAGAAGGTCGACACGAATAAGATATCCGGTCGACCGACTGAAAATGGACTTTTAAATTGATAGTAATGTTTTAAAATTGTTGAAATATTATATTTGTATTGTTTTAGTTGTAAATAATTAATTATAATTTCTAAAGGTTATTTAGGTTGGAGTATATTTTAAAAGGAGGGGTGAATGTGGTGATTATTCTTTATGTTTATTAAGAAGTATTGTAATTGGTTGTTTGTTTCCTACCTTGAGATATATGCTGTAAACTCATTGGTAGTTGATGTCATGTGATTTGTGCTGGCCATCTTAAATTCAGTTCTCTACATCCTTGGTTGGGACTGGGTGTTGAAAGATGTGCTACTGGATTTTTAAAGTTAATAAAGCCTAGATTTAGAAAGGCAAATCTACTCTTTATTTCATGGGGTCAATAACAAGGGGGCATAGATTCAAGGTAAGGGGCAGAAGGTTTAGAGGGGATTTGAGGAGGAACTTTTTCACCCAGAGGGTGGTTGGAGTCTGGAACTCACTGCCTGAAAGGGTGGTAGAGGCAGGAACCCTCACAACATTCAAGAAGCATTTGGATGAGCACTTGAAATGCCATTGCATACAAGGCTATGGACCAAATGCTGGAAAATGGGATTAGATTGGACAGGGCCTGATGGACGGCGAAGACACGATGGGCCGAAGGGCCTCTTTCTGTGCTGTATAACTCTATGACTCTCTATGACTCTCTATGAGCCCGCTTCTACCTCCTTCCCAAGATCCACAAACAGGACTGCCCTGGTAGACCCATTGTTTCAGCCTGTTCTTGCCCCACGGAACTTATCTCTTCCTATCTCGACTCTATCTTTTCTCCCCTTGTCCAGTCTCTTCCCACCTACATCCGCGACTCTTCGGATGCCCTCCGCCACTTTAACAGTTTCCAGTTTCCTGGCCTGGCCAACTGCCTCCTTTTCACCATGGACGTAGAATCCCTCTACACCTCCATCCCCCACCAGGATGGCCTTCAGGCGCTTCACTTCTTCCTTGAACAGAGGCCCGACCAGTCCCCATCCACCACCACCCTCCTCCGCCTGGCTGAACTTGTTCTCACATTGAACAACTTCTCCTTTGACTCCACTCATTTCCTCCAAATCAAAGGTGTTGCTATGGGTACCCGCATGAGTCCTAGCTATGCCTGCCTTTTCGTGGGATATGTGGAACACTCTTTGTTCCAGTCCTACTCAGGTCCCCTCACTCACCTCTTTTTCCGGTATATTGATGACTGTATCGGTGCCATTTCCTGCTCTCGCCCTGAACGAGACAATTTCATTCACTTTGCCTCCAATTTCCACCCTTCCCTCACCTTCACATGGTCCATCTCCGACTCTTCCCTTCCCTTCCTCGACTTCTCCGTCTCCATCTGTGGGGATAGGTTATTGACCAACATTCACTACAAGCCCACTGACTCCCACAGCTACCTGGACTACACTTCCTCCCACCCTGCCTCCTGTAAGGACTCTATTCCATTCTCCCAGTTTCTCCATCTCCGCCGCGTCTGTTCTGACGATGCCACCTTCCACACCAGTGCTTCCGACATGTCTTCCTTTTTCCTCAACTGAGGATTCCCCTCCACCGTGGTTGACACGGCCCTTGACCCTGTCCGTTCTATCCCCCGCACTTCTGCCCTCACCCCTGCCCCTCCCTCCCAGACCACGATAGGGTTCCCCTTGTCCTCACCTTTCACCCCACCAGCCTCCACATTCAACAGATCATCCTCTGCCATTTCCGCCACCTGCAACGTGATCCCACCACCAAACGCATCTTCCGCTCCCCTCCCCTTTCAGCATTCCATAGGGACCGCTCCCTCCGAGACACCCTAGTCCACTCCTCTATCACCCCCAGCACCCCTTCCCCTTCGCCTGGCACCTTCCCGAGCAAGCGCAGGAGATGTAACACTTGCCCTTATACCTCCCCCCTTCCCACTGTCCAGGGCTCCAAACACCCCTTCCCGGTGAAACAACGATTTACTTGTACTTCTTGCAATCTAGTATACTGTATTCGCTGCTCACGATGTGGTCTCCTCTACATTGGGGAGACCAAACGCAGGTTGGGTGACCGCTTTGCGGAACACCTCCGTTCAGTCCGTAAGGGTGACCCCGAGCTTCCGGTCGCCTGTCATTTTAATTCACCGCTCCATTCCCACTCGGACCTCACCGTCCTTGGCCTCTTGCATTGTTCCACGGAAGCTCACCGTAAACTCAAGGAACAGCACCTCATCTTCCGATTAGGCACTTTGCAGCCTTCCGGACTCAATATCGAGTTCAACAATTTTAGATCATAACCTCGGCCCCTATTACATTTTTACTTATATTTTTTATCCACACCTTTGTTTTGGCCCTCCCCCCTTTTTTTTTCTCTCCCACATGGCAGCTGTCTCCCATTCTGCCAGCGCAGTTCACACCTAATCTAGAGACGTCTTTTGTCTCCACTAGTCCCATCACCATCTCGTCTGGTTCTGAATACCTCTTAATGTCTCTTCACTTCTCTTTTGTTCTCTCCCAGCCTGGCCTTTTAATCTATTTCATTTCCTGTGCTTCTTTAGTCTTGACAAAGGGTTTGCCCTGAAACGTTGACTCTATTTTCTCTCCACGGATGTTGCCTGGCCTGCTGAGTTTTTCCAGCATTTTCTGTTGTTATTTCACGTAATATATGTCAGCCATGGCTCACCTAAAAACAGATTCTCTGGTCATACATATCATTCTAGTTTGTGCGATCTTGTTGTGCGCAAATTGACTGTTGAACTTTGTACACAGCAAGGTCCCACACACAGCAATGATATAAGTGACCAATTCTATTTTCAGTGATGTTGGTTGAGTCATAACTTATGCCAGGACATCGGGGAGAACTTCCCTACTCATCTTCATGCGATCTCTTACATCATCTCAGAGGGCAAATAGCAGCTAATGTCTCGTCTGAACAAAGACGCCCCTCCGACAGTGCAGCACTCCCTCAGTACTGCCCCTCCGACAGTGCAGCGCTCCCTCAGTACTGCCCCTCTGACAGTGCGGCGCTCCCTCAGTACTGCCCCTCCGACAGTGTGGCGCTCCCTCAGTACTGCCCCTCCAACAGTGTGGCGCTCCCTCAGTACTGCCCCTCCAACAGTGTGGCACTTCCTCAGTACTGCCTCTCTGACAGTGTGGCGCTCCCTCAGTACTGCCCCTCCGACAGTGCAGCGCACCCTCAGTACTGCCCCTCCGACAGTGTGACGCTCCCTCAGCACTGCCCCTCCGACAGAGCAGCGCTCCCTCAGCACTGCCCCTCCAACAGTGCAGCGCTCCCTCAGTACTGCCCCTCCAACAGTGCAGCGCTCCCTCAGTACTGCCCCTCCGACAGTGCAGCGCTCCCTCAGTACTGCCCCTCCGACAGTGCAGCGCTCCCTCAGTACTGCCCCTCCGACAGTGCAGCGCTCCCTCAGTACGGCCCCTCCGACAGTGCGGCGCTCCCTCAGTACTGCCCCTCCGACAGTGCAGCGCTCCCTCAGCACTGCCCCTCTAACAGTGCAGCGCTCCCTCAGTACTGCCCCTCTGACAGTGCAGCGCTCCCTCAGTACTGCCCCTCTCACAGTGCAGCACTCCCTCAGTATCGCCCCTCCGACACTGCAGCACTCCCACAGTACTGCCCCTGTGACAGTGCAGCAGTCCCTCAGTACTGCCCCTCCGACAGTGCAGCGCTCCCTCAGTACTGCCCCTCCGACAGTGCAGCGTACCCTCAGTACTGCCCATCCGACAGTGCAGCGCTTCCTCAGTACTGCCCCTCCAATGGTGCAGCGCTCACTCAGTACTGCCCCTCCGACAGTGCAGTGCTCCCTCAGTACTGCCCCTCCGATGGTGCAGTGCTCACTCAGTACTGCCCCTCCGACAGTGCAGCACTCCCTCAGAACTTCCCCTCCAATGGTGCGGCGCTCCCTCAGTACTGCCCCTCCGATGGTGCGGCGCTCCCTCAATACTGCCCCTGCGACAGTGCAGCACTCACTCAGTACTGCCCCTCCAACAGTGCAGCACTCCCTCAGTACTGCGCCTCTGACAGTGCAGCACTCCCTCAGTACAGCCCCTCCGACGGTGCGGCGCTCCCTCAGTACTGCGCCTCCGACAGGGCAGCACTCCCTCAGTACTGCCCCTCCGACAGTGCGGCGCACCCTCAGCACTGCCCCTCTGACAGTGCAGCGCTCCCTGAGTACTGTCCCTCCGACAGTGCGGCACTCCCTCAGTACTGACCCTCAGAAATTTCAGCGCTCCCTCAGTAATGCCTGTCTGACAATGCAGCGCTCCCTCAGTACTGCCACTCTCACAGTGCAGTGCTCCCTCAGCACTGCCCCTACGACGGTGCGGCGCTCCCTCAGTACTGCCCCTCCGACAGTGCAGCGCTCCCTCAGTACTGCCCCTCCGACAGTGCAGTGCTCACTCAGTACTGCCTGTCCGACAATGCAGCCACCCCTCAGTACTGCCCCTCTGATGGTGCGGCGCTCCCACAATACTGCCCCTCTCACAGTGCAACACTCCCACAGTACTGCCCCTCCGACAGTGCAGCGCTCTCTCAGTATTTCCCCTCCGACAGTGCCGCGCTCACTCAGTACTGCCCCTTAGACAGTGCCACTCTCCCTCAGCACTGCCCCTCCGACAGTGCAGCGCTCCCTCAGTACTGCCCCTCCGACAGTGCCGCACTCCCTCAGTACTGCACCTCCGACAGTGCGGCGCTCCCTCAGTACTGCCCCTCCGGCAGTGCAGCGCTCCCTCAGTACTGCCCCTCCGACAGTGCTGCATTCTCTCAGTACTGCACCTCCGACGGTGCAGCGCTCCGTCATTACTTTCCCTCCGACAGTGCGGCGCTCCCTCAGTACTGCCCCTCCGACAGTGCAGCACTCCCTCAGTACTGCCCCTCCAACACTGCAGCGCTCCCTCAGTACTGCCCCTCCGACAGTGCGGCACTCCGACAGTGCAGCACTCCCTCAGTACTGACCCTCAGACAATGCAGCGCTCCCTCAGTAATGCTTGTCCGACAATGCAGCGCTCCCTCAGTACTGCCCCTCTCACAGTGCAGCACTCCCACAGTACTGCCCCTCCAACAGTGCAGCGCTCCCTCAGTACTGACCCTCTGACAGTGCAGCACTCCCTCAGTACTGCCCCTCCGACAGTGCAGTGCTCCCTCAGTACTGCCCCTCCGACAGTGCAGTGCTCACTCAGTACTGACTGTCCGACAATGCAGCCACACCTCAGTACTGCCCCTCTCACAGTGCAGCACTCCCACAGTACTGCCCCTCCGACAGTGCAGCGCTCTCTCAGTACTTCCCCTCTGACAGTGCAGCGCTCCCTCAGCACTGCCCCTCCGACAGTGCGGCGCTCACTCAGTACTGCCCTTGGACAGTGCCGCTCTCCCTCAGTACAGCCCCTCCGACAGTGCAGCGCTCCCTCAGTACTGCCCCTCCGACAGTGCAGCGCTCCCTCAGTACTGCCCCCCTGACAGTGCGGCGCTCCCTCAGTACTGCCCCTCCGACAGTGCGGTGCTCCCTCAGTACTGCCCCTCCGACAGTGCGGCGCTCCCTCAGTACTGCCCCTCCGACAGTGCGGCGCTCCCTCAGTACTGCCCCTCTGATGGTGCAGGGCTCACTCAGTACTGCCCCTCCGACAGTGCAGAGCTCCCTCAGTACTGCCCCTCTGATGGTGCAGTGCTCACTCAGTACTGCCCCTCGACAGTGCAGCACTCCCTCAATACTGCCCCTCCGATGGTGCGGCGCTCCCTCAGTACTGCCCCTCCGATGGTGCGGCGCTCCCTCAGTACTGCCCCTGCGACAGTGCAGCGCTCACTCAGTACTGCCCCTCCAACAGTGCAGCACTCCCTCAGTACTGCCCCTCCGACAGTGCAGCACTCCCTCAGTACTGCCCCTCCGACGGTGCGGCGCTCCCTCAGTACTGCCCCTCCGACAGTGCGGCACACCCTCAGTACTGCCCCTCTGACAGTGCGGCACTCCCTCAGTAATGCCTGTCCGACAGTGCAGCGCTCCCTCAGTACTGACCCTCTGACAGTGCAGTGCTCTCTCAGTACTGCCCCTCCAACAGTGCAGCACTCCCTCAGTACTGCCCCTCCGACAGTGCAGCGCTCCCTCAGTACTGACCCTCAGACAATGCAGCGCTCCCTCAGTACTGACCCTCAGACAATGCAGCGCTCCCTCAGTACTGCCCCTCTGGCAGTGCGGCGCTCCCTCAGTACTGACCCTCAGACAATGCAGCACTCCCACAGTACTGCCCCTCTGATAGTGCAGCGCTCCCTCAATACTGCCCCTCCGACAGTGCAGCGCTCCCTCAGTACTGCCCCTCCGACAGTGCAGTGCTCACTCAGTACTGCCCCTTAGACAGTGCCGCTGTCCCTCAGTACTGCCCCTCCGACAGTGCAGAGCTCCCTCAGTACTGCCCCTCCGACAGTGCAGCGCTCCCTCAGTACTGCACCTTCGACTGTGCGGCGCTCCCTCAGTACTACCCCTCCGACAGTGCAGCGCTCCCTCAGTACTGCCCCTCCGACAGTGCTGCACTTTCTCAGTACTGCCCCTCCGACGGTGCAGCGCTCCCTCAGTACTTCCCCTCCAACAGTGCTGCACTCTCTCAGTACTGCCCCTCTGACGGTGCGGCGCTCCCTCAGTACTGCCCCTGCGACAGTGCAGCGCTCACTCAGTACTGCCCCTCCGACAGTGCAGCACTCCCTCAGGACTGCCCCTCTGACGGTGCGGCGCTCCCTCAGTACTGCCCCTCCGATAATGCAGCACTCCCTCAGTACTGCCCCTCCGACAGTGTGGCGCATCCTCCGTACTGCCCCTCTGACAATGCAGCACTCCCTCAGTACTGCCCCTCCGACAGTGCAGCACTCCCTCAGTACTGCCCCTCCGACAGTGCGGCACTCCCTCAGTACTGCCCCTCCGACAGTGCAGCGCTCCCTCAGGACTGCCCCTCCGACAGTGCAGCCCTCCCTCAGTACTGCCCCTCCGACAGTGCAGTGCTCACTCAGTACTGCCTGTCTGACAATGCAGCCACCCCTCAGTACTGCCCCTCTGACAGTGCGGTGCTCCCACAGTACTGCCCCTCCTAGTGCAGCGCTCTCTCAGTACTGCCCGTCCGACAGTGCGTCACTCCCTCAGTACTGACCCTCAGACAATGCAGCGCTCCCTCAGTAATGCTTGTCCGACAATGCAGCGCTCCCTCAGTACTGCCCCTCCCACAGTGCTGCACTCTCTCAGTACTGCCCCTCCGACGGTGCAGCGCTCCCTCAGTACTTCCCCTCCGACAGTGCAGTGCTCCCTCAGTACTGCCCCTCCGACAGTGCAGCAATACCTCAGTACTGCCCCTCCGACTGTGCAGCAGTCCCTCAGTACTGTCCCCCCGACAGTGCGGTGCTCCCTCAGTACTGCCCCTCCGACAGTGCGGCGCTCCCTCAGTACTGCCCCTCAGACAGTGCAGTGCTCCCTCAGTACTGCCCCTCCGACAGTGCAGCACTCCCTCAGTACTGCCCCTCAGACAGTGCAGTGCTCCCTCAGTACTGCCCCTCTGATAGTGCGGTGCTCCCTCAGTAGTGCCCCTCCGACGGTGCAGCGCTCCCTCAGTACTGCTTGTCCGACAATGCAGCGCTCCCTCAGTACTGCCCCTCTGACAGTGCAGCATTCCCTCAGTACTGCCCCTCCGATGGTGCGGCACTCCCTCAGTACTGCCCCTCCGATGGTGCGGCGCTCCCTCAGTACTGCCCCTCCGATGGTGCGGCGCTCCCTCAGTACTGCCCCTCCGACAGTGCGGCTCTCCCTCAGTACTGCACTGTAACCTTCGGGTCAGCCTAGATTATGTGCTGGAAACTTCAGTCTGAGGAATGTCGAATATAAATTTCCTGTCCCACCATTCAAGGTTTTCTCAACAATCTGCTCATTTGTAAGTAGCTTAAATAAAATGATAAATTATTTCATATGATCAGCTACTTACCAGAGGTGTACATTATTAAATATTCCCTTAAATATTTTATAGAGAGATGATGAATAGAACAAACGAACATGATATGTTCTTGACTGGCTGAGGATAGATAGTTCTGGCCGATATTATAACAGTGTTCGGTTATGTCACAGTGAATATAAAAATACTTTCACTGAAAATGTTCATCCTTGGGGATGTGTTGAGTATGCAGAACCAATTCAGAAAGAAATTGCTGCCATGAATGACACATGTTTCATTGGAGTAATGGTTTCACAGATGTTGGAAAGTTATTTGATATTCACTGATGTGCCACATAAATGCTGCACTCGCCCAGCACTGTCAAGTTCTGCTTATATCAGGAGACCCTCTCTCATGCAGAGAAGATGTTTCCACTTGGTTGGGGGTGGGGGGGACCAGAACTAGGGGCCATAAATATAAGATAAATACTAATAAATCCAGTTGGGAATTCAAGAGAAACTTATTAACCCAGAGAGTAGTGTGAATGTGGAATTCCCTACCACAGGGAGTGGTCGAGGTGAATCGCATAGATGCATTTAAGGGGAAGTTAGGCCAACACATGGGGGAGACAGGAATAGAAGGATATGTTTGTAATGATATCAGCAAATAGTGATGGTATTTGCCTGTTTGATTATGATGCCTTACCAGCATGTTTGCCTGATTGATTACTTATGCCTGACCAGCAGAGGGCATGTGACAGAGACAAGCAGTTTAGTTTTAGTTTCGCTTTTAGATGGATCACTAGCATGGTGTCTCCTGTAATGCTGTTAAAAAGAGTTGAACAGACTTTAGATTAAAAGACATTCTCTTTCATAAATGTCTCGTCATTGAACCCACAAAGAAATCAATACAATGTTGATTGGGTGAGATGAAGAAGGGTGGGAGAATGCTCAGGTGGAGCATGAACACCGGCACGGACCAGTTGGGCCGACTGGCCTGTTTCTGTGCTGCACATTCGATGTAAACCCTTCCTACAGTGTCAGAAAATAAACAGAGCTCAATAAAGGTGATCAGGCTTGCAATCAGAGTGGGGTGACTGTGTAAGAACATAAGAAACAGGAGCAAGAGTAGGCCAAACATCCCCTCGAGTCTGCTCTGTTATTCAATAACATCAAGGCTGATCTTCGACCGCAACTCCACTTTCCCACCCGATCCCATGATTCCCCCAGAGTCCAAAAATCTATCGATCTCAGCCTTGAATATACTCAACGACTGAGCCTCCACAGCCCTCTGGGGCAGAGAATTCCAAAGATTCACCACCCTCTGAGTGAAGAAATTCCTCCTTATCTCGGTCTTAAATGGCCTACCCCTTATCCTGAGACTCTGCCCCCTAGTTCTAAACACTCCAGCCAGGGGGAAACAACCTCTCAGCATCGACCCTGTCAATGCCCCCTCAGAATCTGATATGGTTGAATGAAATCACCTCTCATTCTTCTAAACTCCAGAGAGTAACGGCCCAATCTACTCAATCTCTCCTCATAGGACAACCCTCTCATCCCAGATAAGATGTTGATCCTATTGTAGTAGAGCGTGTGCATATTTCTGCTAGTGACTCCTCACACACTGAACACATCAGTTGCACCATCAAGGAGCAGGCTGTAAGCCATGATACTTCCCCATTAAGTGGGTGGGGTAGGAATAATCAGAGGCTGCACAATGAAGCAGTCCATGCCTGCATGCAGCAAGACCTGCACGTCATTTAGGCTTGGGCTGATAAGTAGCAAGTAATATTTGCGCCACACAAGTGCCAGGCAATGACTATCTCCAAATAGAGAATCTAACCACCATCCCTTGACATTCAACGGCATTACCATCACCGAATCCCCCAACATCAATATCCTGGGGGTTCACCATTGACCAGAAACTTAACTGGACCAGCCACATAAATACTCTGGCTACAAGAGCAGGTCAGAGGCTAGGTATTCTGCGGCGAGTGTCTCACCTCCTGACTTCCCAAAGCCTTTCCACCATCTACAAGGCACTAACCAGGAGTGTGATGGAATACTCTCCACTTGCCTTGGTGACTGCAGCTCCAACAACACTCAAGAAGCTTGACACTATCCAGGACAAAGCAGCCCATTTGATTAGCACCCCATCCACCACCTTAAACATTCACTCCCTCCACCACGGGCGTACCGTGGCTGCAGTGTGTACCATCTACAAGATGCACTGCAGCAACTCGCCAAGGCTTCTTCGGCAGCACCTCCCAAACCCGCGACCTCTTCCACCTAGAAGGACAAGGGCAGCAGGCGCATGGGAACACCACCACCTCCAAGTTCCCCTCCAAGTCACACACCATCCTGACTTGGAAATATATCGCCGATCCTCCATCGTCACTGGGTCAAAATCCTGGAACTCCCTCCCTAACAGCACCGTGGGAGCACCTTCACCACACGGACTGCAGCGGCTCAAGAAGACAGCTCACCACCACCTTCTCGAGGGCAATTAGGGATGGGCAATAAATGCTGGCCTTGCCAGCGACGCCCACATCCCAGGAACGAATAAAAGAAATATTGCGCCTCTTTGTGGACTGTTGAAGAAATACATAAATGGGTGTCCCGTAGCACGTTAGATGTGCAGCAAGGTGGACCTGGGAGGAAGAGGACGATGGGCCGAAATGGCCTCTATCTGCACTGTGGGGTTTCTGTGATTCTGTGAAATGAGGGACCAGTAGCCTTGTCATCTCCAGTTCCTTGTGTCAATAAGGTCTTACTTGCCTTGATTTCATCATCAGCAAACTTTTTATTTTAAATGATTTTGTGCAGGAATATCTGTGTGTGTGTGGGGTGGGGGGAATTAACCAGATACAGTGTTCTTGCTGCAATACAGGTTATATTTTAACACCAAAGCATGTTCTATGACTTGCTTACTTTCCTCCAGAATAACAACAGAAAACGCTGGAAAAACTCAGCAGGCGTGGAGAGAGAAACAGAGTCAACGTTTCCGGTCGAAACCCTTCTACTTTCCTCCAGTACTGGTAAATCATTGTTTTGTTCCTTTTCATCAGTGAACAAAGTCTGTTCCTCAGAGCGGAGTTCTGGTTGGATAGAACGTCTGCCCACCTCTTTGAAGCCCTCCCAATCCTGCCCCATTTCCCTGGGCTCGGGTCATTTGATATCCGCAGCCCCCCCAGTGCGAGAGTGGAAATCCCGGCATGGTGCTCCAGACCGGAAAAGACAGCGTGGGATCTTAAAGGGCTCAAGTGCCCCAAAGATTGGTTCGGCTTTTTCCACGGAAGGGCTCTCAGCAGGTGGTTAGTGCCAACTGGAGGGGAAGAGAGTTGCTACAAGGCCCTCTCCCTCGGTTGGGGGAACTCGAGGCCTTTACCGCTGCTTCCTGGGAGCTAATGCCAGCTCCCACCAGGCAGCCTGGTAAATGGAGAGGGCAGGAAGGAAATCTGCTGGGGAGCCAGGGTCCCTGCCCAGCCCCTGTCACCATTGTATGTGGCAGGCAGCAATCCCAGCAAGGAGAGGGGGCTTGGGGACTCCCTATCAGGATGGTGAGGCAGTGGTAGGCCTCACCGCACAAATTTCCCCTCATTCCCCGTGTGATCTGCCCAATTTTGCGCAAGATCATTGAGGATGGTTCTCCCTGGGGTACAGATTCCTCCAGACGTTAATTTGATGTTTTCTTCAATCGTCCACTGGAAGCTACCAATGGTCGCTAACTTTTCCCTCTTCCCCTTCACGGAGAGCAACTGACAGAAGTTTAAAGTGAAGTTATCTGCTTTATATTCGAGTGAACGTCTTTGGTTGCAATTAATGTACAGAGAATATAAAGGTGAAGCTTACATTTGCAGGATTACATAGAATTCCGTCGAATTTATTGCACCAAAACAGGCCATTTGGCCCAACCGGCGTTTATGCTCCACACGAGCCTCCTCCCACCCCTCTTCCTCTAACCCTATCAGCATATCCTTCTATTCCTTTCTCCCTCATTACAATAGTGACTACACTCCTTACGTACTTCATTGGCTGTGAAGCACTTTGAGACGTCCAGTGGTTGTGAAAGGCGCTATATAAATGCAAGTCTTTCTTCTTTTTCTCATGTGTTTATCCAGCTTCCCCTAAATGTATCTCTGCTATTCGCCTCAACCACTCCCTGTGGTAGCGAGTTCCACATTCTCACCACTCTCTGGGTAAAGAGGTTGCTCCTCAATTCCCTGTTGGATTTATTAGTGACTCTCTTATATTGATGGCCCCTAGTTCTGGACTCCCCCACAAGTGGGAACATCTTCTCTACGTCTACCCTATCGAATCCCTTCATATATTTTAAAGACCTCTATCAGGTCACCTCTCAGTCTTCTCTTTTCCAGATAGTTGTCGCCTCTCAGTTCAGGTATCCTCCTTGTAACTCTTTGTGGTTATTTTTATAATGGGGCAGTAATTCCTCCCCAAACGCGTGAGTACGGAAGGGGTACTCACACGTCTGGCCGGAGGAAATGTCGGTTTTCAGCATGCACAGCGCATGCACTGAAAACCAGCATTTCCTCTCCTCTAACCCAAGAGGTGAAGAGGCTAGCGCGTGCGCTGTAGGGGGCAGCGCGTGCGTCTTGGATTTCCTCTGTTTTGGGGGATTTGCGCATGTGTAAAGGCCTCCGGTCTTTACGCTTGTAAAAAGCACACGTAAGTATTTATTTTTACAGGTAAGTGGTGTTTTAGTGCAATTTAGACATTTTTTTCCCACAGGTTTATTATTTTAAAGAATCTACAATAAGGTAAGTTTAGTTTTAGACCCTTTTTATTAAAAACTTATTTTTTTCAAAAAAAAAAAATTGTTTAAATTATTTTTTTTAACTTATTTATACTTAATTTAATGATTGGGATGTTTTTTTAAATTTTATTTAAAGTTTAAGTAGTGTTTTGGGGTGCAGTACTTCTCATGAGTTTGACAGTTCTTACTCTCAAACTTATGAATGAAGTTTCCCCTCCCCTGATTGGCTGCACAATGCTCACCTGATCCCAGCCGGCACATCGCACTAACTACGCCGCTGGGTCAGGTTAGCACAGCGCGCCGACATCAGAACCGGGCCAGGGACAGGAAATGCACTGCGGGCCATGTTTCAGATGTCGGCGCGCCGGGTAAGTGCACATCGGGGGGCTTGCATGCGCGGCAAGCCCCCGACACCAAGTTCTGGGCCAATATGTGTGACTGCAGGTTGGTAGCCCATTGTCTTTAGCTGTGAAAAGCTGCTGAACAGACCACACACTGGCTTTAAGTACGAGTTCAAATCCGTCAGAGACAGATTGATGGATTTTTTCTATAAAAAATGAATCCTCATGGTTTCAATCCAACTCCCAATGGATATTAGTCCACACCGCACTGTCCATAATTCGGTACTAATTGGGTAATCTTCCAGATGTCACTCTGAAATACTTAAGTACATTTTATTTTACATCAGAAAACAATTGAAATATTCTGGGCAATCTTTCAAAATACCATAGCTTTCTCTGCTTGCTCATTTCTGACTGTATCTGAAAGGGTAATTCTAATGTTAATAATCCAAAGGTCTATCAGCCCTCTCATCAAAAGTGAAATGGGTCAAGAGAAATATGAATAAAGTTAACGATGCTAAGAGACAGATTGTCACGTTGCTACAACAGGGACACCCAAATTTAACAACAGAGGTTTGGAGCACAGAAGGAGGCCATTCGGCCCACCGTGTCCATCCTCTCTTGGCTACAGCAATCCAAAACCAATCCCACTTCTCCGCTCCCTCCCCTTAACCTTGTACCTTCCTCTGCTTCAAATCTTTATCCAGTTCTAGTTACAATATATGCTCAGGTTGCCGTGGGAGATTGACCCTGTATCTAATCTTTTCCTAGCCAGAAAGTACCAGTTGCTGATATTGGGTGAGAAAAGAAACAAAGTTCCTCATTCAGGTGCAAGAATGCTTCACGACAAGCAAATAAAAGGTCAAACAAACCCTGCAGAAATAAACCCTGTCAGGAGAAATGCACATCTTCCAGAATTGACACACACTTTATCAGCCAGGCCAAGGGAAGTGAGTATCATTGTAACTGTTATCGCCAGGCAAATGGCTGATGGCGAATTGGCCGCCCGTTTAAACCACGCCCGATATTCTTTTCCATTAAAGTCAACCAGTTGGTTGTTGTTGGCAGCCTGAGACTGCATTATAAGCTTGGTTCATGTTCACCCATGGGACAATGAAAAGGAATACTTGAGATAAAATGTTCACCTCACATCTGAAGAGCAAGGAGTGTTCCCATACTCACCCTTAAATACATCCAGCTGTCTGCAGCATGACTTCTCAATACTTTGCAGTATGGTATTCACAAAGTATATTCAATGGTAGAAAATCCCCCCAGTGCCTTGCTGTAGAATAAAGTGATGCAAACCAGAAGGGCCCAGGTTTGGTTCCCGGTCAGCATTGAGCCAGCTGCTCTGGGCCAGCGAATTGATTTCACTGCTGTAATTAAGCTGAGCGATAGTAGGCGAGGTGGGGAGAGGGGGATTCAGTCAAGGTTCCTGCAGCTACTTGCTGTCCAGTGAGTCCAGTTGGAAAGTGTACATCTGCACATCTGGTGAGGCCAGATACAGGCTCATCTATATTGCCTTCTGTGATCGAATAGCCTACTGGCACTCACTGTCGAGGCTGTGTGCATTGTGCAAGGTCTCGGACGTAACCTAGCACCTATCTATCCTTCAGGACAAGGAGAGAAAGTGAATAATGTAATTACCAGACAAATGAGTCAGGGCTGACTGTTCTGTCTGTGTCTGCCAATGTGGTTACAATAAGAGACATAACCAGAATGATTAAGTTAGAATGGGTTGTTAGGCAAAGTCCAAGGTATTTACAATGGCAATTGTTTCTGCGATTAAGACATACGGGATTGTTCAACGTTAGCACTTTGGTGAAACAACAGCTGCCAATTCATCTTCCCCCAATATACGGGCTCCCCACACATCTTGCCCCCATTTGTACACAGACTCCCCCCCATCCTCTCCCCAATGTACACAGACTCCCCCCCATCCTCTCCCCAATGTACACAGACTCCCCCCACATCCTCTCCCCAACGTACACAGACTCCCCCTGCATCCTCTCCCCAACGTACACAGACTCCCCCCACATCCTCTCCCCAACGTACACAGACTCCCCCCACATCCTCTCCCCAATATACGGGCTCCCCACACATCCTCTCCCCAATGTACACAGACTCCCCCCGCATTCTCTCCCCAACTTACACAGACTCCCCCCACATCCTCTCCCCAATATACGGGCTCCCCCCACATCCTCTCCCCAATGTACACAGACTCCCCCCACATCCTCTCCCCAATATACGGGCTCCCCCCACATCCTCTCCCCAATGTACACAGACTCCCCCCACATCCTCTCCCCAATGTACACAGACTCCCCCCACATCCTCTCCCCAATGTACACAGACTCCCCCCACATCCTCTCCCCAATGTACACAGACTCCCCCCGCATCCTCTCCCCAACGTACAGAGACTCCCCCCACATCCTCTCCCCAATGTACACAGACTCCCCCCCCATCCTCTCCCCAATGTACAGACTCCCCCCCATCCTCTCCCCAATGTACAGACTCCCCCCACATCCTCTCCCCAATGTACGGACTCCCCCCCCATCCTCTCCCCAATGTACAGACTCCCCCCCATCCTCTCCCCAATGTACACAGACTCCCCCCCACATCCTCTCCCAACGTACACAGACTCCCCCCCATCCTCTCCCCAATGTACACAGACTCCCCCCCACATCCTCTCCCAACGTACACAGACTCCCCCCCATCCTCTCCCCAATGTACACAGACTCCCCCCACATCCTCTCCCCAATGTACACAGACTCCCCCCACATCCTCTCCCCAATGTACACAGACTCCCCCCACATCCTCTCCCCAACGTACACAGACTCACCCCACATCCTCTCCCCAATGTACACAGACTCCCCCCGCATCCTCTCCCCAATGTACACAGACTCCCCCCCATCCTCTCCCCAATGTACACAGACTCCCCCCACATCCTCTCCCCAATGTACGGACTCCCCCCCCATCCTCTCCCCAATGTACAGACTCCCCCCCATCCTCTCCCCAATGTACACAGACTCCCCCCACATCCTCTCCCCAACGTACACAGACCCCCCCCATCCTCTCCCCAATGTACACAGACTCCCCCCCATCCTCTCCCCAATGTACACAGACTCCCCCCCATCCTCTCCCCAATGTACACAGGCTCCCCCCGCATCCTCTCCCCAATGTACACAGACTACCCCCCCATCCTCTCCCCAATGTACAGACTCCCCCCACATCCTCTCCCCAATGTACACAGACTCCCCCCCATCCTCTCCCCAATGTACACAGACTCCCCCCCCATCCTCTCCCCAATGTACACAGACTCCCCCCCATCCTCTCCCCAATGTACACAGACCCCCCCATCCTCTCCCCAATGTACACAGACTCCCCCCCCATCCTCTCCCCAATGTACACAGACTCCCCCCACATCCTCTCCCCAATGTACACAGACTCCCCCCACATCCTCTCCCCAATGTACACTGACTCCCCCCACCATCCTCTCCCCAATGTACACAGACTCCCCCCCATCCTCTCCCCAATGTACACAGACTCCCCCCACATCCTCTCCCCAATGTACAGACTCCCCCCATCCTCTCCCCAATGTACAGACTCCCCCCACATCCTCTCCCCAATGTACACAGACTCCCCCCCATCCTCTCCCCAACGGACAGACTCCCCCCACATCCTCTCCCCAATGTACAGACTCCCCCCACATCCTCTCCCCAATGTACAGACTCCACCCCCATCCTCTCCCCAATGTACACAGACTCCCCCCCATCCTCTCCCCAATGTCCACAGACTCCCCCCCATCCTCTCCCCAATGTACACAGACTCCCCCCACATCCTCTCCCCAATGTACACAGACTCCCCCCACATCCTCTCCCCAACGTACACAGACTCCCCCCACATCCTCTCCCCAATGTACACAGACTCCCCCCACATCCTCTCCCCAATGTACACAGACTCCCCCCGCATCCTCTCCCCAATGTACACAGACTCCCCCCCATCCTCTTCCCAATGTACACAGACTCCCCCCACATCCTCTCCCCAATGTACACAGACTCCCCCCGCATCCTCTCCCCAATGTACACAGACGCCCCCTGCATCCTCTCCCCAATGTACACAGACTCCCCCCACATCCTCTCCCCAATGTATAGACTCCCCCCCATCCTCTCCCCAATGTACAGACTCCCCCCACATCCTCTCCCCAATGTACACAGACTCCCCCAACATCCTCTCCCCAATGTACAGACTCCCCCCATCCTCTCCCCAATGTACAGACTCCCCCCCATCCTCTCCGCAATGTACAGACTCCCCCCCCATCCTCTCCCCAATGTACAGACTCCCCCACCATCCTCTCCCCAATGTACAGACTCCCCCCCATCCTCTCCCCAATGTATAGACTCCCCCCCATCCTCTCCCCAGTGTACACAGACTCCCCCCGCATCCTCTCCCCAATGTACACAGACTCCCCCCCATCCTCTCCCCAATGTACACAGACTCCCCCCACATCCTCTCCCCAATGTACAGACTCCCCCCCATCCTCTCCCCAAAGTACACAGACCCCCCCACATCCTCTCCCCAATGTACACAGACTCCCCCTACATCCTCTCCCCAATGTACACACACTCCCCCCCCATCCTCTCCCCAATGCACACAGACTTCCCCCACATCCTCTCCCCAATGTACACAGACTCCCCCCATCCTCTTTCCAATGTACACAGACTCCCCCCACATCCTCTCCCCAATGTACACAGACTCCCCCCGCATCCTCTCCCCAATGTACACAGACTCCCCCCGCATCCTCTCCCCAATGTACACAGACTCCCCCACCATCCTCTCCCCAATGTACACAGACTCCCCCCACATCCTCTCCCCAATGTACACAGACTCCCCCCACATCCTCTCCCCAATGTACACAGACTCCCCCCACATCCTCTCCCCAATGTACACAGACTCCCCCCCATCCTCTCCCCAATGTACACAGACTCCCCCCCATCCTCTCCCCAATGTACACAGACTCCCCCCGCATCCTCTCCCCAATGTACACAGACTCCCCCCATCCTCTCCCCAATGTACACAGACTCCCCCCCATCCTCTCCCCAATGTACACAGACTCCCCCCCATCCTCTCCCCAATGTACACAGACTCCCCCCGCATCCTCTCCCCAATGTACACAGACTCCCCCCACATCCTCTCCCCAATGTACACAGACTCCCCCCCATCCTCTCCCCAATGTACACAGACTCCCCCCGCATCCTCTCCCCAATGTACACAGACTCCCCCCACATCCGCTCCCCAATGTATAGACTCCCCCCCCATCCTCTCCCCAATGTACAGACTCCCCCCACATCCTCTCCCCAATGTACACAGACTCCCCCCACATCCTCTCCCCAATGTACAGACTCCCCCCCATCCTCTCCCCAATGTACAGACTCCCCCCCATCCTCTCCCCAATGTACAGACTCCCCCCCATCCTCTCCCCAATATACAGACTCCCCCCCCATCCTCTCCCCAATGTACAGACTCCCCCCCCATCCTCTCCCCAATGTACAGACTCCCCCCCCATCCTCTCCCCAATGTATAGACTCCCCCCCATCCTCTCCCCAATGTACACAGACTCCCCCCGCATCCTCTCCCCAATGTACACAGACTCCCCCCCCATCCTCTCCCCAATGTACACAGACTCCCCCCACATCCTCTCCCCAATGTACAGACTCCCCCCCCATCCTCTCCCCAATGTACACTGACTCCCCCCACATCCTCTCCCCAATGTACAGACTCCCCCCAATCCTCTCCCCAATGTACACAGACTCCCCCCACATCCTCTCCCCAATGTACACAGACTCCCCCCACATCCTCTCCCCAATGTACACAGACTCCCCCCCATCCTCTCCCCAATGTACACAGACTCCCCCCACATCCTCTCCCCAATGTACACAGACTCCCCCCACATCCTCTCCCCAATGTACACAGACTCCCCCCACATCCTCTCCCCAATGTACAGACTCCCCCCACATCCTCTCCCCAATGTACAGTCTCCCCCCACATCCTCTCCCCAATGTGCACAGACTCCCCCCCATCCTCTCCCCAATGTACACAGACTCCCCCCCCATCCTCTCCCCAATGTATAGACTCCCCCCACATCCTCTCCCCAATGTACACAGACTCCCCCCACATCCTCTCCCCAATGTACACAGACTCCCCCCCATCTTCTCCCCAAAGTACACAGACTCCCCCCACATCCTCTCCCCAATGTATAGACTACCCCCCATCCTCTCCCCAATGTACACAGACTCCCCCCCATCCTCTCCCCAATGTATAGACTCCCCCATCCTCTCCCCAATGTACACAGACTCCCCCCATCCTCTCCCCAATGTACACAGACTCCCCCCACGTCCTCTCCCCTATGTACACAGACTCCCCCCCATCCTCTCCCCAATGTACACAGACTCCCCCCACATCCTCTCCCCAATGTACACAGACCTCCCCCACATCCTCTTCCCAATGTACACAGACTCCCCCCACCATCCTCTCCCCAATGTACACAGACTCCCCCCACATCCTCCCCCCAATGTACACAGACTCCCCCCCATCCTCTTCCCAATGTACACAGACTCCCCCCACATCCTCTCCCCAATGTACACAGACTCCCCCCGCATCCTCTCCCCAATATACACAGACACCCCCCGCATCCTCTCCCCAATGTACACAGACTCCCCCCCATCCTCTCCCCAATGTACACAGACTCCCCCCACATCCTCTCCCCAATGTACACAGACTCCCCCCACATCCTCTCCCCAATGTACACAGACTCCCCCCCATCCTCTCCCCAATGTGCACAGACTCCCCCCCATCCTCTCCCCAATATATAGACTCCCCCCACATCCTCTCCCCAATGTACAGACTCCCCCCCATCCTCTCCCCAATGTACAGACTCCCCCCCCCATCCTCTCCCCAATGTACAGACTCCCCCCCATCCTCTCCCCAATGTACAGACTCCCCCCCCATTCTCTCCCCAATGTACCGACTCCCCCCCATCCTCTCCCCAATGTATAGACTCCCCCCCATCCTCTCCCCAATGTACACAGACTCCCCCCGCATCCTCTCCCCAATGTACAGACTCCCCCCCATCCTCTCCCCAATGTACACAGACTCCCCCCACATCCTCTCCCCAATGTACAGACTCCCCCCCATCCTCTCCCCAATGTACACAGACTCCCCCCACATCCTCTCCCCAATGTACACAGACTCCCCCCACATCCTCTCCCCAATGTACACAGACTCCCCCCCATCCTCTCCCCAATGTACACAGACTCCCCCCACATCCTCTCCCCAATGTACACAGACTCCCCCACATCCTCTCCCCAATGTACACAGACTCCCCCCACATCCTCTCCCCAATGTACACAGACTCCCCCCACATCCTCTCCCCAATGTACAGACTCCCCCCACATCCTCTCCCCAATGTACAGACTCCCCCACATCCTCTCCCCAATGTACACAGACTCCCCCCCCATCCTCTCCCCAATGTACACAGACTCCCCCCCAATCCTCTCCCCAATGTACACAGACTCCCCCCCCATCCTCTCCCCAATGTACACAGACTCACCCCCCATCCTCTCCCCAATGTATAGACTCCCCCCACATCCTCTCCCCAATGTACACAGACTCACCCCCCCTCCTCTCCCCAATGACACAGACTCCCCCCCATCCTCTCCCCAAAGTACACAGACTCCCCCCACATCCTCTCCCCAATGTACACAGACTCCCCCCACATTCTCTCCCCAACGTACAGACTCCCCCCACATCCTCTCCCCAATGTACAGACTCCCCCCACATCCTCTCCCCAATGTACAGACTCCCCCCCATCCTCTCCCCAATGTACACAGACTCCCCCCCATCCTCTCCCCAATGTACACAGACTCCCCCCATCCTCTCCCCAATGTACACAGTCTCCCCCCACATACTCTCCCCAATGTACACAGACTCCCCTCCCCCCACATCCTCTCCCCAACGTACACAGACTCCCCCCACATCCTCTCCCCAATGTACACAGACTCCCCCCACATCCTCTCCCCAATGTACACAGACTCCCCCCCATCCTCTTCCCAATGTACACAGACTCCCCCCACATCCTCTCCCCATTGTACACAGACTCCCCCCGCATCCTCTCCCCAATGTACACAGACTCCCCCCGCATCCTCTCCCCAATGTACACAGACTCCCCCCACATCCTCTCCCCAATGTATAGACTCCCCCCCATCCTCTCCCCAATGTACAGACTCCCCCCACATCCTCTCCCCAATGTACACAGACTCCCCCAACATCCTCTCCCCAATGTACAGACTCCCCCCCATCCTCTTCCCCAATGTACAGACTCCCCCCCATCCTCTCCGCAATGTACAGACTCCCCCCCATCCTCTCCCCAATTGTACAGACTCCCCCCCATCCTCTCCCCAATGTACAGGACTCCCCCCCCATCCTCTCCCCAATGTACAGACTGCCCCCCCATCCTCTCCCCAATGTACACAGACTCCCCCCACATCCTCTCCCCAATGTACAGACTGCCCCCCCATCCTCTCCCCAATGTACACAGACTCCCCCCACATCCTCTCCCCAATGTACAGACTCCCCCCCATCCTCTCCCCAATGTACACAGACCCCCCCCACATCCTCTCCCCAATGTACACAGACTCCCCCTACATCCTCTCCCCAATGTACACAGACTCCCCCCCCCATCCTCTCCCCAATGTACACAGACTCCCCCCACATCCTCTCCCCAATGTACACAGACTCCCCCCAATCCTCTTTCCAATGTACACAGACTCCCCCCACATCCTCTCCCCAATGTACACAGACTCCCCCCGCATCCTCTCCCCAATGTACACAGACTCCCCCCCCGTCCTCTCCCCAATGTACACAGGACTCCCCCCACATCCTCTCCCCAATGTACACAGACTCCCCCCACATCCTCTCCCCAATGTACACAGACTCCCCCCCATCCTCTCCCCAATGTACACAGACTCCCCCCCATCCTCTCCCCAATGTACACAGACTCCCCCCCACATCCTCTCCCCAATGTACACAGACTCCCCCCGCATCCTCTTCCCCAATGTACACAGACTCCCCCCCACATCCTCTCCCCAATGTACACAGACTCCCCCCCATCCTCTCCCCAATGTACACAGACTCCCCCCACATCCTCTCCCCAATGTACACAGACTCCCCCCACATCCTCTCCCCAATGTATAGACTCCCCCCATCCTCTCCCCAATGTCCAGACTCCCCCCACATCCTCTCCCCAATGTACACAGACTCCCCCCACATCCTCTCCCCAATGTACAGACTCCCCCCCATCCTCTCCCCAATGTACAGATTCCCCCCATCCTCTCCCCAATGTACAGACTCCCCCCCATCCTCTCCCCAATATACAGACTCCCCCCCCATCCTCTCCCCAATGTACAGACTCCCCCCCATCCTCTCCGCAATGTACAGACTCCCCCCCCCATCCTCTCCCCAATGTATAGACTCCCCCCCCATCCTCTCCCCAATGTACACAGACAGCCCCGCATCCTCTCCCCAATGTACACAGACTCCCCCCCCATCCTCTCCCCAATGTACACAGACTCCCCCCCACATCCTCTCCCCAATGTACAGACTCCCCCCCATCCTCTCCCCAATGTACACTGACTCCCCCCACATCCTCTCCCCAATGTACAGACTCCCCCCCCATCCTCTCCCCAATGTACACAGACTCCCCCCACATCCTCTCCCCAATGTACACAGACTCCCCCCACATCCTCTCCCCAATGTACACAGACTCCCCCCCATCCTCTCCCCAATGTACACAGACTCCCCCCACATCCTCTCCCCAATGTACACAGACTCCCCCCCACATCCTCTCCCCAATGTACACAGACTCCCCCCACATCCTCTCCCCAATGTACACAGACTCCCCCCACATCCTCTCCCCAATGTACACAGACTCTCCCCACATCCTCTCCCCAATGTACACAGACTCCCCCCACATCCTCTCCCCAATGTACACAGACTCCCCCCACATCCTCTCCCCAATGTACAGACCTCCCCCCACATCCTCTCCCAATGTACAGACTCCCCCCACATCCTCTCCCAATGTACACAGACTCCCCCCCCATCCTCTCCCCAATGTACACAGACTCCCCCCCCATCCTCTCCCCAATGGAAAGACTCCCCCCACATCCTCTCCCCAATGTACACAGACTCCCCCCACATCCTCTCCCCAATGTACACAGACTCCCCCCATCCTCTCCCCAAAGTACACAGACTCCCCCCACATCCTCTCCCCAATGTATAGACTCCCCCATCCTCTCCCCAATGTACACAGACTCCCCCCCATCCTCTCCCCAATGTACACAGACTCCCCCCCACATCCTCTCCCCAATGTACACAGACTCCCCCACATCCTCTCCCAATGTACACAGACTCCCCCCACATCCTCTCCCCAATGTACACAGACTCCCCCCGCATCCTCTCCCCAATGGAAAGACTCTCCCCACATCCTCTCCCCAATGTACACAGACTCCCCCCACATCCTCTCCCCAATGTACACAGACTCCCCCCCCATCCTCTCCCCAATGTACACAGACTCCCCCCCCATCCTCTCCCCAATGGAAAGACTCCCCCCACATCCTCTCCCCAATGTACACTGACTCCCCCCACATCCTCTCCCCAATGTACACAGACTCCCCCCATCCTCTCCCCAAAGTACACAGACTCCCCCCACATCCTCTCCCCAATGTATAGACTCCCCCCCATCCTCTCCCCAATGTACACAGACTCCCCCCACATCCTCTCCCAATGTACACAGACTCCCCCCCATCCTCTCCACAATGTACACAGACTCCCCCACATCCTCCCCAATGTCAGACTCCCCCCCATCCTCTCCCAATGTACACAGACTCCCCCCGCATCCTCCTCCCCAATATACACAGACTCCCCCCCGCATCCTCTCCCCAATGTACACAGACTCCCCCCCATCCTCTCCCCAATGTACACAGACTCCCCCCACATCCTCTCCCCAATGTACACAGACTCCCCCCACATCCTCTCCCCAATGTACACAGACTCCCCCCACATCCCTCTCCCCAATGTACACAGACTCACCCCCCATCCTCTCCCCAATGTACACAGACTCCCCCCCCATCCCCCTCCCCAATGTATAGACTCCCCCCACATCCTCTCCCCAATGTACAGACTCCCCCCACATCCTCTCCCCAATGTACACAGACTCCCCCCACATCCTCTCCCCAATGTACAGACTCCCCCCCATCCTCTCCCCAATGTACAGACTCCCCCCCCATCCTCTCCCCAATGTACAGACTCCCCCCCATCCTCTCCCCAATGTACAGACTCCCCCCCCATCCTCTCCCCAATGTACAGACTCCCCCCCATCCTCTCCCCAATGTAAAGACTTCCCCCCCCATCCTCTCCCCAATGTATAGACTCTCCCCCATCCTCTCCCCAATGTACACAGACTCCCCCCACATCCTCTCCCAATGTACACAGACTCCCCCCACATCCTCTCCCCAATGTACACAGACTCCCCCCCATCCTCTCCCCAATGTGCACAGACTCCCCCCATCCTCTCCCCAATATATAGGACTCCCCCCACATCCTCTCCCCAATGTAACAGACTCCCCCCCATCCTCTCCCCAATGTACAGACTCCCCCCCCATCCTCTCCCCAATGTACAGACTCCCCCCCATCCTCTCCCCAATGTACAGACTCCCCCCCCATTCTCTCCCCAATGTACCGACTCCCCCCCATCCTCTCCCCAATGTATAGACTCCCCCCCATCCCTCTCCCCAATGTACACAGACTCCCCCGCATCCTCTCCCCAATGTACAGACTCCCCCCCATCCTCTCCCCAATGTACACAGACTCCCCCACATCCTCTCCCCAATGTAACAGACTCCCCCCCATCCTCTCCCCAATGTACACAGACTCCCCCCACATCCTCTCCCAATGTACACAGACTCCCCCCACAATCCTCTCCCCAATGTACACAGACTCCCCCCCATCCTCTCCCCAATGTACACAGACTCCCCCCACATCCTCTCCCCAATGTACACAGACTCCCCCCACATCCTCTCCCCAATGTACACAGACTCCCCCCCACATCCTCTCCCCAATGTACACAGACTCCCCCCCACATCCTCTCCCCAATGTACAGACTCCCCCCACATCCTCTCCCCAATGTACAGACTCCCCCCACATCCTCTCCCCAATGTACACAGACTCCCCCCCCATCCTCTCCCCAATGTACACAGACTCCCCCCCAATCCTCTCCCAATGTACACAGACTCCCCCCCCATCCTCTCCCCAATGTACACAGACTCACCCCCCATCCTCTCCCCAATGTATAGACTCCCCCCACATCCTCTCCCCAATGTACACAGACTCACCCCCCCTCCTCTCCCCAATGTACACAGACTCCCCCCCCATCCTCTCCCCAAAGTACACAGACTCCCCCCACATCCTCTCCCCAATGTACACAGACTCCCCCCACATTCTCTCCCCAACGTACAGACTCCCCCACATCCTCTCCCCAATGTACAGACTCCCCCCCACATCCTCTCCCCAATGTACAGACTCCCCCCCATCCTCTCCCCAATGTACACAGACTCCCCCCCATCCTCTCCCCAATGTACACAGACTCCCCCCATCCTCTCCCCAATGTACACAGTCTCCCCCCACATACTCTCCCCAATGTACACAGACTCCCCCCACATCCTCTCCCCAACGTACACAGACTCCCCCCACATCCTCTCCCCAATGTACACAGACTCCCCCCACATCCTCTCCCCAATGTACACAGACTCCCCCCCATCCTCTTCCCAATGTACACAGACTCCCCCCACATCCTCTCCCCATTGTACACAGACTCCCCCCGCATCCTCTCCCCAATGTACACAGACTCCCCCCGCATCCTCTCCCCAATGTACACAGACTCCCCCCACATCCTCTCCCCAATGTATAGACTCCCCCCCATCCTCTCCCCAATGTACAGACTCCCCCCACATCCTCTCCCCAATGTACACAGACTCCCCCAACATCCTCTCCCCAATGTACAGACTCCCCCCCATCCTCTCCCCAATGTACAGACTCCCCCCCATCCTCTCCGCAATGTACAGACTCCCCCCCATCCTCTCCCCAATGTACAGACTCCCCCCCATCCTCTCCCAATGTACAGACTCCCCCCCATCCTCTCCCCAATGTACAGACTGCCCCCCCATCCTCTCCCCAATGTACACAGACTCCCCCACATCCTCTCCCCAATGTACAGACTGCCCCCCCATCCTCTCCCCAATGTACACAGACTCCCCCCCACATCCTCTCCCCAATGTACAGACTCCCCCCCATCCTCTCCCCAATGTACACAGACCCCCCCCACATCCTCTCCCCAATGTACACAGACTCCCCCTACATCCTCTCCCCAATGTACACAGACTCCCCCCCCATCCTCTCCCCAATGTACACAGACTCCCCCCACATCCTCTCCCCAATGTACACAGACTCCCCCCCATCCTCTTTCCAATGTACACAGACTCCCCCCACATCCTCTCCCCAATGTACACAGACTCCCCCCGCATCCTCTCCCCAATGTACACAGACTCCCCCCCCGTCCTCTCCCCAATGTACACAGACTCCCCCCACATCCTCTCCCCAATGTACACAGACTCCCCCCCACATCCTCTCCCCAATGTACACAGACTCCCCCCCATCCTCTCCCCAATGTACACAGACTCCCCCCCATCCTCTCCCCCAATGTACACAGACTCCCCCC